>NC_137770.1:62137050-62737050 GCF_963455305.1 Plecotus auritus
GATTCCAACATTTTCTTAGAAGAAAACCTTCCTTTTCACGATATTAAAGAGGGGACGTATTGTGACAGATTTGAGTGATGCCCATATTCTGCATTATTGAATGTATTTAGTAAGTGCCATGTAGGCAGCTGTTACCTGACCAGATCAAGTGAGGCCCCGGAACTGTCTGTAGAGCAAGTCCCTAGAGTTTAGGCTCCTGGGAAAAATGAACAGTTTGCAAAGGGCAGTGTACATCCCTACCTCCATGGAGGACTCCGCCTCTCCCCGCACGCCTAAGCAGTGCGTGCATGGGGTTGTGTTGCTTCTGTTTATACCTTAGCGTGGCATAGAGCACACACTGCCTGGTTTCTGGGAGCCTTAGGGTCACCACTTGTGACCTCTGGCCGGAAACCTAGCCATCACTTGTAGGGAAAGGGGCCTGGGATGTCCTGTGCTGAGAGAGCGGCCACCTCGCCTCACTCACTGGAGGGCAGTGGGTGAGTCCCAGCCTCTGAGAGGCTGCAGGACTGTGAGTGACACCAGAATTTTGACAGGCAGTTCCGGGCCTATGTTTCCCCATTTAAACACAGAGAATCTAGAGGAAAGGCCAGCGCTGGCATGTCCTGCACAAACTTAGTCCCATTCCCTCCCTTCACAGACGAGGATGAGACTGAGTTGGTGCCAATGGCTCGTTTGCCGGTTGCACATCTTGTTGCTGTTGGAACCACGTTGTTGAATCGTGGCTTTGTTGTTTGCTCATCGGCACGCAGGAGGATGTGGGTGACTCGACCACCATCCAGGAGCCGGGGACTGTTAGGCTTCGCACTTCATTCTTCCACTTTACAGGTCCTCTCACCCCTGAGCACAACTCAAGATCAGCCTCCCACCCCCATTCATCCCTCCCAGGAGTGGTTTAGGACTCAGAGGGGACCGAGGCTCTTGTGTACTCACAAGTAAACAAACTTATAATATACACGTAAACAGTTTTTCAAGATTACATTTTGAAAATGGAAATCAGCATGAATAAGGTGAAGTACATGTTGGAAATGAAATTCGGATGGACCTGTAAAAGAAAAGGAGCCCAGTATTCATTCATTCAGAAGAACAAGGGGCTATAATGTTAAGAAAAAAGTAAAACCTTAAGGATTTTTTTTTTTTTTTTTTTTGCTAGTCGGGATTTTAACTTTTAGAATATGTGACATAACAGCCTGGTCAGTATTGCTCAGTGGTTGAACATCAACTTATGAACCAGGAGGTCACGGTTCAATTCCTGGTCAGGGCACATGCCTGGGTGGCAGACTCAATCCCCAGTGTGGGGCATGCAGGAGGCAGCTGATCAATGATTCTCTCTCATCATTGATGTTTCTATCCTTCTCTCCCTCTCCTTTCCTCTCTGAAATCAATAAAAATATATATTAAAAATATAGAATATATGATATAATGTTTGGTTGATTATATGGGACTGAGTGAGACTCCTTGTCAGTTACAAGCTAATTGTTACCCCATTCCACTGCCCTTTGAAACTATAACATAATTCAGTAAGATTGCCAGTGACTTTTTAAAAATTAAATGTTGAGATTTGTGTGTGTGTGAAGCCTCCCTTGTTTATTCTATGAACGGTTCACACTGTGTTTCAGGAGCATGCGGTCACCATGCCCTGCACGTGGGTGATGGCGTGTGCGTATGCCCCATCGGGCTGTGCCATTGCGTGTGGGTAAGTAGGCCCCACAGCAGCTTTTCAGATGTCCTGTGAGCCATAGAACACTGTTGTATGGGCAGAAATACACAGACAAGAACTTGTAATTTTTATTGTTTGCTTGTTTAAAAATGTGTTAAATTGCTCCCTGAACATTATAAAAAAAAAAAAAAGCACAAAAATCTCTTTCATGATTATTTTCATTACAGAGTGACAGTGGTATAAGCTTTAAAACTATTCCCCTGACTCAGATGCAAACATCTTGGAATGCATGTTGGTAACATGAATCAGAAACCTGGAAAAATGTAGAACCTTTGA
Organism: Plecotus auritus; assembly: GCF_963455305.1. Classification (NCBI taxonomy): domain Eukaryota; kingdom Metazoa; phylum Chordata; class Mammalia; order Chiroptera; family Vespertilionidae; genus Plecotus; species Plecotus auritus. The sequence continues at coordinate 62,139,044 of NC_137770.1, forward strand.
TCTAGTGATTTTACATCTAAGAACTTATTTGAAGGCAATGACTCAAAATATAGAAAAAAATATGAATAATAACATTTATTATAGAATTATGAAAAATAAAGCCAAAGACAAAAAAGGAAAACAATATGTCCACCAAAGGAAATCCTATATAATAAAAACATAATATGCAAATTGACTATCACTCCAACACACAAGATGGCCGCCCCCATGTGGACACAAGATGGCCAGGAGGGGAGGGCAGTTGAGGGGGACCAGGCCTGCAGGGGAAAGCAGTTGGGGGGGGACCAGGCCAGCAGGGAAGGGTAGTTGGAGGCGACCAGGCCTGCGGGAGAAGGCAGTTAGGGGTGACCAGGCTGGCAAGGGAGGGTAGTTAGGGGTGACCAGACCAGCAGGGGAGGGCAGTTGGGGGCAACCAGGCCTGCAGGGGAGGACAGTTAGGGACGACCAGGCCAGCAGGGGAGGGCAGTTAGGGGCAATCAGGCCATCAGGGGAGCAGTTAGGCATCGATCAAGCTGGCTGGGGAGTGGTTAGGGGTGATCAGGCAGGCAGGCAGAAGTGGTTAGGGGCAATCAGGCAGGCAGGCAGGTGAGTGGTTGGGAGCCAGCAGTCCTGGATTGTGAGAGGGATGTCCCAGATTGGAGAGGGTGCAGGCTGGGCTGAGGGACAGACACCACCCCCCATGCACGAATTTCATGCACTGGGCCTCTAGTTGTTGAATAATTGTGGTACCTGAATTGAATGGAATATTAACAGCCACTAAAAGGAAAATGCTTGACCACAGTAAGTGAAAAGAGCATCTAGGTTACTAGGAAGATTGTACCTTAATCTCTGTTCTCCTAAAGATCAGTTTAACAGGGTTTAGCGATGAGAACTGCAGCCACATGGTTCCCTGTCCCCGTGTTAAACAGTTGTGGGCCATTAAAAATATTTCCACAGTAGAATCTCAGCCATATTTAGAAAAGAGGCATTAATATAAAATCTGTGGTGAACTAGACCAGCGATTTTCATTTCATGACGCACATAAACTAATTACTAGAATTCTGCAGCACACACACACAAAAAAAGATTTTTTTGCTGCTCTGACTAAAAAAAAATGGTATTAATTTTGATTCATTCACACCAGACAGCTATTGCTGTGTTGGCTGTTGTCATCTTTTAATTTGACAGTCTAAGGGGAAGAGGTCAGTGCCCCTGACTAAATAGTCAGGTACTGCACGTTTTACAAATTCTGTGGCACACCCGTTGAAAACATCTGAACTAGACTGAAAACGCAGTACTAGTTCTTTCTGGATGATGGGGCTATGGATGTTTTTCTCTTTATAATTTTCTTTATTTTCGGTTTTTAAAAGTAAGCACATATTATTTTTATAATCAGGAGAAAAGAGGTTTTTTAAAATAAGAAAACCTTGGGCATCCAAGCAAAAATTCTGGAGCCTTCTCCAGCCAGAGTCACACCAGCCATCATCCCCAGTGTCCCCCTCTTTGGGCAACTACTTTGGGGACACCTTCCCACTCTCTTTTCTCTGCTTGCTGAGACCTGGTGTGCCTTGGGGACCCATGTTCACATACATGTATTTCATATTTTTGAATAACTCAAAAGTAGATTGTGTCTTCATTTTATAACTGGAAGACAATACATAAAATTCATCCCCATCTACTTCCTGAAAGGATCTGAGGTGACCCTAATAAAAGCCATGGGTATATATAGATATATATTCACAGGAATAAATATATATACCACATATGCAAGAACAATTATTTTATATCTTTATATATAATATATATATGTGTGTGTGTGTGTATATATATATATGTGTGTGTGTATATATATATATATATATGTGTGTGTGTGTGTGTGTGTATGTATGTATGTGTATGTGTGTATATATATAGGAAATACGCAAATTAGGCCAGGACACCGTAACGGGTCACGACGGGACAGGAGGAGGTTGCGTGTGCCGGTGAGGCCCGGAGCGGAGACGGAGACAGAGACAGGGGGGCCAGAGAGCCGCCGTGCCCCAGCTTGGGCCGGCCCCCCGGAGCCGGAGTGGACACGGACAGGGTCAGGGGGACCGGCCCACAGCCTCCAAGGCCAAGCACAAGCCCGGAAAGGAGACAGTGGGCCTGCCTCCCACGGAAGCGGCGCAGCTCCCTCCCGCCTCCCACGGAAGCGGCGCAGCTCCCTCCCGCCTCCCACGGAAGCGGCGCAGCTCCCTCCCGGCTCCCACGGAAGCGGCGCAGCTCCCTTCCGGCTCCCGTGGGCCCCGGTGGCTCACTTCCGCCTCCTGCGGAAGCCGTGCGGCTCCCATGGAAGCAGCGCAGCTCCCGGCAGCACGCTGCGGTTCCTGCCGGCTCCCGTGGAAGCGGTGGGCGGTCTACTGCGCATGATATCACACGATGGGCTACTAGTATATATATATGTATATATCACAGTTATTTTATATACATATACACACAGTTATTTTATATATACACACCATACAGTTATAAGGTAGGTACTAAGGAGTTCAACCAGCTGTACAGTTAGAAGGCACAGTCCCCATAAGACTCTTGAGATTCCAGCTGCAAATTGAAGGGTCCCCACCATGACCTCTGGCTCAGTAATTGACCAGGATGACTCACAGGACTCAGGAAAGCGCTGTGCTCAGATGCCCGGTTTTATCGCAGAGAAAGGACACAGTGAGAACCAGCCGAAGGAAGGGACACACAGCAGAGTCCAGGAGGGGTCTGAACACGAAGCCTCCCCTTGTGCCTCCCGGGGAGTCACGGCCAGCATTACCTCCTCCCAGCTACGGCTGTGACTATATGCCAGCTGGGGGACTCGCCTGAGCCTTTCGGGAGCAGATTTTATATTCACTCTCCAGTCTGCTGGTTTCTTCAAGGAGGGGGTGTCTCAAAGCCCCCATTACAGATCACACCGTTAGGCTGTCGGGTGGCCAGAGCTCCAAGCCAACAGACATCCCCGTTAGAGATCACCTCCCATGGCCAGGGCACAGGCCACACCTCTCATTAGGTGCAGCCAGTTCTTCACTACTCAGTATGGAAATATTCCACATTTTTTAACTCTGGGATAATATGTTTCTAACTGGGCATTAATTTTAGTAAATGCATAGAGTTCGCTGGGTTACGTAATTGCTCAGTATTTGATGTTGAGATAGCAACTGTCTGGTTCTAAATTACAAAAAGAATATATGGGCTAGGTCAGTGATCGGCAAACTCATTAGTCAACAGAGCCAAATATCAACAGTACAATGATTGAAATTCCTTTTGAGAGCCAAATTTTTTAAACTTAAACTTCTTCTAACGCCACTTCTTTCAAAATAGACTCGCCCAGGCCGTGGTATTTTGTGGAAGAGCCACACTCAAGGGGCCAAAGAGCCGCATGTGGCTTGTGAGCCGCAGTTTGCCGACCACGGGGCTAGGTCACAATGAATACAATAACACAGTGAACGGTGTCTTCAGCAGCAGTTTAGGAATGATGCTGTGCCTCTTATTTTAACCCTTGCTCAATGGAGCCCAGTGGGAGATTCCCATAGGGCAGGGGAGCAGGCAGGGAAGAGAACACGTTTCCAAGACCCACCCAGATGGATTTCTGGCGACACCCTGAGAGTCCAGATGAAGGAATGGCTAGTGCCTCAGTCCCAGTCATCTCCGCCTCCCTGGGCCTGGGCATGTGGTGGCCGCCTCGCAGGTTGTCATGAAAACCAAAGCAGAGGAAGGTCAAGGTGTGAATATTTGTGAAAGCATTTTTAAAAATATGGGTGCAGTGGATGCGGAGAGAGCATCAGAAACTAAACGGAAAGCCTGAATCCTCATCTTAGGTAAAAGCACCATCTCCCCCACTCGGACCTTCCCCTGAACTGCTGACGGCCACTGTGGTTAATTTGAGTTTCCAGTGATAATCCAATGTAGGGTTTCCCAGCTGTGGCCTTGTGACATCCGTGTAGCTCCGTGATCACACAGACCCACATGTACGCCACATTTTCTCAATGTCTTTATGGGGATAATGGGGATATTTTATCTCCATCTGCCTGAACCGGGGCTGTCTCTCAGTTGGCTCCAAACTTGTAAGCTAAAATTCCAGCAGTATTGACACAGTCCCCTCCTCAAAAATAACATGCTAATTTATTACATATATGTATAATTACATAGATATGTAGGGTTTTTTTTATTTGAGAGCCATATTCACCAAGAAGCCTTCATTCAGGTATTGTACACTTGCTCTGAGTGACTGGACTGGGTGTCCTAGAGGAATTCAAAGTTGAATAAAATTTAGTGCCTGCCTCCAAGCAAGTAGAATATAAAAGTAATGCTAATGACCACTTACTGGGCATCTATCATGTGTCAAGGACTATTCTGAATTCTGTACAGTCTTCACAACAGCCCCTTGTGATACGTGGGTGGGATCTATTCATTTTATAGTTGAGGAAACTGAGGCTCTGAGAACCTAAAAAAAAAGCAAAAGCAAGATTGCAAAGGAGTTAGCTACTAAAGCACAAGTTCAACACCAGATGCGCCACACTGCAAACTCCGCTGCCTCTCATGCGCTGCAGGTAATCCTGAGCAATGCACACCCCAGCAGAGCTACAAAACTTGCAGCGTCCACAGGGCGCGCCTCGAGGGTTGGGGAGCCCTGGTCCAAGCAGGCTGGTTCTGGCCACAGCCAAGTGCACGTCATTCTCACCCACACGATCTAGAAACAGTCTTGCCAAGGCTAATTACTGGTAGTCACCTGCAGTTCCAAGCAGTTGGAAAGCGAAGGGGTCTGTCCCCCAGGCCTCAGGAGAGAGTGCTCTCTCCTAAATATCTTTCCCATTAAAAGGATGCAGGGCTCCTAGGAGTGAGGCTTACTGTAGGTCTGGGGCAGGACAAGAATAAAGGGAGCCTAGGACAGTGGTCGGCAAACTCGGTCAACGGAGCAGCAAACCGCGGCTTGTGAGCCGCAGTTTGCCGACCACTGGCCTAGGATATTTTCTTGTCCCAGAAAGCAAGGAAAAGTCCAGAACCAATAGAGTTGTATCAAAAGGAAACAGGAGCTGCTTGGAGAGCACCCCCACTCTTCAGATTTGGGATGATTTGGGCATGGTGTGGAATAATGATAGTAATAGACCACAGCACAGTCGAAGAGAAAAGGGAATCCATTGAGTGTACAATGATACTGATGAAAGGGGGAGTCTTCAGCTAATCAGCGCAGGAGGAATTATCGAATTAGAAGGTCACCATTTTGTACTCGTGAAGTAATGTTAGCTTAAACAAAGGTAGTCATGCTGAAGCGATTATATGAAAGGCTGTCAGGGACAGGGTATTCTCATGCTCTCAAAGTATCACACCACACATAGTACTAATTACAGAGGAATCCCCTTTCCCCAGGAGAGATCTGACCGTCCCTCCTATAACCACCCAAAGTCGGCATCACCGCCCTTGGTGTGACAGGCACCACAGCCTCCTGAAGAGGGGCAGTAAGAGAGAAGTACACAGTGTCACCCCTGTTGTTGCCAGAGTGTCATTCTTGAATCTAACCATTAAGAGACAGAGTGACAAATCCAGAATGTGTGACATGCTCTACGACAAGTAGCCTAAGGTCTGTGGTTGTGAACACCAAAAAATAGATGGAGGGCCTGTTCTAGATTAAATGATCTTAAAAAGATATAAAAACCTGATGCACTGTGTGACCCTTGATTGGACCCTTGCAAATTCAGGTGTTTAGATGTAACATGTCATGTCTGCAATTTGCATTCAAATGGTTCAGAATTTGTTCCCGCAAAATGTTAAGTTAGGAGTTTAGGTGAAGGGATTGAGTGTTCATTGCACTATTTTTTCTTTCCGTTTTACTGTGCATTTGTAAATCTTCAAAGTGAAAGTTGGGGGAAATGTTACAATGTGTGATACTGCTCAAGGGAACCTTTTTTTTTTTGAAAAGTCTGTGTGAATGAGAAAGTATACACACACTCTATTGCCCTCCATCAACCTTTGACACTTCTTTCTTCCCATGCCAGGGGTTTGGATAATAAGTGTTCTGTGTATCCACTGACCTTTGACAAAAATGAAAGCATGGCTGCCAAAAAGAAGTCTGTGGCTATGCACACCAACTACCTGTCGGCTTGCAGCTTCACCAACTCTGACATGCAGGTGAGTGAGGGCCTGCGTGAGGGGCCAGCCTGCAGGAGGGCGGGGGAGGAGCCCCAGGGGAGAGCGGAGGCTTTTCCAGGGTTCCTCTTAGCAGGAGGGGTGCTCCAGAGGAAGCTCCTGTTCCTTGTTGGTTATTATTTTAAATAAAAGCAGAAATGAGGAAAGCCAGGGCTATTGGCTATTGATAGAGGAGATAAACTACATGCCATATTGAACATCCTTCTCTAATTGCCTTGTTGGGGGTGGATCAGAGAGCCTGGGGTGGGAAGTCCATCTCCCGGTCTGAGAGGTGGGTCCAAGGCACGGATGTGTGTGCAACTTCATGGAGCGGCCAAGCTTCAGAGTGTGCACGTTACACACCTCGCTGAATCTGCTTCATGCTCCTGTTTGGACAGATGCAAAAGAAGAAGCTTTAGGTAGTAAATCTGTGCCCTACTCTGAGTAAACCCAAAGTAAAAACACTACTCAACACTTTGACCACATTTTCTTAACGAGCTGTAAAAGTACACTGTAGTTTATTTCTCCACATCTACTCAGCAAACCTTTCTAGGTGTCCACCACCCACGTTGCCAGACACTCCCTGGCTCTGGGCCACAGGGACACACAGTCTCTGTCCTCAGGGACCTTCACGGAAACCAGTCAGGACTGAACAGCGGAGAAGGCTGGGAGCTCAGGGCGGGGAGGGGTCGTCACAGACCAGCTGCACCAAGTTGCCTGGACCAGCCTTGGAGGGTGAGGGTGTTGCCAGTGAGGTGTGAGGGAAGCCCCGTGGGAGGCAGGCAGCCCAAGAAGTGGGCAGGGACACAGCCCAGGGCTCCCTGAATGCCCTGTGGATGGAGGGCAGCCCTGCAGGGGCTGAGTCATAGTTGGACTTGTTTTTAGCAGGAGAGTATGAGTCAGATAAAGCCTTCCCTGGGCCACTCTGGCTTCAGCTGACTCAGTCAGGAGACCAGGTGACTGGGTCATGGTTTAATTGCTGACAAGAGGGGTGTCAGGCTTGACGTGTAGTATTTACACCTGGTGTTCGGAACCAGGAGCCTTGCAGACCTGTATAGTAGTAGGTGCTGTGGGCCCAGCTGGCTGCAGCAGCCACAACCTGATAGGTGCCTTTGAGCCTGAGGGGTAGCAAAGCAACAGAGGATCTTAGTGTGGAAGAAGAAAGCCACAGAGGGATGCAGGCACAGGGGTCTTCAGGCATCTCAAGTGTCTCTGGTGGGGACCTATCACCCTCACTCTGGGTTGAGGACTGAAGGGGGGCACCAGTAAGGCAGAAAGTGCTTGTTTCCTAACAGGCAGCCAGAGGGAGATAGACGGATAGAGGGAAGTCCGCTGGCCACACTGGCCACCTCGCCAGGGCACAGGGCACAGGGCTTGGCTCAGAGTCAGACAGCGGGGATCGAATCCTGGCTCCACTGCATTCGGGCTGGTCAGTCCTAAGCAAGGTGTGTCCCCTGTTTTTTTTTTTTCACCTGCGAGTGAAGATGGCAATAAACTCCCCCCTGGTAAGGTTTTCTGAAGATTAAATTAGATGATTGGTATAAAATAATACATACAGTCCCTGGTAAATATTAGCTCTTACTGTTATATTATTGATATTAACACAAAGCTTCATTGCACAACAGTTCAGGTGCATGGCCTAGTGTGGGTACTAATGAATTAATGAACCTGAAGCTTCCTCCCATTTCTGGGATCAAGGATGAAAAAAAGAAAAACTTGCCCTGCTGCTGTGGCTCAGTGGTTGAGCATCAACCTATGAACCAGGAGGTCGAAATTTGATTCCCAGTCAGGGCACATGCCCAGGTTGCAGGCTCGATCCTCAGTATGGGGGCCTGCAGGAGGCAGCCGATGAATGATTCTCTCTCATCATTGATGTTTTCTCTCTCTCTCTCTCTCCCACTCCCTTCCTCTCTAAAATCAATAAAAATATACTTAAAAAAAGAAAAAGGGAAACTCAAGGGCTGGTATAAGACTATGGCATTAAAGCTATAAATTCTTTACATCCTATCTAATAAAGAGGAAATATGCTAATTAACCATCACTCCATCACAAAGATGGCTGCACCCACAGCTGAGGCCAAGTTCCCTTAAGGAGCCTTAACAAGCAATCAGCAGGGACCTGAGGTACCCTCCCCTGCCCCCGTGGGGCTTGACAGGGGACCTCAGGCCACGCCCCCCAACCGGCAGGGCTTGACAGGGGACCTCAAGTTGCGCTTCCTGTCCTGGTGCTGGGCTAGGGGACCTCAGGCTGCTCCCCCCCGCCCCAGCGCCAGGCCGGGGGACCTCAGGCCACGCCCCCCACCAGGTGGAGCTTGACAGGGACTTCAGGCCATGTCCCACACCTGGTGGGGCTTGATGGGGGACCTCAAGGCATGCCCCCCCACCCTGGTCTGGGCTGGGGGACCTCAGGCCACACCCCCTGTCCTGGCACCAGGCCAGGGGACCTGAGGCTACGTTCCCTGCCCGGCGGGCCTTGACAAGGGTGGGACTAGCCAGGTCTGGATCTATCCCAATGAGGGGGGGGCCGGCCGGGTCTGGGTCTCACACGATTTTGAGGCGCATGTGGGTGGGCAGGGACTTGACTCTGGGTCCCATGGTGTGCCCCAGACTCTGACAGGAGGAAGGTTTTCATATACATTTTACTAATTTTCTTTCATCTCTGACACTTCTATTATAGAGAAAGGACAAATAGCAATATTAAATTATTTCCTCTATTTAATCCCCTTTTAATGTGCACAAATTTCGTGCACCGGGCCACTAGTTCTAGAATAAATGAGTGACACAGTTAGAGGTTATGTTTAGTGCATTTATGGTAATGAGTGTTTGGTTTTAAAAATTTATTTGTACTTACATTGTAATGAAGATCACAAAAGTATTTTTAAAATGTTAAGAATTTACTTGTTACTTCTAAAAGCAATCCATTTGTTTGATTGAAGAGTATGGTGTGAAAAATGACCAAATTAAAGAGCTAGTCTGTGGCAATAATTTAAAGCAGATTATTTGGACCTGGCGTCCCAAAAAAGATTGGATTCACCCTTTGCAAGTGCTAGGACAGGAGCGGTGTGGAGCATGCACTAGTGGGGGTGGGCCTGGAGAGATTGGAGGGAATTGTAGCATAGTTCCAAATACAAGTACCCAAATTAAGATGCGGTCAGAGTCTTGTGTGGTCATAAGCTACTTTTACCGGTCTTGCTCATCTTGTCGGATGTACATTTGACAGAAGCTGAGGCTGTAGGGAGTCCCATGGACAGCTGCAGGGGTTTGCAGCCTTGGAAATTCCCCAAATTTGAGAACTGCCTCTCAGTGGGGACCTTGAGGAGGACTTTGGGGACTAGACCCAAGAAGCCTGAGTGCCCCGGAACTCACCCAGCTCTTGTTCCGGGAGGTGCTCCAAAGGGGCCTCTCCTGGGAAGAGATCCTAGGCCTCCCCAGACTTCCCAGCAAGACATCCATGCCCAGACAGTGCAGCCTCAGGCACAAGGCCAGGTGGGAGCAGATTCCCCTCCTGTGATGTGCTCCCTCCCAGCAGAAGAAAGGAGATTCCTTCTCGGTGCTAGGCCTGGTGTGCAAGAGAGAAGGGAATGGGAAGGCGGGAGGGGAGGGGGGGGAAGACGCCAGCAAATGGAAATTAGAGGTGCAGCAGGTCAGCGGGCCTTTGCATGCCAGCCGTCCTTAAGGCCTGATTCCTGTCTTCTTTCCTCAGCCATCAGTAACTATCACCCACAGAGGGCTCTCTGCTGTGGGCACTTGACATTGCACAACCACTTCCTGCACTGTCTTATCACCTCCTCCAGGCCCTGGAGCAGCCAGAAGGTGGGGCACAGGGGAGTTCTGCTATGGCTTGTGATCCCCCCATGGCTTCTGGCTCCAGGGTGCTGCAGTGCCGTCAGCTGGGTCTGGGAGCCCTGGATCCCACTGCCTTTCTCCCAACCCCACGAAGGTATGATCATCCGGAGCCCAAGCTTCATGCACTGGCTCTGCCCCATGCCTTTCCCCAGGCAGCCCAGCGTTCCTCTCCCTGTGTGGGCCAGCCTTACTGACGGCTATGCAGAGGCTGCTGAGGGGTCGCTCCACTGAGCTGACAGAGTCTCCAAAAATATACCCTGATCTTACCATTCTGATTGGAAGCTTTCCATAGCTTCTTTTTGTCTGCAGACTGAGGTCTCCACTCTCTATACAGAGTGAAGACTTTCATCCAGAGCAGAGGTAGGCGGTCACTGTAGCGCCCTCCCTCCTTCACCTGGCCAGCGGTCACTCCTCTAAGACCAGCTCAGATGCCCCCAGAGTGCATTTGGTGCCCCTCCCATGGGCCCACCTGTATCTCAGCACTTCTCACACGCTGTCATAGTGATCAATGTCTTGTCTACAAATATCTACAAGACAGTCAGAAAAGCATGCTATTCAGCAATGCTAAGTTCCTAGACCTTCTGCAGTGAGGGAGAGAACCCCAACCTGAGAATCTCTATAGGCCTTAAGGTGGAGAAATCAGGGAAGGCTGCTTGGAGGGTTTCAGATACTGCACTGGGTGGTTTTAAGGTGGACCTCTCACAATGAGAAACTGGTTGACGATATAATAGCTTTGGATTGGTGAGCCCAGCGAGCTAAGGGTCTTAAAGCCTGTCTTGATGTGCAAGCAATTAGTTTTGATAAGTTGTTTATGTGGTTCACAGTCTTATTTTGCAGGAGCAGGTATTACCTAGAGCAAGCAGGTAAGTTATTTTACCTTGGTCACAGTGTTATTTAGCATAGCATCAAGAGAGTATGCCTGGTCCCAGAACTGAGTAACACAGAGACAGGGGATTAGGTTGGTTTCTGCTTTTACAGCCAATCCTGTTAAACTGAGTGAGCTTCAGGAGAGTGGAGGCCAAGACCCAATCCTCCTGCAAACCCTAACCCTAGCAGAGCGCTGGGACATCATCAGCACGTGACCAGTGCTTGCTGGCACTGTGCGCGCACCTCTCAGTGGCCCGGGAGTGCCCTGACCTGGGAGAAGCAGCAAATGGAGAGTGTCTAACAGAATGCTGCCTCAACCCTTGCTGCTCCAGATGGGGTCCAGCGACCAGCGTCGCATCACCGGGAGCTTGTGAGAACTGCAGAATCTCGGACTCGCCCCACACCCTATAGCAAGCAGCCGGTGACTGGGGTGCTCATTAATGTCTGAGGAGCACTTTTCCTGTCTGGCCTGTACAGCAGTGGGCGAGGCTGCTTGTGGGAGTCAGTCACGGTTCTGTTCAGCAAACAGTCACATCATGCATGCCAGGCAGTGGAGAGCCCGCGGGTACAGCAGGGAGGCCTCCGATCCGTACCCTGGAGGACAGGCACAGGAACGCGCGGCAGTGACAGGGTGTCGGGTGTGTGTGTGTGTGCGTGTGTGTGCGTGTGTGTGTGTGTGTGTGTGTGTAAGGAGCCTCTTCCCTGACGGCCTTGCCCCTCACAGAGCTAATAATGACAACACACTCTTCCTGTCCTTTCCCACGTCAGATCCTGACGGCGAGCGGTGACGGGACATGCGCCCTGTGGGACGTGGAGAGCGGGCAGCTGCTGCAGAGCTTCCACGGGCACGGGGCCGACGTGCTCTGCTTGGACCTGGCGCCCTCAGAAACGGGAAACACCTTCGTGTCCGGGGTAAAGACCCAAGGAAAACGTCTAGAGTCCTTTGTCTACCAGGGAGGATGGTGGTGGCAATTCATGTCACTTCCTGGGACTAGATGGGATGGGTCCCTGAAAGGGTTTTCAGGTACCCCTTAGCTCCCCTCTGCACCCCCAGCTCCCCACTGCACCCCCAGGTCCCCACTGCACCCCAGCTCCCCACTGCACCCCAGCTCCCCACTGCACCCCAGCTCCCCACTGCACCCCCAGCTCCCCTCTGCACCCCCAGGTCCCCACTGCACCCCAGCTCCCCACTGCACCCCCAGCTCCCCTCTGCACCCCCAGGTCCCCACTGCACCCCTAAGTCCCCACTGCACCCCAGCTCCCCACTGCACCCCCAGGTCCTCACTGCACCCCAGTTCCCCATGCACCCCCAGGTCACCACTGCACCCCCCAGCCCCCACAGCAATGGTGGTCTGGGAGGGCCTTCCATTCTGCCCCAACATTCAGCAATCACAGAAGGATCTGGAATGTTCTCCTGGTGTGATTGCTATCACTCAGGGCACGTATCTGCCACATTTAAAAATCATTCCTCAGATAAATAGTGGAGTTTGTATCTGACAGCATTGCAAGTGGCCACCAGGGCACACGCTGGGTGAGGCAACACTGTGTTGTGAACAGGGCTTTGGGACTGGGGGGACACTCTCCTGCCCCACCCCTGCCAGTCACCATCGAACAGCGTATCTGAGGTCTCAGAGTTGGGCAGACAGACCACGGTGACACAGAGCAGCACTAGGCTAGGAATCAGGATGCTACCTCACTCTAAATTTCATCATCTGTAAACTGGGCGTGATGCACAATAGTTCTTACCTCCCCCCTCCCCCAGGACATTATGAATAGTAGATAGAAGAGTTTACATTGTGTTATACAAATAGTAGGGGCGAGTATTTTTGTGGACAGCTAGGAATAAAAATGGGGAATTAAGCTGGCTGACCTGACCTTGAGTCAGTCAGGAGAGAGTGGTGAGAGTCCAGTGATGCTACACCATCAAATTGAAATGTGGGGTTCAGGGTGCAGACTTCTCGTGGATTCTTGTCTGGCGAAGTTGAAGAATAAATTCGTGGACTAACAGATTTCTTTGATAAAAATGAGGAAGTTTATTGGAAGCATATACAAACTCCATCTGGCTAGAATCCCCAAAAGGGACCCCAGGGGCCCCCAAATGGGAAAAAACTCTCTCTCTCTCTCTCTCTCTCTCTCTCTCTGATGGGAAAAATCTAAGTCCAAAAATCTAAAATCTGTCTCATGTCTCTTTGTCTCTGGTTTATATATGTTGTAGTTCTTTGTCTAAATCTGACCCTTTGCAATTGGACCCTTTCCTTAATTTAAGACCCCTGGCTTTCCTCATTGGTCATTCTGCTACACAGTATTAGTTTTAAAGTCTAAAGGCCACGTGGTCCCCCTCCCCCCCGCCCCATTTTCTCCCCCTTATTTTGCAACATTATCCATCTAATCTGTTCAGGTTGGAGTTGCTTTTGATCTCCCTTATGGCTCTCTCTCAGTTGTCTTGGCCAGAGATGTTTTATTACCCCTGTGGCTCTCCCAGCTGCTCAGGCCAGAGATACCTCTGTCCTTGGTTTATGGCTGTTTTAATTGCTCAGGCCAGAAATGCCTCCATCCCCCTGGACCCTCCCTTCCTATCTGCCTAATTAAGCTAGCTAGCTAACCCTTATCAAAATGATGTTTGCAGCTGGAAGACATAAGGTCCTTTGCTCTCAGCTGTCCACCTCTTAGTTCTGGGCATCAGGTGAGGGCTCTCTGGCCTCTAAACAGCAGGGACCTCACTTTTGTTCTTGGGCATTTGGCCGTCTCTGTGTATTTCATTCCTAAACCTTTGTATAACTGTGTTTATCTCTCCGCAGCTATACTGTTTACTCAAATTGTCAGTGTCGTGGTAGATTCTGTTGTCCCTTTCAGAGCACTAAACTCCTCTGATTTAGTGTCCTCTAAAGATCAGAAGACACTCAGTGCTGAACCCACAGCAGGTCTTTCTGAGATGTCAGTTATGGTACCTTGTCCCCGCCCCCTTTCTCTAAGTTGAAACCAACAATTTGGACACCAATTTTAATCCATTACTTCTTCTATTTGACAAGTGAGAGACCATTTCACAGTCCCCAGGCTTGACAACAGGACTGCTCTGTAGGACTTCATCAAAATGCTCCTAGAACCATGAGCGTATAATGTAGGAATCTTATGTTTATGAACCTCTGGGTTGGGCTGGCAATCCAGAGAGAGGTTTACAGGTCCTGAGGTGGAAGCCCGGTAGGTGACTTGCACAGGCAGCCAGCTAACTGCTGGCAGGGCCATGACTGGGCTCCTGCTCTGCTGATCCCCAGCCGGGTGCTGCTGGGGTGCAGCTGGCCCAGAGGCACCTAGAGCTCCACCTTGGCTCAGGGCTGCCCCTCGCCTGAGACAAAGCTGGGAGGTCCCACCTGGCAGCCACTGTCTGTCTGTTCTCCCCTGTGGGCTCAGAGAGGCAGCGATCGAGGGAGGGGGAAGGAAAGGGAAAATGAAGACCTGGGAAATGCCATGGGGAAGGTGAGACGTAGGCTCTGGACAGTTTGTGCTCGCTCAGAAAGCTGCCAAAGAAGAAAACATGCTCCAGGGGGAAGCTGGGTCCTTCCCTTGTCCCCCGCCCAATCCAAGATCTAGTTCTGGCCTTCCAAGGGCTCATCAGTTGAAGTGGCCTGAAGCAAAGCTGGTCTCCGCCATACATGGTCTGTGTTACATAACTGGAACTCATGGCTGTCTGTGCACAGTCCTTGTAGCGACCTTAACTCTGGGTAACTTTGCATTTGTAGGGATGTGACAAGAAATCCATGGTGTGGGACATGCGCTCCGGCCAGTGCGTGCAGGCCTTTGAAACCCATGAATCAGACGTCAACAGTGTCCGGTCAGTGAGTAGGGTGTTCAGCTACTCCTCTGTTCTCCTGGGCTCCCTGGCCTGGGGCAATCCTGAGCTCACCACCACCTCCAGGCTTAGTGTCCTGGGCTGAGAGGCCTCCCCGCAAGAATGGCTGATCTGTGGTGGAACTGAATAGCGCTCCAAAGATCTCTTTTAATATAATTAAAAGACTTTTAATATAATTGTACCAGGGGCACTGGTGGCATCCTCCCTATTGAGTCAGTATTTCTTGTTCATTCATTCAACAAATATTTATTGAGTACTTCTAGGCTAAACATTATTCCATGAACTGGGAATACAGTTGTGAATAAGATAGACAAAGTCTCTCCTTTCCTGAAGGAGACAAGAAAACGCACAAATAAACAAATGTATGATTTAATTTGAGATACTAATAAGTGCTATGAAGAAAAGTAAAACAAGGAGAAGTGGTGGGATGGGTTGTTTCTTAGAATGGTCAGGGAAGGCCTCTCTGAGGAGGTGATATTTAAATTGAGGCCATGATTATAAAGAGCTGGGGGGGAGATGAGATGTTCAGGGACCTAACAAAAGGCCCGATTGTTGAGTTGGGGGAGAGGGTGGCTAACATGATCTATGTTTTGCCTTTAAAAGATCATTCTGGCTGCTGTGTGGAGAACAAGTTATAGGGGAGCAAGAATGGAAGGACATGTGACAGCCTGTTAGAAAGAAGTTGCGTGAGATCAAGAGAGAAAGGATGGCGGCTGGAACTAAGAAAACATAGTAGAGACAGAACTGTCTAGAATTGGGAATGTTCTGAGGTTTTACCTGCCCTGCAAGCTATCAAATTAGGCTGCCACAAGTTCATGGCTGCTGGTAGATAGAAGACACGAGACTCCTGGATCAGAGATGAAGGACAGTTTATTACTCAGAGCAGTGGCAATAATCAGAGTGTCAGCATTTCTGTGCCGGTTACTGGAGCCCAAATTCCACAGGATGACATGAAAAGGGCCAAATGACAAGCAGGATCTATGAATTGGATCTAAGAAAGAGGTCAATACTTGACATATACATTTGGAAGATGACACTGTGCAGGCAGTATATATAATATAATCACCCAGGGATCTTCATTATGCTTAGTGGGCAATACTAGGCTTGTTCCCCTTAAAAGCAAACACAAAATGAGACAACTTAATTACATTAGGAGTAGAAATGTTAGTAAGAATTTTCTAGCTCCCTGCCCTCAAATATGGGATAAGATAAAAGGAAAAAGGCTATCGCTTTTTGCAAATATGTAGCAATTACCTAGAAAATCAAAGAAAATCAATCCAGAATTTACTGCAGATAGAAAACGAAGTTACTAAGGTGCAGGACAGAATATCCACAAAACTCAAACCCTTACGATGAAATACAGCTTAAAAAGGCGCAGTCTCTCACCCATGCTTTTGCCTTTACCCAACCCTCTTCTTCTGAAGGCCGTTATTCCACCAGGTCTCCACTGAGGCCTGCCTCTCTCTGGGGAGCGGATTATAGAAAAGAGAGTGACTGTGACAGAAAGCATCATTATTCCCTGGAAGCTCTTTATTCGGCACCATGCCACATTCTTTGCATATGCTGGCTTATTCCCTCTTGACGAGGAAACTGAGGCTGTGCAAGGTGAAGTCACTTTGCACAAGTATCCCATGTAGTAAGCGGTCATTGCAGAGATCTGCATGTGGCTGTGTGTGTCTGATTCCAGTGTCTGTGTTTATAGCCACTCTCTTATCCCTGAGCTCTGGGCCATGTCTTAGGAATGAGGTATGTGGTCAAGGAAAACTACGGGTCCGGGGACCTGCTCTGTGTTCCATGCCTGGTACAGATACCTGTATTATCACACTTACTCCTCACCAACACTCTGCAAGGCCAATGCCACTGTCCCCCATTGACAGGGAAGAAAACTAGAGGCCAGTGGGTCTGCCGGATGAGCTTCCCTTTCTGGCCTCTGTAACAAATGGTCCTTATGTCCCTAGAAGTGGAGATTCTGATTCCGAGGGCCTAGCATGAAACAGCCTTCCCAGATGGTTATGACGGGCATCCAGGGTTGGGAGTCACCAATCTAAAGTGCGTTCTCCCCAACTTCCTCTCTGCAGGTACTACCCGAGCGGAGATGCCTTTGCCTCGGGATCAGATGATGCTACGGTATGTTTCTAAGTCATTGAGAGCTTTCTTATTTGAGAGAGAGATGTGCTGCCTTCATTTTATTTTAAATAACTTTTTTTCTGATTACAAAAATAATGTGTATTCGTTGAAGAAACCTTGGGGAGAAATTAAATTACCTTAATCTCCCTACCCAGAAAAAATCACAATGAGATGAATTCCTTTCTGTCTCTTTCCTTGTTAAACAAAATTTGCTTTTTTTCACTTACTAATAGATTGTGAACATTTTCCTATGCCAATAAACATTATTCTATATTATTTTTTCTTAGTGATTGAATAGTTTCCCATGTTATAGACAAAACCATCATTTACTTAGCCAGTCTTCAATTTTGGGACATTTAGGTTTTCAAGATATGTGTTTTTTTCCTGTTAAAAAACACTGCTAAAGTAAGTATTTTTGGAGCCTCTCATTATTTCCATAGAATGAATTCTCAGACATGAACTTACTGAGTTAAAAATAGGCCTAGTTTTAAAGCTTTTGATACTAATTGAAAAATTATGTTCACTGACTTTTTTAAGAGAAAAGAAATAATACCTTCTTGTGCCCTGAAAATACCAAATAAATTATTAAATAATAGTAATAATAGTTTTGATTCTGATTCAGTACTATGGAAAAAATTACAAAGGAATAGATTGAGAGTTTTGATAATAATACAAATTTAAAACTTATGGATGTCAAAAATATATAACCAAATGTAAGTGCACACATTTTGGAAAAATCCTTTGCTACATGTATGCCAGGCCAAGTTGAAATCCTCCAGATATGAATGGGGAGGCATAATAAGATATATACCCCAATTTTAAAGAAAGTAGAATGCAGACCATTTATAAAGCAAGATATCCAAAATGGCAAATAAATTGAAAATGTTTTCAAAATCATCTCTAATCCAAGAAATGCAAGTTTCAATGATCAATGCTCAGCTGCAGGAGAAATGCTCTGTGTGGAGGTGGTACGGTGGGGAGCCTGGGGCCAGCCTAATCAGAACCCTGGGTACCAGCCTTCTAGAAAGCAGTTCTGTGATAGAAGAACTTTCAAAATATCTCTATCCTTTGATCTGGGCATGCTATTTCTTGAAAATAATTCTATCCTAAAGATTCTATTCCATAGCTATTATAAGGAAAACTAGAGGCCCAGTGCATGAAATTCATGCACGGGGGCGGTGGGTGTCCCTCAGCCCAGCCTGCACCCCCTCCAATTTGGGACCCCTCGAGGGATGTCCGACTGCCCGTTTAGGCCCGATACTACCGGGATCGGGCCTAAATGGGCAGTCGGACATCCCTCTCACAATCCAGGACTGCTGGCTCCCAACTGCTCACCTGCCTGCCTTCCTGATTGCCCCTAACTGCTTCTGCCTGCCAGCCTGATCACCCCCTAACCACTCCCCTGCCAGCCTGATTGATGCCTAACTGCTCCCCTGCCAGCCTGTTTGCCCCTAACTGCCCTCCCCTGCAGGCCTGGTCACCCCTAACTGCCCTCCCCTGCAGGCCTGGTCACCCCTAACTGCCCTCCCCTGCAGGCTTGATCGCCCCCAACTGCCCTCCCTTGTAGGCCTAATCCCTCCCAACTGCCCTCCCCTGCTGGCCTGATCGCCCACAACTGCCCTCCCTTGCAGGCCTGGTCCCTCCCAACTGCCCTCCCTTGCTGGCCATCTTGTGGCGGCCATCTTGTGTCCACATGGGGGCAGGATCTTTGACCACATGGGGGCAGCCATCTTGTGTGTTGGAGTGATGGTCAATCTCCATATTACTCTTTTATTAGATAGGATAGAGGCCTGGTGCATGGGTGGGGACCAGCTGGTTTGCCCTGAAGGGTGTCCCGGATCAGGGTGGGGGTTCCCTTGGGGCATGGGGCGGCCTGGGAGAGGGGCCTGTGGTGGTTTGCAGGCTGGCCACGCCCCCTGGCGACCCAAGCGGAGGCCCTGGTATCTGGGGTTTATTTATCTTCTACAATTGAAACTTTGTAGCCTGGAGCGGAGCCAAGCCTTCTGCTTGCTCCGTGGCGGCAGCCATTTCTGTTGGGATTTATGTATCTTCTATAATTGAAACTTTGTAGCCTTAAGCAGAGGCCATGGCAAGCCAGGGCAGGCAGAAAGCTTGGCTTCCTCCATTGCCAGGGAAACCCAAGCCTCCTGCTCTCTCCGTGGCTGCAGCCATCTTGGTTGGGTTAATTTGCATACTCACTCCTGATTGGCTGCTGGGCGTGGCTTGTGGGTATAGCAGAGGTATGGTCAATTTGCATATTACTCTTTTATTAGATAGGATATCAGGGATTTTTACATAAGAATGGTCACCATGGGAGAGAATCTATATACATAAAAGCCTAAGCGACCATTACGACCGAACGACCGGATCGACCAGTCAACCAGTCACTATGACAAGCACTGACCACTGGGGGCAGATACTCAATGCAGGAGCTGCCCTCCGGGTGGTCAGTGCATTCCCACAGCCAACCTCCCATGGCTGGCTGGCGGCGTAAGCATCTGTTGTCCATTCCTTCCACACCTAGCTCGGCAACCATTGCCTCCTCTCCCGACCCTGCCCGGGGCCTTTGGCCCCTGGCTGGATGGGGAACCGGGGCTGGGTGGTGGTGGACGCGGCCCCTTTCCCAGGGGGGCTGAGGTCCAGCTCCCTCCTCGGGGCCAGCGGCCAACCTCCTATGCCCTGTCTCTCCCCCCAGCCGGCAGGCCTTGATTGGCCCGGCCCTGATCAGCCCTGATCGCCGGCAGGCCTAGGGACCCCACCCATGCATGAATCTGTGCACCAGGATTCTAGTTTTATTATAAAAGAGAAAAATTAGACACAAACATCATTTTAACAGGGTATGGCTAGATTCTGATATATCTACACGAAGACTAACAACCATGTTAATTATGGTTTTTTTGGAAGATTATTTAATGATATGAGGTAATGCTCATAACATAATGAAAAAAGTAATAATGAAACATCCACCCTATGTTATTTTTTATTTCATTATTTTTTTAATACACACATAAAACAGAAGTAAGTCTGAAGGAAATAGATGTTAGTCAATACCTCTAGGATTGGGGGTGACTTTTATTTTCTATGCATTTTGAGTTTTCTGAATTTTCTACCATGAACATGTATCCTTCATCAGAAAAAAAGGCTGGGTTTCATTTTTGGCTTTGTACCTGAAGAAGTCTTCTATATTTGCTATGTCTTTAAGTCTCCATTGGAGATGAATAGGAATTGGGATTGAGGAAGAAAATACTAGGAGAGAAAACATAAGAGGTGTTTCCCTTACCTCAAACTACACAAGCCATTGGCACCTGCTGGTGGCTCCGTGGTGTCGCCTCACCAAACTGGAGCCAGAAGTAAGTGCTTCTTTGTTTGCACCCCAGTGTCGCCTCTACGACCTCCGGGCAGACAGAGAGGTGGCCATCTATTCCAAGGAGAGTATCATATTTGGAGCATCCAGCGTGGACTTCTCCCTCAGTGGTAAGATTTTATGTCAGAAACTTCCCAGGACTGTAAAACAGGACCTAAGTGACACCCAGCTCTCTGTCAAGAGGCCCCTCAGCTAAACTTCCTGTCGGCCCATATGCCAAATAGTCTCCTTTTGTGCCAGTCCCCCCCACCCCCACCCGCCAGGCTTTGTGAGCCCTACTTCGCCCTGCCCTCAGCGGCTGCCCCAGCCCCAGTCACTTCAGGGGAAATGAAGGCTGTGCCCATCGAATACTGTTCTTCAAGGCAGAGATGGACAAACCGTCCCATGTGCAGGGCCTTGAGGCATTTCTTCCCCAGCCTTCCATTCTCCCTTCACACCTGAAAAGACTTTTTTTCAGAGGTGGAGGGTGGGTGACCCTTTCTCAATGCCCTGAAGCTCATGGCACCTCTGCCCTCACAGGTGGGGAGGCTGCTAGTGAACATTAAGGCAGCACTGATACTCTGGGTCACTGGACCATTCCATTTCCCCAGACACTCCCCAATTCTGCATCTGAGCCTTCGTGCATGCATGCTGCTACTCCTGCCTGAAACATCTTTTCTCTGCATGGCAAACTTCTATTCAACCCTCAAGAGCCCATCAAATGTCATTTCCTCTGCAATGTCTTCCTTGATCCTTCCTCTGTGATGGCATAGCACATTACACATAACTGAGCACTTCCATTACAGCCCTTATCACATGGTGCTGTGATTTATGTGTCTGCCTACCAAGACCACCCTCCACAGGGGCAGCAACTGTGCTTTCTCCTCTGAACCCTCAGGGCAAAGCACAGTATCTGACACACGGGGGCACTAAATCACTGTTTATTGAAGGAATGAACAAATGAACGAATGAGTGAATGAACGAACAAGCAAGCAAGCGAGTCATGAAAAGAAAAACAGGAAGGAAGGAACTGGTTTAATAACTGTCACATCCTCCTGCTTGCAGGTCGCCTGCTGTTTGCTGGATACAACGATTATACCATCAACGTCTGGGATGTGCTCAAGGGGGCTCGAGTCTCCATCCTGTTTGGACATGAAAACCGTGTTAGTACTCTACGAGTTTCCCCTGATGGAACTGCTTTTTGCTCAGGATCCTGGGATCACACCCTAAGAGTAAGCGAGGAGACTTTCTGTTTTACTCTGTGTGTGAGAAGAAGAGTGGACTTTCTGAAAGCAGAAGTCCGAGTGAGCCAGGAGAGGCCGGACAGCTACATGGAGCTCAGATTTCAGCTCTACTCAGAGCCACAGAAGGAATGAGTGGCCTGGGAGGTAGTGAGTGCCCCATCAACACAGGTGTTCACACACAGATTACACAACTATGTATCCGCATGTAGTTGAGGGAATGGCTGGTCTAGGTGATTCAAAAGGTTCCTTTTGACCCTAAAAGTATGATTCTTCGGAGTCTAGCCTTTGGCAAACCACAGATTGCCAGTCTCGCCTCCTAGAACTGCAGGGTTCTTGTGTGGTCACAGACCCCTATGAAATCAACAGAGGGGCTTTAGGAGGGCAGAAAGCCCCTGAAATTATATGCCAGATTTTGTGTGTATCCTCCTCATGGCTTTTTAAAAAATATTCTCAAAAAGCTCCAAGACTTTGTCGGGTGTTGACTTCCCAGAAATACTGTTTGCAAAGCAAAGCTCACCACAGTGTGGAACTCCACAAACTTGACAGTCTCCATGTGTCTTAGGAGGGAGAGCAAAGGCAGATCCTTGAGGTTTTAGGGATTTGAGGCAGATCTTTTGATGGAGGGACTTTGGTGGCATAGAGTTTAGGATTGCTGGACACAGGCTGGGGGAGGAGGAGGGTTTCGAAGATGGGCTTTAACAGGGACCAGTCACTTGATGCTCTGTGTTGTTCTGAGAAGTGCGTCTCTTCTGAAGAGGATACTTGACTCGTGTATTCGTAGGATAAAAAGGTGAATGGACTTTTGCAAAGTTCCTGAAAGAAACAGTAAAGTTATTTGTGACTTCATTCATCTTCCTGCTCAGGAGTTGCCTAAATTAGTAAAGTTGTGTTCATGTACTCAGAGGGCTGTCTGGGAACAAATGGCTTCTGTTGCCAATCTAGGAGTTACCAGCCCCATGTAGGAGGCCACAGATGCCCTTAGACAGTTAACTAAGGGGTTAGGGCAGCCGTGGGCAAACTACGGCCCACGGGCCGGATCCGGCTGTTCTATCCGGTTCTCTTGCTCTCCCCTCCGCTCCTTTACTTTGAATTTATATTAATTCACACAAACACTCCATCCATGCTTTTGTTCCAGCCCTCCGGTC
Organism: Plecotus auritus; assembly: GCF_963455305.1. Classification (NCBI taxonomy): domain Eukaryota; kingdom Metazoa; phylum Chordata; class Mammalia; order Chiroptera; family Vespertilionidae; genus Plecotus; species Plecotus auritus. The sequence goes on from NC_137770.1 coordinate 62,161,588, forward strand.
CAGTTTAAGTACTTATTGTGGCCCTCGAGTCAAAAAGTTTGCCCACCCCTGGGTTAGGGGCATTAGGTCCAAACCTACACCTTTCTCCTCTCAATCCTCAGGGCAAAGCAGACTAGCTGACACACCTGGGCACTAAATCACTGTTCATTCAATGAATGAACAAATGAACAAATGAGTTGCTAAGAGGAAAGTGTTTTGTTTTCTAAGACATGCAAGTGCTCTATTTTGGATGGACTGTGTGTGTGTGTGTGTAAAGAGACTTTGATTTGTCCCTTTAAACTCAGGATTTGTAAGTTGTTAAGTACTAAAGAAACTAACAATTATCTCTTTGTGTCTTTGCAGGTCTGGGCTTAATCGTTTCCTCACAATACACTTTTAGGTACCTGAGGTTAGAATTTGAAATCGCCACATGTCAATAGATCTTACTTCTAGAGGACTTGAGAGTTTATCACAACTTGGCTAAAAGGTCACCAAACATCTCCAATATTACTATTAAAACTACCACCCCTGGAAAAGTACCACTGTCAGCCTTCAGCACTAGGAGAACACCTTCAAGTACAGTGTTGCTGGGGGGTTTTTGTTGTGTGTGTTGTTTTTTTCATTTTGAGCACTTTTAAAATTTATTCGTTTTAAAAATACATATATTTATTGATTTCAGAAAGGGAGGGAGAGGAAGAGAGAGATAAAAATATAAATGATGAGAGAGAATCATTGATCACCTGCCTCCTGCACGCCCCACACTGGGGATTGAGCCCACAACCCCGATCGATGCTCAACCACTGAGCCACGCCAGCCAGGCTAAAATTCATTCATTTTTAAGGTTATTCTTAATTATACTCGGTTCAGCTCATTCAATTACCAACAGAATCCAGCATCTAATGTGTTTCCTATTGCTTCTTTGCATCAGATTTGTATCGGAGCACCTTAGAACCCGGTCGCTGTCAGCATGCGCTGTGACTGGGCCTTCCTCCGGAAGTGCTGATTTCAGTGGCTGTAGGAGGAGGGCCGTGGTAATTAGACAGATTCGCTTTTTTAAAAACGTGTTTTTATTGTAAAAGTGTCTTTCCCAGTCTTGCATCATATTGTCTCGTTTCACATAAAACATTTTAATCTATGTGAACTGTTATAAATGAAGCAGGTGTGCGTAAGATGGACAGAAGGTTTTCTTTATGAATCAGGTGTTGGTGTGAAAGGAGTGTTATCACATGGACAGAACATTTTCTTTCAAGGGAAAAGCTGAACGCTGTTTGTGACACACGCTTCTCAGAGCAACCAAAACGTTTCTGTGTGGGAACACAGGACAGTACACTTAGTGAAAGACCTATCACTAGTATAGACATATGAGGATTAGTGGCATCCCTCAGCCTACAGTGGATCTTGTCCATATCCGTTCTACTCATATTTATTGCATTACGGATGTAATTGCATATGCAAATTAATTGCTAGGTTTCGAAAAATAATGTTTTATATTGAGAAAAAAATAACAAAAAAGATATCTTGTCTTTATGTGAAATTCAGCATTCTTTTTGAAAGATACCAAGTGCTTTGTTACAAGACCCTTTGTTTGTTTTATCTTGTGTCTAAAGGTATAGAGAGGCTTATTCTTTGTTTTAGAAAATGCCTTATTCATCAAGATGGCATGCATTAGGGAAGTAAAAAGTCACCTCAAATTTTAAAAATCACTCCTGGGTGAGGCTTGCCGTTGGCTCCGGTGGTGCCCAAGGGCTGAGTCTGCTGCATCCCCTGGATCTCCGGTCTCCTCTCAGCCCTATTCCCGCCCGGCCCTTCTCCCAGGGCTAGTTCTGGCTCTGCAGGCCCAGCCCCAGGCCCTGCTGCTCTGAGAGGCCCTTCCAGAGTGGGCACAGCCATCGGATAGGCCTGGACCTGGCACCCGTAACCTCGGGGGTGCAGGACCACCCTCAGATCTACTTGGTCAGGTATCATAATGGACCAGTCAGGCCATCTTTTCCACCCGTTTTAAAAAAATAAACAGAATGGTTATATTCAATCATTTGTGAGGGTTTTACTATGCAAGGTAAGAGAGCAATATAAAAGGCTCCCGCTTGCCTCTGAAGAGCCCAGAGGGAAGAAGAGGACATGGTCCCCAGGGGCAGTGTTTCAGCCACCTCCTCTCCCCCACAGAGGACCACCTGGACAAGGGCTCTGGGAAATGGGCACAAGGTCCACCCAGCTGCTGAGGGGCAGGTCCCACAGTGTGTCCACAGAACCCCTGAGCTACACTCCTAGAACATTCCAAACTGCTCCTCGTCTCCTAGCTACGGCATCCCCTACCTCTCTCCCACAGACCCTTGCCTGCCTCTGCACAGCAAATTCAAGCTTTATGTTTGGAGAGGCAGAGCACATCTTCAGTGCAAAATAGTCCATAACTTTCCAATTAAAAAACAACTTTTAGGGCCCTATGGAAATATTCTGTAGAATATTCACCCCGTGGGCAGTAAGCCACCTCCCCTGTAAGTATTTCATCTCACAGTGTGCGCTGTTTAGTATTTATTGATGAAATACTTGGTTGGGAGTATACTACACTATATGGACACTCAAGGGGAAACTCCAAGTAATAAATTGTATTTTGCATATTGAAAATAATACCAAGTGGAGTTTTTCAACCAGTTTGTCTTTTTTTAGAGGACTTGGGGGCAAACTCACCAAACTGATTGTGGTAAAGGAACCCAGTGAATGTGCCCCTGTGTGCATAGCCTTGGACCCCCCTCCCCAGCCAGAGAAAAGAAGTGGGAGGCAGGAAGGGAGTCACCTGAGGAGGTGGGCAGTGATGGGGGTTGATGGGAAAGGCCTGTGACCTGAAACCAGGCAGCTGCTCCGGAAAGACCCAACAGCAGGCACTCCACATCCCCTTTCCTCTTCCTGCCCCTTGGCCTCCTCCACTTCCTTCCCTGGATCTATGTAGCTTAATGGCAGCAAAGGTTGTAAAGGCCTTTGCATTCTGGGCTTTCATAGTTGTTTGGCCAGCTGGCTAGAAGGTGGCACACTGACAATTAGGACTCATCTGTAAACTAGAGGGGGACAGCATGGTGACAAAGGATGTGACCTTAGGTTCAGACCCAGCTCTACCCCTTTTACAGGATATGGGGTATCATCCAAATTTCTCCCAGCCTCAGTGTCCTCATCTATGAAATGGGACAGCACTGAAGTATATTCCTAGCTCAGCCTTGGCACATCTTCAATAGGGTCAATTCCCTGCTTCTGAGTTCTGTCTCTCCACCCGTCCTCCCTTTCCCTTCTCCCTTTCCTGTTACCTTCCTCTCCCTTATCTCTCTCTTCTCCCATCTCCTCCCTCCTCTTCCTATCCCACCTCTCTCCTTGTCTCCTTTCTTGCTCCTCCTCTTCTTCCTCTCTCTCTTCCCTTTCCACCCCGTCCCTCCCTTTTCCCCATTCCTTTCCTTTTTCTTCTGTCTCCTCCCCCCATTTCCTCCCCTCCATAAGCAACCTCATTCAACTATCAAATTAGTAATTATCATCAATTAGAAAACCATCTGGGCCAGGGTTCTCAAAGTTTTTGGTCTTATAATCCCTCTATACTCTTAAAAATTGAAGACCCCAAAGAGCTTTGTGTTTGTGTGGATTATATCTGTCAATATTTATCATTAGTAATTAAAACTGAGAAAATTGTAAAACAAGAAGAGACTAACCCGTTCCACTAGAAAACTCCTGAGAGAATGAGCATTTAAAAAGCCACACATACAAAAAGAAAAGGTATTATTATCATGAAAAAAGTTTTGACCTTGGGGATCCTCAGTTCCGGACCACACTTAGAAAACAGCTGATCTGGGCTAACAAGCTCTTTTCAAGCACCTGTGTGGGAGGCCGCCCTGAGGCCAGGAAGGCCTGGTAAGGAGCTTAGAAAAGGGGGAGGAAGAAAGGAGGGTGATTAGGGGGAGGAGGGCGATTAGGGGGAGGAGGGCGACTAGGGGGAGGAGGGTGATTAGGGGGAGGAGGGTGATTAGGGGGAGGAGGGTGATTAGGGGGAGGAGGGTGATTAGGGGGAGGAGGGCTTAACGAGAAGCTCTCAGAGGAGGCTTTGGGGTGACCACAGGCCCTGTAAGAGAGCCTGGAGAGGCAATGGGAAAGGCTAGAGACCAACTGAGGCCTGTGAACGGCTGAATATCTTTTCAAAGGAGGACACTTGAAACCTGAGTAAGTAAGCCCAGCTGATCGGTTAGAAGATTAACTGAGGTTGGGGTGGGGACCATATCACTTCACCTGGCTTTCCCTCAAGTCCAGGAGAGCTGACTGAGCAGAGAGTTGTAGATCTGCATTTCCCAAAGGTGGCTGCTGGCTCAACAACAGGTTAAAAATACAGATCCTTAGGGCCTAGTATATGAAATGTCCAGAATGGGCAAATCCATAAAGACAGAAAGCAGATTAGTAGTTACTTAGGGCCAAGAGTGGGACGAATGGGAGAGTGACTGCTAATGGATATGATATTTCCTTTGAGGAAATGGAATTACTAGCAGATAATGGTAATGGTCAAAAAACTCTGTGAGTATACTAGAAACCACTGAATATTTTATGAACTTGACCCCAAAGGCAAGTTAAGTAAAGGCAAAAATAAATGAATGGGACTATGTCAAACTAAGAAGCTTCTGCACAGCCAAAGAAACTAACAACAAAACAAAGAGGCAGCCAACCAGATGGGAGATGATACTTGCAAACAGTAGCTCTGACAAAGGTTTAATTTCCAAAATATATAAAGAATTCATAAAACTCAACACCAAACAAACTACCCAATCAAAAAGTGGGCAGAGAACCTGAAAATACACCTCTCCCAAGGAGACACGAACGGCCAATAGATACATGAAAAGATGTTCAACCTCACAGGCAATTAGGGAAATGCAAATCAAAACTACAATGAAATACCACCTCACCTGTTAGAGTGGCCATTACCAACAAGACAAGCAATAACAGGTGTTGGAGAGGTTGTGGGGAAAAGGGAACCCTCATCCAGTGGCGGGGGTGGGGGGTGGGAGTGTAGACTGGTACAACCACTATGGAAAGCAGTCTAGTGATTCCTCAAAAAATTAAGAATAGTTACCATATGGCCCAGCAATCCCTCTCCTGAGTATATACCCCCAAAAAACCCTCAAAATCATGTATTCACAAAGATATATGCATCCCTATTTTTATTGCAGCATTATTCTCAATGGCCAAGGCATGGAAACAACCAAAATGTCCCACAGTGGAGGACTGGATAAAGATGTGGTACATATGCACAATGAAATGCTACTCAGCCGTAAGAAAGGGTGAAATAGCGCTTTTTGCAACAAGATGGATAGACCTAGAGAACGTTATGCTAAGTGAAATAAGTCAGTCAGAAAAAGCTAAGAACCATGTGATTTCACTCATAGGTGGGATATAAAACTGAAACTCGTGAACACAAACAGCAGTGTGGTGGCTGCCAGAGGGAAGGGGGTTGGAGAGAAGATCTGACTTTGGATGGCAGGCAATATACAGATTTTGTAACATAGAAGCCCACCTGAAACCACTATGTTCATGTCAACCAATGTCCCCCCAATCAATTTAATTAATAATTTTTTTTAAAGAAAAGAGTATCTCCCACAGACACCTGGCTGCTTCCGTCCAGTTAAGAGATGCTGATCATCCTCGCCAGTGGAGGCTGTGAGTAGCCTTCGTCAGCCTCTCCTTAAGAGAAGGCAAGCGTCTGCCCAACTTCCCTAACTGTCCCCTCCAGGTTCCTGGGCCCCGCGCCAAGAGCTAGGCCATCATCCCAAAGATGCTCACTCTGCCCTGATGACCGCGTGAATACGTGCACACGTGCACACTGCTGCACCTAGTTTTCGGACCACACAGGTGCTGGTGGGATGCGCATTAAAGGCTCCTCTTGGACCTAGAAAAGCTGCCCCCGGGCGGGGCGGGGCCGGACTGCCCATCCCTGAGCCAGCAGAAGCACGGCCAAGCCTAGAAAGCCGGCGGGGCCAGGCCATGGAGGACCAGTTGAAGTTGCGCACCCTCCGGCTGCTAACCGACTACCTGGAGTACTGCGCCCGGAGGCCCGGCAGCGCCCCGCGCCCGCCATCCTCGCTTGAGGCCGCGGTGGTGCGCTCCCTCGCCTCCCAGATACAGGCGCATTACCAGCTCTCCTGGACCCACTACCGCCGTCCGGGTAACCGCGTGGAGATGGTGGCGACCGCGATGCAGAACCTATTTCGACATCCCCGGCGCCCCAACTGGGGCCGAGTGGTGGCGCTCGTGGCTTTCGCGGGGTTCCTGCTGGAGAGACCGCCGGCAAGCCACACGTGGGCACTGAAGGAATGGGATGCCAGGGTTGACCGGGACTGCCAGAGCCTGGTGACCTTGCTGTGCGCTTGTCTCACAGGGCAGCACCGCACCTGGCTGGAGGCGCAAGGCGGCTGGGTGAGCGGGCGTGGGACCCTGCGCGGAGCGGGTGGGTGTGCGGGGCGGGCATCCCGGGGCAAGCCCACGCAGCTGGCACCCAGAGGGACCTAGGGGCGGCGTCAGACCTTGGGGCGTTCGTTTCAGCGGCACGTTCGGTGTGAATCCCGGTTTTCTTCTCTCTCGGCCTAGTCAAGCTGGCAGAAACCGCCGTTCCTAGACGGCTCTCTTGCTCGCCTGCTCAGGAGCAGCCGCGCAGGACTTAGGTTTGCACACCCTCCGGGTTTAGGATGCGCCCACGTTAGGCCTCGATGCTTTTGGTCACGAGAGATCCCCAAGCTGGTGAAGCCAGCAGTAGGGTGGTCCAGGCCAGGTGAATTCTTCCTCCTGAGCCTAGTTTAAGCACCTCTTTGGAGAAAAGCACACTCATTGACTCCGCAGCTCTGCGGCCTGGAGAGCACCAGCCAAAAACGTTAGAATGAAAAGCCATCCCCTTCTCCCGCCTTCACACCCCTGGTGAGTGTGCAGGGACACCCAGTGGCAGTGCTGACTCAAGGTTCCTTAACTTTAAACGCACTGCACCCTGCCCTCAGTGGGGCACACCTAGGCATCCTGGCTTTCAGCTGTATCTCATTTGGTCTCTGTGGTTTAGGCTAGAGCAGCGATTTTCAACCTTTATCTCATGGCACACATAAACTACTACAATTCTGTCCCACACCTACAATTCTGTCCCAAAAACTACATTACTTTTTGTTTGTTTGTTTTGCCAATCTGACCAAAACAAGAAGGTATAATTTTGATTCACTCACACTGGATAGCTATTCTTATGTTGTCGTTTTTTTTTTATATAATGTAAGGGTAAAGAGGCCAGTGCCGCTGACTAAATAGTTGGGTATTGCATGTTTTAAAAAATCTTGCGGCACACCAGTTGAAAATCGCTGGGCTAGAGGGCCAGGCCCTTGGCCTATAGCTCCCAAATCATGCTAAGGGTCAAATAAAGCGACCATCCTTCAGTAAGAGGGTAGCATATCTCTTGAATTTTGAGCAAGATCCCTGTTTCTTTCCTCTCAACTTTATTGGAGTTGAATCAACGACTGAAGTAACCCAGATTATTGAATAAATAGAGCCAAAACTATTAAAAAACAGCCATTAAAATAATCCAGGGAGCGAGGCAAGACATTGTAGGAAATTTAGCCTCATGTTGGCAGTTTCGTAGTGATGAATTGGGCTCCATTTGTGAAGAATAGGTAGTATCTAAACCAGAACCTTGACTTTGTATGAACAGTTTGGGGTGTTAAGCTTCAATTCCTGCATACTTTGCAGTGTGTGTGTGTGTGTGTGTGTGTGTGTGTGTGTGTCTTCGTCTTCAATCATGGAAACCTGTGAACTCTAAGAACCCCACCTGAGTTGTTTGTCTTAAGTTGTTTGTCGGCAAACTCATTAATCAACAGAGCCAAATATCAACAGTACAACAACTGAAATATCTTTTGAGAGCCAAATTTTTTAAACTTCTTCTAACGCCACTTCTTCAAATTAGACTCGCCCAGGCGAGTCTATTTTGTGGAAGAGCCACACTCAAGGGGCCAAAGAGCCGCATGTGACTCACGAGCCGACTTAAGGCATTTGGCCCCTAAGAGCCCTCTGCTTAGAGGAAATTGATTAAATTGGGAGGAGGGGGGAGGATGGCATTGTTTTTACGCTTTAGCTAATCAACATTAGCAAAGAACTACCTTTTAACATGAAGTCAAAATTTCCAATTGCATAAACGGGGCATGCCCACCACTCTCCCAGATGCTGTTAAAATCTAGAGTATGGACTCCAATTCGCTTTCTCTCCACTTTTCTGAATGGAGCTGCTTGCTGTTTCAGGTGATAACTTTCAACCTAGTGATTTGGCAGTTTCCCAAATGGCATCTGTCCGTTGCTCAGGAAAGAACATAACATATAGGCCTAAGTCAGGAATTTTGTGGGTCAGTTGCAGAACACCGAAATAAAGTGAGCATAATCTCTTTGTGGTAGAAGGTCTTGCCTTCAATTTGTGTTTAAAAAACAAAACAAAAATAATGCAACACTGTGAAGTACAATAAAGTAAAGTGCAGTAAAACTGAGGTATGCCCCATAGGAGTCTGCCTCGCCTTTGGGTTTTGAAAGAAGTGAATCAAAAGAAGAGTAGAGTATTCCTGTTCTACGTGACAACCTGAAGTGTCCCCTATGTCTTTTTCTATCTCCCATAGTGAACTACTTACAATTCAGAACTCATCAAAAGTTCCTATTTGCAGGTTGCCTATTTGGTATTTCCTTTCTTTAAACTTTTAAAATCTAGGAGTTATCTTATTGTTTTCATCTCGAACCTCCTGTGTATTTTACTGAGTTCAAGTTTGGAGCATTACAAAACAATCTAATTTTCCTCTTCTCCCTCCCCCTCGTAGGATGGCTTTTGCCACTTCTTCAGAGCTACACGGTCACGTCGGAGGAAAGCAATGGTTCCGTTTCTTCTGTCATGCCTTACACTAACAATCATAACCTATTTGTGTAAAAAATGAGTTGCAAAATCTTTAACCTATTTCTACCTGCCTACCTGTGACCAGCCAAGCGAATGTGAGATGTGGAAGAACAGAGTAAGGCACCTCCTGAGACATTTTTACCTGCATCCCTATTCGGAGTCCTGTGGTGACAATTCAGCCGGTGCTTTAACACCTGACAAGTACTCAAAGGAGTGTTAGGACAGAGGCACTTGAGTGGCTCTTCCCTGACTGGGGAAAATAGGAATCTAAAGGCTTATTGCTCCAAAGAATTGTAAATGGGAAACCTGGTGCTATATACTGCATTTAGATAAATATAAATATGAGACTCTCATCTATCCACAATTTCATGTGCTGCTCCTGGGTCGGGGGTGAAATGGTGAAATGATATCCAAAGTGCTCCAAGTACCAGGTTAACAAAGAATGTAATAGTAACATCTTCATAAGGAGTTCTTTCTAAAGCCTTTGAAATTGAATTCTCATGTTTCTAGAGTTAATATTAAGAATTTATATTTCTGACTTTAATAAATTGTTAAATGTCTTCAAAGTTTTAATAAATGTATGAATCTTTTAAAAAACCTTAGTTGGTTTTCCTTTGGGATACAATAAGCCTTTATTTTATTCTTAGGAATAACTTGAATTGATGGCAATTTCCTTTTTTATTATCTCTTTAAATACAACATGTACAATTCTTTTTTATTACAGTTGATGTATATACAAGATAATGATTAGACATTTATATAACTTAACTGTTCACCCTGGAAGTTTACTACCCATCTGACACCATACAGTTATTACAATATTATTGATTCTACACACATACACATATATGTATATATATGTGTGTGTATATGTATATATATACTAGTATATATTACTTATGCTGTAATTTACATTCCCATGACTATTTTTATAAGTGGCAGTTTGTATTAATCCCTCCCCTTTTTTCATCCATCCTCCCAAAACTCATCTCACTTGGAAACCATCAGTTTGTTCCCTGTATTTATAATTTTCTTTTTCTCTTTGTCCACTTTTTTTAAATTAAATTATAGCTCACATTAAATACTTTGCATTAGTTTCAGGTGCACAGCATAGTGGTTAGACAATCATAACCTATAAAAAGTGTTCCTCCAGAGAAACCAAGATGGCGGCATAAGGTATACACCTGTACGTGCTGCCTCTCACAACCACACCAAACTACAACTAAAAGACAAAACGTCTATCACCCAGAACCACGGGAAAGCTGGCTGAGTAGAAGTTCTACAACTAGAAGGAAAGAGAAAAGAGCACTGAGACGTGCACAAGCGCGGAAAAGCTGAGGTACGGAGGCGCGCGAATTGGGCTGGCGATTGGCGACTGGGTGCGCTGTTTCTTTCAACCCGAAGGGAGACACAGCTCCCCATCACTCTGAACTCCAGTTTCCAGCAAGACTCTGGGGACCCAGACCCCTACAGGGAGAAGCTGGACTGTCTGCCATCGGAAAATGAGGGTGGCTTTCTTGCAGAGCTGCGCGCAGGAATCATTGTTTACTGCACTGGGGTGCGGGACACGGGGACTTGGAAACGCAGAGACGCAGAGACAGCTGACTGGCAGCCATTGCTGTTTGCCACGCTCTAGTGACTCCCTGAGACCCCACCCCGCCCAATTTATAAACCCACCCAAACTGTGCCCAGCGGCTTTTGCATATAAATGGCCTGCCCTATAGCAGCTTAACCTAACAAACTGCAGCTCTGGTCAGACCAGGAGAAATCTGCAGACCTCGCTGTAGCTCCTGCTGGGTGGCCTCAGACAGTAGCTGACCTGCACACCATTGGAGATCCAGAAGCCAGTGTACCTAGTGGTCAGTGTGAGACGACACCAGATTTCAACTTCTCACATTCATAAGTGACACATTCAAGAGGCAGATTCAGTGAGCACCAAACCCCCACTGAAGCAAGTTCTGCCCCATAAGGGTGTCTCCAGCACAGCAGTTCTTCCATTATACACAGCGGGTCCTCACATCCAATTGGCCTGGAGGTCAATTCCTCCCAGTGTACCAATAGCAATCAAGGCTTAACTACAACAAGACTGTGCACTCAGCCTACAAAGGGGTGCACCAAGCGTATCCACCTCAGGTGATTGGGGAGGCTGAACCACTCCATCAACACAGGGAAGCAGCCAGACTGCAGAGACAAAGAAACATGTCATGAATGAAAGAAATGGAGGAAAGCAAACTACTGGACATAGAGTTCAAAACCACATTTATAAGGTTCCTCAAGAATCTGCTAAAAACCGCTGAGGAACTTAGTGAGACCTTTAAAGATCTTAATGAGAATGCCAAAAAAATGGAAAAGGACCAGTCAGAAATTAAGCATACACTGTCTGAAATAAAGAATAATATACAGAAATTCAACAGTAGATCAAAGGACCCCAAGAATCAAACCAAAGATTTGAAACATGAGGAAACAAAAAACACCCAACCAGAAAAACAAGAAGAAAAAAGAATCCAAAAATATGAAGATAGTGTAAGGAGCCTCTGGGACAACTTTAAGTGTACCAACATCCGAATTTTTGGGGTGCCAGAAGAAGAGAGAGAGCAAAATATTGAAAACCTATTAGAAGAAATAATAACAGAAAACTTTCCCTACCTGGTGAAAGAAATAGACTTACAAGTCCAGGAAGCACAGAGAACCCCAAACAAGAGGAATCCAAAGAGGACCACACCAAGACACATAATTAAAATGCCAAGGGCAAAAGACGAAGAGGGAATCTTGAAAGCAGCAAGAGAAAAACAGTAACCTACAAGGGAGTACCCATACGACTGTCAGCTGATTTCTCAGCAGAAACTATGCAGGCCAGAAGGGAGTGGCAAGAAATATTCAAAGTGATGAACAGCAAGAACCTACAACCAAGATTACTCTACCCAGCAAAGCTATCATTCAGAATTAAAGGGCAAATAAAGAGCTTCACAAATAAGAAAAAGCTAAAGGAGTCCATCACCGCCAAACCAGTATTATGTGTGTGTGTGTGTGTGTGTGTGTGAGAGAGAGAGAGAGAGAGAGAGAGAGAGAGAGAGAGAGAGAGAGAGAAAGAGAAAAGGAGGCACATTTATGTGAGAGATAGACATTGACATTGACCTGCTGCCTCCACATGCACCCAACCTGAGCCATGGATCGAACCTCCAACCCAGGCAAGTGCCCTTGACTGGGAATCCAATCCGTGACCCTTCATTGTGCAAGCAGATGCTCTGACTACTGAGCTACACTGGCCATGGCTTTGTCTCGTTATAACCTTTGTTTTGTTTTGTTTTTAAATATATTTTATTTATTTCATAGAGGAAGGGAGAGGGAATGAGAGAGAAAGATTAATGATGAGAGAGAATCATTGATCAGCTGCCTCCTGCATGCCCCCTGCTGGGGATTGAGCCTGCAACCCCGGGCATGTGCCCTTGACCAGAATCAAACCCAGGACCCTTAAGTCTGCAGGCCAACGCTTTATCCACTGAACCAAACCAGCTAGGGCTATAGTTGATTCTTGATTGCTGTTGACTCTTTTGTGCATAGGGTCAACCCTCAGGCTGGCTGATTGTAAGGACTGACACTGACCACAGTGTATGGCTGCTGTGTGGGTGCTGATCACATAAAACAGAATTCACCCAGAAGGTCTGGTGCTTGTTGAGATCTCCCCTGGGATGTGCCACTTGTGAAGCTAATTGAGTCATACTCTGATGTGGTCATACCCTGCCACTGGGTGTGTTGGTTCTGGAGCCTCTTGGAAGGGACTCCAGTGATATAAGTCATTGTCAGATGCTGCCTGTGACTGGCCTTGGGCTACAAAGCAATCCACAGTTTGTAGCTGCCTCTGCTGGTCCTGGATGTGCATGGGAGGGGCCAAGCTGCACACCAAGCCTGGCTTCCACCAGCACCAAGCCTTGGGTCAGATCAGCAAAAGACCCAAAGCACCCTGAGATCTGCTTCCACCAGCTGGCTTTTGGTTAAATTCAGTCACTGAAAGAGTGTCTAGCAGTTGCATCTGGAAGTTTCTCAGTGAGTCACCAGGTAGCCGAAACCGGTTTGGCTCAGTGGATGGAGCGTCGGCCTGCGGACTGAAGGGTCCGGGTTCGATTCCGGTCAAGGGCATGTACCTTGGTTGCGGGCACATCCCCAGTGGGAGGTGTGCAGGAGGCAGCTGATCGATGTTTCTCTCTCATCGATGTTTCTAGCTCTCTATCCCTCTCCCTTCCTCTCTGTAAAATATCAATAAAATATGTTTAAAAAAAAAAAAAACCAGGTAGGGGTGAATGGCATTCACCAGGTTGATAGAGATTCAACCTCGGCACAAGTACTGGGTCTGAGGCCACTCAACAAAAGTCTCAATGTACACCAAGGACAGCTGCCACCTGCTTGGGGCCTGTGAATCTTTGGTGTGGAGCAGGGTCTCAGGGAGTCATCAGGGTAAGGCCAGTAGAGTTCATCAGGCTAAAACCAATTAGTATTTGGCCATGTGGAGGGAGGGCTCTGTACAGGAATGGTAGCACCAGTTGGGGTGTGCAAGAGGTGGGAGAGAGGAGATGGACCTCCTTGAGAGCCATCCAAGAAAGTCTGCGCCATGAGTCCAGGTTGAGCACAGCCAGAAGCCTCCCCCACAAGGTGCGAGCTTGGCTGGGTAGGGCCACAGGGAGTTGGGAAGCTAGTGCATCTCTTCAGGCTGATGAGGCATAGAGAGGAGTGCTCGACCCAGGAAAGATGGAATTTATGGGCAGTATGGAAGATGGACTCAGCACAAGGACAATGGCCACTATCTCTCTATCCCTCTCCTTGAAACCACAAAAGCCGATCTCTCTCTGTGTATGACTCCAGTCTGCTGAGCCACTGTCTGTCTACTGGAGCCCAGGTTGAGTGCCTGTGAAAGACAATTTGCGTGCTAGCCCTTTAAGAGGGCACCTGGGTTTTTAGCATCCTCCTATCTCTCCCTGGTGGACAGAATCCATGCTGATTTTCACAGCCAGATGTTATATGGCCTCCTCTTCCTGGCACTGGTGCTCTGGACTAGTGAGCCCAGCATGGGGTTGCGATACCCCAGCTCCACAGTGGGGACCCCTTCCTGAGTCTCAATGCAGCACCTGGGTACAGGACCAGCCCTTTTCATATCTACCTCTGCCCTTCCTACCTATGTTTATGTGGTTTCTTCTGTAAATGCTTGATTATAAGACTTCTGTTCAGCTATTTGTAAGACAGTTGCAACTGTCAAAAACCAAACTGTGCGTACTGAATAAAACAAAGCAGAAAGATGAATTTATTGCCAGGCCTTTGCTGTGCCAGCTGGGAAACTCAAGGCAACAGAAACAATGAGTTGCTCCCAGACCAAGGGAGTTTTATGAGGTACATGTGAAAGTTATTTGACTTAGTCAGTTAATTGGTTGCCTAGGGGTCTTCCCTATTTGAATCAGGGCTGCCGAGTCACAGGCACAAGACTCATGAGATGGCACGAACAAACTTGGTATCTTGAGGTTGGAGAGTATCCTCTGCTGACTTCTGGGAAGAGCTGTAAATTCCTATAAGGTTGGGTTAAGCTTCCTTTGTGTGCCTGTGTTGACCTTCTCTGTTTTATCCCTGACATAGAACCAAACTAATTTTTTTCTCCATTTTGATTTGGTTCTGCAAAACCAAGCCCGTTGCTCACATTGACCAAATCACTGCTAACATGCTGGGTTTGGCTGATTTAGCTGAGGAGGTCAGTGTCAATGGTGGTGGCAAACTGCTCCAGATGACAGGCTGAGCAAGCCCTGGAAAGAGTTACAGTTGTTCTTGGTTCTAATAAATTGGTGATTGAAGAAGCTGAGCACTCCACTCATGGTGCTCTGTATGTTACTCACGGTTTAGTGAAGCAGAGAGCTTATCCCAAGAGGTGGTGTTCCAGAAGTAGAGTTGGCACGGAGGGGAGTGCTTGATCCAGAGGGGCGTGTTTGTCTTTGGTTAATTGAATATTCACAAACATTGAGTGGTACTGCATTGGTGTCCTTTGCAGGTGTTATGGAGGCCATCCTCTCTATACTAACTGGTACTGACGGCCTGAATCCCGTTTCTTCAGTAACAGTATTAAGAAACCAGGATGCCCAAAGAGAAAATAACTACAGGCACTAATATCCCAAAGGGTGGTATTTCCACCTTTTGAGGAACTGGTTGTCTAGCCTTTGTTGGTTTCAGCCAGTGAACTGACTGTAGCAACTGAAACCATCCGAAGCATCAGCAAATAATGTGGTAAACACTCAGTAATCTGGATAACTCTGGCGGACTGGCACCATCAATGACACTGACAGTGAGGCTGGGGTCAAAGATCTCCTTGGTGTTCCTTGTTGTCTGGAAGATTGCTTCCTCTATGAATTCCTGGGATCAGTCTTCCATTTGGCATTTGCTTAAAATTATATCGACACAATTTACTGAAAATAATAAATATTTGGTTTCAAAAGTGTGTCTCTCTCCAAGGCCTTCCAGGTCATTATTATGCTTGGCATTTTATGAAACATCTGGACCTGCTGTCTTGACTCATCTTAGGGGCCCTTTCTCTTCAGAACATTTGGCTCTGCCTGTCTGCCCTGTCACAGCACATTCCGCATTGTGACATGATAAACTGAGTTGGTCTTTCATTGCTGTGTATTTTAGGGTGTTTCTCCTCTTACAGGCTGTTGAAAACAAGGTTGCATAGAATTTTTTTGTACATAGCCTTGCACCCATGCATGATTACAGGCTGTGCAAGCCCAGGAAAGAGTTGTAAGAGGGATACCTAGAAATGCCTGATATTCTGAGTCACAGTTTATATGTACTAAAATCTGGCTACCTCACAATTATTATTCAAAATAGGATCTGCCAATCCAAACTTCACAAGGGTAGGGAATGCTTAGCTCCTTACATACTTGCTGGTGTTAATTCATCCTAAATTTTTGCCTCTATGGCTTTTGGAGTTTGGGTCTTCTTTGTCATCCTTGTCCCAACATTATAAATAAAGTATTCTATTTTCTTGGTCACTGATCCATTCTGGAATTCATTTAGTGTAGTGTGAAGTGGGACTTACTTCTTCTGAGAGAAGAATCAGGGTAGGTATTTCAGCATTGCTTATAGAATACCTATTTTTCCCCTACTGACTTGACTATATGCTCTAGTTAGTTGGCTTACCTTTCCCTCTACCAATAGCACTTTGTCTCAATTACTATATGTTTATAGTATGTTTGACTATCTGGTGGTATAAGTCTTATCTCCTCCCCCACTGTTCTTTTTTAAAATTTTCTTGGCTATTTTTGTGAATTGTTTAAAGTAAATTTTAAAAACCAGTTTATAAAGAATCCATTAAATAAACATAGCTTTAGGATTTTTATTAGGGTCGGGTTGGATTACACATCAATTTGGAAATAAGCAGTATCTTTACAATATTGTGTCTTCTAAGAACACAAACTGCTGATCCATTTATTTAGTTCTCTTATGATTTTCATCATATAGGTCCTATGTTCTTGTTGAGGGTATTCCAACTCTTTGAGTTCTGTTGCTATTGGGAATGGAATCTGGAGCGGCTGTTTTGCCTTCCCAGAAGCCCTTTCCCTTGACACCTCCCTTTTCTTATGGGAAACTCCTCCTCCTTTGTTGTTAAGCCATCTGGCTCTGGTGGAGTTGACTTCTCCGCACTTTGCCCCACTCCAAGATCAGGAACATGACCCAGACCTGGCCTAACAGAGCCCATCCCTAAGTGAAGTTAACAGGACCCAATTCCAGGACCCAGTTCTGCTGGGGTATCTCCACTGCACAGAGAGCCTGCCTGGAAGAGAAGACCTCCCTGAAGCACAGAGGTCAGAGATTTGGGTGGGACGGACTGTGGAGAAACAGTTCAGGTGTGTGACATTTCGGAAGTCACACAATGTGGCTGAACCTAAAGATACTTGGGACTCAAATTTCCTTTTCTTCGTAAACTGATTTATTTTTCTTTTGAATTTGTCTGTATTTGCCATAACCTTTTAAAGCAGAATGTGACTAGAGCACTACACTTCTATTCACAAAACTTGCTCTGAGTTACTTTCAAACGGCTTTACAACATGCGTAGGTAGCTTGTATTTCTGCTATGCTAAACAATTTTTTTCTTTGAAGACAAACCCTATGGATAGTTACTACCATCATGTTGGTCAGCTTAGCATACTAACTTCTAGAGGCCGTACATGCAATTGATAACTACAGGGGATGTTAGGCTTAAAAAGCAGATCTTAAGGGATGAAGGTTGTTTTAACCACGCATCTCAGAACACTTTAGCAACAAAAGATTCAGTCTACTTAGGAATCTGCTGAGAGATAAACACTTCAGACCACAAAGCTAACAAACATTAGGCTACATGTATCTTACAACAGACATAACCCCACTAGAGGCCCAGTGCACAAAATTTGTGCACGGGGGGGCAGGTCCCTCAGCTCGACCTGTACCCTCTCGCAATATGGGACCCCTCGGAGGATGTCCGACTGCTGATTTAGGCCCGATCCTGCAGCAGGATCGGGCCTAAACCGGCAGTCGGACATCCATCTCGCAATCCAGGACCACTAGCTTCTAACTGCTTGCCTGCCTGCCTGATTGCCGCTAACCACTCTGCCTGCCTACCTGATGCCCCTAACCACTCTGCCTGCCTGCCTGATGCCCCTAACTGCTCACCTGCCTGCCTGATCACCCCTAACCACTCTGCCTGCCTGCCTGATCACCCCTAACCACTCTGCCTGCCTGCCTGATCACCCCTAACCACTTGCCTGCCTGATCATCCCTAACCACTCTACATTCCTGCCTGATTGCCCCTAACAGCTCGCCTGCCTGCCTGGTCACCCCTAACCACCTCTGCCTCAGCCCCTGCCACCGGGGCTTCATCCAGAAGGATGTCCAGAATGACATCCCGAAGGTCATTTGGCTATCCGGTCTAATTAGCATATTACGCTTTTATTATTATAGACTAGAAGCCCAGTGCACGAAATTCATGCACAGGGTTGTGGGGGGGTGTGTCCCTCAGCCCAGTATGCACCCTCTCCAATCTTGGATCCCTCTCACAATCCAGGACTGCTGGCTCCTAACTGCTCGCCTGCCTGCCTGCCTGATTGCCCCTAACCGCTTCTGCCTGCCGGCCTGATCACCCCCTAACCACTCCCATGTCAGCCTGATCGACACCTAACTGCTCCCCTGATGGCCCAATTGCCCCTAACTGCCCTCCCCTGCCAGCCTGGTCACCCCTAACTGCCCTCCCCTGCCACCTGGTCGCGCCTAACTGTCCTCCCCTGCAGGCCTGGTCAACCCCAACTGCCCTCCCCTGCAGGCCTGGTCACCCCCAACTGCCCTTCCCTGCTGGCCTGATCACCCCTAACTTCCCTCCCTTGCCAGACTGGTTGCCTCTAAATGCCCTCCCCTGCAGGCCTGGTCACTCCCAACTGCTCTCCCCTGCTGGCCCGGTCACCCATAACTGCTCTCCCCTGCTGGCCTGGTCACCCCCAACTGTCCTCCCCTGCAGGTCTGATCACCCCAACTGCCCTCCCCTGCTGACCTGGGTCCCCCCAACTGCCCTCCCTTCCAGGCCTGGTCCCTCCCAACTGCCCTCCCTGCTTGCTTGATTCCCCCCAACTGCCCTTCCTTTCAGGCTTGGTCCCTCCCGACTTCCCTCCTCTGCAGGCCCAGTCACCCCCAACTGCCCTCCCCTTCTGGCCTGATTGCCCACAACTGCCCTCCCCTGCCAGCCATCTTGTGTCTACATGGGGGTGGCCATCTCTGACCACATGTGGGTGGCCATCTTATGTGTTGGAGTGGTGGTCAATTTGCATATTACCTCTTTATTATATAGGGCTAGAGGCCTGGTGCATGAAATTCGTGCGGGGGGGGGGGAGGGTGTCCCTCAGACCTGCATGACCCTCTCCAGTCTGGGACCCCTCAGGGGATGTCTGACTGCTGGTTTAGGGTTAGGGTTAGGATTTAGGGTTAGAGTTAGGGTTAGGGTTAGGGCTAGCGTTTGGGAGTTAGTTTTACGGTTATTGTTTAGGGTTAGGGTTAGAGTTAGGGTTAGGGTTTAGGGTTAAGGTTAGGGTTAGGGTTAGTGTTAAGGTTTAGGTTTAGGGTTAGGGTTAGGGTTAGGGTAAGGGTTTATGGTTAGGGTTAGGGTTTAGGGATAGGTTTAGGTTAGGGTTAAGGTTAAGTTTTAGGGTTAGGGTGTTGTTTTAGGCTTAGGGATTTTGTTTAGGGTTAGGGTTAGGGTTAGGTTTTAGGGTTAAGGTTAGGGTTTAGGGTTAGATTTAGGGTAAGGGTTTAGGGTTAGGGTTAGGGTTAGAGTTAGGGTTAAGGTTAGGGTTCTTGTTAGGTTTTAGGGTTAGGGTTATGTTTTAGGCTTAGGGTTTGGGGTTAGGGTTAAGGTCAGGCTTAGGTTTAGAGTTAGGGTTAGGTTTTATGTTTAGGGTTTGATTTTAGGTTTAGGGATTGGGGTTAGAGTTAGGTTTAGGGTTTAGGTTTAGGTTTTAGGGTTAGGGTTAGGTTTAGGGTTTGGGTGTTAGGGTTGGGTTTAGGGTTTAGGTTAGGGTTGTGGTTAGGGGTTAGGGTTAGGGTTAGGGTTAGTTTAAGGTTTAGGTTTAGGGTTAAACAGGCAGTCAGACATCCCTCTCACAATCCAGGACCACAGGTTCCTCACCGCTCAGCTCCCTGTCTGCATGATTGCTCCTAACCATCTCTGCCTGCAGATTACCCCCTAAGTGGTCCCCTGCTCCCCTGCCAGCCCGATCACCCCCAACTGCCCTTCCCTGCTCCCCTGCCAGCCTAATCACCCCCAACTTCTCTCCCCTGCCAGCCTAATCACCCCCAACTGCCCTCCCCTGCCAGCCTAATTGCCCCCAAGTGCCCTCCCCTGCCAGCCTGATCGCTCCCAACTGCTCTCCTCTGCCAGCCTGATTGCCCCCTAACTGCCCTCCCCTGCCAGCCTTATCACCCCCTAACTGCTTGCTCCCCCACGCCAGCCTGATCTCACCCCTAACTGCTTGCTCTCCTGCCGGCCTGATCACCCCTAACTGCTTACTCCCCTGCCAGCCTGATTGCTCCTAACTGCCTCTGCCTAGGCCCCCCGCACTGTGGCTTTGTCCAGAAAGAAGTCGGGTGTCCAGAAGATGTCCGGTCACCTGGTATAATTAGCATACTACCCTTTTATTAGTATAGATTCTGTTAAAACAGGCCAACATGGAAGTAGGAAAGAAAAAAGAGCTCAGCTTCAGTGCCTGAAGTATCATACATGTAGGGGGGAAAGAATCTCGGTCTTTAAGTAGTTGCCATGCCATACATATTTTTAAAATGCTAACAAAAATAAAGTCCTTAAAAATATATTATCCAAGGGAATGAAGGTAAAGTATTGAACACGTGTGCAGGTGTCTTAGTCTATTTCCTTCATGCCTGAGGTGTCATCTCCTTCCAGGGGTGACATCTCTTCGGTCACAGCAGCACTGCTCTCGTCAGCAGTGGGGTCCTCTTCATCGATACCAAAACCAAGTTTGATCATCCTGTAGATCCTGTTAGTGTGTGTCTGGGGGTCTTCCAGATTGAAGCCAGAGGACAGGAGTGCAGTCTCATAGAGCAGGCTGGCCAGATCCCTCACAAACTTGTCATTCTTGTCTGCCTCCACCTTCTGCCTTAATGTCTCGATGATGGAATGGTCTGGGTTTACCTCCAGGTGTTTCTTTGCTGCCATGTAACCCATTGTTGAGTTGTCTCTCAGGGCTTGAGCCTTCATGATTCTCTCCAGGTTTGCTATCCAGCCATATATGCTTGTGACAATGCAGCATGGGGATGTCACCAATTAGTTTGATACGACCATCTTTTCTACTTTTTTCTCCAAGATATCCTTCATGATTTTACACAGTTTTTCAAACTTGTTTTTTCTCTCTTCCTGTTTCTTTTTCTCTTCTTCATCTTCTGGAAGTTCCAAGCCCTCTTTGGTGACTGACACTAAAGTATTCCCCTCAAACTCCTTCAGCTGCTGCACACAGTACTTATCAATAGGCTCGATCATATAGATAATTTCTAGGCCATGCTTCCGAAGACGCTCCACAAGGCCAAGTTAGCAACCTAGTCCTTGGTCTCACCTGTGATGTAGTAGATATGCTTCTGGTTCTCCTTCATTCTTGTGAGTAGTCTTGAGGGAGACTATTTCATCACCAGAAGCAGATGTGTAGTATCTTAACAGCTCTGAGAGCTTCTTCTGATTTTGAGAATCTTCATGAATTCCTAGCTTAATATTTTTAGAGAACTGTTCATAAAATTTTTTGGAGTTCTCCTTATCTTCTGCCAATTCATTGAAGAGTTCTAAGCATTTTTTTTACCAAATTCTTTCTGATAACTTTCAAAATTTTGCTTTGTTGCAACATCTCACGGGAAATATTTAGAGGGAGATCCTCAGAGTCCACCATACCTCTAATGAAGTTCATGTGTTTAGGAATCAGCTCCTCAGTTATCCATGATGAAAACTGTGAACATACACCTTAATATTGTCCTTTTTCTTTCTGTTTTCAAACAGGTCAAAGGGAGCACGTCTTGGGACAAAAAGAAGGGCTCTGAATTCCAACTGTCCTTCAACTGAAAAATTCTTCACTACCAAGTGATCCTCCCAGTCATTAGTCAGGCTCTTGTAGAACTCCCCATCTTCTTCACTAGTAATGTCGTCGGGATTTCTGGTCCAAATTGGCTTTGTTTTGTACAATTCTTCTCGATCGATGTACTTCTCATTGATCTTCTTTTTCTTCTTCTTGTCACCACTATTCTTTTCTTCTTCCTCTTCGTCAGAACCAACATCTTCGATTTCAGGCTTGTCCTCGGGCTCCTTTTCTTTTTCTTTCTCTTCCTTTTCTTTGGCCTCATCATCACTGACTTCATTTTCACATTCCTTCTCCACAAAAAAGAGTAATTGGGTAGCCAATAAATTGAGAGTATTTCTTAATGCTTTTTTTGATCCTTCTCTCCTCCAAGTTCTCAGTCTGGTCCTCTTTTAGGTGCAGGATAACTTTTGTTCCACGACCCATGGGTTCCCCTATGTCAGTCCTAATTGTGAACGATCCTCCTGCATACGGCTCCCAGGCATACTGCTCATCATCGCTGTGTTTGGTGATCACAGTCACTTTCTCAGCAACCAAATAGCCTGAATAGAACTCGACATCAAACTGGCCAATCATAAAGATAATCTACACCAGCCTGCAAAGCTTCCACAAATGCTTTGGTCCCAGACTTGGCGATAGTACCCAGGTTATTGATCAAATCACCTTGGTCATTCCAATTCCAGGGTTCGGTCTTGCTTGTTTGGAATGAGATTAATGTGCAGCTCTTTCCCAGAGTCTAGTTTACTGGCATCTGTCAAACTTTCATATCTAATCTTGTCCAGAGCATCTGATGAGTTTGAAATAAGCTCCTTCAGAAAGATCTCTTTATGCGGGTATAAAGTATTGGTGATCAGTGACATCAACTGGGCAATTTCTGCCTGGAAGGCAAACATCTCCACTTCCTCCTCCTCCGCTGGCTGGTCATGGGTCTGGGTTTCCTCAGGCATCTTGGCTTAAGGGTCTGCAAGGGCTCCGCAGCAGCACAGCACGAGGACACAGAATCAACTCTCTATGTAAACTGATATTTTATTGCAAGTGAAACTCAATTCATTCCTGAGTCAGAGAATCAATTTTCACTGTTACATTCATTATTTTGTTATGGATGCTATAAAAAGAAATTTAATAGAGATTCTAAATCGATTTTTGAACTCTCATTAGCTCTAACGTTTCTTTCCCAATATTCATATCTCACTTTCTTTTTCTTGGCTAATTGTATATGTTAGTGAATGGTAGTGATAGTTGTCTTCGATCTACCAGGAATCACCTTGATTTCTAGTCTGTTGATGGCCTTCTTGTCATTGAGCATTTCTTTTTTTATCACTTTAGCATTTTAGGAGGGAGAAGTTTTGGAGTCTTTGCTCAGACTACAACTTAACCTAGGATCTCTCAGGTTCTTTGAGTAAACTAAGGATAGACACACCTGTGTTAATCCTCTGCAGCAAAAAAACAACAACAAACACACACACACACGCACACACACACACACACACACACACACACACACACAAAACAATATCTTGAAGGAGAGCTTCATTGATGGTGCTTAGCAATGCAGCTTTCCAGTTTGAGGGAGTGTTTTGACTCGAATCTAGCCACAAGAGGAAGAAATAGTTTTCCCATGTGGAGATCTTGTCATTGTCTTTAGCTTGTGGATGCTTGTTCCACAAGCTAAGTGTTCAGTGCTCAGAAGAGGAAGATGATGAACATGGTGTAGCACAGATCAACATGACAATGCAAGGCACTCTTGGAATGCTGGGTTGAAATACATTTTCTAGTTATTCTTACCCATCAGCCTGTAAAGAATTGGTTCCCTCAGGTTTATGCCTCATAACCTATCCCTCCCTTGTCTACTTGGATTGATGGTATGTTTGCTATTATCTTCTCTCAACTTTTTCTTGGCATTTTTAGCTTCTAGCAGAATACTTTCAGATAAATGCTGTTTGCTTCCAACTCATCAATTTTTTTTCCAGTTGTACTTTGCCTATAAACTTGGGGTCCTTTTGGAACCCCCTTTCCCTACATACACACACCCAGTATCCCTGTTGCTTTTTTCAACCCACACTGCTATCACTTCCAGGATGGATTCTTTTCTTCTATTAATGAGAATGTTCTTCATTCTTCCTCTAGAAGCCCTTCCCTGTCCCATATTCCTTTATTATCTTAAAACCTCTTTGGACCACTTTTCATCTTTACAGACATCAAATCCTACAACTCTGCTATGTGGAGTAAGAAGTAAAATACTTCACAGGGCCATATCCTTGTTCAAAAATCTTTTTTTTTTTCAATTACAGTTGACATCCAATTTACTAGTTTCAGGTGTACAACATAGTGATTAAACATTTATATACCTTATGAACTGATCACCCTGATAAGTTTATTACCCATCTGACACCATACATAGTTATTACAATATTATTGACTATGCTTTACATTTTATGAACTTGACCCCCTGATGGTTTTTATTTATTTTTTAATTAAATATATTAGTGACATTGGTTGACATGATCATATAGGTTTCAGGGTGGGTTTCTATGTTACAAGATGTGTATATTGTACCATATGGCCACTGCCCAAAGTCAAATCTTCTCCTGCCACCATATATTAGGACCCTCTTTATCCCCAACCCTCTTCCTTCTGGCAATCAACACACTGCTGTTTGTGTTCACAACTTTCAGTTTTATATCCCACATATGAGTGAAATCATATAGTTTTTAGCTTCTTCTGACTTATTTCATTTAGCATAATGTTCTCAAGGTCTATCCATGTTGTTGCAAATGGCACTATTTCATCCTTTCTTATGACTGAGTAGCATTTCATTGTGTTTATGTACCACATTTTCTTTATCCAGTCCTCTATCACAGGACATTGGGTTGGTTGTTTCCATGTCTTGGCCATCATGAATAATGCTGCAATGAACACAGGGGTGCATATATCTTTGTGAATACATGATTTTGAGGATTTGGGGGGGTATACTCAGGAGAGGGATTGCTGGGCCATGTGGTAGTTCTGTTCTTAATTTTTTGAGGAACTGCCAGACTGCTTTCCATAGTGGTTGTACCAGTCTACACTCCCACCAGAAATGAACAAGTGTTCCCTTTTTTCCACAACATCTCCAACATTGTTATTACTTGCCTTGTTGATAATGGCCACTCTAACAGGTGTGAGGTGGTATCTCATTATAGTTTTGATTTGCATTTCCCTAATTGCCAGTGATGTTGAACATCTTTTCATATATCTATTAGAGGCCCGGTGCACAAAATTCATGCATGGGGGGGGCTGTCCCTCAGCCAAGCCTGCACCCCCTCCAATCAGGGACCCCTCGAGGAATGTCCAACTGCCCGTTTAGGCCCGATCCCAGTGGTATCAGGCCTAAACGGGCAGTCAGACATCCCTCTCACAATCCAGGACTGCTGGCTCCCAACTGCTTGCCTGCCTACCTGCCTGATTGCCCCTAACTGCTTCTGTTTACAAGCCTGATCACCCCGTAACCACGCCCCTGCCAGCCTGATCGATGCCTAACTGCTCCCCTGCTAGCCCAATTGCCCCTAACTGCCCTCCCCTGCTGGCCCAGTCACCCCTAACTGCCCTGTCCTGAAGGCCTGATCACCCCCAACTGCCCTCCCCTGCAGGCCTGGTTGCCCCCAACTGTCCTCCCCTGCAGGCCTGGTCGCCCCCAACTGCCCTCCCCTACAGGCCTGGTCCCCCCCAACTGCCCTCCCCTGCAGGCCTGGTTGCCCCCAACTGTCCTCCCCTGCAGGCCTGGTCACCCCCAACTGCCCTCCCCTACAGGCCTGGTCCCCCCCAACTGCCCTCCACTGCAGGCCTGGTCCCCCCCCCCCCCCCGCAAATGCCCTCCCCTGTTGGCCTGGTTGCCCCCAACTGCCCTCCCTTTCAGGCCTGGTCCCTCTCAACTTCCCTCCCCTGCTGACCTGATCGCCCACAACTGCCCTCCCCTGCCAGCCATCTTGTGGTGGCCATCTTGTGTCCACATGGGGGTGGCCATCTTTAACCACTTGGGGGTGGCCATCTTGTGTGTTGGAGTGACTGTCAATTTGCGTACCTCTTTATTAGATAGGCTACATTCCCTCTATGCCTACTTTGAGCATTTTTATCATAAATGGATGCTGAATTTTGGCAAATGCTTTCTGCATCTATTGAGATGATCATGTGATTTTTATCCTTCATTTGTTAATGTGGTGTCCACATTGATTTGCTAATTTGTAGATGTTTAATAGTCCTTGCATCCCTGGAATTAACCTGTTGATAATGGTGTAAGATCTTTTTAAGGTTTGCTAAATATTTTATTGAGGATTTTTGCATCTATTTTCACCATGGATATTGACTTATCATTTTCTTATGGTGACCTTGTCTGATTTTGGTATGAGGGTAATGCTGGTCTCATAAAATGAATTTGGAAGTGTTCTATCCTCTTCGATTTTTGGTAGAGTTTGAAAGGATTGGCATTAATTCTTCTTGAATGTTTGATAGATTTCATCAGTGAAGACATCTGATCCTCGACTTTTGTTTGTAGGGAGTTTTTAAATTACTGATTCAATCTCCTTACTAGTATTTGGTCTGTTCAGATTTCTATTTCTTTATAATTCAGTCTTGGAAGATTGTATTAGAACTTTATCAACTTGTTGGCATATAATTTTTCATAGTATTCTCTTATCTTTCATGCTTCCATGGTATCAGTTCTAACATCTCTTTTATTGCTTTTTTTTTTTTGAGCCTTCTCTCTTTTTCATTAGATTTTTAGTGACCTTCACATACCCAGAATCACATTAATCAATCATTAGGTCACTACATACTCATCGTTGGTCCGTGCCTGCATGGATTTCTTATTTATTTTTAATGAAACAAGTAAGGATCATGAACCTACCACACGGTATAAAAGCCGGGACTTTAACCAAAACATATCTAGCTCTGTGGTCTTTTCCAAGCCTTTCCTTCTTCAAGCACTTAAAACTACAAAATTAAGTGCTGTGCTATGATGTGACAGGGCTAACGTAAACTGAGAATTCAAGGATGGCCTCCATGTGGAGGTAATGTTTGAGTTCCAGGAAGATGAAGAGCCTTGAGGAGCAGAGAGGAAGAAATCAGAAATGTGATGGAATTAAAAAGGAGGCAATGCTTTAAGACAGTGGTCACCAACCTTTCGGACCTCATGGACCACCGGTTGGCGACTGCTGCTTTAAGAAGTCAGGCCTCCTTAACATCACATGACAAAGTCTGCAGGAGTAATTTAGAGCTGACTTGATTTCTGATTTGATCCACAGGGCTCTTACCTGGAGTGGAGGTCCTCATTCTCTTTCCACTGGATCTTGACTGGCATCTCCACTCCATTATCCCTTTTACCAGCAGGGCAATGATCCAGTGAGGTGTCAAGTGTATACTCTATATCTAGTTGCCACATGGACATATAAGTGGATCCACATAGGGCAAACCAGTGTTGTTCAAGGATCAGCTGTATAATCTAAGTTGGCTTCTGATAGTCCATGCCTAATGCAGCACACAAATGATCATGCATATTTTACGTGTCAGTTGTCTAACACCCACCTGATTAGTATACTCAGCCTTCATGGCTTATGTCCATGACCACTGTTTATAACTGTAAAACTTATATTGAACATTATTGTGTTAGTGTGCTAGGGTTGCCATAACAAAATACCATACATGAAGTGGCTTAAACAACAGATATTTATTTCTTACAGTTCTCTAAGATCAAAGTGTCAGCAGCATTGGTTTCTCCTGAGCCTCTTTCCTTGGTTTGCACTCAGATGGCCATCCCTTATATCACACATTCCTCGTATCTCTTCTTATGAGGACACCAGTCCTATTGGATTAGAGCCCTGCCCTTTTAACCTCATCTAACCTTAATTACCTCTTTGAAGGCCCTGTTTCCAAATATAGTCCCATTGGGGGATAGGACTTTGACATATGAATAGGGAGGGAGACACAATTCTGTCTTTAACAACTGTCAATCCCTCATCCGCTTTGAGGTGGGACCCAAGCAACTCTTTCCTCCTAGCAGTCTTCCATGTTGAAGCCAGAAAGCTTACATAAAAGCCAACCTATTGGTGTCACATTCCCAGTATTAAGTCCAAAATGGTGCCCTCAGCTTTCAATACAGTTCAGATTGCTTAAATTAACCCAAAAGCATTGACATCTTGGTCAACTCTCTGGCCTTAAATCCTGCTATGTAAAAGCCACCCACCACACACACTGCCTTTTCCCCCTCTGCCTGCCCGCCCCCCACCCCCCAACACACACACACACCGAGTTTCTTCTTTATGGAAGTGATTATAACTTTCCAATTTTAGGTTTTGTTCTGTGGGTTTCCATCTGCTCTTCTACCTGTTGCATTCTTAAAATTGGTTTGAGAAAGAGAGAGAGAGAAGGAGAGGAAGAGAGAGAGACATCAATTTATTGTTCCACTAACTTATGCATTCATTGGTTGATTCTTTATGTGCCCTGATGGGAGATCAAACCTGCAACCTTGGCATATCAGGACAACATTCTAACTGAGCTACCCATCCAGGACTACCTGTTATATTCCTTATACAGTTGAAGTGTTTCTTCTTCTAGAAGCCCCCTTGGGAGAATCCTCTCCTTCACAACACCTTCCCTGTGTTCACATTCATGCCTCAAACTGTGTCACTTGACTTGTCTGTACCCATCTGAACCAGCACCTTTTTAGTAGCAGCGACTGTGTCCTACCTAATCCAGTTGTATTCCTGTGCTTCACAATGTCTGGAATGAGACAGAGGAAGGGTCCTATGGAACTAATTTGAATACTGATGTGAATGAGATACTCTCAATTCCATCTCCTAAGCAAGTAGCTCTGTGTGGGGCTGTTGTGAATCCCTGCCTGTGCAGATGATCGTGGGGGCATCTTTTCTTATTGATTTGCTCACCTATCACTAGCTGGCCCTGGCTGCTGAGCTGTCTTGCTAATGATCATGACCCAACCTCACTATTTTTTTTTTTTTTGCTTTGGTACATTTATATATTGTAATATGCTTGCCACTGAACCAATGTTTAACATTATATAATTGTATTATATTATCTATATTTATAATGTGTTACGATACTATGCTATACTGATCTCTATGGCTTATTTACATTGATTGTAAGTTTTTTACTCTTAAGCATAGATCTTATCCCCCTCCCCGCTCCAACACCCATTTCTGGGTAACCATTATACCCTGTTTTTTATAAGTTTGACTTTTTTAGATTCCACATATAAGAGATAACATACAGTACTTGTCTTTCCCTGTCTGCTTTATCTCATTTAGAATAATGTGCTCAAGATCCATCTATATTGTAAATAGCAGGATATCTTCCTTTCTCGTGGCTAAATAATATTCCAGTGTGTATATATGTGCCAGATCTTTTTTATCCATACATCTGTTGATGAGCATTTAGGTTGTTTCCATATCTTGGCTATTGTGAATAATGCTGCAATAAAGTTGGAAGTGCATATATCTCTTAACAATCTTGTTTTCATTTCTTTTTGGTATATACCCAGAAGTAGAATTGCTGGATTGTAATGGTAGGTCTACTTTTTTTTCTTTCTTTTTCTTTTTTCTAATGGTAGGTCTACTTTTAATTTTTTTAGGAACCTCCATATTTTTTTCATAGTGGCTAGACCAATTTACATTCCCACCAACAGTATTCAAGGATTCCCTCTTCACCACATCTTCACCAGCACCTTTTGTTTCTTGTCTTCTTGATGAAAGCCATTCTAACAGGTATGAGGTAGATATCTCATTGTGGTTTTGCTTTGCATTTCCCTGATGATTAGTGATGCTGAATATCTTTTCATGTGCCTTTTTGCCATTTTGATGTCTCTTTGGAAAAACATCTATTTAGTTTCCGTACATTTTTAAATTGGATTTGTTTGGTTTTTGTTATTCACTTGTATGAGCTCTTTATATATTTTGCAAATCTGGTATATGGTTTGCAAATATCTTCTCCTATTCTAGGTTGCCTTTTCATTTTAATTACTTTTGCTGTGTAGAACTTTTGAGTTTATAGCCCCATTTGTTTTTGTTGTTTGTGCTTTTAGTGCCATGTCCAAAAAATCATTGCCAAGACCAATGTTGAGGACCCTTTACCCTACATTTCATTCTAGGAGTTTGTGGTATTAAGTCTTACATTTAAGTCTTTGATCCATTTTAAGTTAAAGTTTGTGAGTGGTGTGATATAGGGATCCAATTTTATTATTCTGCATGTGTTTCTATAGTGTTCTCAGTGCTATTTGTTGAAGAGACTATCCTTTACTCATTGGGTGTTCTCGGCTTCTTTGTCAAATATTCGTTGACTGTATATGCCAGGATTTAATTCTGGGCTATTCAGTTTCATCAGTCTGTGGGGTCTATTTTTGTGCCAATACCATACTGTTTTTATTACTATGGTTTTCTACTATAGTTTGAAATCAGAAAGTATGATACCTCTGGCTTTGTTTTTTTTGTTTTTGTTTTTCATGATTGCTTTGATTATGTGGTCTCTAGTGGTTCCACACAAATTTTAACATTGTTTCTATTTCTGTGAAGAACGTCTTTAGTATTTTGATGGAGATTATGTTGAATCATGGCTTTGGCTCATATGAACATTTTAACAATATTAATTCCAACAATTCATGAACACATGATGTCTCTACATTTGTTTGTGTCTTCTTTGATTTCTTTCATCAAAGTTTTGTAGTTTCCACTGTATAGATTTTTCACTTACTTGGTTAGGAAAAAATTTAAGTGTTTTATTGTGAATGGGATAGTCTTTATTTCTTTTTCAGATTAGTATAAAGGAATGCAGCTGATTTCTGTATGTTGATTTTGTATCCTACAACTTTACTGAAATCGTTGATTGGATCCAACAGCTTTTTTCACTAACTCTTTTGGATTTTCTCTATATAAAATCATACCTTCAGGATTACTCGCTGATCCGGCAGCTGGTGGCTACCAGGAGTGGAGCGGGCACCTACGGCGATGGGAAATCCAGTTATCAAAATTGGCTCTAGAAAAGAGAACCTAACATCCATTAACAATGGAAAAATTTGAGAACATTACCAAAAAGCCACCATTCCTCAAAACACCAGGCCCAGGTGGTGTTACAAGATTAAAAAATCCTTCATGAAGAAGACAGATCTTAAGCCACATGATGGATTCAGAAGATCATAAAAAGAGGTCGCCAATCATAACATCTTCAAAACAAGAGATAGCAACTCATATTACAGATGTTGGTGGAATGAAACATTATTTGTGTGGCTGCGGTGCAGCTTTCAGCAATGTAGCGATCACATTTCCCATTCAGAAGGTGTTCTTTCGGCAACAGCTGTATGGAATCAAAACCAGGGATGCAGTGCTTCAGTTGAGGAGGGATGGATTTCAAAACTTGTATCGTGGAAGTCTTGCCCCATTAATGCAGAAGACAACTTCACTGGCAGTTATGTTTGGTCTGTATGAGGATTTATCTTGCTTTCTCCGTAAGCATATTCGTACTCCAGATTTTGCAACCCATAGCATGGCAGCATTACTTGCAGGGACAACAGAAGCAATTTTCACTCCATTGGAAAGAGTTCAGACACTGCTTCAAGACCACAAACATCATGATAAATTTACAAACACTTACCAGGCTTTCAAGGCACTGAAATGTCATGGAATTGGAGAGTATTATCGAGGCTTGATACCTGTTCTTTTCCGTAATGGGTTCAGCAATGTCCTTTTTTTTGGCCTTCGAGGTCCTATTAAGGAGCATCTCCCTACTGTAACAACTCACCGTGCTCATTTGGTCAATGATTTTATCTGTGGAGGTCTATTGGGCGCCACGTTGGGAATCTTATTTTTTCCAGTTAATGTTGTAAAAGTTCGCATGCAGTCTCAAATTGGTGGGGAATTTCAGTCTTTTCCCAAGGTTTTCAAAATAATCTGGTTAGAACGAGACAGGAAATTGACAAATCTTTTCAGAGGTGTCCATCTAAATTACCACCGGTCCCTCATCTCTTGGGGCATAATCAATGCAACTTATGAATTCCTGTTAAAGGTTATATGAAAGAAATAATCAACTAAGTGCCATTTACCAATTGATTAGACCTTCAAAGAAGAGTGTAGTTTGGCCTCATTCCTAATTGGCCAAATATAAGTTGGTATAAATTCAGGGCACAATGAATTATGGCAAAGCTGTTTCCCTTAAGCACCAACAAATTCAGAATAAAAGGTTTCAATAGGAAAATTTAAGGGTTTGGGGGTTTTTTGTTTGTTTTTTAAAATATGTTTCTATTGATTTTAGAGAGAGGATGGGAGAGAGAGAGAAACATCAATGATGAGTGAGAATCATCAATTGGCTGCCTCCTGCATATCCACTACTAGGGATCGAGCCCTGGGCCCAGTGCCCAGTAACCGAGCATGTGCTGTGACTGGGAATTGAATGGCAATCTCCTGGTTCCTGGGTCAATGCTCAATCACTGAACCACACCAGCCAGGCTGTTTAGTTTAGTTTTATTCTCATTATTACCTGAGAACTTTGGGCTAATTGCTTGGTTAATAGCTGTCTATCTGATGGATGGCTTTTGATGAGGAAACTAATAGCCAAGATGGTCTTTTTTCCCCAAAGTCTTTAAATCTTCTGTATTAAAACATAAGTGGCCATGGCCAGCCAGAGAAAAGGCTCCTAGGGCCCCTTGAATTCGGCAGGCTTACTTTTTATTACTCCATTTCTTGCTTCTCTCCTCTTAGGAGGAGTTGCAAAGTATAGTCTTTGCTAAACTGAAGCATATACACAAGGAACAGGACAGATAAGAAAGCTTAATGGGCATAAGCTTTTCATGATAAATTGCTTGCATTAGTTTTGAAACAAAGCACCTTTTGGGATAGTCATTATCCACGCTGCTTCTATTTAGCATGGTAGACTCAAGCAGCTAATGAAAGCCCCCATTTGCTTTCTAGATTTGAAAGTTTCTGTTTAATTCTGAATGTGACCTTAAACCTGTCCAAAATATCCTTGTGTTAATTTCACTTATTTCATTGCCAAAAGGTGGGGAGACTTAAATTTTGTCACAGGCATTTCATCTTATTAAGTTTCATATCTACACTAATAAAAGAGAAATATGTAAATTGACCGTCACTTTGCAATGCCCACCAGCCAATCAGAAGTGAGTATGCAAATTAGCGGGACAAAAATGGCGGTGGCCACAGAGCCAGCCAGAGCAAGCGGGAGGCTTGGGTCACCCCTGGAAATGGAGGAAACCAAGCTTCCCACCCACCCAGGCCGGCCGCCGAAGGAGGGGCCTGTGGGTGGTGGACACGGAGCCGGCCCGGGCGCACGCCAAAGGAGGGGCCTGTGAGCAGAGGACATGGAGCCAGCCCGGGTGCACGGGAGGCTTGGGTCGCTGTCGCCCGGGCCGGCAGCCAAGGGAGGGGCCTGCAAACAGTCCTCAGCCCCTTACCCAGGATGGCCATGTCCCCATGGGGTGAGAGGTCCCCACTGGGGGGCGTGGCCAGCCTGCAAACAGCCATCAGCTTCTTACCCAGGCTGGCCAGGCACCCCAGTGGGGACCCCCACCCTGAAGGGGGTGTGGCCATCCTGAAAACTGCCCTCAGCCCCTTACTCAGGCTGGCCACGCCCCCTCAGTGGGGACCCTCACCCCATGGGAGTGTGACTGGCCTGCAAACCTCCCCAGCCCCTTGCCCAGGCCAGCAGTGTCCCCACTGGGGACCCCCACCCCAATGGGGGCATGACCAGACTGCAAACCACCACAGGCCCCTTGCCCAGGCCGCCCCACCCCCCAAGGGAACCCCCACCCTGATCCGGGACACCCTTCAGGGAAAGCCAGCCAGCCCCCACCCATGTACCAGGCCTCTTATCTATACTAATAAAAGGGTAATATGCTAATTAGACTGGGAGACCTTCCAGATGTTCTTCTGGACAAAGCCATGGTGGCGAGCCAAGGTAGAGGCGATTAGGGGCCAAGAGGGGAGGGTAGTTGTGGGTGATCAGGCCAGGATGGGACGGCAGTTGTAAGTGATCAGGCCGGGGGGGGGGGGGCAAGCAGTGGGGGCAAGCAGGCCAGAGGGGAGGGCAGGTGGGGGCAAGCAGGCTGGCAGGGGGGGCAGTTGAGGGTGATCAGGCTGGTGGGGGGGCAGTTGGGGGCGAGCAGGTCAGCAGGCAGAGTGGTTAGGGGCAATCAGACAGGCAGGTGAGCGGTTAGGAGCCAGCAGTCCCAGATTGCTAGAGGAATCCCAGATTGGAGAGAGTGCAGGCCAGGCTGAGAGACACCCCCCACCCCAATGCGCAAATTTCATGCACCGGGCCACTAGTTAATTATATAAAGATCAAACTCTCTTTAGATCAATTTCTTTGAATTATTGTTGCCAACTTAGCAAAAAGCTTTGGGGGTTTTGTCCCCTTTAGGTACTGGTTTATCTTACTCAAGTATTCTGTTCTCTTGAAATTCCTTTTAAAAAACACTTCCATACAACTTTATTTTAAAAGTCTATTTAATAGGAGCCCAGATTTTTATTTCTTTCTCGTTTCTCAATGTTTTGGGGAAGAGGGGAAACTCAGGAAAGCTTTTACCCCACAGTGTTAGCTATCTTTTTTAAATTTTATTTTGGTTTAGCTTTGGAAATAGAGACTTCTATTAGGATTTTTACGTTTTGGGAACCCAATTTTACCATTTTATCATTAAAACAGTTTGAGATGATAAGATCTAAATAAAGATATTTGAAGAGTTAATTTTAAATTTCTAGAAGTTGGAAATAGCTGGATAATCATCCCTTACCTAACAAAAACGTATTTTTCAAAGGAATCAGATTTTAAAATGTATTTTCCTGATAAGGCAAAATGATTCATACAACAGTTGAATGATTAGTAAAACATGAACCATCCTAGAAAAGTGGTTTATTTTTTAAAAACCTACATCTGTAAATATGTAGTTACAATTGCTTTCCAGCATCTGACATGGCAGAGTAGTCAGGTTTCTTATTACCAGTTTTTCAGCAGTCTGGGTAATTGCATATGAAAATGTGCACATAATGATCAAAATAAAATCAGGGTCTCAATCAGTAGTTTATTCAGTTTCTGGGCAGCTAGTTCAAAACTGATGTTTACCTCTACATGCAGTATGGCTGGTCAAATAAAATGAACATCCTTCTTCCAACCAAAAGGATTAGGAAGCATAATCAAGCATTTGTTAGGCAATAATCAAGCTCAGGAGATTTACAACAGCTCTGTTTGACAATGTTGTGCTAAAAATGGCAGTTGACTTTAGCAACCAAGGTGCAGATGTAAGGATTTCAGAAAACTGTCACGGAATAAACGTAACATCCTTTGGCCTATCAAATAGAGTCAAGATTGGAAGTGGTTCAGAAATAAATGACATTGGTACCTAACCCCTCATTTGTGTGTGTGCCCCTGAGTACTGCCTGTCTAGGTGTTCAGCATGTGGCAGGTGTGTTAGCCTGGGGTCATGCTCTGGCCCTGGGAGGGGACTCCCCCGGCCTTTGGTTCCGCAGGGCTTGCTTTTGTCTTTACGCTCCATGCTGGTGGTAGAAACCTAAGTTCTAAAGCACTTTGTAAAATACAAGTGAAGTGAGACTGTGCAGGAGGATGCTTTGGTTTCTGATGTCTCAATCTTCAGCAAATAAAAATTTGACTTCTTTTCCAATTTAGATGACTTTTATTTCTTTTTCTTACCTAAATGTTTTAGCTAGGACTTCCAGTACTATATTGAATAGGGGTGGTGAGAGAAGTCATCCTTGTTTCTGATCTAAAGGGAAAAGCCTTCAATTTTTCTCCATTGGGTAAAATGTTAGCTGTGGGTTTGTTGTATATGGCCTTTACTATGTTGAGATATGTTCCTTCTATACCCAATATGTTAAAGGTTGTTTGTTTTATTTAATCATGAAAGGATGTTGTATTTGTCAAATGCTTTCTCTACATCTATTAAGATAATCATGTGATTTTTATCTTCCATTTTATTGATCTGAAGTATTACATTGAGTTGCATATGTTGAACCATCCTTGCATCCCAGGGATAAATCCCACTTTGTCATTTTGTATAATCCTTTCAATGTGTTCTTAAATTTAGTT
Source organism: Plecotus auritus (assembly GCF_963455305.1). Taxonomy (NCBI): domain Eukaryota; kingdom Metazoa; phylum Chordata; class Mammalia; order Chiroptera; family Vespertilionidae; genus Plecotus; species Plecotus auritus. Next base: position 62,197,191 of record NC_137770.1, read on the forward strand.
TGCTAATACTTTGTTGAGAATTTTTATATCTATATTCATCAGGGTAATTTGTCTATAGGTTTCTTTTTTGTGTGGTATCCTTATCTTGTTTTGGTATTAAGGAAATGTTGGGTTTGCAGAATGACTTTGAAAGTGTTCCTCCTCCTTGATATTTTGGAAGAGTTTGAAAAAGATTAATTCTTCTTTAAATGTTTGGAAGAATTCACTAGTAAAAGCCTTCTAGTCCTGGGTATTTTTTATTACTGATTCAGTCTCATTACTAGTTATTAGTCTGCTCAGATTTTCTATTTCTTCTTTTTTTTTTAATTTAATAAATCTTTATTGTTCAGATTATTACATTTGTTTCTCCTTTTTCCCCCCATAGCTCCCCTCCACCGGGTTCCCACCCTACCCTCTGCCCTTACCTCCCCCACACTGTCCTCATCCATAGGTGTACGATTTTTGTCCAGTCTCTTCCGGTACCCCCCACACCCCTTTCCCCCTGAGAATTATCAGTCCACTCCCTTTCTATACCCCTGATTCTATTATATTCACCGGTTAATTCTGTTCCTCAGATTTTTAATTCACTTGATTTTTAGATTCACTTGTTGATAGATATGTATTTGTTGTTCATAATTTTTATCTTTACTTTTTTCTTCTTCTTCCTCTTCTTAAAGAATACCTTTCAGCATTTCATATAATACTGGTTTGGTGGTGATGAACTCCTTTAGCTTTTTCTTACCTGTGAAGCTCTTTATCTGCCCTTCAATTCTGAATGATAACTTTGCTGGGTAGAGTAATCTTGGTTGTAGGTTCTTGCTATTCATCACTTTGAATATTTCTTGCCACTCCCATCTGGCCTGCATAGTTTCTGTTGAGAAATCAGCTGACAATCGTATGGGTGCTCCCTTGTAGGTAATTAACTGTTTTTCTCTTGCTGCTTTTAATATTCTCTCTTTGTCTTTTGCCCTTGGCATTTTAATTATGATGTGTCTTGGTGTGGTCCTCTTTGGATTCCTTTTGTTTGGGGTTCTGTGTGTTTCCTGGACTTGTAAGGCTATTTCTTTCACCAGGTGGGGGAAGTTTTCAGTCATTATTTCTTCAAATAGGTTTTCAGTATCTTGCTCTCTCTCTTCTTCTGGCACCCCCATAATTCTGATGTTGGTATGCTTGAAGTTGTCCCAGAGTCTTCTTACACTATCTTCAACTTTTTGGGTTTTTTTTTTGCTTTTTGCTTTTTCGGTTGAGTGTTTTTTGCTTCTTTGTATTTCAATTCTTTGACTTGATTCTTGCATTCCTCTAGTCTGCTGTTGGGTCTCTGTATAATATTTTTTATTTCAGTCAGTGTATGTTTAATTTCTAGTTGGTCCTTTTTCATATCCTCGAGGGTCTCATTAAATTTATTGGCCTTTTCTAGGAAATTCTTGAAAAACCTTATAATCGTGGTTTTGAATTCTATATCCAGTCGTGTGTTTTCCTCCATTTCTTTCGTTTGTGATCTGTTTCTTTGACGCCGCATTTTCGCTGCTTCCTTGAGTTGGTAAGGGTGGCTTTGTGTGCTAGGTTTCCTATATGGCCCAGTGGGTCGGCCTCCCAGTTACCTGAGGTGGACACTCCTGGTGCACCCCTTTGTGGACTGTGTGTACAGCCTTGTTGTAGTTAAGTCTTGATTGTTGTTGTTGTCACTGGGAGGAATTGACCTCCAGGCCAATTGGCTGTGAGGACCTGCTGTGTCTATAATGGAAGAACTGCTGTGCTGGAGACACGCTTATGGGGCAGGACTTGTTTCAGTGGGGCTTTGGTGCTCACTGAGTCTGCCTCTTGAATGTGTCACTTATGGATGTGAGTAGTTGAAATCTGGTGTCATCTCACACTGACCACTAGATACACAGCTTCTGGATCTCCAATGGTGTGCAGGTCAGCTACTGTCTGAGGCCACCCACCAGGAGCTACAGCGAGAACTACAGTTTTCTCCTCTTTGCTTGAGGTTTGGAGGTTTTGGGCCTGTCTGACCAGAGTTGCAATTTGTTAGGTTAAGCTGCGATAGGGCAGGCCATTTATATGCAAAAGCCGCTGTGTGGAGCTTGTGTGGGTTTGTAGATTGTGCGGGGCAGGGTCTCAGGGAGTCACTAGGCTAGGGCATGGCAAACAGCGATGGCTGCGAGTCAGCCGGCTCTGCATTTCCGCATTTCCAAGTCCCCGCGTCCCGCGCCCCAGCTCAGTAAACAATGATTGCTGGACACACCTCTGCAAGAAATTCACCCTCACTTTCCGACCCAATGGCAGACAGTCCAGCTTCTCCCTGTAGGAGTTTGGGTCCCCAGCATCTCCCCAGAAACTGGAGTTCGGAGTAATTGGGAGCTTGTCTCCCTTTGGGTTGAAAAAAGAAATGCACCCAGTCGCCCGCTGCCAGCCCGATTCACGCGCCTCCGTACCTCAGCTTTTCCGCGCTTGTGCACATCTCAATGCTCTTTTCTCTTTCCTTCTAGTTGTAGAACTTCCACTCAGCCAGCTTTCCCGTGGTTCTGGGTGATAGACGTTTTGTCTTTTAGTTGTAGTTTTGAAATTGTTGTGTGAGGCAGCAGTTTAGGTGTTTACCTATGCCGCCATCTTGGTTTCTCCTCTCTATTTCTTCTTGATTCAGTTTTGGTAGGTTGTATAATTCTAGAAATGTGTCTATTTCTTCTTGGTTATGTAATTTGTTGGAATATAACAGTTCATATTAGTCTCTTATGATCCTATGACTTTCTGTAGTTTCAGCTGTAATGTCTTCTATTTTTATTTGAGGGTTTTTTTCTTAGCTAAAGGTTTGTCCATTTTATCTTTGAAAGAAGCAGCTCTTACTTTTGTTGATACTGTCCATTAATCTTCTGGTCTCTTTCATTTATTTCTGTTCTGATCTTTATTTCCTTCTTTCTGCTAACTTTGTTCTTTTTTTATTTTTCAATTACAGTTTATGTACAATTATTAGTTTCAGATGTATAACCCAGTGATTAGACATTTCTATAACTTATGAAGTGATCACCCCAATAAATCTAGTACACATCTGATACCATACATAGTTATTATAATATTATTGACTATTTCCCCTATGATGTACTTTACATCCCCCTTACTATTCTATAACTAGCAACTTGTACTTCTTAATCTCTTCACTTTTTCACACAACTCCTCAACCCTTCTCCCATCTGACAACCATCGGAATATTCTCTATCTATGAATTGGTTTTTGTTCTGTTTTTCTTTTTAATTTTTAAAAATGTTTTTATTTTAGAGAGAGATAAAAAAAACACTGATGGGCTGCCTCCTGCATGCTCCCTACCGGAGATTGAGCTTGCAACCCGGGCATGCACCCTGACTAGGAATTGAATCCACCACCTCTCCATGCATGGGACAATGCTCAATCAACTAAGCCACACCAGCAAGGGCTTGTTTTTGTTTTTTAGATTTCCTCATTTAAGTGAAATCATATGGCATTTTGTCCTTTTGTCTGACTTATTTCACTCAGCACAATGCCTTCTAAGTTCGTCCATGTTGTTGTAGATGACAAGATTTCATTCTTTTTTTTATGGCTGAGTCATAGTCCATTGCATATATGCACCACTTCTTTTTTTAAATATATTTTTTATTGATTTCAGAGAGGAAGGAAGAGGGAGAGAGAGACAGAAACATCAATGATGAGAGAGAATCATTGCTTGGCTGCCTCCTGCACGCCCCACACTGGGGATAGAGTCCGCAACCCAGGCATGTGCTCTGATGGGGAATTGAACCGTGACCTCCTGGTTCATAGATTGACACTCAACCACTGAGCCACGCCGGCCAGGCTATGCACCACTTCTTTATCCAGTCACCTGTTGATAGACACTTAAATTGCTTCTATATCTTGGCTATCCTAGCTAATAAAAGGGTAATATGCAAATTAACCATCACTCCATCACAAATATGGTGGTACCCATTGCCACAATATGCAACGAGGCAAGCATTCCACCCCAGCCACAGAGGGCCTCTGGGCAGTGGGCATGGAGTAGCTGGGGCGGGGAGAGAGGAAACGCTTGCATTGTTGCCCCGGCGACGAGGCAAGTGTTCTGTGCCTGGCTGCGAAAGGACCTCTGGGCCGCGGAGACCCTCTGGGCAGCAGACGCGGAGCAGCCAGACCCCGCACAGAGCTACTGGTGCACATATTCATGCACAGGGCTACTAGTTGTAAATAATGCTGCAATAAACCTATGGATGACAGATATGTATTTATTGCCATTTTATTATTCATATTTTAATCTTTTTTGCTTCATCTTCAATATGACCTTTTAACATTTCTTTCAAATATTTTTATTTTATTATATTTATTGGGGTGACATCCTATCTAATAAAAGAGTAATATGCAAATTAACCATCACTCCGCTACCCCCACAAGCCACGCCCACCAGCCAATCAGGAGGGAATATGCAAATAAACCAACCAAGATGGCTACAGCCACAGAGAGCAGGAGGGAGGCTTGGATTTCCCTGGCAATGGAGGAAGCCAAGCTTTCCGCCTGCCCTTGCCAGCCTAGGCCTCCACTCAATGCTACAAAGTTTCAATTATAGAAGATACATAAACCCAAACAGAAATGGCGGCAGCCACGGAGCTGTAAAGAGCAGGAGGCTAGGGTTGCCCCGGGCGATGGAGGAAGCCAAGCTTTCCGCACACCCTGGCCAGCCCAGGCCTCCACTTAAGGCTACAAAGTTTCAATTATAGAAGATACATAAATCCCCCCAAAAAATGGCTGCCGCCACGGAGCAAGCAGAAGGCTTGGCTCCGCTCCAGGCTACAAAGTTTCAATTGTAGAAGATAAATAAACCCCAGATCCCAGGGCCTCCACTTGGGTCGCCAGGGGGCGTGGCTGGCCTGCAAAACACCACAGGCCCCTTGCCCAGGCCACCACACGCCCCAAGGGAACCCCCAACCTGATCCGGGACACCCTTCAGAGCAAACCAGCTGGCCCCCACCCGTGTACCAGGCCTCTATCCTATCTAATAAAAGAGTAATATGCAGGTTGACCATCACTCCAACACACAAGGTGGCTGCCCCATGTGGTCAAAGATCCTGCCCCCATATGGACACGAGATGGCCACCACAGGATGGCCAGCAAGGGAGGGCAGTTGGGAGGGACCAGGCCGGCAAGGGAGGGCAGTTAGGGGTGACCAAGCCAGCAGAGGAGAGAAGTTGGGGGCCACCAGCTCTGCAGGGAAAGGCAGTTGGGAGGGACCCAGGCCTGCAGGGGAGGGCAGTTAGGGGTGACCAGGCCAGCAGGGGAAGGCAGTTAGGGGAAAACAGGCTGGCAGGGGAGTGGTTAGGGGGTGATCAGGCTGGCAGGCAGAAGCGGTTAGGGGCAATCAGGAAGGCAGTCAGGCAAGCAGTTGGGAACCAGCAGTCCTGGATTGTGAGAGGGATGTCCGACTGCCTGTTTAGGCCCGATCCCACCAGGCCGTCGGACATCCCTTGAGGGGTCCCAGATTGGAGAGGGTGCAGGCTGGGCTGAGGGACACACACCCCCCCCAGTGCACAAATTTCGTGCACTGGGCCTCTAGTTGGTTAATAAGATTGTATAGGTTTCAAGTGTACATTTCTAAGATACATGATCTGTATATTGCATTGTGTGCCCACCACCCAAAGTCTTATCTATGGACTTTGGGTGGTGGGCACACAATGCAATATACAGGACCATATATTTGGTCCCCTTTACTACTTCCCCACCGCTCTTCCCTCTGGTAACCACCATACAGTTGTCTGTGTCTGAATTTCAGTTTTATAACATTTCTGTAATACTGGTTTGATGGTGATGAACTCCTTTAGCTTTTCCTTGTCTGGGAAGCTATCTGTCCTTCAAGTCTAAATTATAGCTTTGCTGGGTAATTTGGTTGTAGGTCCTTCCTTTTCATCACTTTGCATACTTAGTGTGAATCCCTTCTGGCTGGGACCCCTCACTCCTCAGAGAACACCTCCTCAACCAAGATATCCCTCCCAATTTTTATCTACCACATGTGGCTGTGGGACTAGCCCCTTCCACATCTCTGCCCCTCCTATCAGTCTTCTGTGGTTTCTTCTTTATATTTTCCTTATAGGACTTCTGTTTGGCTAGATTTCAGGTGATTTTGAATGATGGTTGTCCTGTAGCTTAGCTGTAATTTTGATCTAGTTGAGAGAGATTTTGAGTATCACGCTTATCTCTGCCACCATCTTGACTGGAAGCTGGGTTTTATTTGTTCTTTTCCTAGTTCCTTGAGGTATAAAGTTAGGTCATTTGAGAACTTTCTAATTTCTTAAAATATATTTATTGCTATAAACTTTCCTCTCAGAACTGCTTTGCTGCATTCCACAAGACTCGATCGGTTGTATTTCCATTTTCAAGATAATTTTTATTTGCCTTTTGATTTCTTCCTTAACACAGTGGTTATTTAGAAGTGTGTTGTTTAGTTTCCACATATTTATAGATCTTATTTTCTTCTTGTTGCTTTCTAGTTTCATACCATTGTGGTCAGAAATGATACCTGGTATGATTTCAATCTTCTTAAATTTGATAAATTTGCTGTCATATTATCTATCCTGGAGAATGTCCTGTATATGTCTAAGTTCATTTGTTCTAAAGTATGGTTCCACTCCAATGGGGTTTTTGTTGATTTTCTGTCTGGATGATCTATCCATTGCTGACAGTGGGGTATTGACATCTATTTCAATATTATCAAAGTAGAAATAAACAGTATAATAATTGTTTATCTGTTAGTATTTGCTAACTATATTTCAGTGATCATCTGTTGGAATTGTATATATTTATGATTATTGTATCTTCTTGATATATTGACCCCTTTATCATTATATAATGACTTTTTTAGTCTCTTGTTACCATTCTTTTTTTTTGTTTGTTTTGTTTTGTTTTTGTTTTTTTAATAAATCTTTATTCAGATTATTACAATTGTTTCTCCTTTTTCCCCCCATAGCTCCCCTCCACCCGGTTCCCACCCCACTTTCTGCCCTTACCTCCCCCCCGACTGTCCTCATCCATAGGTGTATGATTTTTGTCCAGTCTCTTCATGAACCCCCCCATACCCCTTTCCCCCTGAGAATTATCAGTCCACTCCCTTTCTATGCCCCTGATTCTATTATATTCACCAGATTATTCTGTTCCTCAGGTTTTTAATTCACTTGATTTTTAGGTTCACTTGTTGATAGATATGTATTTCTTGTTCATAATTTTTATCTTTACTTTTTTCTTCTTCCTCTTCTTTAAGAATACCTTTCAGCATTTCATATAATACTGGTTTGGTGGTGATGAACTCCTTTAGCTTTTTCTTCTCTGTGAAGCTCTTTATCTGCCCTTCAATTCTGAATCATAGCTTTGCTGGGTAGAGTAATCTTGGTTGTAGGTTCTTGCTACTCATCACTTTGAATATTTCTTGCCACTCCCATCTGGCCTGCATAGTTTCTGTTGAGAAATCAGCTGACAATCGTATGGGTGCTCCCTTGTAGGTAACTAACTGTTTTTCTCTTGCTGCTTTTAATATTCTCTCTTTGTCTTTTGCTCTTGGCATTTTAATTATGATGTGTCTTGGTGTGGTCCTCTTTGGGTTCCTTTTGTTTGGGGTTCTGTGCGCTTCCTGGACTTGTAAGTCTATTTCTTTCACCAGGTGGGGGAAGTTTTCAGTCATTATTTCTTCAAATAGGTTTTCAGTATCTTGCTCTCTCTCTTGTTCTGGCACCCCCATAATTCTGATGTTGGTATGCTTGAAGTTGTCCCAGAGTCTTCTTACACTATCTTCAACTTTTTGGGTTTTTTTTTTTGCTTTTTGCTTTTTCGGTTGAGTGTTTTTTGCTTCTTTGTATTTCAATTCTTTGACTTGATTCTTGTGTTCCTCTAGTCTGTTTTTAGGTCTCTGTATAATATTTTTTATTTCAGTCAGTGTATGTTTAATTTCTAGTTGGTCCTTTTTCATATCTTCGAGGGTCTCGTTATATTTATCGGCCTTTTCTAGGATATTCTTGAAAAGCCTTATAACCGTGGTTTTGAATTCTATATCCAGTCGTGTGTTTTCCTCCATTTCTTTCATTTGTGATCTGTTTCTTTGACGCCGCATTTTCACTGCTTCCTTGAGTTGGTAGGGTAGATTTGTGTGCTGGGTTTCCTATATGGCCCAGTGGGTCGGCCTCCCCAGTTAACCTGAGGTGGACACTCTTGGTGCACCCCTTTGTGGACTGTGTGTACAGCCTTGTTGTAATTAAGTCTTGATTGTTGTTGGTATCACTGGGAGGAATTGACCTCCAGGCCAGTTGGCTGTAAGGATCAGCTGTGTCTACGCTGGGAGAAGTTCAGTGCTGGAGAAAGCCTTATAGGATTAGACTTGCCAAATTGCAATAGCCTCTGTGCTCAGCTTGGATGGGGTGGAGTCTCGGGGCATAACAGACAGTCTTGGCTTCCCGTCAGCCTTGCCCTTGCGCACACGTGCGCGCCTTCAGACCTCTGCCTTCCCCGGCTCCTGAGTCTCCACCCGAGAGTCCAGATTTCCCCCACAAGAGCGTGGTTCCCCAGGGGCTCGCCTGGAACTGGGGTTCAGTGCAGTCAGAACTGGGGCTCAGTGCAGTCAGGAGCCTCTGACTCCCTTCCACTAGGGAAAGCCTGTAGCAACCTCCACAGCCTTTGTGCGCACTGGCACGTGCACGCCTTCAGACCTCTGCCTTCCCCGGCTCCCGAGTCTCTGCCCAAGAGTCCAGATTCCCCCCACAAGAGTGTGGATCCCCAGGGGCTCACCTGGAACTGGGGTTCAGTGCAGTCAGAACTGGGGTTCAGTGCGGTCGGGGGCTTCCTTCCCCTTCCGCCAGAGAAAGTCAGCCAGGCTCTCAGCCGCCCTTTCTCTCTGCGCGCACAAAGACCCTTTGCCATACCTCCAATTCTCTGTGAGCTTTTCTCTTTCCTTCTAGTTGTAGAATTTTCACTCAGCCAGCTTTCCTGTGGTTCTGGATGGTGTCCGTTCTGTCTTTTAGTTGTAGTTTTGAAATTGTTGTGCGAGGCAGCAGTTTAGGTGCTTACCTATGCCACCATCTTGGTTTCTCCTCTTGTTACCATTCTTGACTTAAACTCTATTTTGTCTGATAACTATGGCTATGCACACTTTCTTTTGGTTTCCAGTTGTTGGAATATCATCTTCTATCCCTTTACTTTGAGCCTGGGTATGTCTTAAGAGCTGAAATGAGCCTGCTGTACAGAGCAAAAAGTTTTGTTTTTTAATCTGTCCAGCCACTTTATACCTTTTGATTGATGCGTCAATCCATTTACACTTAAGCTGATAACTGATACATAAGGACTCACTGCTGGCATTTTCTTTTGCCTTCTGCTTGTTTCTCCATTGTTTCTTTTCCTTCTATTTGTGTCTACCTTCGTAATTTTGAAAATCCATGGTGATTTTCTTAGTCTCCTTTTTTTAATTTTTTTATGTTTCATGTCTCTGCTCTAGATTTTTGCTTTGTGATCACCATGAAGTTGACATAGAACATCTCATAGATAAAAATACTTCAGTCCTTTTTCTTATACCAATTTATCTTCATTTGCCTATAAAGGTTTCATCCCCTTTTATTATTATTGTATGTTATTCCAAAATTGAATTAGCTCTCTAATTCTGACTGTCATCATAGAGTTTTATGGAATTTCATCTTTTCATTCAACTTAAAGAGTTTCTTTCAACATTTTTTGTAAGGCAGGTCTAGTGGTGGTAAACTCCCCACTTCTTGCTTGTCTGAGAAAGCCTTTATTCTTCTTTTATATCTGAAAGATAACTTTGCTAGGTAAAGTTTTCTTGGCTAGAAATTTTTATCTTTTAATATGTCATTCTACTTTTTTCTGGCCTATAGAGTTTCTGCTGAGAAATCTGATGATAATGTAATGAGAGATCTTCTCTACCACCTCCCCAGCCCCCCCCGCCCCATAATAACCATGTTTTAACCATTGACATTTTACAGTTTCATTATAATGTGTCTGGATGAAGTGGGGTTTTTTTGTATTGAGATAATATGTTCTATTAGCTTCATGGATTTGCATATCCAGTCCTTTCCTTAGGTTTTGGAAGTTCTCAGATATTATTTCTTAAACCCTCTGCCCCCTTCTGCCTCTTATCCTTTTTGTGCACCCATTAATCTTATGTTGGCTTTTCTAATGGAGCCTTATAATTCCGTAGGGTTTCTCTCTCCTCTTCTACCTGAATCATTTCTAAATTCTGATCATCCAGCTTACTAATTCAGTCTTCCATCTGATCTGCATTTTCAGTGCTCTCTAATGCATTGTTTCTCACTTATTGAGTTCTTTGGCTTCAGTATTTCTGTTTAGTTTTTTGGGGGGCATTTCTGTTAAAGTACCCTTCTGTGCATTAATTTTATTCTTGAATTTATTGAAGTGTCTTTTTCAGTTTTCTTGTAATTCATTGAATTTCTTCATGACAGCTATTTTGAATTCTTTATCGGTTTTCAGTATTCCATGTTTTTTGGGTTCAATTGCTGGAAAATTGTCACTTTCTTTGTGTGATACCATGTTACCATGATTTTTTTCATAGTATTTGATGAAATGTGCCTCTGCTGCCACATTTGATGTAGCTAATGACTTTCATATTTAGGTAAGGCTTTCTTTACTTTGATTCTAACAGTTCAACTGATTGGCAATAAGAAGCCTTTCTTTTGTTTCATTGACTGTAGCTGACCAGCTGCTAAAGTTAGAACCACACATAAAAAAGCTGGTGTAAAAAAAATAAAGGGGGGCCTTGCTGGTTTGGGTCAGGGGTTGAGTGTCAACCCATGAACCAGGAGGACATGATTCAGTTCCTGGTCAAGGGGCATGCAGGAGGCAGCCGATCGATGATCCTCTCTCATCATTGATGTTTCTATCTCTTTCCCTTCCTCTCTCTGAAATCAATAAAAACATATTTTTTTAAAAAATAGTGGGGGGCTGGCAGAATGAGGGTGTGCTTTGGGTGTACTCATGGCCTGGTAGGGGGATCTTCAAGTGGAGGAGTCACAGCAGTCCATGGAGCAGACCTCTTACTGGAATCCTAGGGCAGATAGTTCTTTTAGTTGTTGTTGTCTGCCTGTCTTCCCTTTCCTTTCCTTTCCCCCACTCATAGAGGTCTAAGGAATATGCATGTTACTGAAGAGCGGTGGGACCCTCCAGTTGCACCCCATGCAGCTGGGCAGACTTTCACTCACCCTGATCACTTTCCTCCTCCTCTGCTACAAAGGGCACCACTGACACTGCTGCCACCACAACTCCCTTGGTTCCATGACCACCTCTGAGGTCCAATCCACTCACTTTCAGATCACAAATGGATGAATCTCTTGGGTGTCTTGGTGTGCTGTGCAGGTACACTTTGTTCAGTTATGGATGTCCCTTTAGTTGTAAGTCAAGGGGAGAGAAAGAAGAAACAACTCATGTTACTAACATCACTCCCAGCTTCACCCTTGTAACCAAATGCCAACATTTGTAGTCTTCCTTGGAACACATCCTTTCATTGTACAAAACCAATACCAGACGGAAATCAAAACTGTGGTCTGGGTTTCAGAAATAATACTTACTCAGTGGAGTTAATGAGGTAAGAAGAATATCAGTACTACTGATGGCTGAAGTTCTGGAAGTCAGGTGGAGAAAGTGTTTCAAGGAGGAAGGGGAGTGATCAACTGTTGAATCTTGCTGATGGGTCAGGTAAGATGAACATGATCGTTGGATTTAACAATATGGAGGTCATTGGTGATCTTAAGAAAAGCAATTTTGCTGGAATGATAAGAGGGCAAACCTGAATGAAGTGGGTTCAAGAAAGAATGGGGGGGGGGGAATCAGTCAGCATGTTAGAATATATTTCAAGGAATATTGCCATAAAGAGAAGGAAAACATAATAGCTGGAGAGGAAGTGAAATTGAGAGTAAGTGGACCCACATGTGCTTGTTAGCCAGTTCCAACAACTATCAATACTTTGATAATCTTGTTTCATCTATAACCACATCCGTTTTTAGTGGAATATGTTAAAAAATCATGACTTCACCTCTGATAATTTTAGTATGTATTATTTATAGATGAGAACAAAGATTATGATCACTCTAGCAGTATTAACAATAGTGCCTTAAAATGATTTAATAACTTACCTGTGTATAGCTTTTTCCAATAGAGAGAGGCTTTTGTAAAATATATCTTTATTGATTTCAGAGAGGAAAGGAGAGGGAGAGTCAGAAACACCAATGATGAGGGAGAATCATTGATCGGCTGCCTCCTGCACACCCCTACTGGAGATCAAGCCCACAACCCAGGCATGTGCCCTTGACCAGAATCAAACCTGAAACCCTTCAGTCCGCAGGCCAATGCTCTATCCACTGAGCCAAAACAGCTACGGCGAGGAGAGGCTTTTTTAAGGGAAAAATAACATCTTGGGAATGATCCAAGAGATGGAACACAAGATGCAGGAAAGAGAAATGGGTCTTGAAGCCCATCTTTAGAAGTAGGGTCAGAATGATCACCCATGTTTCCTAGACCCCAATCCTTAGATGACAAGGAGGAGAAGAAAGGCAAATTACTCCACTTGGCTGCTATTAAGAAATAATACAAAGAGTATCCAAGGTGAGTGGTCCAGAAGCAAACATAGCTCCTGGGTTCAGAAACTTATCTTTGCTTTGGACACAATCTGAATGCCAAGTCACTGGACATTCTATATTTTTTTCTTTTTTAAAAAATATATTTTACTGATTTTTTTTACAGAGAGGAAAGGAGAGGGATAGAGAGTTAGAAACATCGATGAGAGAGAAACATCGATCAGCTGCCTCCTGCACACTCACCACCGGGTATGTGCCCGCAACCAAGGTACATGCCCTTGACCGGAATCGAACCTGGGATCCTTGAGTCCGCAGGCCAACGCTCTACCCACTGAGCCAAACCGGTTAGGGCTGGACATTCTATTTTTGAAGAACCGGTGTTAATGAGTGGTCCATTTCAAGGCCCAGTGAGCTGGTCATTGCAGAATTCTTCCATCTGGGTCTGAAAGGGAAAAACGGCTGTTGCCCCCACTTTCCATTTTATCCTTGAGTTTCTGCTTTATGATTTGAAAGTTTGCAATATCAGTTTGAATTTTCTTCAATTGTTTCATGGCTAACTGAAAATTTATTCAATACATGATTTTTCCTCTTTTACCTTTATCTAAGCTGTCTTCTGTATATTCACTTGTGCCTGCTTTCACAAGTATTAATAATTACCAAGGTTCATTATTATTTATTCAGCATTTACCCTATGCTGGGGTGTACTCATTTGAGGCAACTGAGACTTTGAGTGACTTGCTCAAAGACATATGGTTAGTAAATGACCAGTTCTTAAACCAGGGTCATCTGAGCTGTGAGACTGTATCTCAGCCACAATACTGCTCCCATCTGGTTATCACCTAGCAGTTTCCCCACAGCCAGCAGCAAGATGACAGGCTGAAAAGCAAACTAAAAAACTTGGGTTGGACTCTTGACCCTACCTGCTCTAATCTCAGCTCTACCACTTTTTAATTCAATAACATTGGACAAATTATTTAACCTCTTGTAATATTTTACCTCAGCAGGGGGAAACCTATTAATAATAGTATTTACAAATAAGGATGTTCTAAAGATTGAATTATATAATACATATAATGTACACAGTCCAGAGCCTGACACATAGCAAGTACTAAATAAATGTTACCTAAAATTATTGTTCTTATCCCTCATCAGCTTTGGGCAAGTGACTTCACATCTCTGTATATCATGTTCCCTATCTGTAGAATGAGGCTCTACTATTTCCCTGATTGCTTTGTAGAGCTTTGAGAATCACTGTACAATGTAAGGTATACCTCACATATCCTAGTTTTGCCCTGTCAGAATAATAAATTATAAGAAAACCTAAAATTTCCTTTCTCTGACCATCTTACAAAACTCATTTTTTTTTCTCCTTTTCTTGCAGGAACTGTATTTCATCTGGCGAGCTATTACATCCTCTCTGCTTATTACTTATTTTTGGAATTACAATACAAAGACCTTTTTTTAAACTGCTCATTTCCCCCAGAATAAAAAGAGTAATTATAAAAATAAATCACACAAATCATATAAAAACCAAAAAAATATTAAGAATAATTTTAGGATGAGGTATGTAATCAGTTCACCAGAGATTAAAAGATTAAAAACAAACAGACAAAATCATTGGGGTTCAATTTATCCAGCAGTCAGATAGGCAAGGAATTGGGAGAAGGGAACAGCTTTGGATTTTGAGGTGAGAGGGTTGGTCTAAAGTCAGCTGCTCTTATTCCATGAGGTTTCCTGGGCAGGGACATCAGAGAAGATTGTTACTTGTCTTTGAAATGTCTGCCTAACAAATGACCTTTACAGGATGGGGAGACCACTTCTTGCTTTTATCTTCAAAATTTATTTTGGAATTAAATTAACTGTTACCCCAGTGAAAGAATGACTTGAGAGCTTTGATAGCTTATTTTGGAAGGGAAGTGGTATAATTCTTTATTTACCTTGACAACAAGCCACTTTGACATTTAGAAGTGCTCAGAATTTTAGCCCTAGCCAGTGTGGCTCAGTTGGTTGGAGTGTCCGTCATCTTGTACACCAAGCATGTCAAACTCAAAGGCCAACAAGGGCCAAATAAATGAGGCATGCGGCCCTCAGGCCAGGAGTTTGAAATGCTTGTTGTATACTTGTTAGTTATATACATACATACAATAGAATATTACTCAGCAATAAAAAAGAATGAAATCTTGCCATTTGCAACAAGTGGATAGACCTACAGGGTATTATGCTAAGTGAATAAGTCAGAGAAAGACAAATAACTTAAGATGTCACTTATATGTGGGATCTAAAAAAAAAAACAGACTCAGAAACAAAGAACAAATTAATGATTGCAGGGGTTTGGGGGTAGGGAGGATAAGCAGAAAAGGTGAAGAGGAATAAGAGATACAAACTTTGTTATAAAATAAATAAGCCATGGAGATGTAGTGTACACCACAGGAAATACAGTCAATAATATTTAATAATTTTGTATGGTGACAGATGGTTACTAGATTAGAATGGTGATCACATCATAAAGTATATAAATGTTGAATTACCATGTTGTACACCTGAAATATTATATGCCAGCCACATTTTTTTTACTAAAGCGCTCAGATTTTTTGTACTTTGAGAGGCAATCTACTTCATTTCAACATGTCTGAAAGTTACATTTTTCTCCAAGTCAGAAGCATAAAATTATTTGTTTCCTTTTGGGAAAATGTACAGAGAGAACTAAGGCGTTCACCCATTTTCTGACTACTTCCCCAGGTCTTTGACCTTTAATACCTAAGTTCTCTGTACCTCAGTTTCCTCACGGGAGGTTGTGATGTTAACCATGAGCTCATAAGAAAGTTACCAGCTGTTCTCAGAATTTCAAAATGGGAAGAAATTGGAATTTATTTTAAGACATTTGGGAAAGCAGTTGTTGACCATTCCTACATTTGTGCTGCAACAAACACAGCCAAACCCCCTAAGAAAAAGGTTCTTCTTCACTCAGGCATCATCACGTGTGACCCAGCAATGAACTGGGCAACATGGCCAGTAGCAGTTTTTAAAAAACCCAATTGTCCTTTTTTAATGTATTTATTTATTGGATATTTCGGTTAGATTTCTTAATATTGAGGGCAAAATGCTTAAAGGCATTGTTCTAATCAGGACAGTTGTAAAGCTACTTAGTTGAAATTTCAATTTCATGGTTCTGTCATCTGCATCTTTATTTGCACACTTTTCTGTAAGAGAACCTCACTGGCAACATTTGTGGTAATTTGAGCATCAAATAAATCATGATATTAAAGGATAGAATCTGTTGAATAAAGTTTTAAAAAAAAAGGCACGAGTTCATGCTGATATAAACAACCAAGTGAAGAAGAGAAAGCCATTTCTCCAAGGAGACCTGGTTCCTTTGAGAAGCAGATGGTACTAACATGCTGAATTGCATTTTAAGTTTTTACATCTGTAGTCATCAGACTTTAAAATTTATTTCGTTAGCAAGACTAGGTTTAATGGAATGAATGGAACAGCTTTTTGTCCTTTGGTGTTCTATCATTTTTATTACTTGAAATGTTGATAATAGGAAATCAACTATTTTCAAGGTTTTCAAAATATATTAGCATATAATTTAATATGTATTTTGAAGCTTTCGTTTAAAGCATAAATAGTGTTTTCTTCCTTCTCACACTCTATTGAAGACATTACAATTCAATAATCAACAGTAACGTTAGAAAACTGGGTGTCAGTGTGGAATTTCCAGATTTAATGTCAATGGGAACAAATTGAAAGTAGGACCCAGCAGAGCTGAGGGAACTTCAGCCCACAGGCAATAAAGAGATTCTTAAAAAAAAAAAAAAAAAAAAAAAAAAAAAAAAAAAGTAAGCTTTTATCTTACAAAATTATGGAATAATACCAAGATCAGAAGCAGTAAAGGCACAAAGGAGGGAGCAGTCCCTGGAAACTGGCTGGGGATTAAAGAGTGACGCACTGGGCCAGTTTCCCACCCCCAAATGCCTAACTCTCACATGTTTCCCAGTGGAGTAAGGCACAATGACAGCTTCCTCAAGAGAGAGTCTGGCAAGGGAGCCTCCTAGAGTGAGACCTGAAATCTCAGAAGCATCAGGGCTGGAGATCACAATACCATAGAAATGCCCATGCAGAGACAGACTAGCTGAACCCCTCACCTTGGTGCTCTTCTGCATCCTGCTCCCTATAATCACCAAAGGTAGAGATTCCTGGGCCCCCCACAAACATAAGGTCGAGTTTCCTGGGTCCCAACAATCTACCTCAGGTAGATTTTCCCTGAAACCACAATCATCTAAGAGTTTCCCAGGCCCCCAAAATCATCTAACATAGAGTTTCCTGGGCCAACAATATCACTGTAAGGTAGAATTTTCCAGCTCCCCACAATTGCCTAAAGTCAAGTTTCCTGACCTAAACAGTCACCTAAAGCAGACTATCCTGTCCCACAAAATAAACTATTCCGGCCTCCACAATCAACTAACATAGACTATTCTGACCCACACCATCACCTATAGTCAAGTTTCCTGGCCCCTGATAATCACCTAAGGTAGAAATTCTGGCTCCCTGTAATCACCTAAGATAGAGTTTCCGGGGCTCCCACAGTCATCTAAAGTAAAGATAGCAGATGCCCACAAACACCAGAGACAGAATTTCCTAATCCCTTACAATCACCTAAAGTGGTTTCCTGCCACCCCCACAAGCCCCAATTAATCAAAAAGGTAGACTATTCTGACCCCTAACAATCAACTTAAGGTCAAGTTCCTGGCCCACGAGAATCATTAAGGTAGACTCCCCTCATCCCCTAACAATCAACTAAGATAGAGATTCCTGGCCCCTTAATCACCTATAGTTGAGTTTCCTGCCCTCACCCCTGGCACCTAAGCAGAGTTTTCTGACCCCAGAATCACCTAAGGTAAAGTTTCCTAGGCATTCACAATCACACAAGGTATAGTTTCTTTGCCCCCATAATCCCTAAAGTAGAATTTCTTAGACCCCTATGATTAACTAAGGTAGAATTCCCCTGGCCCACAATCTCCTAAGATATAGTTTTCTGGATCCCTATAATTACCTGTTTCTTTCTTATGCCCCTGAAATTACCTTAGGTCAAGTTTTCTGAGCCCCAACCGTCAATTAAAGTATAGTTCTCTTGGCCATCAACTATATAGGGTAGTCCTTCCTGGGCCCACATCACCTAACAGAGAGTTCATGGGCCCCCAAATTTCCTAAGGTAGAGAGTTCCCTTGACCCAAGTCACCTTAGGACAGGGGTGGGGAACCTTTTTTATGCCAAGGACCATTTGGAAATTTATAACATCATTCTCAGTTCATACAAAATTGTCAACTTAAAAATTAACCTGCTATATTTGGTCAGATCTTTAATTAACTCATTCCTAATGTCTTGGCAGAGCTAGACCAAATTATTTTGTGGGCCTTATAAGGCCCGTGGGCTAGACACTCCCCACCCTTGCCTTAGGAGTTTTCTGGTCCCTACAATACCCTAAGGTAAAATTTCCTGGCCCCCACAATCAGCTAATGTTAAGTTTCCTGGCCCCACACCATCATGTAAGGTGAAGTTTCCTGGGCCCACAGTCATCTATGGTCGAGTCCTGGGCCCTCAATATCATTTAAGGTAGATTTCCTGGACCCTCACAATCAACTCAGTTGAGTTTTCTGGAGCCCCACAATCCTTATGCTCGAGTTTCATGATCCCCACTATAATCACCTAAGGTCAAGCTTCATGGACCCCCATAATCAACTAAGTTCTAGTATCCTGAGGCCCCCACAGTCACCTAAGGTTGCATTTCCTGGGGCCCCAAATCACTGAAGGTAGAGTTTCCTAGGCCTTCCATCCTAAGGTAGACTATCCTAACCCTCCAAAATCACTTAAGGAGAGTTTCTGGAGCCTCCACAATTACCTAAAGTTCAGATTCATGCCCCCCCCCCCAACAGTCAATTAGGCATTTGGGGAGCAAGGAATCTACCTTACATGATCCCCCACCCCCACAATCACCTAAGGTTGGTTTTTCTGGGCCCTCACAGTCATCTACAGTATAGATTTCTGGATCCAACAATCACTTAATGCAGAGTTCCCTGGGTCCCTTTTAGCTGTGGCAGTTTCTTGGGCCCATACACTTAATGCAGAGTTTCCAAGGCCCACAATCAACAAAGGTAGACTTTCCCTGGCCATAATCACCTAAGATCGTTTCCTTTTACCCCCATAATTACCTAAGGTAGAGTTTACTGGGCCCCAATAATCACATCTTAAGATTCCTGGGCCCTCATATCAGCTAAGGTAGAGTTTGCTGGGCCCCTCAACCAACTCAGGTAGATTATCATGATCCCTCCACAATTAACTAAGGTCAAATTTCCTGGTCCCCACAATCATCTAAGGAAGAGTTTCCTGGGCTATCACAATCAATTATACTATCTTAGGCCCCTACAATCACTTAGATCAAGGTTCCTGAGCCCTCACAGTAACCTAATGCAGAGATCCCAGGCCCGAAGCAATTACCTAAAGTAGAGTTTCCTAGGCTCTTACAATCACCCACTGTGGAGAATCCTGGGCCTTCATAATCACTTAATGTGGAGGCTCCAGGACCCCCTCAATCACCTAAGGTGGTGTTTCCCTGCAAATAAATAAATAAATCAATCACCTTAAGTTGAGTTTCTGGGATCCCCTCAATTACCTAAGGTCAAATGTCCTGAGCCCTCACAATCTCCTAACATTGAAGTTCCTGGGCATCCCAAATCAACTAACATAGATATTCTTGGGCCCCCACAATCATCCGAGCTTGAGAGTCCATGTATAAGAATCACCTAAGTTCTTTTCTGGACTCCCAAAATCAACTATGGTCATTTCCTGATCCTCCACAATCACCTATGGTCAAGTTTCTTGGACTCCACTATCACCTAATATAGAATTTTCTGGCCCCATACAACCACAGAAGGTAGAGTTTCCCGATCCTTAACAATCACCTAAGGTGGAGTTTTCTGGGCCCCACAGGCACCTAGGGAGGCCTATCTTGGCCCCTACATTCACCTAAGTTCAAATTCCCTGGTCCTACATTTCAGTTTCCTGGATCCTCAAATCACCTAATGTAGAGATTCCCGGGCATGCAATCACATTAGGTAGTTTTTCATGACCAAAATCATCTAAGATAGAACTTCTTGTACTCCCAAATTACAAAAGGTAGACTATACTGTCCCCCCCCCCCAAAAAAAAAATTAACTAAGGTAGACTATCCTGGCCACCCACAATCAATTAAAGTAAAAAACACTGGGGCTCAAGGGTAAGTACCTGCCTCCCATAATCAACAAAGGGTTGATTCATGGTCCCTAACAATCACCTAAGGTTGAGATTCATGGGCTCAAAAATCAGCTAAGGTAGAGTTTCCTGGGTCCTCAGTCACAAAAGGTGTAGTCTTCCAATGCATATTCACCTAAGGTAGAGTTTCCTGGGTCCCCAAATCACATCAGGTCAAGTCACCTAGGACCCCTCAAACTCCTAAAGTTGAGATTCTTTTGACCCACAATCCAAAAAAGTCAAGTTTCCTGGCCCCCAACCATCACCTAAGGAAGAATTTCTGTGGCCTTCATAATTTCCTAAGGCAGAGTCTTCTAGGTCCCAACAGATACCTTAGTTTCAATTTCTTAGGCCCCGACTAGACTCATGGTCCCAAATAACTACCTAAGGTCCAGTATCCCAGGCCTCTAATCTTGTAAAGTCTGGTTTCTTGGTCCCACAATCAGCTAAGGTAGACTTTCCAAGCCCCAACTATTACCTAAGGTAGAGATTCTAGGGCCATGACAATAACCTAAGGTCTAGTTCCCCAGGACCCAACAGTCACCTGAGGTCAAGTTTCTTAACCATAACAATCATGTAAGGTGATTTGCAGGCCCAGCAATTACATCAGGAATAGTTTCCTGGGCCACCCAATCAGATAGTTTCCTGGACCCACAACCATCTAATGCAGAGTTTCTAGGCCCCACAAAATAACCTATACGTAGTTTCATGACCCCAAAAAAATGCCTAAGGTAAAGATTCCTGGCCCCTCCACAATCACCTAAGGTACAATCCTGACCCCCAATCAAATAATGTAGAATTTTATGGGCCCACAATCACACAAGTTAGAGATTTCTGGGCCACATCACCTAACGTAGAGTTTCCTGGGCCCACATTCAAATTAGGGTAAAATTTCTAGGCCTCCATAATCATTTTCCTTCTAGTTTCTTGGGCCCCTACAATAACCTAAGGTCAATTTTTCTGTCCTCCCCCAACCCCCACAATCACACAAGGTAGAGTTTCCCAGACCCACTATCTCTTAAGATAGAGTTTCCTAGGTTTCCTCAATCTCCTAAGATTGATGTTCTTAAGAACCCATAGTCACCTAAGTGAGGGTTTCCAGGGCCCCTAATCTTCTAAGGTAGAGTTCCTTAGGCCCCCTGAAATCATATAAGATAGAATTTCCTGGGCCTCCACAATCATCCAGGTATTACTTTTGGCCCGCAATCACCTAAAGTAAAGACTCTTCAGCCCATAAGTACCTAAAGTAGAATTTCCTACATCTCCACAAGCCACTCAGGTAGAATTTCCTGGCCCCCACAAAAAACTAAGGCAGGCCATCCTACCTTACCACAATCACCTAAACTAGAATTTTTTGGACCACACAATCACCTATGGTAGACAATCCTTACCCCCACAATCAACTAAGTTAGACTATCCTGCTGCCGCACATTTACCTAAGGTCTAGGTTCCTGGACCCCCACTATTGCCAAAGGTGAGTTTCCTGAATCCCTGCAATCACCTAAGGTAGAGATTCTGGCCCCACACAATCCCCTAAGGATAAGTTTAAGGAACCCCACAATCATGTAAGGTAGATTCCTTGCTCCCCATAATCATTTAAGGTATGGTCTCTAGGGGCCCCACAATCTCCTAAGGAAGTGTTTCCTGGTCCCCCACAATCATCTAAAGTCGAGTTTCCCAGGCCCAGCATCACCTAAGGTCTAGTTTGCTAGCACCCACAACACCTAAGGTTGAGATTTATGTTCCAGGCATTCGCCTTAAATCGAGTTTCCTGAGCCCCCACGATCACCTGAGTTCAAGTTTCCTGGCCCAACTACCACCTAGGAAATATTTCTTGGTTTCCTACAATAGCTGAAAGCAGTTTCCTGGCCCCACAATATGACCAAACATAGTTTTCTGGGCCCTCATGATCATCTAAGTTCAATGTTCCTGATCTTCCACATTCACCTAAGGGCAAATTATCTAGGGTTCACAATCACCTAAGGCAGATAGCAGTGACAGCAGTGTCTTTCTTGCTGGGCTCCTGGGTGGGGTCTGGTCACCAGAAAGACCAAGCCTTTATCTGAATGTTTTATAAGAATGCAAGTTATGTCTGGCTAGGGAACACCTCCCCTACTGAGTATTGTAAAACCAAAACCTGTGGATGAAGTCCTAATAGAGGCTACTGTTAGGAACATAAGAGTTAATGAACTTATGGTCAAAGTTTGTAGGAGATTTGGTATATTTATACAGGCTTTATGTGAAGTTGTTGCACCTCTTTTACCTGATTGTGTTATGGATATGGACATGGTATCTCACTGGGGAACGTTTCCCCTACCTAACCTTGTAAAACAGAAGGCTTGTAAATCACCCCTCAAGCAATATTAACTAGACATGCTAAACAGGAACCAATAAGACTTTCCAAGCCCACACCATATAAAATAGAAGCTGGAATGTTGGTGGGAACAAATTCCATGTGTGATAGGCCTTTGTGGGGCATTAACCAGGGCTTACAGCAAAAGTCTGTGTATGCCCTCAGAGGTGACTACTGGGACTTTGGGCTAGAGAATTTCCATTTGAGGGGCATTTACTACTTTGCTATCAGACATCAATTGAAGCTACCCTGATGACTGAGGACATAAAAGGATCTTAAAACTTGAAATATCCATAGTGTCTGGGATGATGTCAGAGAAATGCTTGAATGGGGATGGTTGGCCCTAAAAGAGTTCCATAATACAATGAAAATGGTTTGTATAGAATCATGCTGCCTGGGAATGCAAGAAGGAGACTCTCACAGGGAGCCTCTTTTCTCCTAGGATACACTCGGAAACTCTCCGAGGAGCTGCTGGATTCTATTATCACTTGGCCTATAAACAGCTCTCAATTGAGCAACAAAGAGCTGTTTGGTTTGTGGATGGCAGTTCCATAGTGAATGGAGGACATCCTATATGGAAAGCTGCCACATTTAAGACCAGCAAATGAAAAGACACTGGTTGAAGAAGGTAAAAACAGATCTGCTTGGTAGGCTGATTTGCATTGCTGTGTTTCCTAGCAGTGATGGAAGAATTGAACAGTGGGAAAAGCCACTGTGTTTGGGTTTTTACAGACTCCTGGGCAGTGGCCAATGGCTTTGCCATATGGTGAGGTAGAAGGGCAATGGAAACCTGGCCTATTACAGGGATGCCCATATGGGGCACAGCCCTGTGGAAATCACTATTTAAAGTTGAGGGGGTGCATTAAAGTGTGGCATGGAGCTGCCCATCAGAAGAACATCCTTCCAGGTTCAGAAGGTAATAGCCTGTGTGCTTGATTAAGGCGGCCAGCTGGGTCCATGAAATGAGTGGATGTGGGGGTGCTGCAGTCATGCAAAGATGGGCTAAATCAAGACTAGTCCTCCGCACCCTCTAGCACAAAATGCCAACGAGAACTATTCTGTCTGCCAGCAAGAGAGACAGAGACTACAGATGGCTTTATGGCAGATTCCCTGGTGGGAGGCCCTCATCAGAGCTGGCAAGAAACGCTAATTCTGGTGGCTCTGAGGGGCTACAAATGGGTCCTAACTAGAATATCCACTGACTCTGGACCAGGCTTTGCTTAACCTGTGGTAGATGCAAATGTTCAAAATACTATCAAAGAACTGGAACAGAGATATTGCGCCAATTTGGACAGCCAGCCATCAGTTCTTCAGACCAAGAAACACACTTTACAACCCAAAATGCCCTACAAAGAGCAGAGAGATATTCTTCTCAGAGTACTAGTTTGACAGAAAATTGGAAGGACCTGATGGAGCAGAATGTGCCTTCACCTATCTGGAAAAATCAGAGCCAACAATGAGTGCACCTACATTGCTGCTTTAGGTTATTGTGGTTGTCTAAAATGGGTACAAATAGGTGCCTTCACGGCCGCTGCCTCCTGGCCCACAGCTCACCACGCCCACAGTCCGCCCTCTCCAGCGAAGGGAGTCAGGGGCCTGGAGCTGTGTGCCATGCATTGGACATGCCCCGTTACGAGCTGGCCTTAATCCTAAAAGTCATGCACTGGGTATTTTCTGGTGGATTTTTATGCACCAACAACAACTGTTGAAAGCATGATGGAGCACTTGTCTTGAGACATTGATGTAATCAGACCTAATATTGTAAAACACCCTCTGACCAAGGAAGTAAAGGAGTGTGAAGGAATTGTCCCGGTCCCACTTGAAGAAAAACTGTATTCCACAAAGAGGAGGAAATGAGGATTCTCCAGATTTTAGCTTTCTAGTCAGTTCTCTCACTTTTGAGCATCATGGATTAATAATTTACAAGCTTGACCTTTACATAAAAGTGTGTTAGGTGCCATTTGAGTATTCTGGGTATTTTTAGCTTTTGATCCCCTTTGCTGTGAGAGGTGGGGAATGGCCTGCTTGGAGCCACTGTGTAATCTGCGTGGTCCCAGCACATCGTTCTTGATTTTGTTAAATTAAATGTAATGTTTTTGCCCTACAACACTAACACCATTTTGAAGAACAAAACTTATAAAACTATCTTGGAGTGTGAGCTAATCATTCATACTGTATAACCATGCAAAATAAAATATTCAGATTGTAAAATCAAAAAAATAAATAAAATGGGCACAAATAAAGGCACAAAGGGCTGGCTTACACACCTTCGTGAGTGTGTGCTCACACTCAACATGAGTGGGACTAAAGGAGGGTCCCCCTGGATAATGCCTCTATTTTGGGGGTGGGTCTGGGGAAGAGGCGGGTAAGGAAGGACTTGACATGACTCTCTTTTTGCCAAGGGAGGAGGATGTTGGTATAATGACTACATTTTTTTTCTCTTTCTTCCCCACATCCCCTCAACTTCTTTTTGTTTTCCCTATCTGATGCAGTGACCATATGACCAAGGCTATGACTACAAGGGCCGGAAACAGTGATGACTCCTCAGCAAGAAATTGCACTACGTTTTAAACATTATGTCAGAATTCCTAAGGGCCTGATGGAGCGGAATGTGCCTTCACCAATCTGGAAAAATCAGAGCCAACAATGAATGCAACTATATTGCTTGGTGGTAAAGATAGCCCCCTAGGTGTGCAACTGTGTAATCTTAACCTACCAGGATGGAGTGCACTGAGGGGGAGGTACTTGCTAGGCTAGTACTGCTGTGTCCCATCTAGACCAGCAGAGTAGCCAAACCTTCCTCCGCCTTCAAAAGGTGGAAATGGAGAGAAAAACCAAGATGGCGGCATAGGTAAGCACCTAAACTGCTGCCTCGCACAACAATTTCAAAACTACAACTAAAAGACAGAACGGACACCATCCAGAACCACAGGAAAGCTGGCTGAGTGAAAATTCTACAACTAGAAGGAAAGAGAAAAGCTCACAGAGAATTGGAGGTACGGCAAAGGGTCTTTGTACGCGCAGGGGGAAGGGCAGCTGAGAGCCTGGCTGACTTTCTCTGGCGGAAGGGTGAAGGAAGCCCCCAACTGCACTGAACCCCAGTTCTGACTGCACTGAACCCCAGTTCTGACTGCACTGAACCCCAGTCCTGGGTGAAACCCCATGGACCCAGGCTCATACAGGGGGAGTCTGGACTGTCAGGTAGAGAGAAAGGCACCCGGAGACTCGGAGAGCCAGGGGAGACCCGGGGGAGCCCCAGCGGGCAGGAGTCTGGAGGCACGCGCGCCAGTGTGCACAAAGGCTGCGGAGGTTGCCACAGGCTTTCCCTAGCAGAAGGGAGTCCGAAGCTCCTGACTGCACTGAACCCCAGTTCTGACTGCACTGAACCCCAGTTCCAGGCGAGCCCCTGGGGACCCACGCCCTTACGGGGGGGAATCTGGACTCTCCAGCAGAGACTCGGGAGCCAGGGAAGACAGAGGTCTGGAGGCGCACTCGTGCCAGTGTGCACAAAGGCTGCGAGGTTGCCACAGGCTTTCCCTAGTGGAAGGGAGTCAGAAGCTCCTGACTGCACTGAGCCCCAGTTCTGACTGCACTGAACCCCAGTTCCAGGCGAGCCCCTGGGGACCCACGCTCTTGTGGGGGGAATCTGGACTCTTGGGTGGAGACTCGGGAGCCGGGGAAGGCAGAGGTCTGGAGGCGTGCACAGGCGCGCGTGCGCAAGGGCAAGGCGGACTGGAAGCCAAGACTGTCTGCTCCGCTCAGAGACTCCACCCCATCCAAGCTGAGCACAGAGGCTATTGCAATTTGGCAAGTCTAATCCTATAAGGCTGTCTCCAGCACCGAACTTCTCCCAGCGTAGACACAGCGAATCTTTATAGCCAACTGGCCTGGAGGTCAATTCCTCCCAGTGATACCAACAACAATCAAGACTTAATTACAACAAGGCTGTACACACAGTCCACAAAGGGGTGCACCAAGAGTGTCCACCTCAGGTTAACTGGGGAGGCCGACCCACTGGGCCATATAGGAAACCTAGCTCACAAATCTATCCTACCAACTCAGGGAAGCAGTGAAAATGCGGCATCAAAGAAACAGATCACAAATGAAAGAAATGGAGGAAAACAAATGACTGGATATAGAGTTCAAAACCACGGTTATAAGGCTTTTCAAGAATATCCTAGAAAAGGCCGATAAATAAAACGAGGCCCTCGAAGATATGAAAAAGGACCAACTAGAAATTAAACATACACTGACTGAAATAAAAAATATTATACAGAGACCCAACAACAGACTAGAGGAACACAAGAATCAAGTCAAAGAATTGAAATACAAAGAAGCAAAAAACACTCAACCGAAAAAGCAAAAAGCAAAAAAAAAAACCCAAAAAGTTGAAGATAGCGTACAAGCCTCTGGAACAACTTCAAGCATACCAACATCAGAATTACGGGGGTGCCAGAAGAAGAGAGAGAGCAAGATACTGAAAACCTATTTGAAGAAATAATGACTGAAAACTTCCCCCACCTGGTGAAAGAAATAGACTTACAAGTCCAGGAAGCGCACAGAACCCCAAACAAAAGGAATCCAAAGAGGACCACACCAAGACACATCATAATTAAAATGCCAAGAGCAAAAGACAAAGAGAGAATCTTAAAAGCAGCAAGAGAAAAACAGTTAATTACCTACAAGGGAGCACCCATACGACTGTCAGCTGATTTCTCAACAGAAACTATGCAGGTCAGATGGGAGTGGCAAGAAATATTCAAAGTGATGAATAGCAAGAACCTACAACCAAGATTACTCTACCCAGCAAAGCTATGATTCAGAATTGAAGGGCAGATAAAGAGCTTCACAGAGAAGAAAAAGCTAAAGGAGTTCATCACCACCAAACCAGTATTATATGAAATGCTGAAAGGTATTCTTAAAGAAGAGGAAGAAGAAAAAAGTAAAGATAAAAATTATGAACAACAAATACATATCTACCAACAAGTGAACCTGAAAATCAAGTGAATTAAAAACCTGAGGAACAGAATAATCTGGTGAATATAATAGAATCAGGGGCATAGAAAGGGAGTGGACTGATAATTCTCAGGGGGAAAGGGGCATGGGGGGGGCGTTCATGAAGAGACTGGACAAAAATCATACACCTATGGATGAGGACAGTGGCGGGGAGGTAAGGGCAGAAGGTGGGGTGGGAACCAGGTGGAGGGGAGCTATGGGGAGGAAAAGGAGAAACAATTGTAATAATCTGAATAAAGATTTATTTTTTTAAAAAAAGGTGGAAATGTTTGAATATAAATGGAGAGAAGAAAGAAAATGTGGTTATGGGTAAAGGAATGAAAAATGGCTTGTGTAATAAGGGAAAGCCAATATTACATTTATACCTGATGCCTGAAAGGGTGAAGCCATGTTTGCTGAGGCCGCTCCTGCATTTGGAATCTGATAAGATTGAATAGAGGCCTACAAACCTGAGTGGCCTCTTCCTGGGAAACATTTTTCATATGATATGATGGACTGGAATGATTATTAGTGACTGCATGGGGTTCTAGTCATGTACCAATATCTTTTTTTTTTTTCAAACTATTTTTTTAATTGTTTGAAGTATTACAAATAGTAGTACATATGTCTCCTTTTTTTTTTTCCTTCCCCATTGACCTTCCCCCGGCCTCCCCTTCCCCCCAGTACATGCCTTTACCTGCCCCCTCCCCCCAGTTTTTTTTAATCCATTGGTTATGCTTATATGCATGCGTACAAGTCCTTCGGTTGATCTCTTACAGCACTCCCCCCCCACCCCACCGCAACCTCCTCTGCCTTCCCACTGTAGTTTGACAGTCTGTTCAATGCTTCTTTGCCTCGGTATCTATTTTTTCCCCATTTCTTTCCTTTAAAAAATCTTGCCTCTGCAGAGTAGAAATAAACATATAATAACAAAAAATGTTTCAGTCCCAATTTCCATGTCCAACAGTTCTGAGTCCCCATTTCAATGTCAAACAGTTCCTTATGTGTACATGTCAGCAATGATATCTGGATGGTGGGCACATGGTGGTGTGCCAATATCTTTTGACTTATGTATCATTTTGCTGTAAGGAGTCCATGATCAGAGACAGGGGGATGGGCTGTGAGATGATAGAAAATACAGGGTGGGTCAAAAGTAGGTTTATAGTTGTTCACATGGAAGATAATACAATAATTAATAAGTAATAATACAAGAATAAACTCTGCTTTGCATGCTCACAATTGTAAACCTACTTTTGCCCCACCCTAAATATATTGGTCTCTGCCCCCAGTTCCTGGGCAAAGAACTTTGAAAACCCTTGTAACTTTCTAAGTAGTAAGAGCACTAGGAATATCTTTTGTTCTAATACTGGGCTTTGTGATACTTTGATTTATAGTAAATGTAGATTTGGTCTTTATCCCTGTCCTGGCACAGAGCTCCCCAGGCCCTTGGCATTTCCTAAGTTCTGAGAGTGATCTAGGTGTCTTTTGTTGTTAATGAAGTGAGTGTTGGAAAGCACCTAGGTAGAGGGAGGTTGCCAAGAGGAGCCAACTATGTTGGGGAACCTTTTTCTGCCAATAGCCATTTGGGTATTTATAACATAATTCTCAGGCCAAACAGAATTATCACCTTAAAATTAACCTGCTCTATTCGGTCAAACACTTAACTAACTCGCCCCTAATGCCTTGGCAGGGCCAGACCAAATGATTTCTTGGGCCTTATACGGCCCACAGGCCAGACATTCCCCAACCCTGGAACGGTTCAAGGATTATAACTTTCAGTCCTACCCCTTCACAGGGAGGGGAGGGCGACTAGAGGTTGAATCCCTCACCGATGGCCAATGATTTAGTCAGTCATGACTAAGTAATAAAGCCTCCATAAAAGCCCAAAGGACAGCTTATTGGCCTTGTATCAGGGCGTGCCCAGGTTGGGGAGCCGGCGCCTCTGTGTGCCACTGTGGGGAAGGCGGGCCCAGCTCCAGTACAGAAGCTCCTTACTCAAGACCTCACTCTGCGTCTCTGCATCTGGATGTTGATTTGTACCTTTTAATAGTCTTTGTAATAAATCAGTAATCTAGTAAGTAAACAAGTTTTTTTGAGTTCTGTGAGCTGTTCTAGCAAATTAATGGAACCCACATGACATAGAATATGTGGCAAAACAGCTATAACCAATAAAGGCTACAGGGACTGTCAAGGAGATAGTAAGACCAAGCCCCAACGGATTTATGACTTAGAACCTGCAGAGACCGGCTTGATCCAACATGGCGACTAATATCACCTTCTGTAACCCCTATCCTCATTATATACTCATCTACCTATATATATAAAAGGCTAAGTGACTGGCCGACCATCCGTCTGACCAGCCGGTACATATGATGCGATGCGCATTGGCAGTGTCTATATATATTTATATACTAGAAGCCCAGCGCACAAAATCATGCAGCCCCACCCACCCGCGCATGCCCCACCCACCACCTGCTGCTGTGGCAGAGCCTGTGGGCCGTGGGGGAGGGACTGAGAGTTGCTCCATGCACTTCATGGTGACCGGTTGTTTGGTCATTACAGTGTTATGGCATTATGGCCACGGGCTTTTTATAATATAGAGATAGATAGATAGATAGATAGATAGATAGATAGATAGATAGATGTATACATATACACTGAGTGGCCAGATTATTATGACCACCTGACTTTTGTAGGCAAATTAGCCATACACTGCATCGTATGGGATATGGAAGCTGAAGGCCTGTTCAAACACCTTTGCTGTCTGCAGTTACCAAGATGAAACGTCTCCAGTTCACACAGGAATACAAGGATTGGACAATCGAGCATTGGAAAAAAAATCATGTGGTCCGATGAATAACGTTTCCAGTTGCATCATGCAGATGGCAAAGTGAGAATTTCGTGGAAACAGCATGAAAGCATGCACCCCACATGCATGAGTATAATCCTTCAAGCTGGTGGGGACAGTGTTATGGTTTGGGCATGTTTTCCTGGCATGATTTGGGCCCTTTAATTTGTGTGGAACAACGTCTGAATAGCACAACATACCTAAGTATCACTGCTGATCAAGTCATCCTATCATGTTGATGGCATATCCCAATGGAGCTGACTTCTTCCAACAAGACAATACGCCATGCCACGGTGCTCGTATTGTGCAGGAGTGGTTTCAAGAACATGAGGGAGACTTTACTTGGCTTAGGTGGCCCCCACAATCACCAGATCTCAATCCAATTGAGTATTTGTGGGATGAAGTTAAAAGAACCATCAGGCAGCTGGTTCCACAACCATCAAATCTCACAGAACTGGACAGTGCTATTCATCAGGCATGGTGTCAGATTCCTCGCATCACCTTTCAACATCTCGTGGAGTCAATGCCAAGAAGAATGGCCGCAGTATTGAAGGCAAAAGGTGGCCCAACGAAGTACTGGCTGACTGGCTGATTGAAGGTATGATGCTCACTGACCACTAGGAGGCAGACACTCAAAGCAGGAGCTGCCGAGTGACAGCAACTTTGCAGAGTGCCCTCTCGCACTCCAGGACCACTCAAGGGATGTCAGACTGCCGGTTTCGGCCCGATCCTTGCAGGCCAGGCCAAGGGACCCCACCTGCCAAAGGGACCCCGCTCACTCCACAGACACCCTTTGAGCCCCAGCACCACCCCAGGTGCAGCCATCCAGGGAGGGACCACAGGAGGTTGGTTCCAGGGTGTGCCCGGCTCGTCTGACCCAGTCCCGCCCCACCGGCCACCTTCTAATTAATTTCCTTTCAATGTACATGAATCTGTGCACCAGGCCACTAGTCTTTTTTTGTTTTTTTTAGAGTTAGAAAGCTTTTTAATTCTAATCTAAATCCTGCCTGCTATAGCTTTTTTTAAATAAATCTTTATTGTTCAGATTATTACAAGTGTTTCTCTTTTTTTTTCCCCCCATAGCTACCCTCCACCTAATTCTCCACCCCACCCCATGCCCTTACCCCCCACCACCACTGTCTTCATCCATAGGTGTAAGATTTTTGTCCAATCTCTTCCCGCACCCCTCACACCCCCTTCCCCCTGAGGATTGTCAGTCCACTCCCTTTCCATGCCCCTGATTCTATTATATTCACCAGTCCATTCTGTTCTTCAGATTTTTTATTCACTTGATTTTTAGATTCACTTGTTGGTAGGTATGTATTTGATGTCATTTTGTTGTTCATAATTTTTATCTTTACCTTTTTCTTCTTCCTCTTCTTAAAGAATACCCTTCAGCATTTCATGTAATCCTGGTTTGGTGGTGATGAACTCCTTTAGCTTTTTCTTGTCTGTGAAGCTCTTTATCTGACCTTCAACTCTGAATGATAGCTTTGCTGGGTAGAGTAATCTTGGTTGTAGGTTCTTGCTGTTCATCACTTTGAATATTTCTTGCCACTCCCTTCTGGCCTGCATAGTTTCTGCCGAGAAATCAGCTGACAATCGTATGGGTACTCCCTTGTAGGTAACTAACTGTTTTTCTCTTGCTGCTTTTAATATTCTCTCTTTGTCTTTTGCCCTGGGCATTTTAATTATGATGTGTCTTGGTGTGGTCCTCTTTGGATTCCTCTTGTATGGGGTTCTGTGCACTTCCTGAACTTGTAAGTCTATTTCCTTTACCAGGTAGGGAAAGTATTCTGTTATTATTTCTTCTAATAGGTTTTCAGTATCTTGTTCTCTCTCTTCTTCTGGCACCCCAAAAATTCGGATGTTGGTATGCTTAAAGTTGTCCCAGAGACTCCTTACACTATCTTCATATTTTTGGATTCTTTTTTCTTTTTGTTTTTCTGATTGGGTGTTTTTTGTTTCCTCATATTTCAGATCTTTGGTTTGATTCTTGGGGTCCTTTGGTCTACTGTTGAATTTCTGTATATTCTTTATTTCAGACAGTGTATGCTTAATTTCTGACTGGTCCTTTTCCATTTCTTTGGCATTCTCACTGAGATCCTTAAAGGTCTCACTAAATTTATCGGAGGTTTCTAGAAGATTCTTGAGTAACCTTACAAATGTGGTTCTGAACTCTATGTCGTCCAGTAGTTTGCTTTCCTCCATTTCTTTCATTCGTGACATGTTTCTTTGTCTCCGCATTTTGCTGCTTCCCTGTGTTGATGGAGTGGCTTTGTGTGGTAGGTGACCTATAGGGGCCAGTAGCTCAGCCTCCCCAATCACCTGAGGCGGACACTCTTGGTACACCCCTTTGTGGGCTGAGTGCAAAGTCTTGGTGTAGTTAAGCCTTGATTGCTGTTGGTACACTGGGAGGAACTGACCTCCAGGCCAATTGGTTGTGAGGACCCACTGTGTCTATAATGGAAGAACTGCTGCGCTGGAGACACACTTATGGTGCAGGACTTGTTTCAGTGGGGCTTTGGTGCTTACTGAGTCTGCCTCTTGAATGTGTCACTTATGGATGTGAGGAGTTGAAATCTGGTGTCTCACACTGACCACTAGGTACACTGGCTTCTGGATCTCCAATGGTGTGCAGGTCAGCTACTGTCTGAGGCCACCCAGCAGGAGCTACAGTGAGAACTACAGTTTTCTCCTCTTTGCTTGGGGTTTGGAGGTTTTGGAGCTGTCTGACCCGGGCTGCAAGTTTGCTAGGTTAAGCTGCGATAGGGCAGGCCATTCATATGCTAAAGCCAATGCTTGGAGCTTGGGTGGGTTTGTAGGTTGTGCGGGGTGGGGTCTCAGGGCATCACTAGGCTAGGGCGTGGCAAACAGCAATGGCTGCCAGTAAGCCGGATCTGTGTCTCCGACCGCATCCCTGCGTCCCACACCCCAGCACAGGAAACAATTATTCCTGCACGCAGCCCTGCAAGCAAGCTACCCTCACTTTCCGACCCGATGGCAGACAGTCCAGCTTCTCCCTGTAGGAGTTTGGGTCCCCCACGTCTCCCCAGAAACTGGAGTTCGGAGTAATCGGGAGCTTATCTCCCTTCGGGTTGAAACAAGCAGCGCTCTCAGTCACCCGCCGCCAGCCCGATTCACGCGCCTCCGTACCTCAGCTTTTCAGCGCTTGTGCACGTCTCAATGATCTTTTCCTTCTAGTTGTAGAACTTCCACTCAGCCAGCTTTCCCATGGTTCTGGGTGATAGACGTTTTGTCTTTAGTTGTAGTTTTGAAATTGTTGTGCGAGGCAGCAGTTTAGGTGTTTACCTACGCCGCCATCTTGAATCCTCCCAGGCCACTAGTCTTACCTAATAATAGACAAACATGTAAACTGACTGTACCTCTACTACACCACCAGCCAATCAGGAGTGGTATGCAAATTAGCCCAACAAAGATGGTGGTTAATTTGCATATACAGACCCCAAGTGACGGGGGTGGGACGCTTGCATCATTGCCATGGCAACAATGCAGGCATTCTGCACCACCCCTGGTCTCTCAGGGCCTCTGGGCAGCATGGGAAGGCGGGGCTGGAGCGGAAAGAGGCAGCTCCCAGAGCGGAAAGAGGTGGCTCCAGGGCCTGAGCGGAAAGGGGCTGGGCTGCAGTGGAAAGGTGGTGCCGGCAGCCAGGGAAAGGAAAGCCCATTCTAACACAAATATTTGTGCATCGGGCTTCTAGTTGTAATATATTAGCACACTAAAAGACACCTAAGCCACCATGATCCAAATGGAAAGCCCATATAAGAACACAAAATGGCCAATGGGCTCTTTCCTAGAAAAATCCTGAATATTCCTCCCCCTTATTGAATGCCCTGCCCCTCAGTTAAATGAGACTCAATAAAAGAAATAAATCCCACTAGGGAGGGGCTGCTCTGTCTGTGGAAAAGCCCACTCTCTGTCTCGCTGCTTCACTAATAAACTCACTTTCACTTTAAATTCTATTCTGGCTCATATCTGAATTCTTTCTGAGCAAAGCCAAAATCCACAGTGGGTTGCAGACCCACAGTTCCCTGGACCTCTGAAACACCTGCATCACAAGGAGGTGTTTTGCAGCTGGTAGGTCAGCAGCAAAGGTAACAACCTGGGCCTGCAATTGGCATCTAAAATTGAGACTTGTCTTACCTAATAAAAGAGAAACATGCAAATTAACCATCACTCCGCTACGCCCACAGCCAATCAGAGTATGCAAATTAACCAAAGATGGAGGTTAATTTGCATATGCAGGCAGGACCAGCCAGGAGGGGCGTGACGCCTGCTATGAGGGAAAGGGGGGCGGCGGAGGGAGCTACTGGAGCTGTGCTCCGGACAGAAGCGAGGACTTGCCAGCTCCCGGGCAGCCAGGAAGCGGGGACCTGCTGGCTCCAGCGGACTTGCTGGCTCCAGGTGGGCCGGGAGCAGGGATGTGCCGGCTTAAGCCCAGGCAGTTGGGAGTGAAGCTAGGGGAAGGAAGGCCTATCATTTTTTTAAAAAAATACTTTTTTTATTGTTTAAAATATCACATATATTAGTACATATATCTCCTTTTTTTTCCCCATTGACCTTCCCCCAGCCTCCCCTACCCGCTGTCGCATGCCCTAGGAAGGCCTATTCTTGCATGAATATCGTGCAACGGGCCTCTAGTTGTCTTATAAGACTGAGCCCTTTACCTGTGGAATTTGAGTCTGTCCCTAGGTAAGATAATGTCAGAATTGGGTTGAATTATCAGACACCCTACTAATGTCCAAGAATTGTTTTTTGGCATTGGGAAGCCCTCCCCCCACCACACACACACACACACACACACACACACACACACACACACATAC
The DNA here is from genome assembly GCF_963455305.1 of Plecotus auritus. Classification (NCBI taxonomy): domain Eukaryota; kingdom Metazoa; phylum Chordata; class Mammalia; order Chiroptera; family Vespertilionidae; genus Plecotus; species Plecotus auritus. Next base: position 62,232,087 of record NC_137770.1, read on the forward strand.
ACACAGAGGAATGAGGTCCAGGAACCCCTTTCCAGTGTTTAATACCAGTTTCTGACACAGGGCTCCTGAAACACTTGTGATCTCCTGGATCATAGGGGTGTCTTTTGTTCTAATGAAGTGACTCTGGGTGGGCTCCCGGATGAGGGCTGGACACAGGAACCAAACCGTGATTAGAAACTTAGAATTTTCAGCCCCTGCCCCCCCCCCCCCCGCCCCCGCTACATTCTCTTGAGAACAGCTGAGAAAGAAATTAATGCTCAACCATGCCTATGTGATGAAGCCTCTGTACAATTCTGAAAGTGTAGGGGTCTGGAGAGCTTCTGGGTTGGTGAAGACATGGGGGTACTGGCAGGGTGGTGTGCCTGGAGATGACATGGAAGCTCCGCTCCCCTTCCAACATATGCTGCCCTACACTTCCCCATCTGGGTGCTCATCTCTATTCTTTATCATATCCTTCAATAAACTGGTAAACCTAAGTAAATGTTTCCCTAAGTTTGTGAACCATTCCAGCAAATTCATCAAACCCAGGGAGGGGCTCACTGGAACTTGTGATTTGTACAACTGGTTGTCAGTAGCATGGGTGATAACCTAGGCTTGCCATTAGCACCTGAAGTGGAGGCATGGGTGAAGAGTCTGTGGGACTAAGCCCTTAACCTATGGGATCTGACACTACCTCTATCCAAAATTGAGTTAATTGTAGAACACCTGGTTGATGTGGCACAGAATTGCTTGGTGTGGAAGAAACCTCCACACATTTGGAGACCAGAAGAGTCAGAAGTGAAATGTGCTGTGTGAGAAGTAAAGGAGACACACAGAAGAAAGACAGTAGGAAAGAATTGGGTTTTCCAGTATATAGGAAAGGGGGGAAACGATATTTATTTCCAACACAGACTTCCCCCCCTGTTCGAAAGTAGACCATTCCTATGAAACCTTTCATAAGCTAAAATGGCATAAAATGAAGAAGCAGTTACCTTAGGACACATCTTGCAAACAGATACAAAGTAAATCAAGATAAAGCACAGATGCTCACTGCCACAGCTCAAAGCCCTGGCTGCTTGATGCTGAGCGCAGTTCCTGGAGAAGGCGCTTGGCGGCGCCACTCGCACTGCTCAGGCTGTGCAGCGCCTCTATGACTGCTGACTGCCAAACAAGCACTGAAGGCTATTATCGCTTTTTGCCTTTTTTTTTTTTTTTTTTTTTTTTTTTGTAAAAGTGAAATGCTCTTAGGATTTCTTTCAATTAGTAAAAACAGGCACAAATGTAGGCCTTTCCTAAAATAAAGTGACATAAAGCAAACTTTCAAAAACTGGGGGATAGCTGTAAACCCCCTATAAGAACTGAGATAGAATTTCCTAGCCTCTACCATCAACGAAGAATTTCCTGGCCTCTGCAATCACAAGAGGTCCACATTCCTGGATCCTCATAATCACCTAAGGTCGAGTCTCCTGACCCTCACTATCACCTAAGGTAGGTATTATTCCCCCCCTCGTCACCAAAAGTAGAGTTTCCAGGGCCCCACAATCTCCTAAGGTTGAGATTCATGGTTCCAAATAATCATCTAAGGTGGAATTTCTTGGACCCCACAATCACTTGGAAAGAACTTCTTGGACGGAGAAAGCAAGATGGCGGCATAGGTAAACACCTGAACTTGCTGCCTTGCACAACCACTTCAAAACTACAACTAAAAGACAAAACGGACATCATCCAGAACCACAGGAAGGCTGGCTGAGTGGAAATTCTACAACTAGAAGGAAAGAGAAAAGCACACTGAGACTCGGAGGAGGTGCGGAGGTGCGGAAGTGAACTGCGGAGGTATGGAGGCATGTGCCCAGAAAGGGGTTGGCAACTGAGTATGCTGTTGTCTTTTACAATCAGGAGGGAGACACAAGCTCCCAACTGTTCCAGGCAAGACTCTGGAGACCCAGACTCATACGGGGAGAAACTGGACTGTCTGGCATCAGGCCAGAACATGAGGGCGGCTTTCTCTCAGAGGTGCTTGCAGCGATCATTGTTCCTGCATGGTGCCACGGGACACAGAGACCCAGGGACCTCTTCCGGGCAGGGCTGATGGTCAGCCACTGCTGTTTGCTCCGCCCTGGTGATTCCCTGAGATTCTGCCCCACCCAATTTACAACCTCACCCAAGTGCACAGAGGCTTTTGCATATGAATGGCCTGGCCTTTCGCAATCTAAAACATAACATACTGCAGCTGGGTCAGAGAGCCCCAGAACCTCCAAAAGAAGGCATAAGGCTCGTCAGAAGCCTGCATTGCTTCAAAGCTGGGCCTCATCTGGTCACTTCCAAACCCCAAACAAAGAAGAGGAATCTGCAGATCTCTCTGTAGCTCCTGCTGGGTGGCCTCAGGCAGTGGCTGACTTTGCACCTCCTTGGAGATCCAAGAGCCAGTGTACCCAGTGTTCAGAGTGAGACCATCCAGATTACAACTCTTCAGATCCATAAGAGACACACTTAGGGGACAGACTCAGTGAGCACCAAAACCCCACTGAAGCAATTCTTGCCCCATAAGGGTGTCTCCAGCACAGAAGTTCTCCCAGAGTGTAGACACAACTGATCCTCACAGCCAATTGGCCTGGAGGTCAATTCCTCCCAGTGATACCAACAACAATCAAGGCTTAACTACAACAAGACTGTGCACACAGCCCACAAAAGGGTGCACCAAGAGTGTCCACCTCAGGTAATTGGGGAGGCTGAACCACTGGGCCCTATAGGACACCTACCGTGTTTCCCCGAAAATAAAACATCCTCCGAAAATAAGACCTACTCACAGGTTTCATTCTGAGTGAAATATAAGGCATCCCCCAAAAATAAGGCCCCCAGGCTCTGTCTCAGAATGAAAATTAATTTACCGTAAACTGGTCGCTAGGGCCGCCCCGACTGGCGTCTAGCAACCAGAGACGTTACCCGGAGTCCTGACGTCACTGCTGTGTGGAGGCAGAGCGGAGGTCGGAGTGAGCGGTGAGCGCGGGGCAGGAGAGAGGAGGAGACTTTCGCAGATGCGTGTAGAAGAACAGGAGGATTAGAGCGGACGGGACGCAGCGAAGGTAGTGAGTGCTGGTCTGTCTCTGGTGACACTACCTGATACTCGCGGCCGCCTTCATGATGACTGAAGGTTCTCAGTCAGTGGCAGACCCTGCTCCAGCCCAGATCCAGGCCCCAACAAGCCCAGTGACAGTCCCCAGGTAGGCCCCAGGGGGTAAATGTCTGATAAAGGGGTAGGAGGGATGTCTGGTGAAGGTGTTCCATGGCACAGGGGTGGGGGGAGGGGGATCACTTAAAATGACACAGGAGGATCAGAGGGGGCAATCAAAATGACACAGGAAGATCAAAAGGGGTTACTAAAATGGTAATCTCCCCTCTGATTCTCCTGTGCCATTTTGATTTCCCCCTCTGATCCCCCCTGTGTCATTTTGAGTGATCCCCCTCCCCCCACCTTGATACCTCAATTCCTTTTTTTTTACCCCTAGAAATGAGCGCAAAAAGAAAAAGCTACTCCGTGGAGTACAAGAAAGGAATCGTGGAAGACTCTTGGGGCCAAAATCTTACTGCTTTCTGCAAAGAGAAGATGTTGAGTATCCAATTGGTCCGAAAATGGCAAGCAGAGTATAGTAACCTCATTGAACAAGTGGACAAGGGAAATGCTAAAAAGCGCAAGTGAGGATCAGGTCAGCAACCATTATTTTCCGAGCTGGAAGACCTGATCTGTGAATGGGTTGTTGACAGGAGAGCAAAGTCTTTGGTTGTGAATAGGGCTCAGATTCAAGAATTTGCCCTTGCAATGGCACCACAGTTTGACATAGCCCCCGAAGACTTCAAAGCATCACAACACTGGCTGGATAATTTCCTTCAGCGAAGTGAACTGTCTTTAAGAAGATCTACAACATTGTTTAGGTTGGAAGATACTCAAGTTATTAAGCGAGCACTTGCATTCAAGTCCTCTATAGATGATGCTGACTTCTCTAAATACAATCTTTCCAACATGATTGCTATGGATGAAACTGCAGTGTTTATGGGCCAATCATCTCAAACAACAATTGAACAGCGGGGTGCCTCCTTAGCATACATTCCCTCCACAGCTTAAGAAAGTGCACGTGTTTCCTGTATTTTGGCAATTCGTCTGGATGGCACTAAAATCCCACCTTTAATCATTTCTAAGGGTAAGAAGGAAAAGATTGAACGTGTTTTGGGCGTTTTTATTCGTGAAACTGAAAAAGCCTGGGCCACACAAGCAGTTATAAGGAAGTGGGTCGATTTAATGCTGCCGCTTGTTATGCGAGGGAGCCAAAGAGGTCTGCTAGTCTGGGATGCAGCCAGCACTCACCGCGCTAAAGACATGAAGACATTTCTTCACGAAAGAAAAATAGATCAGATAATGATTCCCGCAGGAATGACGGCCTATCTCCAGACTCTTGATATTGCAATAAACAAGCCATTCAAAGACAATTTGCGCATGGAAATTAATGACATTGAAAATAGAATGGAGAGAAATCAGCGTGGAAACTTTGTGAAACCTAAACTGCAAGAAGTTGTGACTTGGGTGAAGAATTCATGGGAGAAAATCACTGACAGTTGCATTGCAAATGCACTGCGAGCAGGCTACCTTGACAAGAAGTACTCATTTAAAGACAGTGCTATTGCTAAACATGAGAGATTTGGTCCACTGATTCTGAAAGAAATGGAGTCACAAGATTCACCAGGAAATTCAGGAATTGGATTGTTATGATGATGTTCCAGAAGATGATGACATGATTGTCATTGAATAAATGAGTAAATTCTTGATACTGTAGGATTCACAGTTTGTCTGGTTTGTGTTGACAACTACCGTACTACCGTACCGTATACAGGTAATAAATTTCCTTTATTTTCATTTAACAATAAATGTGTACCGTATTCTTCTTCATGGAAAAATAAGACATCCCCTGAAAATAAGACCTAGTGTGTCTTTGGGGGCAAAAATTAATATAAGACACTGTCTTATTTTCGGGGAAACACGGTACCACACAAGGTCACTCTATCAACACAGGGAAGCAGCCAAAATGCGGAGACAAAGAAACAGGTCACAAATGAAAGAAATGGAGGAAAGCAAACGATTGGATGTGGAGTTCAAAACCACAGTTATAAGGTTTTCAAGAATCTTCTAGAAACCTCCGATAAATTTAGTGAGACCCTCAAGGATATGAAAAAGGACCAACTAGAAATTAAGCATACACTGACTGAAATAAATAATAATATACAGAGATCCAACGTCAGACTAGAGGATCCCAAGAATTAAGTCAAAGATTTGAAATATGAAGAAGCAAAAAACACCCAACTGGAAAAGCAAAAAATGAAAAAGAATCCAAAATTATGAAGATAGTGTAAGGAGCCTCTGGGACAACTTCAAGTGTATCAACATCTGAATTATGGGGGTGCCAGAAGAAGAGAGAGAGCAAGATACTGAAAACCTATTAGAAGAAATAATGACAGAAAACTTCCCCCACCTGGTGAAAGAAATAGACTTACAGGTCCAGGAAGCGCACAGAACCCCAAACAAAAGGAATCCAAAGAGGACCACACCAAGACACATCATAATTAAAATGCCAAGAGCAGCCCTAACCGGTTTGGCTCAGTGGATAGAGCGTTGGCCTGCAGACTGAAGGGTTCCGGGTTCTATTCCAGTCAGGGGCATGTACCTTGGTTGCGAGCACATCCCCAGTAGGGGGTGTGCAGGAGGCAGCTGATCGATGTTTCTCATCAATGTTTCTGACTCTCTGTCCCTCTCCCTTCCTCTCTGTAAAAAATCAATAAAAATATATTTTAAATAAATAAAATAAATAAAAATAAAATAAAATGCCAAGAGCAAAAGACAAAGAGAGAATATTAAAAGCAGCAAGAGAAAAACAGTTAGTTACCTACAAGGGAGTACCCATACGATTGTCAGCTGATTTCTCAACAGAAACTATGCAGGCCAGACGGGAGTGGCAAGAAATATTCAAAGTGATGAATAGCAAGAACCTACAAGATTACTGTACCCAGCAAAACTATTATTTAGAATTGAAGGTCAGATAAAGAGCTTCACAGATAAGAAAAAGCTAAAGGAGTTCATCACCACCAAACCAGTATTATATGAAATGCTGAAGGGTATTCTTTAAGAAGAGGAAGAAGAAGAAAAAGGTAAAGATAAAAATTATGAACAACAAAGTGACAACAAATACATATCAACAAGTGAATCTAAAAATCAAGTGAATAAAAATATCTGATGAACAGAATAAACTGGTGAATATAATAGAATCAGAGGTATGGAAAGGGAGTGGGCTGACAATTCTCAGGGGGAAGGCGGTGTGGGGGTTGCAGGAAGAGTCTGGACCAAAATCATACACCTATGGATGAGGACAGTGTGGGGGGCGGCAGGTGGTAAGGGCAGAGGTGGGGTGGGAACCAGGAGGAGGGGAGCTATGGGGGGGTGGGGAAAGAGGAACAATAGTAATAATCTGAATAATAAAGATTTATTTAAAAAAATTTAATAATTAAATTTAATTTTAGGAAGGAAGGAAGGAAGGAAGGAAGGAAGGAAGGAAGGAAGGAAGGAAGGAAGGAAGGGAGGGAGGGAGGGAGGGAGGGAGGGAGGGAGGGAGGGAGGGAGGGAGGGAGGGAGGGAGGGAGGGAGGAAGGGAGGGAGGGAGGGAGGGAGGAAGGAAGGAAGGGAGACCAAACAAACTTCTTGGGCCCCCACAATCTCCTAAGGCAGAGTTTCAGGAGCAAGGATGATCACCTAAGGTCGAGTTCATGGGACCTGACATTCACATAAGACAGAGTTTCCTGGGCCCTAAGATATACCTAAGGTAGAGTTCCTGGCCCACTATAGTCACCTAGGTAGACTATTCTAGCCCCCACATTCACCTAAGATCAAGTCTGCACAGTACACAATCACCTAAGGTGTTTCTCGGGCCCACGATCACCTGAGGTTGAGGATTCTGGGCTACCACAGTTTGGTTGAGTTTACTGTCCCTCCACAATCACCAAGCTAGAAATTCTTGACACCCCCCCCCTCCTCCATTATCACCTAAATTCGAGTTTCCAGGACCCCACAATCACCTGAATTTATGTTCCTGGGCTCCCATCATCAACTAAGGTTGAGTTTTCTGGGCCCACAATCACCTGAGGTAGAGTTTGCTGGGCCTCCCTAAATCACCAGAGCTTTCTGAGCCCACAATTACCTAAGGTTGACTTTCCTTGGCCCCTACAATCACCTAAGGTCAAATACCCTGGCCCTCAGCAATCACATAAGGTCGATGTTTCTTGCCCTTAATAATCACCTAAGATAATCATTCCCAGGCCCCCAAATCAGCTAATGTAGAGTTGTCTGGGCTCACAATCACCTAATATAGACTTGCACAGGCCCCTAATAATTTTAGGTAGACTTTCTTGGGCCCATAATCATCTAAGAGTTTCCTAGGACCACAGTCACCTAGGGTCAAGATTCCTGTGTCCCAACAATTGCCTAAGTTAAGTTTCCTGGGGCCCCAATCACCTAATGTAGAGTTTCCTGGGCCCAAAATATCTATAGTAGTGCCTTCTGCCCCCACAATCAGCTATGATAGTTTCCTTGGTGCACTCAATTACCTAAGGTATTATTTCTGGAGACTCCACAATCATCTATGGTCAGGTTTCCTGGGCCCACTAACACCTAAGGTCAAGTCTTCTGGGCCCAAAACCACTTGAAGTCAAGTGTTCTGAGCCAACAATCACCTTAGGTATTGTTTCCTGGGCCCCCACAGTCACCTAAGCTAAAGTCCCTGCCTCCCCCCACACACACACATAAGGAAGACTTACCTAGACCCCACATTCAGCTAAGCTCAAGTTTCCAGAGTCCCCATAATCACCCAAAGCCCAGTTTCCTGGGTCCTCACAATCACCAAAGGTCAAGATTCCTGACCCACATAACTAAGGAAAACAATCCTGACCTCCACATTGCCTCAGGTCTAGATTCCCACCTAACCCCCATGATGTACTGTCAAGATTCATGTGGCTGCACAGTTCTCTGAGCTAGAGTTTCCTGGGCCCCCGCAGGCACATGAGTAATAAATTCCTAAGCACCCCCCAATCGCCAAATTAGACTCTCTTTGAACCCCACAATAACCTAAGGTAGAATTCCTGGGCCCATAATCACCTAAAGTCAAGTTCCCTGGGTCCCCTCAATTACCTAATGTAGGGATTCCTGGACCCTCATATTCATCTAAGGTAGAGTTTTCAGATCCCCTACAATCATCTATGGTAGAGTAGTTTGGCCCCACAATCACCTAGGTCCGTGGTCAGCAAACTGCGGCTCGCGAGCCACATGCGGCTCTTTGGCCCCTTGAGTGTGGCTCTTCCACAAAATACCACAGCCTGGGCGAGTCTATTTTGAAGAAGTGGCGTTAGAAGATTAAGTTTAAAAATTTTGGCTCTCAAAAGAAATTTCAATCATACTGTTGATATTTGGCTCTGTTGACTAATGAGTTTGCCGACCACTGACCTAGATCAAGTTTCCTGGACAACCAAATTACTTAATGGTAGTTTCCTGGCTTTCCACAATTAGGTAAGAGAGAGATTCTTCACACCCCAAATCACCTAATAGTTTCCTGGACTCCCACAGTCACATAAGGTCAAGATTCATAAGACCCCAGTTACCTAAGATAGAGCTTCCTGTGCCCACAATCACTTTTGGTAGAGTTACATGCCCCTCCCCACCCCCCCTAATCACCTAAGGTAGACTTTCCCAGGTACACAATCACCTAAAGTGGAGTTTCCTGGGCACAAATCATCTAAGGTTGGGTTTCTGGAGTCACTATAACCTTGGAGCATTGGTTCTCAACCTTTCTAATGCCATGACCCTTTAATACAGTTCCTCATGTTGTGGTGACCCCCAACCATAAAATTATTTTCGTTGCTACTTCATAACTGTAATTTTGCTACTGTTATGAATCGAAATGTAAATATCTATGTTTTCCGATGGTCTTAGGCGACCCTGCTAGCGGTTCTCAACATGTTGTGACCCACAGGTTGAGAACCGCTGCTGTAGAACCTAAGACCATCGGAAAACACAGATATTTACATTTACGATTCCTGATCCTTCACAAGCACACAAAATAGACTCTCCTGGGTCACCACAGTCAGTAATGTTTCTTGGGGCCCCACACTCCCCTAAGGTAAGAGTTCCTACTAGGAAACAGGCTCAGACTTGGCTGGAACCTACACATCGGTTCATAGAGATTAGTAGTGGTCAACTCTAGTCACTCATAGCTCCACTTGGGGGAGCACTGCACCAATGCCAGGGCCTCTCTCACCTCCCTGACATTGTTATGAAGTTGGTCTACATGCCAATTACAGCATTCCCTGCTGATTCTAATCAGCAGCCAGAATTAAGAAATACTGATGGAGACCCTCATCAGTACCTATGAACTAACCTCCAAGGTCACCAAACACTGAAAAAAACCATAACTGCGTGGGAGAGGTAACAAACTCAGCAGAAAGAATATTCCCAAGGAAGCAGCAAAAAAGAAGAAACTAGAATAAAACTTTAAAGTAAATACTAATACCTCAGATATGGAAAATGTCTCCAGCCAGTAAAATCTTCCTGTGGTTAAAATTCTTGGAAATTAAAAATATTACTTAAATAAATTTGCTTGATATTAAGCAAATTTTATAGCAACTTTGTAAAAAACAACTTATCTTTTTAATGTTTTTTCTTCCACAGTTTTTTGAAATTTTTGGATAAAACTCACCATTTTAAGCATTTTAAAGTTACAAGAGAGAGAATGTCACCCCAATAAAATCCTGTATAAGAAAAATAAAATAGGGGAGCTTGGCTCAGTGGTTGAGTGTCAACCTATGAACCAGGAGGTCACGGTTCGCTTCCCAGTTAGGGCATATGCCCAGGTTTTAGGCTAGATCCCCAGTAGGGGGTGTGCAGGGGGCAGCCGATCAATGATTCTCATCATTGATCTTTCTCTCTCTTTCTCTCTCCCCCTTCCTCTCTCTGAAATCAATTTTAAAACATATTTAAAGAAAATATAGTACATTTTAAGTTATGTTCCTCAGTTTGTCATGAGACTATCATTCTCCATCTTTATACACATAAGAATCACCTGAAGTACTTTTAGAAGGAGGGATGCCTCTGTGGCTCTGGGGATTCGATCACATTGGTCCAAGTGGGACATGGCTTGAGCAGGTTCTAGAAGTTCCTCAGGTGATTCTAAGGTGCAACCAGAGCTGTGCAGCCAGGGTGGGAACCATTACATTCAATGAGTACCTGATAGTTAGCCTTTCAGGATAATCCAGTTCCATTTGAGCTCAATCAAGTTAATTGACCTGGTCAAGATTTCAATTAAATCTTAAGATACTTAAAATCAGATGTCCACTTGAATTCGATAAATGTCAGCTTTCTTTTTTTGAACTTCTACATAGTTGAAATTTAAAGAGCCCAATAGTTTAATAAGATCTGGTGGGAAAAACAATAGTTTCTAGTCCCCTCCTTCCATTTCCCAACTCTAGAGACAACTTCTTTTAGCTCTTTTAACCAATTCTTTGGCTATTTGCCTCTATATCTTTAAGTAAAATGCTTGGAGCCCTAACTGGTTTGGCTCAGCGGATAGAGTGTCAGCCTGCGGACTGAAGGGTCCCAGGTTCGATTCTGGTCAAGAGCAGTACCTTGGCAGCCAATCAATGTTTCTAACTCTCTATCCCTCTACCTTCCTCTTTGTAAAAAATCAATAAGTAAAATGCTTGGATTACTACTTATTGATTTTCAGTTTGGGAAATTATCTATTGTCTTCACACGGGACAAGTGAAGATTTCTTGCACACACACACACACACACACACACACACACACACACACACACACACCTGTCTCCTGCCACACTCAAATTTGTCCTCCTACCCCATCCAATATAATTATATCATAATTTTGCTTAAATCAATAATAATTTCTACATTACTAGGATTTTGGTTACCATCCAGAGCTTAGCCATGTAACAAACTATGATTACTTCTCCTTTCTTGAACTATGATTACTTCTCATTTATTTCCTTGAATTAATAACTGTCTTAATTTTTCACCTGATTAGTTTTTTATTAGTTTTCTATTTACTTTTCAGTAATCCAGCCTTGAATTCTCTACCAGTTGTTTAAATATCTCCTCAAGACCTTTATTCACATCTGGTATTTCATTTTATTTTTTTCAGATTTTATTGATTTTTTTTACAGAGAGGAAGGGAGAGGGATAGAGAGGTAGAAACATCGATGAGAGAGAGACATCGATCAGCTGTCTCCTGCACACTCCCTACTGGGGATGTGCCCTCAACCAAGGTACATGACCTTTACTGGAGTCAAACCTGGGACCCTTCAGTCTGCAGGCCAATGCTCTATCCACTGAGCCAAACCAGTCAGGGCCACATCTGGTCTTTTATCCATTTCCTCTTCCTGAAGAACTGTCTCCCAAAGTCTCTGACCTGCTCACAACTGGGCTTGTCCTCTGCACCTGGTATGCATGGTCATCCTGCAATATCCCTGCGGTGTCTTCCTTGTGGGATTCCCTCACTTTTCTCCCCTATTGGGTCTCCTGTTCTTATATTCCTGTCTTCTTCTTTCTTGGTTTACTTCCTCATTTTGCTGAAATGAAAGAGCATGTAAAACCCCACCACACACACAACTATTTTCTCTTCACAAGCGTGGAGAATTATAGTATTTGACAGTAAGGGGGTGGCACTTCTTAAAGCAGCAAGAAAGGGAAAAGACCTAAAAGGTCTGGTAAGGAAACACTGGGTTTATCCAAAATACGGGCAAATTCATTTGTGTGGTTTTTGCCTATTTTAAATTTGGAACCAAAATAATAATTACTCTGTAATCTGTGCTCCCAAGGTAGATCATCCTGGAATCAGTGTTTTTAACAGGGAGCAAGAGAATAGCATAAAAAATAAAGCTCATTTCATTAAAGCTTTATACTAGTAGAAACAAAAGGATTTCAGCATGATTGTAATTATGTTTTCCCATCACTCAAAAAAATCAAGCAAGAGTAAATTTGATTTAAAATAAATATATTAAGCATCAATTGCACATCCAGAAAAGGCCCAGTTTGGCTATGAAATTGGTTTCCTGATGGAAAGTCAGACAAGGTCAGATTAAGGGAGGCCATCGCCCCCACAGATGGCCTGTACCTTTAAGGAACTGGAGTTTCCCCACTGGAGACAGACCAGCTATTCAATGGGTGAAGACTATTTCTCAGAAGTCAGTTTTCAGGAGAGAGAAGTTGGGTTGACTGTGGTTTGACAGCTCTGACCACAGTCTTTACTGCTGCTATTTATATCTTTAAAGCTGTTTTCCAGTAACTGTGAGCAGCCCTTGAGGGTTGGCAATTGTCCTAAGAGGCCTGAGACCCAGGTCTGCCCACCAAGGAGATGGAAGGTGGGACGGGGGCGGGGGAGGGGAGGAGAAACTGGGTCAAAGAGGTGGGCGAAAGATAGCCAGTGGCTGGCATTGTAGTGAGGGAAGGAGAGGGTACCTGATGAGCTAAGAACAGCTGGTGACCTGATGCAGGTTCAGCCACAGGGTGGGGCATGCCTGGCATCTATGCTGCCCTGAGGAAGGCATTCAGAGACAGCCCTGCTCGCCACCAGTGTCCCAACATGACCTGCTCGTGGGCACTGAAAAGAAGAAAAAAGATTCTTAAAAAAAACAATTCTTTGTAATCCTGGCTCCTCTCTACATGAAGGGTTAGTAAATGCAGCCTAGGCTCTTGCTTCAGGGTGCCCCCTTGTGGTGAGGTGGAGCCATGACGCCCTCTTTGCCTGAGACTAGAGACTCAGAATTGGCCTTCTGGGGACCCAGGGTGCTTGGTTTGCCTCCTCTCTGTTCCAAGAGGAGAGGAGAGAGCACAGACGCATAGGCACCCCGTGATTGCCAGTGCAGTTCCTCTGTCTTACCTTCTTTTCAGTAGAATTGATTTTCACTCTTATCCTTAGCTCTTTACCCGTTGAAGCTAGATTTTCAATTACTTATTCTTTTAACACTACATACAATTAGGTCCTTGCAATTCTTTACAACTTGGTCCTTTTTATACTTAAAGTTTTCAAACTCCCAGTCTAAATAACAACTTGTCTTTTAAAGTGTATTTTAAATAATAGAAGCCTGTATAATTTATAATGCTTCATATCTATGGAGCCATTTTAACTTATAATTATGACTTTACAACTCCTACTGGAAGGAGTAGAAATCGGCACAGCCACTTTTTATTTTATTATTTTTAGATTTTTATTATGGACAATTTCAAAAATACAAATTTAAAGGAAATGATGTAATGAATCCCCACATACTCAATACCCAGCTTAAACAATTGTCAACTCACAGCCAATCTTGTTTCATATGCACTCTCCATACATCCCAACTCTTCTTATAAGTAAATCGCAGCCTCTCCATGACAGCTCCCAAGTTCTTTGGCATGAACATGTAGTCCGGCTAACTGGAGTGACAAGATGTTCTAGTTCATCCTGTACCTTTGCTGTCCCAATGGAATTGGCCGTCTCTCTTCAATAAGAAATTGTATTTAGAAACCACAATCTGGGTTCTTGGGGCATTTTGCTCCTGAGCTGGTCACTGTTACTAGGTTACAATGCCCACTTGGCATTCTTTTCTATTTCTAATAGACATTTGGACTCACAACTACAATAGGCCACACTTGGCATTGACTTCACTTAGAATTAGATTAGTTTAAGGGCAGGAAATACGGCATACCAGTTCTCTAGGCACTCCCACCCCCATTGGGTCACCAGATAAAACACAGGATACCACATTTAAGCTTGAATTTCAGATAAACAATGAATAAAAGCCTCATGTTCCAATTAGGAACCAATATCTCTAGTAACAGTTTATTGGACTAGCTTGCTTCCATCTCCCCTTAAGGGTCATGTCCAGTTCCAAGTCAGAATTCTCAGGGAATGCCAAAGCTACAGCTTCCCACCAGGTCTTTCTAATTCATTCACTGTTCTCACCGCCCAGGTGCAGTGATTGATTGATTGATTGACTGATTGATAGAGATAGATAGATAGAGATAGATAGATAGATAGATAGATAGATAGAAAGAAAGATAACAGATAATAGTGTAAAAGAAAAACTCAGTTTTCCACTCATGGAGGGAAAACCCAGTTCTTTCCTGCTGTGTCTTCCTTATGTGTCCCTTTTACTAGTCACACAAAACACTTCACTTCTGACTCTTCTGGTCACCAAGTGTGTAGGGGTTTTCGCACACCAAGCAATTCTCTGTGATACCAGCTACATGTCCTGCAATTCAAATCAATTCTGACACTATCTACCTGGAGATAATGTCTGATTCCACAGGTTAAGAGCTCAGTTCTACAAAGCGTGCGCGCGCGCGCACACACACACACACACACACACACACACACACACTTCAGATGCTATGCTAGTGGCAAGACCAGGTTGTCACTTGTGCTTCTGACCAACCAGCTATACATAGGAACTTCCAATGACCCCTCCTTGGGTTTAATTTGCTAGAGCCACTCATAGAATGCAGAACGTTTTACTTACTAGGTCACTGGTTTATCACAAAAGGATATAACTCAGGAACATCCAGATGAAAGAGACGAGTAGGGCACGGAATGTGGGAAGGGGTACAGAGCTTCCACACCTGATCCAGCAGCACCATTCTCCCCAGTCTCCACGTGTTCGCCAACCTGGAAGCTCTCTGGACCCCATCCTTTTGGGGTTTCATGGAAGCTTCATTACATGGGTATGATTGATTAGATCAGTGGTCGGCAAACTGCGGCTCGCGAGCCACATGCGGCTCTTTGGTCCCTTAAGTGCGGCTCTTCCACAAAATACCACGTGCGGGCACGCACATACAGTGCGATTGAAACTTCGTGGCCCATGCACAGAAGTCGGTTTTCGGCTCTCAAAAGAAATTTCAATTGTTGTACTGTTGATATTTGGCTCTGTTGACTGAGTTTGCCAACCACTAGATTAGATCATTGGCCATTGGCAATTGATTCAATTACCAGCCACTCTCCCCTCCCCAAAGGTCAGGGAGTGGGACTGAAAATTCCAACCCACTAATCACGTGGTTGTCTCTTCTGGCAACCAGCCCCATCCTGAGGTGGGGTCCCAAAGTCACCTCATCAACAAAAGACACTTTTATCACTCTCATCTCTTAGGAAATTCTAAGGGTTTTAGGAGCTCTGTGACAGAAACGGGAAAAAGACAAACTATGTATTTCCTATTATAAGTCACAATAACATAGATGGATAGATTAGATATATAGATATAGATATAGATATAGATATAGATATAGATATAGATATAGATATAGATATAGATATAGATGATAGATGCAGATGACTCATACATTAGAGATTGACAGACATCCTATATAATAAAAGGCTAATATGCAAATCGACCGAACAGCAGAACGACAGGTCGCTATGACATGCACTGACCACCAGGGGGCAGATGCTCAATGCAGGAGCTGTCCCCTGGTGGTCAGTGTGCTCCCACAGTGGGAGCACTGCTCAGCCAGAAGCTGGGCTCATGGCTGGCGAGCATAGCTCTCCCACCTCCACAGCAGCACTAAGGATGTTTGACTGATGGCTAACATCCCCTGAGGGCTCCCAGTCAGACATCCCCTGAGGGTTCCCAGACTGTGAGAGGGTGCAGTCCGGGCTGAGGGACCCCCCCTCCGAGTGCATGAATTTCATGCACCAGGCCTCTAGTGGATAAATAAAACACATTATGGTTCATATTGATACTTCCAATTCCAATACAGGATTATAAGGTTTTTATTTAACCTTATTGATCTTCATCTCCACTGTCTTTCTCCCATGCTAAAAATCCTAGTTTCAACACACACTCATTTACTTTTTACACAATATATATCCAACAGTCTTGAGATAAGAATACCAATGCTGTCACTAATGATATAATGCCTGAGAACAGTTTAGGATCTTTTGTTGTTGTTGTTAATCCTCACTGGAGGATATTTTTTTCCATTGATTTTTAGGGAGTGGAAGGGAGGGAGGAGGGAGGGAAAAAATGAGAGAGAGGAAAGGAAGGAGGGAGGGAGGGAGAGAGAAAAAGAAACATCAATGTGAGAGAGACATATAGATTGATTGCCTCCCGCATGTGTCTCAAGTTGGGCGGGGAAAGAACCTGCAACCCTGCAACCCAGGTATGTGCCCTTGACCAGGAATTGAACCCTTGACTCTTGGGTGCATGGGCCAACACTCTAACCACTGAGCAACACTGGCCATGGCTTGTAGTTCCTTTTGTCCTTAGGAATGTACAATCAAATAACTCTGCTATAAAGTCACTAGCAAAGTTCTTTTTATATAGTTATGTTTAAGCAAAGTTCATGTTGCTTGTATTTATTTATTTTTATTTTTTTATTAAGGTATTATATGTGTACATATCTTATCATTGCCCCCCCCACCCCACTCCCATACATGCCCTCACCCCCCAATGTTTTGCATCCATTGGTTACTCTTATATGCATGCATATAAGTCCTTCAGTTGATCTCTTATTTCCCCCACCTCTCCCTAACCTTCCCGCTGTAATTTGACAGTCTGTTTGATGCTTTACTGCCTCAGTTGATCTCTTATTTCCCCCACCTCTCCCTAACCTTCCCGCTGTAATTTGACAGTCTGTTTGATGCTTTACTGCCTCTGTATCTATCTTTTTGTTCATCAGTTTATACTGTTTTTCATTATCCCCAAATGAGTGAGATCATGTGGTATTTTTCTTTCACTGACTGGCTTATGTCACTTAGCATAATGTTCTCTAATTCTATCCAGGTGCCTACAAATGGTAATAATTCCTTCTTTTTTATGGCAGCATAGTATTCCATTGTGTAGATGTGCCATAGTTTTCTGATCCAGTCATCTGCTGACGGGCACCTAGGCTGTTTCCAAATCTTAGCTATTGCAAATTGTGCTGCTAAAAGTTCATGTTGCTTTTAATTGTTTAGGGATTTATTTTTTAACTAGAGGCCTGGTGCACGAAATTCATGCACAGGGGGAGGGGGTGTCCCTCAGCCCAGCCTGCATCCTCTCCAATCTGGGATATCCCTCTCACAATCCAGAACTGCTGGCTCCCAACTGCTCGCCTGCCTGCCTGCCTAATTGCCCCTAACCGCTTCTGCCTGCCAGCCTGACCACTGCATAACCACTCCCCTGCCAGCCTGATCAATGCCTAACTGCTCCCCTGCCAGCCCGATTGCCCCTAACTGTCCTCCCCTGCAGGCCTAGTTGCCCCAAACTGCCCTCTCCTGCTGGCCCAGTAACCCCTAACTGCCCTCCCCTGCAGGCCTGGTCGCCCCCAACTGTCCTCCCCTATAGTCCTGGTCCCCCCGAACTGCCCTCCCCTGCAGGCCTGGTTACCCCCAACTGCCCTCCTCTGCTGGCCTGGTCACCCCTAACTGCCCTCCCCTGCAGGCCTGGTCCCCCCCAACTGCCCTCCCTTGCCAGCTGTCTGCGGCAGCCATCTTGTGTCCACATGGGGGCAGAATCTTTGACCACATGGGGCAGCCATCTTGTGTGTTGGAGTGATGGTCAATTTGCATATTACTCTTTTATTAGATACGATTTGTTTTATAATTATACAAACATTTTCATGGTTCCAAAGCCAAATCTACAAAGCCTGTTCAGAAAATTTAGGTTCTTTCTCTGACCTTTTGAATCTATTTCCTCTTCTTCCCCATCCATTAGATAATAATTTATTTTTATTTTATGGTTTCTCTTTCCATTGTGATTTTTTAATGTGGTTTTAGACCCCATCTTAGGAAAACAGTAGCATATTATATACTTCTCTACCTTGCTTATTTTTTAAATTCAATTTTTAATGTAAAAGCTTTAATGAGATATAATTCACAATTCAACCATTTAAAGTGACAACTCAATGAATTTTTAGTGTACTCAGAGTTGTGCAACCACAATTTGAGAACATTTTCAGTACTCCAAAAAAAAAACTGGGTACCCATTAGCAGTAACTCCCTACTTTTCCAGCTCCTCAACCCTAGCCCTAGACAACTGCTAATCTTCCTTCTCTCTCTATGGGAATGCCTGCTGTGGATAATTCATATAAATAAAATCATACAATATGTGACCTTGTGTCTGGCCTCTTTCACTTAGCATAATGTTTTCAAGGTGTATCCATGTTGAAGTATCAGTACTTCATTCCTTTTTATTGCCAGATAAAATTCCATTGTATGGATTTACTACATTTTATTCATCCACTTTACCTTGCTATTTTGATATTACATCTGTTATTCAACGTTAGCACACTCTAATGTAGATTTGCCATAATTTATGCAACCAGTCCCTGATTGATGGATATGTGGGTTATTTCAGTGTTAGAAGTGCAAGAAAAAGCCTTCTGCTGGAGTCTTTTGGGGGCAATTCGGAGCTGACTCATGCCTTGCCCGAATGGGTTGGCCTCAGTAACTGCTAAGGTGCCTTTTAGCTTCAAAGATCTCAGATCTAAAGAAAAGTGACATCAGCCTTCTCTGGTTCCGGGCGGCCACGATGGTGGCTGACTCCCCCGCACCCCCTGCACCCTCCCCACACACCCACACACACAGCCAACCCCGAATATTTAGCCTCTGCTGGTTCTCATACATCTTAGTTTATTTCTACAAATCAATAGGACATGAGTTTAAGGGCACACCACACCCCTTCACCTCACAAGCAGACACTTGCTTTAACGGAAACATTCCAAGTCCTGTGAGACGGCAATCCTCATTGCTTCCCTTTAGCAAAAGCCCCGATTTCAAGTGGGGGTGTCTCCTAGCACCTCACCCACTGAGCCCAGAAAAGGCAAGCTCACTGTTGTCTAGCTCAGAGCAAAGCCCAGGCGGGGTGGGACACTGGAGGCCACGAGGAGCATCCCCAGGGAAGGAGAGGCAGAGCGGCGACGACCTCACAAGGCCCTTCTCAACCTGATCCATGCCCCACCCACCCCACCCATCCCCACCCATCCCCATCCCAACTGATGGAGTCGACGACGTGGGGACCCTGGTGCCCAGGCCCTGGGACTGTCCCCTCAGCTGCCTGCAATGTCAGGGAAGGAATAAGCAAGTGGCATGGGCCAGGGGACACATGGCTCATCTCTAAGTGGCCGTTCTCACTGATTTCTGCCAGGTGAGAATGCCTACATTCTCTGGGGGGTTTTCAAGGAAAGTTGGAAATCTGGATTTCTATGTAAATTTTTCTGATTTTCTGCCAAGTTAGGCAAACATGTTGGGAGTTGTATTCAAATATCTCTGCAAAAACAGAGAAAATTCAGGGAACTGAGTCAGTTGAGGATTTGACTGGAGAAGTCCAGGAAGGTGTGTCCTGGTTCAGGGCCCCTCCTGCAATCAGAGCCACACGGGTGGCGGCTTCAGAAGCCAGATCCCCAGCACCCAGTCTCCCACAGCTGACTGGCACTCCTAGAGGCAGAATGGGGCCTGACATTATTTCACTTCACTTCCTCATCTTCAAAACGGAGAGTATAAGGTCACTGACCAGGGCCGTGAGCTGTAATCTGCAAAGTACAGTGCTAGTGGGAAGAGTCATTAAGCCTGAACATGTACAAAAGTATGTGTTAAATTCATTGAATTGATTCACCTTCTTGGAATCTCACTAAAATTTTGGGAAATGAAGGGTAGCTAAAAAATTTTTTTGAAAGATAAGGAGAAAGTTGAAAATACATATATTAAAAGTATTATAATGCCACACTAACCTAAATAGTATAGCACTAATGCTACAACAAACTGGTAACTCACTTGCTATCCCAAGAATAAATCTAAATATATTTACATACTTTATAAATGATAATAAAGTAATCAGAAATAAATCATGAAGGCATTAATTATTAGTAAGTATAATTGGAAATGATCATTTGGGAAGAAAATCAACTGAGATATCTGCCTTACATTATATACCAAGATTAATTTAAGAACTAAGTATAAAGATAAGGACCACAAAAAAAAACTTCCACTGTGTTTAGAACAATGTTCTAAGCATAAAAGCAGTGAAACACATAGCAAAAAAAAAAAAAAAAAAGGCAAAGCCAATAAATCTAAGTACAAAAGGAACTTTTTAACTACTAGATTTTTTAAAGCCATAATTAAGTTACAAGTTCAACATCAGGCAAAATATGACTGACAAAGTAGCAAAGGGTAATGCCTAAAGGTATACATATCAAATACAAAGAGCTCATATGTTTCAATAAGAAAAAAATCCCTGAAAATTGGGCAAATATATAAACTGACATATCACAGGGGAGAGGGGGGAACAAATGGCCAATACCTCTGACAATTTTTATAACTTCTTTAAAAATCAGAGATCCCACCGAAACCGGTTTGGCTCAGTGGATAGAGCATCGGCCTGCGGACTGAAGGGTCCCAGGTTCGATTCCGGTCAAGGGCATGTACCTTGGTTGCGGGCACATCCCCAGTGGGAGGTGTGCAGGAGGCAGCTGATCGATGTTTCTCTCTCATCAATGTTTCTAGCTCTCTATCCCTCTCCCTTCCTCTCTGTGAAATATCAATAAAATATATTTTTAAAATAAAAAATAAAATAAAAAATAATAAAAATCAGAGATCCCTGGCTCAGTTGGTTGGGGCATCATCCCATAGATCAAAAGGTGGCGTGTTCAGTTGCTGGCCAGGGCACATACCCAGATTGTGGATTCGATTCCCAGTCAGGGCCCATGCAGGAGGCAGCCTATTGATGTTTCTCTCTCTCTTCCTTTCTGTATGTCTCTCTCCCCCTTCCTCTCTCTAAAAAAATATCAGAGACATAAAAATTAAAATAAAATATAATTTTTGGGTCTGGAAATTAACCAAGATTAAAAAGAGAATCTATTCAATGCCAGCAAAACTTGGATGAGATTGGGTGTCTATTATATAGTACAAGCATTGTGGAAATCAACTTGGTATTGGCCATCAGGAAAACTTTAAATGTTGCTATCCTACAATCCAGAAATTAACCTTCTATGAATTTGCTCTAAGAAAATAATGAAAAAATATGAACAGAGATTAAAGTACAAAGAGATCTATCAAAGTATTATCATGATGGAAAATTATAATCAGCCTAAATTACATACAACAGAATGGTTCAATAAATCATGATATAAAATGGAATCGTATATACTAAAAGACTAATATGCAAATTGTCCCCTCAGGAGTTTGACTGCTCACTATGACATGCGCTGACCACCAGGGGGCGGTGTGGAATGAAGGGAGGCCCTGGTCAGCAGCCAGCAGCCAGGGAAAGGAAGGCCCTGATCGGCCCTGATTGCCAGCCAGGCCTAGGGACCCTACCCATGCATGAATTTCATGCACAGGGCCTCTAGTGTTATATACTTTTGTTTACTATATATGTTTACAAATTATTTTTAGTAATGAAAAATGGAAAACATATAACCTTAAGTCACCCTTCCACAAAGATGTATGTAGCACCTACTGTGTGCTTGGTACTGCTCTAGGCATTTGGGACACAAACATCATGGAACAAAACGAACAAGATCCTACCTTCTTGGAGCTCACATTGAGGGTGTGAGAGACACACAACAAACATAAGAAATAAGAAAACTGTACAATAGATTAAAGGTGATGTGTTGAGGCAAACAACATGAGAGCAGGATAGGGGAGTGGGAAATGCTGAAAAGTGGGGTGAGGGCGGTTGCAGGGCTGAACAGGGGCTCCAAGACTTGAAGGCCTGGGGCTTAGCCATGCTGCTGTGAAGAGGGGGAGACATCTATTGCACAAGTATATCTATGACCTCACCTGTCACATTTATATTTTAACTTCTATATTAAATAGGTAGCCTTATGTAGATTCTTTACATATCTCACATATTTCCATAAGAGACCAAAAATACACCAAAATAACAACAGTGGCTGGCTACCTCTGGAAGGTGGGATTGTGGTGACTTTTTATCTTTTTTTATAGTTTGCTGTATTGGCTAAATTTTATAACATGAGTGGGCCCAGTTTTATATCAGGAATAAAATAATGTATGTTATTACATATTTTAAAAACCAGAGTTAATCTACCCTTTAACCTCGCGAAGGGCTTTCCAAAAGGGACAAGATGTTTAAAAGTGGTGGTGTCCAACCTTTCTGAGGAGACGGCATTCTTCCACAAGGGGGCGCCTTCCCTTCAAGTAAGGAGCTGCCTAAGCCCTGTGTTTGGAATGGGTTTAAGGCTAAATCTTGCATAATTCCCCTCCCACGCCTAAGACCTAAACTCAGAGTGGCTCAAAAAAGGTTCTGGCACTCTAATGCTTGGTCAGTAATAATATAATCCATTTTCCCTGAAATCAATTAGCAAGTAGTTTAGCAAGGCATTAGCTCAGGAAAAAAAAAAAAAAAAAGGGAAGAGAATGTTCCTTTCCCTTGGGGAGTTAACCCAACCAGAAAGGCCAAACTAACAGTAACTTTTCACAGTGTAAGCGTTAGGAGAGGAGTAGGAGACCTGGGTATGTAGGGGAGCTGGGGAGAAGGAAGAGATCCAGCAGAGAATAATCAATGCAGAAGCAAATATGAGTCAGCTGGATGTTATCAGATGCTTGAAAGATAGGTGCATAAACGGGGGAAAGGCCATGGGAGAGGGGAGAGCAGGGAAAGAGACAGAGGCCAGGGTATGGGAGACACAAATAGGGCTGTGAAAAGCCTCTGACCTGGACAGTGCTGGAGATTTTGCAACCTAATGACCCGAAAGGACTGGTTTACCAGGAATTACGCTCCTGGCCCTGGTGTCAGCAAACCCAACTTATCTGAAACCAAACAGCAAAGAGACGTCTGTGGCTCCCGGTGCTGACGCAGCCACTCTATCACCGCCAGCCAATTTGGATTGCAAGTGTTTACTTATCTGGTCAGCGGGAAGCTGGATGCACCCCAACTTCCATCACCAAGACTTGCTTCCCCACATACTTGGTAACACAGTGGCCAGAGGACTGGGGAACGAAGGTGAACAAGACAGGCTTGGGAGGGTCAAGTAGGGGAAGACCTTGCCTATTCCAACACACAATGTAATGGGAAGAGAGAAGAGGATCACCTAATCAAACCTGGGGGCCAGGGACTGCTTCCTGGAGGAGATCGTACTTGAGCTAGTCAGGAAGGACGTACAGGAGTTTGAGAGTTGGAAAGGGCTCCAGGCCAAGGTACAGCACAAGAGCAAGAGGCTGTGGCATCTGTCCATGCAGGTAGCTCAGCATGGCTGGAGCCTGGGGTCCGCGTGTGGAAGTGGTAAGAGGTGATGCTGGAGTGGAGGCCACTTATCTGGAGGGCACTGGGAAGCCTTGAGTTACCAGATCATTGACATGGAAGTTTGCTGACGTCACAATGGCCTTTGTGTTGCCAAATCCATGGGTACTTTTCAATCCGCATCTTACGTGAATTCTCTCCATAGGACGTGGTACTGCTGCTCCCTCCATCCTGGAGCATTCTCAGTCACCATGCGCTCCTCCTGTCTGCCTCTGGTCACTCTTCCTCAGCTCCCACACTGGCTGCTCTTCCACTCCCTGGCCTTGGAGTGTTGGTGTTCCACAGGGCCCTGTGGTGGTCTCTCCTCATCTCCACACTTGCTCTCAACCTCCTCATTTATTCCCATGGCTTTGCATGTCTATTATATATAACAGTCTCAGGAGAGAGCAGGGTCCAGAATCAAGTATGGGGTCCTATGTCCTGGGTGTCAATACTGAGCGAGCATGTTCATGCTGAATCATGAGCAATCGTGGGATGAGTCAGGGCAGGGAGGTCAGGATGAGTGGTTTGGGGATAAGCAGAGGCATGTACTGGAGCAGGAAGAGAGGTGCTAATTACTACAGTCAGTGTCCTGGATCTGAAAAATAGCTGAGTCCAGGGCTCACTGTTCCCAAGTGCAGAGGGAGTGGTAGACACTCTGATTTGTGTTAAAAGACCAAGTCCAAGGTCTGAGAAGAATGAGAATGCAGGGAGGTGCAGGGAAGATAGGTAGGTCCAACTGGGCAAGCTGATTCCAAAGTCCAGGAAGTCACTCAAGGCAGGATCCAAGCCACAAGAGCAAGGCCAGCAGCCTGGGGGCGGCCTGTGGGCTGGTGTGGATCTCTGCTAAGTTTAGGCAGCAGACATTCGAGGACATGTTCCCAGCCTGGGGGACAATGGTGTAGGCGTGTTGGTGGGTTCTGTGTGCTGTCCAGACCAAACTGACACATCCGTGGTGAGATAGGGAAGTCATGAGCCATTCCTGGTCCCTTCTGTTTTCCAACCTCACATGCCAACAGGACAAATAATTTCTCAAGACATCAACATTATAGCCACTGATCAAGCAAATTCTGTTTGTGTCTCATTAGGAGTAAGGTTTCAATCAAGATTCGAAATCGTCTTAAGAAGTAGCATTTGCACCCTATCTGGTTTGGCTCAGTGGATTGAGCGTCAGCCTGTAGACTGAAGGGTCCCGGTTCGATTCCAGTCAAGGGCACATGCCTGGGTTGTGGGCTCAATCCCCAGTAGGAAGCTTTGCAGAGGAGGAAGTCAATCAATGATTCTCATCATTGATGTTTCTATCTCTCTCTCCCGCTTCCTTCCTCTCTGAAATCAATAAAAATATATTGGGGGGGGGGGGAGAAGTGGCATTTACAATTAGTAGGAACAAGTAGATTATTTAGCAAATGGTGTTAGAACAACTTGCTGTCTTTTTTTTTTAAGTTATAGAGTCCTACCTTAATATCACACTCAAAAAATAAATCTGATAATTAGTAATTAATTAAAAACTTCTCACAAAGAATAGCCCAGGCTCAAAGGACTTGATTGATTGATGAATGCTACCAAACATTCAAAAAAGAACTAATACTAATCCTTCACAAACTCTTCTAAAAAATAGAAGAGGAAGAATACTTCCCCACTCATTCTATGATAATATAGCGCACAGAATGGGAGAAAATAGTTGCAAATCACATGTCTAATAAGAGATTTGTATCTAGAATATGTAAAGAACACTTACAACTCAATAATAAAAAAACAACCCAATTTAAAAATGGGCTAAGGATCTGGATGGACATGTCTCCCATGAAGACATACAAATAACCAATACACACCTGAAAATATCTCAACATCATTAGTCCTTAAGGAAATGTAAATCAAAACCACAACGATACACCATTTCACACTTACTAGGATGGCTAAAATGAAAGTAAAACAGGCACTAAAAAGTAGTGGAAGGATGCAGATAAATTGAAAGCCTCAAGTTTTGCTGGCGGTAATGTAAAATGGGATAGCTACTGTGGAAAAGAAATTGGCAGTTCCTCAAAAAGTTAAACATAGAATTACCATACCACCCTTCTAGGTATACACCTGAAAGAACTAAAATCAGGCTTCCATACAAAAACTGTATGTTAATGTATACAGCAGCATCATTGAGAACAGCCAAATGTGAGACAAACCACGTGTCTACCACGTGATGAATGGGTAACCAAATTGTGGTATATATAATGGAATATTAATTATTCAGCAAAAAAGAAATGAAGTACTAACAGAGGCTACAATATGGATGAACCTTGAAAACATTATGCTAAGTGAAAAAAGTCATTCACAAAAGATCACATATGGCATGAATCCATTATGTGGGATGTCCAGGATAGGCAAATCTAGAGAGACGGGAAGTCAGAAAGTCGATTAGTGGTTACAGGGGAATGGAGAGGGGCTGAGGATCAGAGAGTGACTGCTAATGAGGACAGGGTTTCTGTAGGAGATAAAAATGTTCTTAAATTAGATTGTTGGTGACGGTTGCACAACCTTGTGAATATAGTAAAATGCACTTTAAAAGGGCAAATTGTACGGTATGTAAATTATATCAAAATTAAGCTGCTAAACATATAAATGTGAGGTGGATATAAATGTAAAGTAAACCTTATAAACGTAAAATAAACCTTAAAAATAAAAGAGAATATAGAAATCTGGTGTAATAATTTTGGTGTGGGGCAGATCATTTTAAATATGATACAAAACTTGCAATGTATGAAGGACAATATAGACAGATTGAGTGCATTGAAATAATCTTCAGTGAAAAGACACTACAAAATTTAAATATATGTAAATATATGTTATATAATCATGAAGGACTTTCACAACATGTGTAACAACTATAGAGAATGGTCTTTAAAATCATTATGAGATGAACCCCCCAATAGTTTGCAGTGCAGGCCAGAGTGGGCAGGGGGAGAGGCACTGATGTGGAGAAACAGTGAGTAAATAGGGGCAGCCATTGGGAAGGCAGCTTGGTACCCAGGAGTGACCTGCCAACGTTTCCATGGGCGTGGCACACTCCAGTCAGAGGTACCAGGTGAGACAACAGGGCTGCCACGCTGAGGTAGACGGGCTGGAAGTCAGCCCTGGAGGGTCATAGGCACATTTGTGTCCCAGGATTTCTACATCTAGAATTGTATCCTCAGGAATGCTTCAAAGGCGCACCTAGAATGTTTGCTACAGCTGTGTTTGTAATGGCAAACAATTAATGTCCGTTCATAGGAAAGTGGTTATAAATGACACGTCCTCGCCATTGGATGCTACACAGCCATTAAGAAGACAAACATAGTTCAGATACACCTGACATGGGAAGATGCCTAAGATGTATTGCTAGAAAAGTAAGTTGCAGAAGAGTATGTATATGTTCTTAATTATGAAAAGTAATTGTATGCACAACAAACACGTAAGGATTGGAATATCTAGAGGGGAGAGAGTAGAGAGAGAGGGAAAAGAGGGTATTATCTTATACACCTTTAAATTGTTTTTATAATTTTTTAAATATGAAAAAATAAGCAATTAGCTTGGGAGAAAATAAGGAAGAGAGAGGGAAGTTATAATATATGAACAGTGATTAACAGGAATTATAACTATCAGGTAGGGTTATGGAGAATTTTTTGCTTACCTGCATTTTCTAATTTTTCAACAATGAGTTTTTATTACTTGCTTTAAAAAAAAAGTGGTAAGAAATAATATCCTCATGCCTTTCTGCTCACCAAGTGGACAGATAAGGCCTGGTGATATCGGTGCAAAAGGAGGCAGATTCTAAACAATGAGGCCATTTAGAGGATAATGCTAAGAGGGAGTCAGTGATAAGAATGGAATCCTAAATCCCCTATGTAGTAATCATGAGTCCTTGAGACTTCAGGGCTTCAAATTTTTAATACGGTATATGTTTTGTGAAACATGGATTTGAACTTCTAAAGTTCTATTACACTAATTGACCATTAAGGACAACAGAACTCAACTGACATCTGTGAGTCCAGATGGCATATAAATTAACATCCTAATGTTAGAAGTCTTAGAACTCCTTTTTCTTTTCTCATGCTGTGCAGGAAGGTAGCTAAATCAATGAATTTTAAAGCAATATGCACAAAAAAGTGCATTCCAACAAATTGGCATTTTTGAAAAACAATCATCTGTTTACACTCTAAAGAGAATATGTGCATGTAGATTGTATAGATAGATAGATAGATAGATAACACAGGACCACTATGTAAGAAGACACATGATTACCTGTCAGGTATGGTGGAGCTTTCTAAGAGGGAGAGGGTGTAGAGACCTGGGAGGAACCAAGCAACGAAAATAAAATGCACTAAAAATGTGTGAAATACATGTATACATTTGTGTTCAAACAGGGATTCAACAAATATTTGAGGGTTCACCATCTGTAGGTCCAGGGTGTCGAGGTGCATCAGGGAACAAGCTTGACAGAGACCCCTGCCCTCGTGGAGCTAACATGGCAGAAGATAATCAAACACAGACATAACATGTTGATAAGTCATAAATTACACAACTGTGGTGATGTGATAAGGAAATTAGATAAACCTTACTCTCACACCACCACCACACGCACAACACTGACACCAGGTGTGTGGGGTTTCCCCACACCAAGCAATTCTGCCACAGCAGCTGGGTGGGCCACAGTTTAACTCATTCTCACACTCTCTACCAGGAGACAACAGCGGGTGCCACAGGCTAAGGGCTCAGTCCCACAAGACTGCCCCCACTTCAGATGCCAATTGCAAGTCATAGGTCCCAGATGACCCACAACGTCTGTCCCACTTAGCTATGAACCGGAAGTTCCCAACAAAAGAAAAATAAGTAAATCAAAGGTTCTCATGACCTCCTTCCCCTTGGATTCAATCATTTGCTAGAACAGCTCACAGGACTCAGCAAAACACTTATTTACATTTACCAGTTATTATATCATAAAGGAGGTGATGAAGGAGACAGATGAACAGCCGATGAAGAGGTACAGAAAACGAGGTCTGGGAGGGTCCCAAGCACAGGAGCTTCTGGCCCGGTGCAGTTGGGGTGCTCCACCCTCCTGATACGTGGATGTGTGCACCACCCTGGAAGCTCTCTGGGATTTCTGGAGGCTTCATCACATAGGTATGATCCATCATTAACTCCCTTCTCCCCTCTCTAGTAAATGAGGATGTGGCTGAAAACTTAAGCTTCTAATCATGGCCAGACCCTCTTCCCTCCCACCAACCCCCCACTTCCCGCCCCAGGAGCCCCCCAAGAGTCACTTCCTTAGAACAAAAGACACTGCTATCACCCAGGAAATTCCAAGGGATTTAGGAACTTGTGTCACAAAGTGGTGTCAAAGACCAAACATTAGAAAAAAGATGCTCCTGCCCTAACTGGTTTGGCTCAGTGGATAGAGCGTCGGCCTGCGGACTGAAAGGTCCCAGGTTCGATTCTGGTCAAGGGCATGTACCTTGGTTGCGGGCACATACCCAGTGGGGAGTGTGCAGGAGGCAGCGGATCGATGTTTCTCTCTCATCGATGTTTCTAACTCTCTATCCCTCTCCCTTCCTCTCTGAAAAAAAATCAATTAAAAATATATTAAAATATATATTAAAAAAAAAAAAGAAAAAAGATGCTCCTAGTGCTCTTTTCACTTAGGAAATTACTAGGGTTTTAGGAATATTTTTCTATTATTTCACAATGAATAAATATAATTTTTAGACTTAATTATAAAGTGATAGGTGTGTAAAAAATTAAAACAACATACACGCATTTTAAAATTAAAAACTGCTAAATCAGTGATTTAGAATTCAACACCACCAACAAAAAAAGAAATATATTGAATGGTGTGACACCAGACCTATAGGTAAATTTTTATTATACTTAAAAAAAAAAAAAAACACACTGAAAAAGCACCTAAGAATTAGGTGGCCTGAATTCTAGTCCTAGTTCCATCACTGCCCAAACTTGAGCACATTACTTAATTTCTCTCTCTATGTATCCTTAACATGTAAGTGCAGATAAGAATATCTGGCCTATCTGACCTCTGGGGTTATTGTGAAACTCACATGAAGTATAAAAGTATGCTTTAAAAATCATCATATGCTATGATAAGGTCAAAAAACTGTGTAAAGCTACAGATTGACCTGATGAACCCAAGACACAAGTCAGTGGACTCAGTGCCTGGAGGATCTCACTAGGTCCAGTTGGAGAAGCAGTGCCCTCAGAATGGTTCACAGGTGACTGACAATTAAGAGGAAAGAGATAGCCTATTACCATGTGTTGCAGGTACATCTGGGGACAGTCAACTAGAAACAACTCCGCTACCTGCCTTCCCCTCTCCTTCAACAAGGGTTGACTCCCAGCAGCAGTTTCCTCAACATAACCCTGCCGCCTGGCCGTAGTTAACTGGACCAGGGATGGGCCAATATGACTTCTTTCCAGAGAAACTTTGAGTTGGGAGAGAAGTAGACAGGGATGGACAGCCGACGCAAAAAATTCTATGTAGCTGGAAGTTACACTGAGGATAGAGCAATGAGCAGCCATCTTTGGACCAGGGGACTCCACTTTGTGACACAAGTTCCTAAATCCCTTGGAATTTCCTGGGTGATAGCAGTGTCTTTTGTTCTAAGGAAGTGACTCTTGGTGGGCTCCTGGGGCGGGGAGTGGGGGGTTGGTGGGAGGGAAGAGAGTCTGGCCAAGATTAGAAGCTTCAGTTTTTGGTGGAGGAAGAATGAGGCATAGATGAGAAGCAGTCTAGCCCTCCTTGGGCTGCTGGTGCCTTCTGGCCTGGTTCTGAGTCTTCCCAAGGCCAAGTTCTTAGGATCCATGAGTCACCCTTGAATCCTGATAAATTTCCCCTTTTTCCAAAGGCTAGTGGATGGTGTGCATTGTCAAAGATCCTTACCTAAACATATAATCTAGGCCTGGCTCATTTGGCAGCATTATGATTAACAGGAATAGTAAAGAGGCAGTTAAAACACAAACCGCCTGGCACTGTCTTAACTGGGTCATGAACATATTGTGCAACCCTGACAGGTACAGTCATTCCAACAAAGAGGACAGAAAAACAACTGAGTCAGGAGCAATACAGTCGTTAACCTTGACTGCACCCACATTTGAAAATGAAATTCAGGATAATAAACCTAGCCGGACAAGACCACATTTTCTGAGAATTTCTAACTGCTCTTGGGGACTGCAGCTTAAGTGTTTTCTGGTTCTGGAGAGTCACACCTAAAAACCACAAAGTTTAGAGTCCCCCCTGCAAATAATAGAAAGTTGCAGAACCGGAGAAACCAAGATGGCGGCATAGGTAAACACCTAAACTGCTGCTCAGGAAGGCTGGCTGAGTGGAAATTCTACAACTAGAAGGAAAGAGAAAAGCACACTGAGACTCACAGGAGCTGCAGAAGGCAGAGGTACAGAGGCGTGCGCGGAGAGGGCTGGCAACTGAGTACGTGGCTGGCGGCTGGCGGCTGGCTTTCTCAATCGGGAGGGAGACAAAAGCTCCTGACTACTCTGAACTCCAGTTCTGGGCGAGACTCTGGGGACCCAGACTCATTCGGGGAGAAATTGGACTGTATGGCAGCGGGCGAAACTCGAGGGCGGCTTTCTCTCAGAGGTGCTTACAGCGATTACCGCGGGACACTGAGACCCAGGGACCTCTTAGGACAGGGCTGACAGGAAGCCAATGCTCTCTGCTCCACCCTGAGACTCTGCCCCATCCAAGCTGAGCACAGAGGCTTTTGCAAGTCTTGTCCCATAAGGGTGTCTCCAGCACAGAAGTTCTCCCAGCGTAGACACAGCTGATCCTCACAGCCAATTGGCCTGGAGGCCAATTCCTCCCAGTGATACCAACAACAATCAAGGCTTAACTACAACAAGACTGTGCACACAGCCCACAAAGGGGTGCACCAAGAGTGTCCACCTCAGGTAACTGGGGCGGCTGAGCCACTGGGCCCTATAGGACACCTAGCACACAAAGCCACTCTATCAACTCAGGGAAAAAGCCAAAATGCGGAGACAAAGAAACAGGTCACAAATTAAAGAAATGGAGGAAAGCAAACGACTGGATATAGAGTTCAAAACCACGGTTATAAGGTTACTCAAGCATTTTCTAGAAAAGGCCAATAAATTTAGCAAGACCCTCGAGGATATGAAAAAGGACCAACTAGAAATTAAGCATACACTGACTGAAATAAAAAATAATAGACAGAGATCCAACAGCAGACTAGAGGATTGCAAGAATCAAGTCAAAGATTTGAAATACAAAGAAGCAAAAAACACCCAACCAGAAAAGCAAAAAGAAAAAAGAATTAAAAAATATGAAGATAGTGTAAGGAGCCTCTGGGACAACTTCAAGCGTACCCACATCAGAATTATGGGGGTGCCAGAAGAAGAGAGAGAGCAAGATACTGAAAACCTATTTGAAGAAATAATGACCGAAAACTTCCCCCACCTGGTGAAGGAAATAGACTTACAAGTCCAGGAAGCACACAGAACCCCAAACAAAAGGAATCCAAAGAGAACCACACCAAGACATATCATAATTAAAATGCCAAGAGCAGCCCTAACCGGTTTGGCTCAGTGGATAGAGCGTCAGCCTGCGGACTGAAAGGTCCCAGGTTCAATTCCGGTCAGGGGCATGTAACTTGGTTGCGGGCACATCCCCAGTAGGAGGTGTGCAAGAGGCAACTGATCGATGTTTCTCTCTCATCGATGTTTCTGACTATCTATCCCTCTTCCTTCCTCTCTGTAAAAAATCAATAAAATATATTTAAAATATATATATATATATATATATATATATATATATATATATATATATATATATATTTTAAATGCCAAGAGCAAAAGACAGAGAGAATATTAAAAGCAGCAAGAGAAAAACAGTTACCTACAAGGGAGCACCCATACGACTGTCAGCTGATTTCTCAACAGAAACTATGCAGGCCAGACGGGAGTGGCAAGAAATATTCAAAGTGATGAATAGCAAGATCCTACAACCAAGATTACTCTACCCAGCAAAGCTATCATTCAGAATTGAAGGGCAGATAAAGAGCTTCACAGATAAGAAAAAGCTAAAGGAGTTCATCACTGCCAAACCAGTATTATATAAAATGCTGAAAGGTATTCTTTAAGAAGAGGAAGAAGAAAAAGGTAAAGATAAAAATTATGAACAACAAATACATATCTATCAACAAGTGAATCTAAAAATCAAGTGAATAAAAAATCTGATGAACAGAATAAACTGGTGAATATAATCGAATCAGGAGCAAAGAAAGGGAGTGGACTGACAATTCTCGGGTGGAAAGGGGAGTGGGGGGTGCGGGAAGAGACTGGACAAAAATTGTACACCTATGGATGAGGACAGTGGGCGGGGTGGGGGGTGGGTAAGGGCAGAGGGTGGGGTGGGATCCGGGTGGAGGGGAGCTATGGGGGGAAAAAAGAGGAACAATTGTAATAATCTGAACAATAAAGATTAAAAAAAAAAAAGTTGCAGAACCACAGATGATCTGTAACAACCTCAAAATTAATAATCAAGTCTCAGACGTATCAGCCCAGTCCCCCTACTCCTGAGCCCCATCAATCCAGGAGCTTAGAAAACAGCACTCATTCCTACTTTCCTTCATTCATCCAACAACTACTGAGTGCCCACTGTGCCAAGTGCTTGTTAGGGTCTGGAGATACAACAGCGTACAAAATGATGAAGTTCCTGCCTTAAGGAGCTTATGTTTTAAGTGGATAGAGGTGATATAAAGCGTGCTGGCGTATGTGCTGGAAAAGAAAAGCTGAGCAAGGCAGGTGATCACAGTGATGGATGTGTGTTATCCTATATGCACTATTCATGCACAGCCTCTGAGATAAGGTGACAACTGAACAGAGACTTCTAAAAAGGGAGGTTGGCAGAGATGCAGCTCTCCGGGCCAAGAGCTTTCCAGGTAGAGGGAAGAGCTAGTCAACACCCAGTGGTGGGAGCCGGTGTGGCTGGAGCCGTGAGCTTGGGAGGGGGCGGTGGAGGTGCCTTGTGGGCTTTGTAAGGACTTCCACATTTCCTCTGAGAAGGGGTCAATCAGGTTTTAACGAGAGGAACCACGTGACATGATTTAAAAGGATCACTCTGAAATGACTGTGAACTGGCACTCAAGGTAAATGAAGAGTGGGCATGGACCACCAAAACCCTAAATTTCTTTAAAGGTTCATGTTTTAGCTTTAAAAATCAATACATTTTGCATTCCTTTCTGTAATGTATCCATTTGTTTTAATATTAAAATGTTAAATTATATTTTTTAAAAAAAGGACCACTCTGGCTGCTGTATTGAAAATAAACTGTAGAGGGGCCAGGGAAACCAGTGAGAAGACTATTGACCAAGTCCCGACAGACATATGATGGTGGATTAGATCACGCAGCAGTGGCGGAGATGGTGAGAAATGGTCCGGCTTGGACATTGCCGCAGGATTCCCTGGGGGATTGGGTGTGGGTTTTCAGGAGTATAAGATGATCCCAGACTTTGGCTTCCAAATGAAAGTGCTTGTTCAGCTACAGGTCTGTGAGGAAGACAAAAAACTGGAGCCAGTAGTTGGGCAAGGTTGAGGAGCACAATGGCTAGAACTGAAGTTATGATACTTAGAGAATTTGCAATACTGAAAGCAAAATCAAGGTCAGAATTTCGGTCCAATTTGTGGGGCAAGGACAATAATTCAAACAGGACAAGGGCAATAGTAATTTATGAGATACCAGGCATTATGCTAAAAGGCTTTGTAGACTGCCTTTTAAAATCCTTACAACCCCAGAAATTGTGTCATTAGCCCTATTTTACAAATGAGAAAAATCAAGAGGCTGAATAACCTACACAAGGCTGGGAAGCAGTAGAGTGCAGTTTTCAGTTTGGTTTGGATCTGACTCTGAAGCATGTGTGCTGAAGACTATGCAATACTGCAAAGTTCAACGTCTCAGTTGGAGGCTGAAGTCATCTCTAAGGTTCAAGTGTGGGAGTGGTGAGCACAGTTGGAAGCAAGGTCCAAGTGTACAGACAAATACGCATCCAAGCTTGTGGTTTCAGCTGGGCAGGAAGAAACAGGCTTGGACTAGAGTGTGAACCAGGAGCCAGAATCTGCCGCAGAGCTAGGCAAGACACTGGAGAGGGGGCAGTGGTCATGAAAGGGAAGCTACATTTGTAACACTACCACTACCACAAGGCATAGATACACATGCAAACCTTCGGAATCTGATTGCTAGACCTCTGCACTGGGATGGAGCCAGTGCCCCCACACCGGTGATCAAAAACCCTCCTCTGTAAGATACTTGTTGCATACCAACCTTTGGAAGAAGTCACAAAGATTCTTCTCTTCACTTGGCTTGTTTAAGGAGACTGCCCCAGGCAATATGAGGAAAGAGCCATGGTGAGCTCACACTGCTCTTTCAAAGGTAAACAATCCTGGGGTTCCAATACTTCTGTCTCTACCAGTCAAGTGGGAAGGGTGCACCAAACACATAATTTCATTCTCAATATTTAATAGCACATTAAGCAGCCAGTCCAATGTAGCTTTTATACTGGTTAGGGCTAATCAAGGTGACTAGCATAGTGGGTTAGAATTCAACATGGCACTGTCCTGTTCAGTTGTCCCCCCTAGTAAACAAGGAACTTACACCCACAGAGATGTGACACCCAGTGAGAGTGTATGTCAGTGAAACTGGATCCAGAACTCAGATCTCCCAATTCCTAGTCCGCCCTATCTTTCTCTATCCAGATTTTGATGGTAGTACACCTAAAATGATAAGCAATCCTAGTATGAACAAGTATAGTGTAAAAGTACAATAGACTAATATTAGACACATGATAAAACCTGTTAGGGGAGAGCCCCTATTGATTTTTTAAAAAATTTAAATGTGTTTTTATTGATTTTAGAGAGTGAGGGAGAGGGATAGAGCAGTGGTTCCCAATGTGGGGCACATGCCCCACAGGGGGGGCAATTTTGATTTTTAAGGGGGGCAATTCGAGAGTTATTAACAGTGAAATTTTTGCATTTCTTATGGCTCTAGGGGCCTCCTATACAGTATCTATATATATAAAAGCCTAAGCGACCGTTTGGTAGCTATGACATGCACTGACCACCAGGGGGCAGATGCTCAATGTACAGGCATGGAAACATGGAACTGACTGATGAATCTCAGAGGAAAGAGGGGAGGGGAGAGGGCAGGAAGAGATTAACCAAAAATCTTATATGCATACTAGAGGCCCAGTGCATGAATCCATGCACTGGTGGGGTCCTTAGGCCTGGCCTGCAGGGATCGGGCTGAAACCAGCAGTCCAACATCCCCCATGGGGTCCCAGATTGCGAGAGAGTGCAGGCCAAGTCGAGGGACCCCACTGGTGCACAAAACCATGCACCGGGCCTCTAGTCATATATAATAAAGAGGTAATATGCAAACTGACCATCACTCCAACACACAAGATGGCTGCCCCATGTGCTCAAAGATGGCCACCACAAGATGGCTGGCAGGGGAAGGCAGTTGGGGGGGACCAGGCCTGCAGGGGAGGGCAGTTAGGGATGACCAGGCCTGTAGGGGAGGGCAGTTGGGGGCGACCAGGCCAGCAGGGGAGGGCAGTTAGGGGTGACCAGGCCAGCAGGGGAGGGCAGTTAGGGGCAATCAGGCTGACAGGCGAGCAGTTAGGCGTCAATCAGGCTGGGAGGGAAGTGGTTAGGGGGTGATCAGGCTGGCAGGTAGACATGGTTAGGGGCAATCAGGCAGGCAGGCAGGTGAGTGGTTGGGAGCCAGCAGTCCTGGATTGTGAGAGATCGGGCCTAAACGGGCAGTCGGACATTCCTCGAGGGGTCCCAGACTGGAGAGGGTGCTGGCTGGGCTGAGGGACCCACCCCTCCCGTGCATGAATTTCATGCACCGGGCCTCTAGTGTAAATATTTATTGTGACATTTATGCATTTCAGTTCTCTATTATGTTTTGAAACTTTATTTGCTATTTTCCCATATTACTTCAAATTATTATTAACAATTTCTTAATGATTTCTTCCTCAGTATTTCAACTATCCTTTCATTCTTTTATTTTTCTCTTTCATGGATGCCATGTTCTTTGGAAGCTTGTTTAGACCAAGTTAATGGCCTTTTAGGCTTCCTCCACGTGTATAGGAGTTCACTTTTTGAATAAGAATTATATGTCAAAGGGAGGGTATCAGGATTAGGGGAGCATGGCCAAGAAAAGGTTGGGAACTACTGGGATAGATAGAAACCTTGATGAGAGAGATACATTGATCAGCTGCCTCTTGTACAGCCCCTCTGGGGATCACACCCGCAACCTGGGCATGTGCCCTGACTGGGAATCAAACCAGTGACCTCTTGGTTCATGGGTTGATGCTCAACCACTGAGCAGCACTGGCTGAGCTATATATTTTTAATTTAACAGCAAATGGGAACTGAAAAGGCTGAGATAGGTGAGCAATTCAGTCACTCAAAGAGCATGAGGACCAGCCCACTAATTAAACACACTATATAATACACACCAAAGCAGCTGATAGAAAACAGTCCTTTTAAATAAAACAATAATCTCATAAGGAGCAATACTATGCAGAACCTACATTATTTAACATAGAAGCAAAATTATTTTGAAAACACTTCGATTACTGATACTCTTTTACTCCTTATTGTAAGTTACATAATTGGCTCAGCTTTAAGATTTAAATCCCCTGTTCCCAAGCTAGACTGCAACAGGAAATAAAAAACAAGACTCATCATCATCGCTATGGCTGCAAAAGACTCCCTGAGGTGTAGTTATGACTTTGTCAGTTGTTTGGAATTAGGAAGTCCAATTCCTACTGTAGTTAAAATAAACGAAACACAGCAAGCTTGGTGGTATTAATTGAATGGAAAAGGCTTGGTTTCTTATTTGGGAGGATGTGTCTGAATAGCAACTTTCATACTGCTGGCAGGAATGTAAATGTGTACAATCACATTTACGCAGCAAAGTGACATCTCATAAACTTGAAGATACACATTCTCTGTGACCCAACAATTCTACTTCTAGATACATACCCTAGACCAGCCTTGGGCAAACTACGGCCCGCGGGCCGGATCCGGCTGTTCTATCCAGTTCTCTTGCTCTCCCCTCCGCTCCTTTACTTTGAATTTATATTAGTTCACACAAACACTCCATCCATGCTTTTGTTCCGGCCCTCCGGTCCAGTTTAAGAACCCATTGTGGCACTCGAGTCAAAAAGTTTGCCCACCCCTGCCCTAGACACTTGTCTTGTTCACAAGAATGCTCACTGCAAACATGTTTGCTTATAGGAGCGAAATTTTGGAAACAAATGTTATTTTTAAAATGGATACATTGCAACACAGCAATTAACGGAATTAGAGCTAACTGTATCAACATAGTTAAATTTCAGACATGTTGAGCAAAAAATGCAAATTGCAAAAAGGTATGAAAACTATGACATGAGATTTTAAAACATGAAAATATTACATGTTTACAAAATCATGTAGTAAAGTAAAAACTGTGCATGAGAATGATAAGCAAAACTAGGAAAAGTATCTACCTCTGAGGAGAGAGGCAGGGGTATGAGATGTAGGAGGTTTAAAGAGGGATTCCATTGTATTGTGCTTATCAGATGCAAATCAAAATGAGATGAACTAACAAAGAAAGTGGTGTATACATTTTTTAAAAATTTTATACACTTTTTCTATATGCTTGAAATCTCATTTAAAAAGAAACCACCCAAAAGGTGGAAGGGAACAATGCAGGCTTCAAATTAGGCCTAATGTCCAAGCTTCAGAAATAGCTTTTAAAATTATCATGCCAAAACATCAGTTCAGAGATGGGTCAAATCTATTGACAAAGACCATACCAAAAAGTCTGAATGCTGCAGGACAGGTGGACATTCCTCTAAGTCAGAATTAGTCATTTTAAAAGTAAATTATTGTTTGGCTGGTGTGGCTCAGTGGTTGAGCGTCAATCTATGAACCAGGGAGGTCACAGTTCGATTCCAGTCAGGGCATTTGCCTGGGTTTTGGGCTTGATCCCCAGTAGGAGGCAGCCAATCAATGTTTCTCTCTCATCACTGATGTTTCGTCTCTCTCTCCCTCTCCTGTTCTCTCTCAAAAATCAATAAAAATATATATTTTTAAAAATAATAAATTAAAAGTAAATTATTTTTGGACATAAGCAAGATGGCAGAATAGGAAGCCCAAGACCTCACTACCCCACAGAAATATCAACCTAACAATATATAGTCCATAAAGCCTTTAGAACTCCAGAAACCAGTTAGGAAGTCACAATATCCCAGACAACCTCAAAGCCAAGTACATTGAAAAAGGTAAGAAAAGCTGTTTTATTTCTACCATGTCAGCCCCTCCCCCAAGCCAGCATAGCTCATGATTAGAAGGAAAAGCTTGCCTCACAGCTTCTTCCTCAGGAGGGAAAGAGAACAATCGTCAACGTGCCAGGCTGTGGGAGGGCTGCCTAGGAGACTGATCCCAGTATGACCTGACTCAAAGCACTAATTTGATGCCTGGGAGCCACTGAGAAAGTGAGCTCAGTGAGTTGTTGTAGTGCCAGAGAACCAGAGGTAATTCAGACAGACACCAGAAGGAGCAAGAAACTATTACTATAGCCGAAACCGGTTTGGCTCGGTGGATAGAGCGTCGGCCTGCGGACTCAAGGGTCCCAGGTTCGATTCTGGTCAAGGGCATGTACCTGGGTTGCGGGCACATCCCCAGTGGGGGGCGTGCAGGAGGCAGCTGATCGATGTCTCTCTCTCATCGATGTTTCTAACTCTCTATCCCTCTCTCTTCCTCTCTGTAAAAAATCAATAAAATATATTTAAAAAAAATTTAAAAAAAAAAAAAAAAAAGAAACTATTACTATAACCTCCAGAAAAAAGAGTCTGTTGGGGGCAAGGGAGAAGTTATACACACAAATACAGAGATGATACATCCCCATACAAGGTTTGAGATGCCCCAAGAATCTCTAGCTGGGATGATTGGTGAAGATCTTCCCCAGTACAAAGCCAGTCTGTAAAGACAGGCAAAGGCGGCTGTTTTTTTCCAATGCAAAAGTCACAACAAAAAATAAGACACATGAAGAAACAGGGAAGCACAGCCCAATCAAAGAAACAAAAAAATCTCCATAAGCTAGCCAAAAATAACTGGAGATCTATTAATTATCTGACAAAGAATAAAATAACCATCTTAAAGAAGCTCAATGTGCCCTGGCTGGTGTGGTTCAGTGGTTAAAGTGTTGGCCCACACACTAAAGGGTCTTGGGTTTGATTCCCAAGGGCACATAGCTGAGTTGCAGGTTCATCCCTGGCCCCAGTTGGGGAGCATGCAGGAGGCAACCAATTGATTTGCTTCTCTCATATTGATGTTTCTCTCCCCCTCCGCCACCCCTTCCACTCTCTAAAAATCAATGAAAAAATATCCTTGAGTGAGGATTAACAAAACAAAACAAAAAAAACAGCTGAATGTGCTACAAGAGAACACAGAAGAACTACACAAAATCAGAAAAACAATGCATGAACAAAATAAGAATATGGAAAATATATTTTTTAAAGAATCAAATAGAAATTCTGCAGCTGAAGAATACAAGAACTGAATTGAAAAATTCACTAGAGAGCATCAACGTCATACTTGATCAAGCAGAAGAATTAGTGAACTCTAAGATAGTTTATTTGAACTGTCAAGTTGGAGTAAGAGGAACAAAATGAAAAAAGTATACAAAACCTAAGGAACATAAGGAGACACAATCAAGCAAACTAATCTATATTACTCAGTGAAATAAGCCAGTCTAAAAGGCTACATACCATATGATTCCAACTCTATGTATGACATTCTGGAGAAGACAAGACTATGGAGACAGTAAAAACATTGGTGGTTTTCTGGGGGCGGGGGAAAGGAAGGATAAATTGGTAGAGCACAGAGGATTTTTAGGGCAGTGAAAATACTCTGTATGATACTTTAATGGTGGATGCATATACAACACCAAGAGTAAACTCTAACGTGAACTACAGACTTTAGGTGGTAATGATGTGCCAATGTAGGTTCATCAACTGCAACAAATGTACCCCTCTGGTGGAGGATTCTGATAATGTGGGAGGCGATGTATGTGTGGGGATAGTAGGTATATTAGAAATTTCTCTACCTTCTGCTCAATTTTGCTGTGAACCTAAAACTGCTCTAAAAAAATAAAGATTTCAAATCAATAATCTAACTTTACACCTCAAGTAACTAAAAAAAATGAGAACTAAATCCAAATGTATCAGAAGGAAGGAAATAATAAAAATTAGAGTAGAAATAAATGAAATAGAGAATAGAAAAGATCAATAAAATCAACAAATCCTTAGCTAGACAAAGAGAAAGAACTCAATATAAATCAGAAATGAACGAGACATTACAACTTACACAAAAATAAAAAGGGATCATAAGAGACTATAATGAACAATTAAGTGCCAACAAATTGGACTATAGAAAAAGCATCAATTTCTAGAAACATGCAACCTCTCAGAAATGAACTGT
The DNA here is from genome assembly GCF_963455305.1 of Plecotus auritus. NCBI lineage: Eukaryota > Metazoa > Chordata > Mammalia > Chiroptera > Vespertilionidae > Plecotus > Plecotus auritus. Next base: position 62,272,900 of record NC_137770.1, read on the forward strand.
AAAGAAATTAAAAATCTGAAGAGAGCCGGAACCAGTTTGGCTCAGTGGATAGAGCGTTGGCCTGCGGAATCAAGGGTCCCGGGTTCGATTCCGGTCAAGGGCATGTACCTTGGTTGCGGGCACATCCCCAGTGGGGGGTGTGCAGGAGGCAGCTGATCGATGTATCTCTCTCATCGATGTTTCTAGCTATCTATCCTCTCCCTTTCCTCTCTGTAAAAAATCAATAAAATATATTTAAAAAAAAAAAATCTGAAGAGACCTATAACTAGTAGAGATTGAATCAATAATCAAAAACCTCCCAACAGAGAAAAGCCCAGGACCACATGGCTTCACTATAGATAGAAGTCAACCAAACACTTAAAAGAATTAGCACCAATCCTTCTCAAACTCTTCTAAAAAACCTGAGTGGGGAATACTTTGAAACTCATTCTATCAGACCAGCATTATACTGATAACAAAATCAAAGTTATTATAAGAAAACTATAGACCGATATACCTGATGAATATTGACACTAAAATCCTCAAACTCAAAAAACTAACAAACTGAATCTAACCACACATTAAAAGGATTATACATTACAACAAAATGGGATTCCTGGAATACAAGGATGGTTCAACATATAAAAATCAATGTAAGACACCACATTATCAAAAGGAAGCACGAAAACTATGACTATCTTAATTAATACAGAAAAGGTATTTGACAAGATTCCGACACACAAAAAAAATCAACAAAATCCTTTAGTCCAGAACAATTTAGAATATGGAAAGATACATTTGAAAAGACCATGTACCCACATTGAGTTACCATGTAGAACTTGCTTCAGCTACTCAACTTGATGAGTTAAAAAACACTTGGTTCAAGAACCAGCATATCAAAAGGAGGAAGCAGCAACTACAAACTCAGCCAAGTCAAGCACTAGAAGCACCAAACCAAATCATCACAGTGAATGAGGAAACCCCCTTTATCTGTAACTTCTACAAACACTCGTCCCATGAGTCCCAGTATTGTGAATGCCTATGACCATGAACCACCTAAGACTTCTGGCTTCAAGCAACCTGGAGGGACTGGTTGCCTCTGTGTGGAATGCATCATGGGATTCTCAGCCTCAGGATCTCCGATATGTCTGTCTTGGTGTCTCTAGGATCTTCCTTTAGCCTCCACTCCCTATGATCTAGATCAGTTTACACAACTATATGCCTTACCTGGGGATGATCACCCTAACAGTTTAGATCAGTGCCTCTTCCCAAAGTGCCCTGGTTGAAGTGGGTATAGCTAGGATTGATCTTCAGTGTGATGGCTGATATATTCACAGGTCTTGAGCAAAGTCTGTGATCCAAATCTTGACAAACTGAGAAACATTTCCAAATACTTTTAATGGGTCAACTCCCATCTAAACAGGCCAGTTATTTATCTTTTTCTGTAAGAAGACATCTCTCTACCTTCCATCATTGCCTGAAATGTCTGTTGAGTCTCCTGAGCCAAATTTCAGTATCAAGGACAATCATTGGTGCCTTTGGAGGAAGCGGAAGCCAGCTAGTTTTTCTTGGGTCCTACCCTGTCCTGACTGAGCTTACACCATGAAAGCACCCCAGCTAAAGTCCTGTCCCCCAAGGACCATCTTTATTTCTTACACAAAAAAGACAACAAACTTTTGAGTGTGACATCAGCAAGATTGGTGGACTAGAAGGTCCCAGCATGTGTACCTCCAGAAAAGCAATGATTAACAGACACTTACTGATGAAAATAGTTCTGAGAGAGCTTTGGAGTACATGGGCTCAGCAGCCTCAACATGGAGCTGAATGAGGGAGCAGAAGCTACAGCAACCCACTGGAGCACAGAAATCAAAGATGGCCACATAGAAAAGCATAGGCAGCATTTTACATGTCAGCCTATCCCCCAGTCCTGCACAGCTTGCTACCATGAGGGATCCCCTTAGCTGTAACCTCTTTGCAGGAAAAGGACAGCAGAAGACCCCAAGCAGCCCTCATGGCTGTCAGGGACACCAAAAGCTTTTGCCACTAAGGACCTTCAGTCTTCGCCTATGCTAATCTCAGCTGAGAGAGCTGCCCAGAATCCATGCCACTGAGCCCCCCAGAGAAGGAGCCAATGCTGGGTCCCCAACCACAGCGACCCTGGCCCAGCACATGAACATCCACACCCTCAATGGTTAGGTATGAGTAAAATGAACATTGATGGGGTTCAAGCAAAGGTTTTAATACTACTCAAAGGTGGTGCAGGCCAAAAGGACTGACTCCCTACTGAACCCTCAGGATTAGAGAGCCCCAAACAAGTCTGATTTATTTATCCTGGTTTAGGAAACATTTTGGAAGCCAAGATTCAAAGGTTATAATGAGAAATCTAACCTGCAATTGCTTTGAGCAATGGTTAGGGAGAGCAATCAAAATGAGGGTTGACAAAAGGACCAGGGGTCCCTTGACTTGACCCCTCAGTGGAGACCCAAGGCTTTTGCACCAAAGTGGGTAAAATGGTCAGGAGGGAGAGTTTCTGGACTCCTTGACATGGGAGCCCCACAAACTGCAGCACCAAAATATACTGGCAAAGCCCAGGCATAGGCTACAAATAGATTAAGAGAACATAAAGATTGCTTTCCCAATGAAAGGACTGATGGGATTATGAATGTTGGAATGTTTAAATAGGCTTATGGAAATAACTGTCTTCCTTACCTGAATGTTTTATGGGAATGTATATTCTGTCTGGCTGGGGAACGCATACTCTACCAAGTGTTGTAAAACCCAAACTGTCAATCAAGTAAAAATGGAGGCTAAAAAAAAAAAAAAGAAAAACAGTTCACAACATATGACAATGATATTCATTCAGATAGTATTTGCATTTTTTAAAACTTGAAACTACAGATGAAGTCAATAGGTCTTGGGCAGGAAGAAATCCAGATTGTAATAGAACTGGCTATGTACAAAACAAAGATGGAAGACATAGAAAAGTGAGATAAAAGGAAGATTGGTTTTATATTTGTATAGGTAAAAGGGTTAAGTTCTTGAGCAAAGGAAAAATGTATTGGAGAAAAAACATATATAAAAGAGGTTCCTGACTATGCAGCTCAAAACTTCTATACACATCTTGAGTTTTGAAATATACAGTCATGCGCCACGTAACATTTCAATAACGACACATATAAGACAACGTAGATGTGTAGTAGGCTATACCAGGGGTGGGCAAACTTTTTGACTCGAGGGCCACAATGGGTTCTTAAACTGGACCGGAGGGCCGGAACAAAAGCATGGATGGAGTGTTTGTGTGAACTAATATAAATTCAAAGTAAAGGAGCGGAGGGGAGAGCAAGAGAACCAGATAGAACAGCCGGATCCGGCCTGCGGGCCGTAGTTTGCCCAAGGCTGGGCTATACCTTCTAGGTTTATGTAATGGAACTCCATGATGTTTGCACAACAAAATCACCTAAGGATGCATTTCTCAGAACATATTCCTATCGCTAAGCAGCACGACTACAGAAAGCTTTAATTCCATTTAATTATGTGAAGGTAAGTCAAGAGATTTTGTGTGGAGATAAAGAACCTTTTTCTGCCCTAACCAGTTTGGCTCAGTGGATAGACTCGCAGCCGTGGGCAAACTACAGCCCGCGGGTCGGATCCGGCTGTTCTATCCGGTTCTCTTGCTCTCCCCTCCACTCCTTTACTTTGAATTTATTTTAGTTCACACAAACACTCCATCCATGCTTTTGTTCCAGCCCTCCGGTCCAGTTTAAGAACCCATTGTGGCCCTCGAGTCAAAAAGTTTGCTCACCCCTGGGATAGAGCGTCGGCCTGCGGACTCAAGGGTCCCAGGTTCGATTCTGATCAAGGGCATGTACCTTGGTTGTGGGCACATCCCCAGTAGGGGGTGTGCAGGAGGCAGCTGACCGATGTTTCTCTCTCATCAATGTTTCTAACTCTCTATAAAAAATCAATCAAATATATTTTTTAAAAAAAAACCTTTTTCTTTTAAGCCTTTAGTCTAATATAGCTTAAACTATAGCCATAATTCAAAAATGCTGGAAAGTGGAACTAGATACAGATTCTGCTAGCAATTTTCATGCTAGCAGGTAATTTTAATTACCTAAAAGAGTTATACAGGAGCCACATTTGCTGGCCATGTTTTATTTGTTATTTTTCTTCAAACAGGATAACCAAAAAAAGATACAGACAGTATTCAATTCAATAAAATAAAATGGATGAAACAAATTCTAAGAGACTGCAATGCCACATGCTACATTTAACCTAATTTTATTCATGCTTGCCTTGGGATGGGGAATAGATCATTCAGTAAAAACATACAGTAAAAACAAAATATGTCTTATCATGTACAACTTTTAAACTACAATTATGATGTACCTTAATTATTTCCATGCACACAAGTCTAACATTACAGTTGTTGTTTTTAAAAAATAAACACAATTAAGACTTCTAGGAGCATTTTATAATAAAGTAATTCCTAATTTTTCTTTGTAGATAGATCAAGCACCTCCAAAATACAAATTCCTATACACAGTGAGCACTTTACTTAAAATGAATACTTAAGTAAATTAAGTACAGGGACAGCCTTTAGGATAAGCTGACATTGTATATTCAGCTAAGTAGGCAACAAACCATAGTGCCAAATGGAAAAAGTGTATTTGTAAATAAATTTCAAAAACTAAGTTAACTTTTTATAATTAAATACAGAAAATATACTGCTTTGCTAAAATAAATAAGATGTGATGTAGTTACACTTCACTATGAAGAATGCATACCAGAACATTTATAAATGGTGAGTGAATCTTATTAAGAATAGTTTACTACAATAAACGCTGGCTAAATAGAAGTGCATATTGTGAAGCACTATGGGTGGTATATGTTTTGCCACATACTTTTGTTACCTTGAGGTAGATAACACATGTGTACCAAATTCGGCATTTATTTTCAGTTGCTGCTGGTATCATGTGTTTTAAGAAACATGTACAGTATGAAAAACTTGAAAATACTCATGAATGAAAAATGTTTTAGGAAAAAAATAGATATTTCCATGCAATTATGTACAGTCTCACTGTGTAAATTTCAAGGCAAGATTTTTGTTTCCTGTAAAACAGATCATTGTTCTATGAGAGAATGTTTTTTACTTGTCTTAGTGCATTTCTTTGTCTCCTCCTGCATTGCATTATTTTGCTCTATTCTTTATTTTTGTGTGCAAATGACATGCCAGTTAAAATGAAAACCATCTCACATGTAAGAAAAAAGTCTGGATTTTAAAAACCAAGAATAAAATCCTTTCTAAATGAAACCATCTGATTCAAGTAAAAAAATGACTTAAACACTAGTAATAAAAAAGACAAACACATTTCATGAAGAATACAAAGAGAAATGTCTGCTGAGTGTTTTAGTTCAGATGTTTCAGAATGCTGCTGTATGTTTTATGAGGAATCTGTGGGGAAGATTTCATAGCAGAAGGTGTTAATGTGGCCTGTATTGACTTAAGTGGTGACCCAACTGGACTGTGAAACTGTGGGATGCCTATGGATTCAAGCTGCTTGTTCAAGAGGAACTCACCACTGTTATTCAGAAACCCTTCCTCATTTCCTCTCTCCCCAAACTTCCCATCTTCTATAGGCTCAGTGTCTAGCATTTCAGTATCTTCTTTCCTACTAAAGAACTTGTCCAAGTAACTGGTATAAGTGTTTTCCTTCTCAATTTGTTCATCCTTCCTTACCTCACAACAAAACTGATTTATGAGAAAACAGTCCTCTGCACCACCCACAAACTGGCTATCCCAAGAAGATTGGTACAAGGCTTCTAACTGAGCTAAATTTGCCATTCCCTTTTCCTGTTTTTCTCGGCTTACTGACTTTGATATCAAACTTTTCAATTCTAGTTGGGACACTGAGCTATTCAAGTCATTTAATTTATCAACAACATCAGTAGGCTCATGTTGTGAACTAAGTTGAATAGTTCCTGCAATAAAGGAATCAAAGTCAAATCCCTGGTTCTTTTCCCTTTCTTTTTCAGCCAGTTGCTGTGATGCTTCCTCTAGAGCTATCTGGGCTTTAACCAATCCATTCCTTTCACATTTTGACTTGCCTTTCTTATCAGATTTTTCTTTGCTTTGTTCTTTCCAATTGGAAAGATCTATAATAAGCTTGGGTTCATAGTAATGGTTAACTTCACTCTCTCTCCAAACTAAGTTATCTAAATATGATGATGACCTCATTTTGTAGTTACAAGTATGGCTACACTCCAGATCACAATATTTGTTTTCATGATGATCTGGGTACTGCCAACAAGGATCAGTGGAGTAATTGGTATCAAAAGCAGGATCCTCCAAATACTTTTCACGATCTCCATCCAAATATTTTCGAGGATCAACTTGTACTTCTTCTTCATCAGTGACATCAGACAGATTTCTTGGGTCACGCTGAACTTCATCAATATCAAAGTTATTATGTATAGGCCAATCATGCTCTGAAAATTGACAATCATGGTACCTGGAAAAAAAATCAATACATTACTGTTAGTCCAGATGTCAAATTTCATTTGCAAAATCACTGAGTGCCCTTTACATGAAAGCACTGTAAAAGGCCTATGAGGGGATAAAGTTATAAGCCTTCCCTGCCCTCCAGAAACTTATAATCTTAATAGACAGGTAAGATCTGTACCCATAAAGAAAAATATGAGGCAATATTTGGTAATTACCAATGAAATATATAATATAAAAATTCTGGGACCTCCATTCATAAAAAAGACCAATTATAATTTCACACTTATTTCCTCTTTTCTCTATTTTTCATCCACCTTAAATACAACTGCAGGTAAACATCTGAGTGGTTGACATGTTGATAGTTTAATTCCAGCACGGTTTTACAGAGACAAAACACTTTATGGCCACTAAATGCAGATCTCTAATCTCAATCAAGTCTGTTATAGATTTTCTCTCTACTGGTAATAGGCAGACTAGAAAGAGAGGAAGGCTTCTTGGACCTCATCACCAGTGAATAGAAAAAAAAACTCTCCATGTGTATGTGCTACTGAATGCAGTAAACTTACAGTATCCTCTACTGACACATCACAGCAAGGTGACCACACCATGCCCAGGTAGAGGCAGATGGAGACACACACACAAAAACTGGGAAGATGGGAAGGTGGGAACAGAAAAGAGGTTAGGTGATTCAACTAAGTATGATAAAAAACAAAGAGATTGGAATACATTTGGGTATGTTTGGAAAGAATGTGTATATATGGTAGAAATGTCCATGTGGAAGAAAAAAAAGGATGTTGGCAGATGTATGTAAACATATTCAGAAATACCTCCACATTTTAGGAGGAAAAAATGCAATGAGTAAACAAACTAATTTCAACATTAACAACTTCTTTATTAATTGGCAATCATTTTTCTTTTAAACAGAAATATACGAATTCCTGAAGTTTTTAAGATTGTCATTGGGGATTGATTCCCAAATCTGACTAAATAAAAAAATCACCTGAAGATTTTTAAATAATATTGATTCATTATTATGTTACCAACCCACTTTTAAGATAATTATATCCAAACTTCTCTAGAATTTAGAAATCCTAAAAGGCGGCAGAGGGAAGAAATCCTTTAACTAAAATGTATAACAGTATACATTTTGATGTTTTATATGGTTCAGACTAGAAAAGTTCCTTATACTGAACTTATGTTAACCATTCCAAAATAAATTTTGTCATGAGAAAAAACATTTCAATATAAATATCATGATAATTTATATCCTCTGACATAATGAATTATATGTAAAAATTTGAGATACTTAGAGATATCTTATTGTATAAGGTTGATTCCTCTCATCCATCTTTTAAACCCAAAGAGACTTTTACTACATTTTTAAAGAATTCTATATTGTTATATATAATTTAAAAATAAACTTCACTGTATTATGGTTTATTAAAAATACAATAAATATTTTTCTAATTTAGGATCAATTTACCTTTCCCAGTTATAAATGTGACTGTGAGTTTCATCCATAAGCAAAATATCATCAACTTCATCTTCAATATGGAAAGGATGACTGGAAATTGGCTCATCCATTGGAAAAGAATATATGCTCATGTAAGGATGGGAAAGTGCTTCTTCTGCTGTCAACCGATCCATGGGGCTAAATGTCAAAATTTGTTCCAGGAAATCCAGTGCTGCAAAAGAAAGAGATAAAACTCCTTAACTATACTGAAGGTCTACCACCTCATAAAGGAAATAAAAAAGGTCTATACAATTAAAAGGTAAGTTAATTAAAGTTTTGTCAGAGAAATAAAACTAGCCTATCTAATATATATATTAAAAAGAAAAGACATTTATTCAATAAACATAGCAAAAATTTGAAATGTACTCCAAATCTCACTTTATGGTCAATTATAAAAGAAAAGAAATATATTAATATGAACCATATGAAACTACCATTTTTGCCAGTCAAAAACGGTCAAATAACAGCAATTTCATGTGGCTCAACCTAATACATAGGTCCTAATCTCAGCTCTGCAACTCACTAACTTCACTGAATCACTAGGTTACTTAAATCTGCTGAACTTCAGTTTCTTCATGTATAAAATGGATGGAGATATCTTGTAAGTTATAAAAACTTAAAAACATAGTATCTAGTGCTTAATAAAAGACGTTCTCCTTTCCTCCCTCATCTCACTGACTAGCTGTTATACTAATTTGTTAATCTCTGTTCACACCAATCTCATGCCAGCATATCACATAATGCACTTAATCATTTTAGGGCCCTGGTGGAACTACCGTACACCTAATTCTCCTTCCTAACTTAGGAAGACTGTTAGATCTTCCTAAGCTCCTTATCCCGCCTGAACCACACTATCACCAGCTTAAAGATTGCTCTTACACCACCACACATTCGTATGCCTTATTACTTATACCAATCTTCAACTCTGAATCATTTCCACCATCTACTTTGTCGGCTTCCTAGCCATATAGTACTGATGAAAGCTAGATGGAAAATCACATATATATCTGGCTCACTACAAATTCATACTGTAGAATTTCAATTTAGCCTTTGCTATTGTGTTCAAGCAATGTTCTACAGTCCCTTTATGCTCTCAATCTTCCCTATCATTCTCAACAGGTAAACCCACTTCACATTTATCTCAATTCCTGCTTCTTCACTATGGTCTGTCACACATCCTATTATCCTTACCTTCTGTCTCAAAGGAAAAGATAGCCCTTTTCTAAAACTAAGCTGTACTCTAGAAAAGATCCTATTCACATTATCTTATTCAACCCTCAAATCAGTCTAATAAAGACTAAAGAGAAGAAACCTAAGGCTCATTGGTACTCATACCCCTCAGTGACCCAGGGCTGAGATTCCTTCCTTTGCTCTATTATATTATCCTAACCTAGGAGGTCATTTCACAATACATCAAACTGTTCTTGGTTCTCCTGAAAAAAAAAAGTCTTAATTACCTCTGGGCCCACATGTCTCAAGGCAAAAGAGACTGAAGGCACAGAATTATGGATGGTTGACCCAGCACAATCACCATTCTCAGAGAGAAGGAGGAGATATATTCAACTACACAAGAGAAATCCTATCTAATAAAAGAGTAATATGCAGATTGACCATAACTCCAACACACAAGATGGCTGCCCCCATGTGGTCAAAGATCCTGCCCCCATGTGGACACAAGATGGCCACCACAAGATGGCCAGCAAGGGAGGGCAGTTGGGAGGGATCAGGCCTGCAAGGGAGGGCAGTTGGGAGGGACCAGGCCTGCAAGGGAGGGCAGTTGGGGGCGATCAAGCCTGCAGGGGAGGCCAGTTAGGGGCGACCAAGCCGGCAGAGGAGGGAAGTTGGGGGCGACCAGGCCTGCAGGGAAAGGCAGTTGGGAGGGACCTAGGCCTGCAGGGGAGAGCAGTTGGGGGGGACCAGGCCTGCAGGGGAGGGCAGTTAGGGGTGACCAGGCCTGCAGGGGAGGGCAGTTGCGGGGGACCAGGCCTGCAGGGGAGGGCAGTTAGGGGTGACCAGGCCTGCAGGGGAGAGCAGTTGGGGGGGACCAGGCCTGCAGGGGAGGGCAGTTAGGGGTGACCAGGCCTGCAGGGGAGGGCAGTTAGGGGTGACCAGGCCTGCAGGGGAGGGCAGTTAGGGGTGACCAGGCCTGCAGTGGAGGGCAGTTAGGGGTGACCAGGCCTGCAGGGGAGGGCAATTAGGGGCAAACAGGCTGGCAGGGGAGCAGTTAGGCATCAATCAGGCTGGCAGGGGAGTGGTTAGGCGGTGATCAGGCTGGCAGGCGGAAGCAGTTAGGGGCAATCAGGAAGGCAGGCAGGAGAGCAGTTGGGAGCCAGCAGTCCTGGATTGTGATAGGGATGTCCGACTGCCCGTTTAGGCCCGATCCACTGGGATCGGGCATAAACGGGCAGTCGGACATCCCTCGAGGGGTCCCAGATTGGAAAGGGTGCAGGCTGGGCTGAGGGACAACCCCCTCCCCCGTGCACGAATTTTGTGCACCGGGCCTCTAGTATATTATAAAATCCCTAGCATTTGGGAACTGTAGGCAACTAATAAAAAGAGGAAGAAATAAGAAACTTGGGAGCCACACTGAGCTCCAAGTGTATGCATAAACAGTATATGCATTTCCATCATTGTAGATAGTTCTATTGGACAGCACTGCTCTAGAGGAAATGGGTCTAAGATATAGAAATATGTGGTAAACTACAGAGAAAGAGAGGATGAGAGGTAAATATGATGGAGGAAAATGAAAAAGAGGGTATTCATCTAAAGACATTACCCAGAAAGGGTCCTATTAGTCTTAATGTGTTAATTCATATAGAACATATCTTTAAACACTGCATTAGTGAGCACAGTTCTGCCACTTGTGAATACCAAGGATATTTGCCCAATGGTTAACTTAATGAATCCATTATCAAAGACACTCATTCAATACATTATGAATAAATTCCAGCCATGAGCCAAATTTTCAGGTTGGTTTGTAGCTGACTGAGACATGGTCCCACCTTAACGAGGGTAGGAAAAAAAGAAAATTCACATTTAGCTAGATTACAATGCTTTAACAGCAATATCCTATATTTCTAGCTTGTCTCTTTTGATAAGACAGAGCAATAGAGCAACGACACACTCCAGAGCCTAACCACTTGATCCCTAAGCAGTGTCTTTCAACTTGGCTGGCAGGGCCATACCTGTAGGAGGTTTTAAAAACACTGATACCTGCCCTGGTCCCCACCCCACCTCTGGATTCTGACTTAATAGTCTGCATTTTTAAAGAGTTCCTACAGAAAACTCTGAGGTATAGTCAAGTGCTATGTGACTGCTATTCAATTATGAATAGGATGTCGTGACAGTGGCTCTAAGGTTAGAAGCACGAGACCCAGCAATGGAATCTGGTTGTGAGGACAGCGAAGACTGGTTAGGAATGTAGAACTACTTAAAAGAAAGCCCACAAAACCTGTTGAAATTAAATACAGCAGCTACCTTTTTATTTAGGCATTTACTATATGAGTTCCAAGCATATCTGGGGGGAGAGGGGAGGAGACAGTGTCAACATGATTTGCAATCTAGTGCCTAACTACTTCTCAAAACACTTGCTACTTTAAAACACTGACACACACCCACCTGATATGAATAATGGGTGTATAATTCAAATAATGTTTAAAATGTTTAGGAAACTACATTATCTCTAACTTTGTGATTCATGACAGAACTATACAATCCTGACACTGATGTCTCTTAATACAATATAATTTTTAAAGATGTAAGACACAATCAACTTTTAAAGGTTTTTTTCATGTCTAATGCTCTTCCTAAAAAAAAAAATGTTTTTATGACAGATTACTACAAGAGTTAAAGATTTTTGTATCTTATTTATATCAAATCTAAAGATATGTCAGTATTTTTAGATATGAAATTGCTTTAGTGGTAAACAAAGTTTTGATTCTCCCCAAGTTCCTACTACTTTCAAGCTTGCACAAACTTCCACTTTAGCACCTAATACTAACACCAATCTGCAAACTTATGTAATGTGTTTGCTCAGTAAACAGTTTTGCTCATTCCTCCACTTCCTCCTTGTCCTGAAGCCTTTGCTTCTCCCCTCCCCGCCCACCCAACTAAATTCACTTTTTCATACCTAAATCATTCTTACTCATACCTACACTTATTTCTATAACCCTCACAGAATTCCATTCCAGCTTAGTGAGAGCCAGTGATCCAATATGCTCATCTATGATAGTCAGAGGTATAAACTGGAAAAGTAAAAGGAGTTAGAACCAGGAGAGAGGTATACACTTTTTGAAATGTGGAAAATGATTCAAAGGAGCAAAGAAAACAGATCCCAGCTTAAGTGCCAGGCCAAGAAAGAGAAAGTGAGAGTTTAAGTATTAGGTATGCCTTAAATATCTAAAGACTATTTAAGAGAAAGTCATACATCTAAGAATAAAAAGCTAAAGCTTCCTACACAGATCCTTACACACACACACACACACACACACACACACACTTTGTGACGGTTATTCTTGAGTCACAATACCTTCTCGACTAATTCCTGGAAGCAGCTGAGTTAAAGGTTTGTGTGGCTCAGTCATGTCATTTCTAATGTAAACTGGAATTACGCTGAGAAGCTCCTGACGATCTTCCTCATGAACAACAGGAATAGATTCTAAAATCAGCTGCATCTGTTCAAGTTCATGTGCACCTGAATGAGATAAAAAAAACAAACACCAAATATAATATAAACACACACATTCCTCAATATTTACATATTTGGTAATAAACATTCTAAAGCTCTAAGAAGTTAACTTAAATATTGTAATGACCATTGGGGAAGAAATTGTTTTAACTGAATCATTAATCAGCAGGTTTCATTGTTTTTTAATATCATTAATCTTCTCAAAAAGCCTATCTATTTCAATTTCTAGTTATTAATATATTTAGTTTTAGTTCTTTATTTCCCTAAGAAACTAACTCTTAAAGTCTGGCCTCATATTAAGGTATCAAAGTAGTGGGGGGTGTGGGGGGGAGAAGGGGAATCAATGAATTGGGATTCAAGAGACTTGGATTCTAGTCTTAGCTATACCATTACCTAATTGGCTATAACTTTGGGAATACTTAACATGATGATGACTTCATTTCATCATCAATAAAATGAAAGGTTGAACTAGATTTGCAAAACAGAAAGTTTTATAATTATGTGTTAGGCTTAGGCTCAGTTAGCATTTCAGGACCACTATTAAATAAAAGAGGAAACTTTAGGCTAAATGGGTGCCAAAAAAACAAAAACAAAACCTACAACCATTTTGCTTTTCCACTAATTTCTAGAAATTCATTCAGCATTCCAATTTTTCTTGAGTGCCTACCATAAGCAAGACACTTTAGACTATAGCTATGAAACAAATCAGACCAAGTCCCTACCTTCATGGAGTTTACAATCCAGTGGAGGCAAACAGATAATAAATGTAAACATTTATGTAAAATGATGACAAATGCTATGAAGAAAAATATATGCTAAGGGGGAACACAGGAATGTTGGGGGTAGGGTTAATACATAGGAGATGACCAAGGAATAAATACCTCACTGAAAAGTTGAAAGTTGAGGAAATTAGGGAACATACCATATATTCATATGGATAAAGGAAATTCCAGGAAGATGGGAAAAGGCCCAAAGGCCCTGAGAAGTGAGTAGGCCTGGAATGTCTAACAATTAGGCAAGTGTAGCTGAGGTAGAGTAGAGCAGATCCCAACCTAAAATGAGAACACAAAGGGTCTGCTTTATCCTGAACTGGATGGGAAGCCATTAGTTTAAGCAGGGAAATGACATAATCTGACTTCTGTTTTCAGACAATGACTGCTATGTGGTAACTGGACTACAGATTGCAAATATTGAAGCAGGAAAGCTAGATAGAGGGTCCTATATTAGACCAGGAGAGAAATATTAGCTGACTGAACTGGAGGGTGGGGGGTAGCGATATAGATAATAGCAAGCAGTTAGGTTCTGGATATATTTTGAAGGAAAAGCTGGGATGTATACTGACAAAGGTGAAGGATGATGATTTTGGCCTAAACAACTAAGAAGTGGCTGTTTACTGTGATGAGGAAGACAGCAGAAAGAGAAAGTTTTGAGAAACTATTAGAGATCCAACTGATATATTAAGTTGTACCAAAAATAAGGCCATGACACTTCTTATAGGTTAAAAATACACAGATTTCCAATGAATGCTTAGTCCTTGCCATTTATTGCTCAGTTCATTTGAGAGGCCTATCCCTAATAAACAATCTCTCTCATGCTGCTTTTATCAAGCGGTTCACAAACCTACCAATAAAGCATTAGAAGGAAACTACAGCTGGATCTTTCAAATAATTTCACAAATAATTCCATTAAATGTTTAAAGTTTACATGAGTTGACAATAACAGTTATGCTATTTAGAGGTGGTTGTTTTTTTTATCTAATTCTTTTTATTGATATACGTAAGCAATATCTGAATATACCAAATGAACATTTAAAAATACACTATCTTTGTTTAATCAATACAGCAGTAAATTCTGACCCCATTTCATACAACTTGGAGCATTACCTAGATTTTAAATTAAATTTTTGCTTTCTTGATACAATATTATTTTGGTAACTTTAAAATATGTCCACAAATGCTTTGATAGTCTTCTCTTCAGAGGGTGATATCCAATTCACCTCCCCTTAAGTGTGAAGTGTACTTAGTGACTTGCTTCTAACACATGAAATAAAGCTCAAGTGACAGTGTGTCACTTTTGAGTCTTAAGTAACAAAAATATATTTTGCATTCATGATTTTTTACAAAGGGGTCAGAGCAATTCAATAGAGAAAGAATAATATTTCCCACAAATAGTGCCAGAATAACTAGATATCCAGGTTAAAAGAATGACACTGGACCCCTACTTCACACTATGCATAAAAATTAACTCACAATAGATCACAGACCTAAATTTACAGCTAAAACTATGAAACTCTTAGGTGTTAGACAATAGTTTCATAGATATTACACCAAAAGCAGAAGTGACAAAAGAAAAAAACAGATGAATTGGACTTAATCAGAATTAAAATCATCTGTGTTTCAAAACACACCATCAAGAAAATAAAACGATGCTTGGCCAGTGTGGCTCAGTGGTTGAGCACTAACCCATGAACAAGGTGGTCACGGTTCAATTCCCAGTCAGGGCACATGCCCGGGTAGCAGGCTCAATCCCAGTAGGGAGCATGCAGAAGGCATGATTCTCTCTCATCATTGATCTTTCTATCTCTCTCTCCCTCTCCCTTCCTCTCTGAAATCAATAAAAGCATATTTTTTAAAAAGAAAATGAAGCGATAACCCACAGAATGGGAGAAAATACATGCAAATCATGTATCTAATAAATGATCTGTATGCACAGTATGTTAAGAACTCTTACACCTCAATTATAAAAAGAAAACCCAATTAAAAAGAAGGCAATGGGGCCCTAACTGGTTTGGCTCAGTGGATAGAGCGTCGGCCTGCGGACTAAAGGGTCCCAGGTTCGATTCCGGTCAAGGGCATGTACCTGGGTTGCGGGCACATCCCCAGTAGGGGGCGTGCAGGAGGCAGCTGATCGATGTCTCTCTCTCATCGATGTTTCCAACTTTCTATCCCTCTCTCTTCCTCTCTGTAAAAAATCAATAAAATATATTTTAAAAAAAAAAAAAAAAAAAAAAAAAAGAAGGCAATGGGGTCTAAATAGCCTGGCCGGCGGGTCTCAGTGGTTGAGCACTGAACTATGAAGCAGGAGGGAAAAAATGTTCTACATTAGATCCTGTGGACATACTAAAAAAATATTGAACTATTTTCTTAAAAAAGATACATTAACTTTCTTTGCTCTCTCTTTTAGACATTAGTTCTGGGGGAAGCCAGCTGCCATATTGTGAAGACACTCAAGCAAGCTCACAAATTCCTGACTCATAAAAACTGAGAGATAATAATTATTTGTTGTTCAAGCCAGTTAAGTTTTGAGGTAATTTGTCACAGAACAACAAATAACATAATAATTATTTTATATATGCTGGAATATAACTTGTAATTACAGTACTGTTCCTCAGAAAAAATTTAATCCACTTAACAATTTCATTTCCAGTAATCACTGATATTTTCTCAGTTTTCTACAATGAAATTCAATCACTATCACACATCATGAAAGAAATTCCAGATAAATTTAGGGGGAAAAAATTCCAATAGATTAGTTAATGTTAGGTAAGTTGAGTGCTATAAGTATCAGTATCAAAAAAATTTAAGGGCACTTATATACACCATCCTTTCAATAAAGCTTTCTTACGCACCCTAATCTTTCTTTTATTACTTTTGTAAGCAGACTCTGTTCCATTCTCTTCCTTCTGCTCTTAGCACAAACTTGGAATGGTTGGAGGCCCACTGTAACATTTGTTACAGAGAAAAAAAGGTAAGTCAAAAGAGAGAAAAAGACCCAAATCACCAACACATCACTTCTCTAACTCAAAAAATCTTCAGTACTCTACTATTTCCTATTTTTTCAAATGGCAACTCCTCTGTCTACTTTCTAAGTGTTCTGTCCCCATCTTAACCAGTCATAAATATGGCACCTTGTTTTCATCAAACTTTTCTCACTGATTCATGTATACCAGGCTCAGGCCCTTATTTATACAGATATCCATAAATAGATACCACTTTCTCTCTCTCTCTTTTCACCTTTCAAAATTCTTCACTATTCCTATATAGTGAAAATCCTTTGACTCCTTTATGTCTTCCATTCCAGCCATCACTGATATAGCTTCTCTAAGTTTGTAGCTTTTAGAGTCTGTACTAAGTAATTTTATACCAACTCAAAACTTTGCTTTATGACAGTTGGTGTTTTTCATGGATTATTTGCCTCTTCCCATCTTGACTAAATTCTCTCTCACACACAATTTAGACTCCCTCAATAGCACTAACCTCAGCAAAATATTTGAGTTGGTTTGTTTGATTCTGAAAGATCACAGTAGCCAGGCAACAGGATATGGCAGCTCAAACAATAGGGATGATTGGAGCAGGGCAGGCAAAGAAAGAATTACTAGATTTTCAGTAATAGCTAAAAAACGTCACCAGGAAGTGACAAAAACTGACGGAACTAGGCAATTCAGATATCATTTGACACAGATTACCAACAAGCATCATGGATCTAAGAAATACAAAATTATATTTAAGAAATATATACAAAAGAACACTAGAATCCTTTTTAAAAAATGCATTGATTTGAGAGAGAAACATTGACTTATTGTTCCACTTATTTATGCATTCTTTGGATGCTTCTTGTATGTGCCCTGATTGGGCATTGAACCCACAACCTTAGCATAAAGGGACGATGCTTTAGCCAACTGTGCTAACCAGCCAGGACAGAACACTATAATTCTCATTAAATTAACTGAGTAAACAATTAAGTGAATATGTGAATAAGTTTTCTCAACTTTTAAAATATTAAAAACATCATTTTATCTTTATTTTAATATTCCAGACTATAATAAATTGTTTTAAGTCTTAGATAAATCTTTCTTCATAGATACATACAAAATTATTTCTCTCTGAAATTTTACCCCATATATTTTAACTTTCTAACCTGCAAAGAGGGTTTTACCAGTCAGCATTTCAGCAAAGATGCAGCCTGCAGCCCACATGTCAATGGCTTTAGTATAATTATTAGGAGAAAGTAAAAGACGCGGAGATCTGTACCATTTAGTAACCAATCCTTCAGAAAGATGACCCTGAAAAAGAAATAAAAATATACTTTAATTTTTTACTTTAGCAGAGGAATATGAATAGTACATGAAGAATCCTGGATCTACAAAACAAACAAAAAATAACCATAATTGTGAAAACCCAAAATATTATTGATTTCTAAGCAAGGTAAGGATAAAAAGTAAAAAGAAAAGGTACTGTATTATGTAAAATTTAATACAAATAACTAAAAATTCTGCCACAATACATAAAGGAAATACAAAAGTGCATATTCCTAATGATGTACATCAATAAACGTCTGTCTCAGCTGGCTTTCCACATACCTTATGGGAATAATGGGGATCCATGATCCGCGCAAGACCAAAGTCACCTATCTTCAGCACCAAGTCTTCAGTATTAATGAAAAGATTAGCTGGTTTGAGATCTCTGTGCAGTACGTTTGCAGAGTGAATATATTTGAGCCCACGTAGCAGCTGATACATGAAAAGCCGGGCATGCTCTTCCAGTAAAGGGCCCTGCTCCAGCACATTAGCCAAGTCTGTCTCCATGTACTCCTGAACAATGTAAACACTGTTCAGTTCGGTAAGAGAGCCCACATCATCTGTTAACTGGTTTCCACTGGGACCAAGAATTTCAAACACTTTCACAATGTTATCATGGTCAAGTCTTCTAATGATTTTGATTTCACGTAGAGCATGTTTGACACTCTGGGGATCAGTAAGGACAATTTTCTTGATGGCTACTCTTTTGTCACAGTCATTGTCTACAGCAGAAAAAACCAAACCATTGCCTCCACAGCCCAATGGTTTTAAGTCCATATACCTAGAGCCCAGATCAAAACCATGAATGTTCATGAGACTTTCAAATTTCTCTGCCATTTTGAAACCCTTACTATTGCCTTTTCCTTTCGAACTGTTGAACTTGTGTAAACAAGGAAGAAAACTGGCATCAAAAGGAAGGATCTTTCAAAAAGGGAGAAGAAAAACAACTTTGCTTCCACAGCAAGATGGTTTCTTGATGTTCATTGCATATGCCAACCAGGCCCGTTGAGTTCCCCTTAGATTTAAAGCTCAAAAAGCTCTCCTCATATTGAGAATTAAAAAGATTGGAGTACTCATAGTTCAAGAAAGGGGCAGCAATTCTGCAGACATTTAAAGAAAACACTCGAGAAACTCAAACGGAATGAAATGACATAGTATGCACTCAGATTTACTGTGCTAAACGATTTAACATTTAACAAAAATGTGAATAAATATGCACACAACAGGCTTCTATGAACATTCTCCTCACAGTGCAGATACATTCAGTGTTGGACTGGTCCTGAGCAGCATCGTTCTAAGGTGCTGGTAAGCACTATTTCCGTTTTGCTTCTTGTCTTCCTTTGTTGCTGTATATTTCAACAGGAAGCCCTGGCAGCTGTTGGTTAACAGATGTCTCTTGTTAGTGATCAGGTGGCTCCAGCTCACCACAATCACAATCAAAGCTACCGTCCATCTTACTCTGATACAACCTAGGGGATGAGAAAAAAGAATAGTTACCACTGCAGAAAATGCTCTTTTCTTCAACTCTGCAAAGTGACACGAACTGGGCATTTAGCTATAAACTACTGATACATTAAACTTATTTTACAGTCACTAAATTTTAAGATTATGTGCAATCAAAAATAGCTATCTGTGTTGTAAGCAATTCCCATGTGTTGGCTCAGACTCCAGATCCCACCACACTAGATTTTTTGTAATATTTAGGCTCATTAAGTTGTATCATTTCTTAAATGCCAACAAGGAAGGGAAGTTCAGAATATTTTTACAGAATTCTTTAGAATTTGTTGAGGGTTAAAACATTAGTAACACAAAAGGATAAATAAATAGCACATGTATTTATTTATTCTTGGCAATTTATCTTCAAGGAACACTTCTTACAGAAATGTTTGAAAATTAACATACAAAATACTCACTTTTTTTGATAATGGCAAAATATTAAAAACAGCTAAACTTTCAACAATGGAATAAATGAATTATATTCATTTAGTGGGCTGCTATATAATAGTAAAAATCAATGGTTGAAATCACTAAATATACACTAAATTTAAAAAGCAAATTGCAGATAGAAATGTGCATGCTGAAACTAGTTATATCAGGTTCATAAACATGCAAAATAATGCTATTTTATGGGTACATACACATATACCAAAACTATAAAAAAACATATATGAGACTGATAACAAATTCATAACAACTTCCTTGAGGAATAAGGGAAGGGATTAGAATCAGGGTGGGATTACACAGTATGCTTCAAATATATCTTTAATGTGTTATTTCCTTTTGAAGTATGACAAATTGAATGTTATAGAGCTGAGTGGTATGTATATGAGAACTCATATTATAGTGGGGGAAGACAGGCCAACAAATAAACAAAACACACAGATGTCAGAAGGCAGTAAGTGGTGTGGAAAAAAATAAAGGGGGCAGGGAGGGTGGTCAGGGAATGCCTATCTGATAAGGTGGTATTGGAACAATGCTGTAAAGGAGGAAGTATGGGAGTGGGTGGACCTTAGGGATGCTATGTGAGTGTTGCAGGTTGAGGGGTTAGCACTGAAGGTGAGTGTGTGTCCCATGTCCAAGAAACAACTAGGAGGCCAATGTAGTAGCCTTTTAAAGGTATATGCAAGTAATACAGCCTAATCCTAAATGGAAAGGGTTACTATTGCTGACTTTTTATCTAAAAGGTGGCACAGGTGCAATATTCCTTTATTCAAAAGGTCTATCATTTATTTGTTTGATTTGTTTTTGTTAATCCTTGCCCGAGGATGTTTCCATTGATTTTTAGGGAGAGTAGAAGAGAGAGGGAAAGACAGAGAGAAACACCAATGTGAGAGAGACAGATGGATTGGTTGCCTCCTGCATGCCCCCAACCAGGGCCAGGAGCCTGCAACCAAGGTACATGCCCTTGACCGAAATCGAACCCAGGACCCTTCAGTCCACAGGCCGATGCTCTATCCACTGAGCCAAACTGCTAGGAAAAGGGTCAATCATTTAAAGGCAATGAGAAACTGTATCAAGTATGAAATAAAGCAACCCATTCTGAACATGATGTGAAAATTTCCAATCACCTTCAGCTGTGGCTTAAGAGAACCACTAGGACTTTCAAACACATCAGCTGTTTCACGGTAGTAATGTTTTTGTACAATAGGTAATCTGGCTTAATTTCTTGCCTGCTTCATATTCCTACATACTTCACATGTGGAAATACAAGAATCTAAAAAATATACAGAACTTGCCTCAAAGTGAGCAAATCTTCAATTCTGAGAAATCAACAAACATGAAAAATTATGTGTGAGAGAAATTGATAATATTAAGAACTCAGGGACTATTTTACAAAAATTGATACTTACTATCCCTGAGCTCTTTTAATAAATATGAGTGCTTCTTGTATCTGCTTAATATTATGAAGGACAGCAACAGCATAATAGCTTTCTTTGTTTTACTATAACAGAGATGCTTTCTTCAGTTTGCAAGTTTTTGTCTGCTTCTCAGAAATCAGAAAAAGAAAACAAGCAGACTCGTAAAAATTCTGTAGCTTGTCAATTTGTAGTAAAACATTTAAAAGTTAATGTTTGCAAATTAACTTTTGAATTAAAAAAATACTTCATATTTTAAAGAACTTTAATCAATGTGTCCCCTTGTTAATATTTTCTAGTTATATACTTGTTGATATTTCCTAGATACTACCAAATATCCTAGAAAAACAATATTTTTCAAAGGTTCCAGTACTTCTGAAATTTTTTATTTCTAGTTTCTACATGAAATAGAATGTTTGCCCCTATCTTTCTGCCCAATATAGATAATTCCTTAAAGTTCAATCAAGTTTTAAGTTTTTTATAAATGCACATTTTTAAGTCAGTTCTATAGACGTAACATAAGAACAATAAAATCTCTAAGTACTCTCTTAAGCTTCTAGGTCACTAATAGAGCAATCACAGTCCAGCACAAATAGCGCTTTGTCAAAAAACGACACCACTATTATCTGACAGAATAGCATATAGTAGGAATTGCAGCCATGAGAATGAGAAATCTCAAGAACCCCTCCCATCCACATCTGCCCTGTTTAAATGTTAGTGAGACCAAGCATCTCAGATCAGAAACAGAGTGAAAACACCTTCTCAGAAATCTCAGTGACTGATCTGCACTCACAGGGGTAGAGGGTGAGTAAAAATTCATCTCAGGGAAGGTAGGAGTCTGTGCCTAAGCTGAGAACTGCAGTCCTCACAGATTCAGATGATGACTATACTAGTACTGAAAGCCTTGAACAGACTTCAGAAATATGAGACCATTCTAAAAAAGAAGGTAATATTTATCAACAAAACTGTAATTCCACCAGACAGTGAGGACTACACCAATAAAACTGGGGGAAAGGGAGAACCCATTATTTACAATGACAGCGTTTGCACAGTAATCTGCCTCACTGTTCTGTATTCTTCCAAGCTCAACATCCTTTACACCAAAAGCTACCAGGAGCTTGAAAGTAAGCCCACCTTAATCAGTAAGTTGGAGGTAATATTACATCTCTGCATGATAAAGTGGATCCAGTAAATGTTTCTAATTTAGTCACACTTGTTCAGCAAGTATTTGCTAATTTATATATTATGTGCCTGTCAGTATACTAGGCACCAGGGATAAAATCTATAATAATAAAAGGGGAATATGCTAACTAGACCAGGCGTCTTCCGGACATCCTTCCTGACAAAGCCGGGGCAGGAGGGAAGGCTGGTGTCCCGGCTGCCTATGGACGGCCCGGGGGAAGCCAGCCGGGGTCCGGGTGCCTGCCAGCGCCAGAGAAGGAAAGCCTGGGTTCCAGGTGCCTGCAGGCGGCGGGAGGAGGGAAGCCCAGGTCCCAGAGGTAAGCCGGTGCCAGCAGCCGGGGGGAAGGAAGGCCTACTCTTGCACGAATTTTCGTTCAACAGGCCTCTAGTGGTAACTATAAACAGACTTGAGCCCTGTCCTCACGGAGTTTACCAGTACAGTATGGTTGGAGACAATAAAGTAACACGGGAAGAAGGGGAATGCAAAGGGGACAAGTGCTACCAAGGAATGGCACAGGATGCTATGAGAGCCTACAGTGGGAGATCTGACCTAATTAGGGAGATCAGGATGTATGTGTGCTCTAGAAGCCATAAAAAGGCAGAAGCCTCCCATGCTCTTAGTGACCATGAAAACAGTTTTCTCCTTACCACACTGACACTCAGAATAGTTGCATTCCAAATCCTGTTCTCTCTAAACATCTCCAATTTTCACATCAATCATGCAGCTCCTTGCCATCCCTCAACTATACCAGCAATCTACTGGTCAGAGCATCCTCCATCCACATCAACAACCTCTAGAAATGTCCCATTTACACCATTTTTTCCAGCACCTTTCATATTTAACTTCATAAAAACAACATTCAAGTCTTACACTTAAAAAAGATCTGGAGTTCCACATCCTTGTATACTTTCCACACACTTCAAGAGAAGAAAAAGAAAACTAAGATGATACATTAACTTAAAATGTCCCTTCCCAGCATCCTTCCCATTTCTTTACCTCCAAATGTTACCCATTCCTACCAACCTCAGTGCTGATACTGTGTTGCTTGGAGAGAGATCAGTAAGTTTTAATTAGCTGGGTCAATGTTGTTTTGTTTTTAACAATTTGATGAATGATGCCCTGACCGGTTTGGCTCAGTGGATAGAGCATCGGCCTGCGGAATCAAGGGTCCCAGGCTCGATTCCGGTCAAGAGCATGTACCTTGGTTGCAGGCACATCCCCAATAGGGGGTGTGCAGGAGGCAGCTGATTGATGTTTCTCTCTCATCGATGTTTCTGACTCTCTCCCTCTCCCTTTCTCTCTGTAAAAGAAAAAAAATCAATAAAATATATTTTTTTAAAAAAAACAAAAAAAAACCAATTTGATGAATGAAATGAAGTACATAGAATGATTTATAAGACTGATGTTGGCTTTATGCTTTACCAGTGATCTTTTTTCAGCAATCCACCATAAGAAGGAAATAAAAGCTCTCTATGTAGCCCAGGCTGGGTATCAGCTTCCTATGTTTGTAAAACAGTTCCCTGGAACTGCACTAGACACAACTGTCTCATCAAGCATTCCTTTCTTCCCTAAATTACCTCCTGTTTTCTTGTCATTTAGCCTAGCCCCAGACCAAGGGAAATACAGGTACTCTGAGTCAAGCCTCAGTGTATAAAGTAAAGTTATAAAATGCCAAAGAAATAACTTCACTCTGTCCCATCACCTCCATTCTATAGAAAATGGATAGTCTTTCCCTCTTATCCAGTTACAACTTGGCCTGGGTCAGTCAGTAAGGGAGCCTGGATGTGCAAAGCTAGTTTGAGATGAAGGCCTTATGCATAACAGTTACTTTTCTGGTTCTCTCTTCCATCTTCCACCCTGCATCTTCTCAGGATAAATGCTTATATGGGTCATCTGGCCTGATCAAACTCACTGACAACTCTCCCCCTCCTCCCTTTTCAACAGCTCTTGCCTATTTTGCTCTTCTCCAGGGTCAAGTGAGTAATTTGAGTGAAATGGAATCCAGCCAGCCTCACATCTTCTCAGCCAAAACCCCAGCTGCTATTGGGGAAAAGGGAAAGGTTGAGCTCTACTTATATTCACCCAGGACTGACTCCTAACCCTGGCACAGAGAGGTGTTGTTGCAGCAGTCACCCTTCCCTACATTCAAGTCTCAAGCTCTCATTAAAGCTACTAAGTTTCTAGGGCAGAGAAGCCCAAAGGCTACAGCTTAACTGTTTGCTCATACGCATTCTTAACAAAGCCCTTGCTCCTAATGTAGAATAGTCCTAAGAGTTATCAGGAACCCCTCTCAGAATTTGGACCTCAAAGAGCCCTAGAGTGCAAATCAGTGTCAGTGAATGATCTTAGAAACCTGGGGTGGCAGGAAGAACTTTAAAATTAAAACACCAAAGCCTAACAGGCTTTGCCTACTATCAGGAACTACTGATAGCTACATAAAATTTCAAAGTCAAAGACAGGTGATTACATAGCAGCAAGCAAAGTATCCAATTTTTAAAAACTTCTCTTTCACTATGGGGGAAGAAAAAAAGAAAAAAAGAGGAGATATATGTACTACTATATGTAATACTTTAAACAATAAAATAAAATTTAAAAAACAAAAAACAAAAAAACTTCTCTTTCAGCCCTGGCCAGTGTGCCTCAGTTGGTTGAGTGTCCTCCCATGCAGAAGATCACCAGTTCCATTCCCAGTCTAGGACATGTCAGGGTTGATGGCTCAACCAATCCCCAGTAGGGGGTTGTGAAGGAGGCAGCTAATCGATGTTTCTGTTTATCTCTCTCTCTCTCAATTCCTCTCTCTAAAATCAATAAAAATGTATTTAAAAACCACTTCTCTTCCATTTCCAACTTCTTAAATTGCCTGAGTCTTTACCTAAATACATTTTAATTTGCCTCTGACCTTAAAAGGCCATTGTAAAATAAATGCCAATATGCTTATTTTGATGCTCTTATCTAGTTGCTATTAGGGTATCCATATTGGAATATCAGAACTTTACCTACCAGATAAACAGAATAGTCAAATAATCTCTAAAGACCTTTCCAATTCTAAAAGTTGATGAATACACAGTACAAGTTTTTTATTTCACAGATTTGATTCTTCACAAGCACGTATTATAGTGATGCACTCAAACAGGGGCAATGTTAAACCACTCTACACTGAGCATTAAAAAAAAAATCCCTTCTACAAAATTAAGGCTAGAAATTTAAAAGTAATTATAATAACCCTTCATCCCCTCTCCTATCTTCTTGCCCAAGCCCTCACTTCTGACTCCTCTCCTAACATTAAGGAAATATTGGAGCAAATATACAAGCAGGAGACATGCAGACAGCCTCCTTCTTTAAGTACTTTTAGGCATCTAAGATGAAAATATAAATTTCTGTAGCAGTCAGAATAGGTTAGTAACAAATAACCCCCCAAAATCTCAATGATTTGGCCCTGCTGTCATGGCTCAGGGGATGAGCATCGACCTATGAACCAGGAGGTCATGGGGCATATGCCCAGGTTGTGGGCTCGATCCCGAGCAGGGGACATGCAGGAGGCAGCCGATCAATCATTCTCTCTCCTCATTGATGTTTCTATCTCTCTCTCCCTCTCCCTTCCTCTCTGAAATCAATATTTTTTTTAAATCTCAGTTACTCACTAAGTCTTGCTCATGCAACAAGTCCCACAAACTGTAGAAGCAGTTACCATCTCTACCATTACTACTCAATGTGCCAAAAGCTAAGAGAACGTGGAAATATCTCACTGGTACCTAAAGCTTATATTCAAAAATGATATCGACCTCACTCTATTCAGATTTTATTCACCTTTGGTCACATGGTCACACCTACTTCAAGGGAGTGGAAAAATGCAATCCCCACATGGTCCCAGAAGCAGAAAAAAACAAGATGTTTTGAACAACTTGAGTAAAACAGCTTTAATTCTTCTATCCATCAATTATATTTTTATTCAAAAAAAAATCTTAAGTGCTTACTATATGCCAGGCATCGTTTTAGGCATTAAGGTATTAAGTACAGAGTTTTAAGATATTAAAAAATTGTTGTGGAATATGGCCCCAAATCTAATTTGAGGATATAAATATTTGATACATAGTTATCCCATGTTATAAACTATTATAAAAGCAATTAATTTTTAACATATTTGTTTATATTATAAAGGAAGTCATTTTTAAAGACTAAGGGATAATAGTAAACTTTATTAATTATTATATATGTAAAACTTTAGACAATAAAAATATACATATATAAAAAAGAATGTATTATATGTGAAGCATTGTGCCACGCATATACTCTTACACTAAATTCTCCTAACAACATTGCAAAATGGGTCTTAAGATCTTTATTTTAGAAACCTTAAGCAATGCATTCAAGATCACACATTAGCCCTAACCAGTTTGGCTCAGTGGATAAAGCGTCGGCCTGCAGACTGAAGGGTCCCAGGTTCAATTCTGGTCAAGGGCATGTACCTTGGTTGCGGGCACATCCCCAGTAGAAGGTGTGCAGGAGGCAGCTGATCAATGTTTCTCTCTCATCAATGTTTCTAATTCTCTATCCCTCTCCCTTCCTCTCTGAAAGCAATAAAAATATTAAAAAAAAAAAAAAAAAAAAGATCACACATTAGTGAGAGAGCCAGGATTTGAACCTCAGGTTTTTAAACCAAAGCCCATGATCTTCTCTCATGTAATAATATAATTTCCTAATTGACAAATACAGTACACACATATACACATACCCAACCCTTTGAGAGTAGAGTGTATTTCCTACAGGACATTCTTCTGCATAACCAAATATAATCATTCAAGTCAGGAAATTCACACTGGTATAATACTCAGATCCTATATAATACCATCTAATACTACTAAGTGCCTGCCTCTGTACCAATAATGTACTTGAAAGCTAAAACAAACAAACAAAAAGAAACCCAGTCCAGAATCTCGTGTTACATTAATTACAATGCAATCTTTAGCATACTTTTTCCCTTTAGAACTTTAAAGGAATCATATTATTTTATACTAGAGGCCCAGCGCGTGATTGAAATCACGCGAGGTGCCCCGCCTCCCGCCGTGCAAGGAGGCACCCCGGGGGGGGGCAGGACCCGCACCTGACTCGCATAGCGCCAGCTGCCACGCTGTGTCCGCTAGGGTGGGGGCAGGCGCTATGTTGTCTCCACTCTGGCCTGCCCCAGACCCAGCCTTCCTGCGGCCGCTGGGGCTGTGGCAGCAAGCAGTCCCCTCCCGCCCATCTGTGCGTGCAGCTCCTCCCAAGCAGCTGTGATGCAGCCTCCTCCTGAGCAGTCGTGATGTCCAGCTAATTAGCATATTCCCTGTTTACCTATACTAATAAAAGGGTAATATGCTAATTAGACCAGGAGACCTTCTGGGAAACCTTCCGGATGTCTTTCTGGACAAAGCCATGGTGGCAGGGTCGAGGCAGAGGTGGTTAGGGTCAAGGCAGAGGTGGTTAGGGGCGATCAGGCCGGTGGGGGGGGGGGGGGGGGGAGTTGGGGGCGAGCAGGCCAGTGTGGCGGGGGGGGGGGGGGGGAGTTGGGGGCAATCAGTCTGGCAGGAATGGGCAGTTAGGGGTGATCAGGCCGGCAGCAGAGTAGTTAGGGACAATCAGGCAGGCAAGGCAGGTGAGCGGTTAGGAGCCAGTGGTCCCGGATTGCGAGAGGGATGTCTGACTGCCAGTTCAGGCCCATTCCCACAGGGCTCGGGCCTAAAATGGCAGTCAGACATCCTCCGAGGGGTCCCAGATTGGAGAGGGTGCAGGCTGGGCTGAGGGACAGGACACACCCCACCCCCGTGCATGAATTTCATGCACCGGACCACTAGTATATATAGATAGTCCACAAAAATTTACTGAGCACTTGATATGTCCAAGGCACTGTTTGATGGTACATTGGAGAATAAGACAATTAAGGGTTCTCCTCTTTCCAGAGTTTATATTCTAAGGAAGACTAACAAGTAAACTAATAACATAATTTAGATTTAGCCAAGTGCTATGATTGGATGTCTGGGAAATGGCCTTCTAAGGAGCTGAAACCCAAATGAGAAGGTACCAACATTGCTAAGAGATGGGAGAAAACAGAACTTAGTATTTTGAAGGAAAAGAAAAGATGCCAGTGTAGCCACAGCACCTTGAGGAAAGGGTGTGTGAACTAATCATTATATATAATCTTCCTATATAATAAAAGGGTAATATGCAAATTGACCAAACGGTGGAACGACCGGTCGCTATGACATGCACTGACCACCAGGGGGAAGAAGCTCAATGCAGGAATGAAGGCTGAAGGCTGGCGAGCACAGCAGCGGTGGCGGGAGCCTCTCCTGCCTCCACAGCAGCGCTAAGGATGTCCGCCTGGTGGCTTAGGCACACTCTCCGCCAGTCGGACATTCCCCGAGGGCTCCCAGACTGCTAAAGGGTGCAGGCCAGGCTGAGGGGACCTTTCCCCCTTCGAGTGCATGCACTGGGCCTCTAGTCTATATATATGGCTAAGCGACCATCCAACCATCCAACTGGCCAGTAGGTACGACATGCACTGACCACCAGGGGGCAGATGCTCAATGCAGGAGCTGCCGAGCTGCAGTGATTTGGCAGCGGCGGTTCTTGAGTGACACACCCTGGAACCAGAGAGGAGGGAGCCCAATTCTGGGGTGCGTCACTCAAGAACCGCCCTTTCGCAATCTGGGACCCCCTTGGGGGATGTCAGAGAGCCAGTTTCGGCACAATCCCTGCAGGCCAGGTCGAAAGACCCCACCTGCCGAAAGGATCCCGCTCACTCCGCAGATGCCCTTCGAGCCACGGTGCCACCCCAGGAGCGGCCAGCCGGGGAGGGTCTGTGGAGGTTGGCTCCAGGACATGTCTGGCCCATCTTGCCCAGTCCCGCCCTCTGGCCACCTTCTAATTAGTTTCCTTTCAATGTGCACAAATCTGTGCACCGGGGCACTAGTATGGAGATAAGATTGGATAAGTTGAAAAGAACACATGAGGCAGGATCCTACATTTTATAACTAAGAGATAAGGAAAACTATTAAAGGCTTTAAGCAATTGGTATAGTTTAATTTACATTTTTAAAATTCTGGTGACTGGGAAGAGAATGAACTGAAGATAGTTTAGTGAAAGTAGAGACCAGTTAAAAGCTGCTTCAGTAGGCCCATAAGATGATGGCTGAGACTAGGCTGGTAGAAATGAAGATGTCAAATAGGAGACAAACTCAAATGATATTTTGGAAACCAAGAAAACTTAATGATCGAGTAGATATGAGGGATAAAGAACCAAGAGGATTTAGGGATAACTCCTAAGTTCCAATTACTGAGATGGAGAAGACTGGGACAAGAAGAATATGGGAGAAAGGGTTCCAGTTTGGAAATGTTGTCTATTTAGATAATGTCTATTTAGATAACTGAGTGGTAATATCAAGGAGGCAACTAAATAACATATCTGGAGTTCAAGCAAGAAGTCTAAACCAGAAACATAAATTTGAGAATTATCCACAAGCACAGTGTATTTAAAACTGTAAGTTGAAGGAGATCACATAGGGAAGGAATTTAGAAAGAGAAGGGAAAAAACAAACAAACCAGGACTAAACTCTAGGATATGCCAATACTTAGAGGCAGGAAGAGGAGAGAAACCTCTAAAAAAGTATGACAAGAGCTCTAGGCGGTGTGTCCCTATGGATAGAGCTTCTGCCATCAGCAGTCGAGGGTTTTTGATCCATGGCCCCGGTGAGGGTGAGGGCAAGTGCCAGAGGCAACCAATCGATGTGTCTCTCTCACACTGATGTTTCTTTCTCTCTCTCCAGCCCCCCTTCTACTCTCTCTAAAAATCAATGGAGCCCTAGCCGGTTTGGATCAGCTTGAGGATCAAAAGGTCCCAGGTTCGATTCCAGTCAAGGGCATCCACCTTGGTTGCAGGCTCCTCCCCGGCCTGTGCAGGAGGCAACCAATCGATGTTATTCTCTCACATCAATGTTTCTCTCTGTCTTTTCCTCTCCCTAAAAAATCAATGGAAACAAATATCCTCGGGTGAGGATTAGCACACACACAAAAAAAAGTATAACAAGGTATGAGGTAGGAGAAAAGCAAGACAACCATGTGTCTCATAAGCTAAGAGAAGCAAGTAAATGGGCAGAAAACAGTTGTCAACTATATTGAAGGCTAGTACAAGATCCTATCATGTGGATTTGGCAAATGTAACTCACTGGTAACCTTAACTAGAACAATTTCAGTGGTGAGATGGTACTAGAAGCTAGTCTGGAGTAGGTGGAAGAGCAATGGAAAGTGAAAAGAGCATACAAAGACAACTCTTGAAAACTTGGTTGAAAGAATATCAGCAAAATGAAGTAATAGCAAGGGGAGAATGTGAAATCATGAGAGAATATATTCGGGATTTCTACATCTACACTGACCAGTATGGTAGCCAACAGCCATAGCCACATATGGCTATTGAACAACTGAAATGTGGCTACCATATTGGACAGTATAGCTATAGAGCACATTTGTATACTAATAACAATGACCCAATAGAAAGGAGAAAATTCATGATGAAGACAAGACATGGGTCCTTGAGAAGTCAAGAGAAGGAATACAAAGCACAAGCGAAGGAATCTATAAGCAATAAACACAAATGAAGCAAGGCACAAAATTCTAGTAAGCAATGGGAACCAATACGACCTAAAACCAGAATATGTCTTAAACTTGGCTGGAATCTTAAGCATAAGACTAAATTACAGAAGGCTATAAAGGCTATGCAGTAGGGCAGTGGTCGGCAAACTCATTAGTCAACAGAGCCAAATATCAACAGTACAACGATTGAAATTTCTTTTGAGAGCCGAAAACCGACTTCTGCGCATGGGCCACGAAGTTTCAATCACACTGTACGTGCACGCCCGCACGTGGTATTTTGTGGAAGAGCCACACTCAAGGGGCCAAAGAGCCGCATGTGGCTCGCGAGCCGCAGTTTGCCGACCACTGCAGTAGGGGGAGAGAAGGTAATTCATATTTATTGAGTACCTATTAAGTGCCAGGCATTTTCTATGTAACAAATGATTTGTTATTCAGAACCACTACCATGTAAGTTTCATTTTACAAACAAGAGCACAGATGCCCTGGGGGGGTAAAGCAGCTTCACTGAAATCATACATATAGTAAAT
Source organism: Plecotus auritus (assembly GCF_963455305.1). Lineage (NCBI taxonomy): Eukaryota > Metazoa > Chordata > Mammalia > Chiroptera > Vespertilionidae > Plecotus > Plecotus auritus. Next base: position 62,304,351 of record NC_137770.1, read on the forward strand.
GTCAAAAGTTGGACACAGGCCAGTCTGACATACTCTAGGGTTAGAATCTTCCCACTGCATAAGGTGGGAGGTTAAGAACCACTCAATGTTTCTGTACCTGAAATAAATAACAAATGACATATCAATGTGGCAGCTATCTAAAGCGAACAAGCCTTGGAGGTACTAGGCCAAGAGAATAACTGTCCCCCTCAAAGCTCTCAAGATAATGAAGAAACACTTATTTAACGGCTATTTTTAATTTTTTTAATCCAAGTGAAAATAACTTTGAGACAAAAGGAAAAATATACATTCTTGTAATTGAGATTATCTACTTTACTGAACACAGGAGTATCAATCAGAAAATTGGTACTGCTTTGCCCTAACTGGTTTGGCTCAGTGGATAGAGCATCGGCCTGCAGACTCAAGGGTCCCGGGTTGGATTCTGGTCAAGGGCGTGTACCTTGGTTGCGGGCACATGCCCAGTGGGGAGTGTGCAGGAGGCAGCTGATCGATGTTTCTAGCTCTCTATCCCTCTCCCTTCCTCTTTGTGAAAAAAAATCAATAAAATGTATTTTTTTAAAAAAGAAAATTGGTACTGCTTTAATAACTACTAAAATAATATCTGAACATACTAGAAAAATAGGTAGTTAGAAACCTTCCATCTCTCCAATTTGTAAATGAAGGGGGAAATTATTAAATTGAGCCTAATCAGTTATTAAATTACAGCTTAGATTATTTTAAATTTAATGTGGGTAAAGATCACCCAGATCTGTGCTGTCCAATATGGTAGCCACTAGCTATATGCAGCTATTTAAATACAAATTAATTGCAATGAAATAAAATTAAAAATTCAGGCCCTACTGGTTTGGCTCAATGGATGGAGCGTCGGCCTGCAGACTGAAGGGTCCCAGGTTCGATTCCGGCCAAGGGCACATGCCTGGGTTGTGGGCTCAATCCCCAGTAGGGTGCATGCAGGAGGCAGCCAATCAATGATTCTCTCTCATCATTGATGTTTCTCTCTCTCCCTCTCCCTTCCTCTCTAAAATCAATAAAATATATTTAATAAAAAAAAAATTCAGTCCCTCAGGTGCACCACCTGCAAGTACTCAATAGTTATATGCGGCTACCTCATTGGACAGCACAGAACAAAATATTTTAATCAACACAGAAAGTCCTATTAGACAGTAATTAAATGCTCAATTTTCCTCTTGACTTTTTTCAGGAGGGCCCATGGAAAGGGCAACTCAAGACCTGAATTTTCCAAATCAGTCACTAATCAGCTGAGCAACTATGTATACATCACTTAGCAGTGCTCCCAGAAATGTACATTTGAATCACTTGCAAATCTTAAAATGCAGATTCTAATTCAGTAAGTCATAAAATGGGGTCAAGATTCTGCACTTCTAACAAACTCCATGCTTAGATCTCTCTGCACCTTTGTTTTTTTAGCTGTCAAATGATGTGCCAGGGGCAAGATAATGTCCATGACCCTTCTGTATACACTAACGTTTTATAGTTTTACGGTTGGACAGAATTAAATGCACAGAGACTTCATACTCTCTGCAGAGGTAGGCTCTTTCCTAAAGTAAATGCTAGGGTTCTAACAATTTTTGTGATACCATTGTTTTTTCATGAAAAGACATAAATTTAAATGGAAAATGTTGTTTGCTATATAAACATTTAATCTCTGTACAACTTTTCAGAAATGGATTTAAAAGGCTGGCATATATGAAAGACAAACTTTTTTAAAACTATTAGAGGGGCACATTCTATTTTCCAACTATGCAGTTCACTGAGGGGGGAAAAACAATGCTGGACGCAGTCTACACTGTTACCTTAAAAGCATCAGCTCCACATGAAAAACAACTCCCTGGAAAAAAACCATGAACTACAATAACATTATTGTTGGTTTTGTAAAGTCTCAGTCATGGCTCTAGAGCAATAAAACTGACCAAAATCCCCATACCACTAGCAGGCTAGAGTAATGTAACAGCTTACAAAACAAGTTGAAGGAGATGACAAGAGGCAGCCAACAATGCCACAAAGGATTTACTTCTGAGGCATCTTCTTTCTATTTTAACAGGGGTTCATGGTTCATGTGGGAATAGGAACAAGGAACCACATAGCAGTGGTAAGGCTAACCATTTCATAAGGCAATATACCTCACTGGGAAGAGGCTGATACCCAGTTTGTTTATAAATTCTGAATTATGCACGACAGCTAATTACCTATGATCTTAAAGAAACACACACAGGAAGTACCTGTTCATCCTCTAAGTGATAGAATGCTTTTAAAATCTGTAATACTTTTATACTTGTATTTTTATATTTCTTTTAGTAGGAAATATATTTTAAGGCTTGAATTAAACCATTTTAAGTTCCTCTATATAAATTATGCAATGCTCTTCCAAAATCTCTCCAAAGGTTTACTTCACATTAACAATACACTTTATTGCTCACAAAAATTCTTCAAATAAGTCACTCTGAGAAAATAGTATACAAAAAGAATGAGGGAATGTTTTTCTTTTCATCTTTAAAACAAGCTGCTAGTCTCAATGTTTTTTTCTTCTCAATCTTATTTTAAGTCAACCTGCTAAACAGTTGCTTTTTAGAGTCAGTCAAAATATCTTAATTACCAAATTTCAGTGTATGTCCTAAATTTGGAACTGTACATTCAGCTTATCTTTAAAAAAAAAAAAAAAACGGATGAAAAACAGTGCCACCCTGGCCAGTGTAGCTCAGTTGGATGTTCCATGCACCAAAAAAGTTGCCCGGTTTGATTTGGGGTCAGGGCACATGCCTGGTTGCTGGCTTGATCCCCTGGGGTAGGAAGTATGCAGGAGGCAGCTGATGACCATGGATGTTTCACTCTCACATCAATGTTTTTCTCTCCCTCTCCCTTCCTCTCTCTCTAAAATATAATCAATAAAAAATATATACATATATTTTTTTAAAAACAGTGCCTGTAACAATACCTATTTCAAGTTATCTTTTTTAAGCTGAAAACTCATTTAGATCTGGAGAAAGCACTATGTATAATCCCATCAGAGTGGAATGCTCATGTTCAGATGCAATATTTCTGTACCTTTTCCACTTCTTTAAACTAATTTGTAGATTTTATAAAGATAACTTTTACATTCCTAATGAAAACATAAGGTTAATTTCTACCATAAAAGTACTATCTGTCCTTTGTAAATAATCTATAACAAATCTCTCTCAATAAGAACCAAAGAACAGTTAGGATCAAACATTTAATTTCAGCAACTGACCAGCAATTTTATCTTTCAACAAATGTTCCAACACCTGTATGATATAGGATAACCTTTTGAAATGCAATTTAAGAAGTCACCACTTTTTTAGAGAAACTGTGGTTCCTCCTGAGAAAGAGAGAATTATAACGTGGACAGAAACATGTTAGTCTGTCATTTAAAAAAATACAGAGTATGAAAAAAAAGGCCACGTAGCAGCCCGTGGGCAGGATGAGTCATCACCCAACTCAAAAACTTGCAGCACTTCAAGCTTCCTCCTACCCGACCCCATCCCCTCCAGCAATGTACCCTGAGTCAGCAAACCTTTCCATTTTGTCAGTTATGAATTCTCACGAAGCTTAAATGAATTTATGCAAAACACTGCAACACATTTGGGACTAAGACTTGTCACTGGAACATGTGCTTTTTCTACTGCAAAATTAACTGATCTTCAAATCAATCTTCTCTAGATTCTTAATTTACAGAAAGTAATCAAACACTAATCCTCTTTTGTAAATAGGTGAACTTCAAAATATGGTGATATGTAAAGGTTTTTATAAACAATACTCCATTTCCCAGAAGGTTTTTTTTCCCCTTTTAATCTGAATAGTTGTATCTAGATGATAAAACATGTCCTGCTCAAATCTGGCATTTCCTGGATGACAGCAATTACTGAATTTAGGACACCAGTAAGCAATTTTACAAGTTTCATAAGGCAATACTCCTAAGTGATGTAACATACATATGTGTGAAAGGACTTTACACACCTTGGCACATGCAAGCCCTTCATAAACGTGTTTGAACAACTACTCGCTAAAGATATATAAAGTTTCTCCCACCCAATAAAACATTATTTTTCAAACGTTAAAAATCTGACGTTTCTAAGAGAAACTCTAGAGGCAATTCCCTCTTTGGACCCTTCATTCATCTACATAGTCAGATTACTCTTTCCATCTCAGTTTCCCAACGTGGAAAAGAGAGGCTATGCCCAAACAGAACTTTAAAATATAACAAGGCAGGAATAATCAAGCAATCAGGAAATTACTCTGAAGCTGTTTGCGCTCCATTTTGTCCCGTTAATTTTTTTCTCAACAAATCATCTTGCATCCGTAAAAAAAAAAAAAAAAAAAAAAAAAAAAAAAAAAGTTGAGACTGTTAAGGGCATTTGTAGCACTGAAGGAGAAAACACGACTTTTGCTGCAAACCTAGTAGACTTCCAATTCCACATCACCAGTCCCCTTCACTGGACTTTTTCCAATGAGCAAGCAAGAGGAAAACCAGGAAAGGAATAAAAAAGATCCTGCTTCCCAGAGCTCCCACCTACACCTGAACCAGTTGGGTCTTACTACAAAACTAGGAACAAAGGACGGCCAAAGCACCTTTACTTTTCAACGCACCTCATCAAGTCAGATAGCAACGCACGACGAAGGCCCTTTGTACTGCACCGATAAAACAAGTTTTCATTGGGGTCCTTTCCCAGCCCACCGCTCCCCGTCCCCGGCGCGACTAAGGAAAGGCTGCAGGAGGGGAAGGAGGAAAAGAGGAATTCCGACTCACGAGTTTTCTGTGTCTCATGTATGGCCAGACTCAAAACTTAGGCAGAGGACTCACGGCTCTGCGGCGAGCCGGTGAGGTGTGCGCGCTACGCAATTTGCCCAGTCCGCCGGGAGACTCTGCCCGGCGGAGTCAGCTGAGGCCGAGTCACTGGACTGGGAAGGGGGAGGAGACGCGGGAGCATTCCGACCGGCAGCGTGCCAGGCGGGCGAGACTCCACGCCACCTCCTGCTCCGGGCCGCCCCTCCCAGCCCGCCGGGCCGGGCTTCGAACCCGCGAAGTAGGCGCAGGCGGAGGGGCCGGGCTGCACGCGGGGCTCGGGGCCGGCGGGCGGGCGCGGCCGGGATCCGCTGCCGGCGAGGGGCGTGCCGGGTGGGAGGGGCGCGCCGGCCGCTCCGCCGGCCCCACGCGGGGACCCCGGCCCGCCGGCCCGCGCGGGGACCCGCCGGCCAAGCTCGAGCGGGCGGGCGGGCCGGCGAGCGGGCGGGCGAGCAGGCGGGCAGGGGGGCAGGGGGCAGGGGGCAGGTGGGCAGGGGGCGGGCGGGAGGTTAGAACAAAAGCGCCTTTGTTGAACGGCGGCCGCCGGAGGGTCACACACAATGGAGGAGGGAGCCGGCTCCGCCGCGGGGCCCGCCGAGGCGCCCTCCCGAACCGCCCGCGGCGCGCCCCGCAGACGAACACACACACACACTCACGGGACTTCTCCGACTCATCGAGGGCGTGCGGGGCCCGCGGACAGCCCCCAGTGTCGGCTCCGGTCTCCGGCTATGCGGGCGGCAGCGGCGTCTCGGAGGCTCCCGCTTTGCCGCAGTCGCCGCCATGTAACCCCGACCCGAGAGAGAGGGAGAGGGAGAGGGGCGGGGCCTCCGCCGCCACGCCCCCCACGTCACAGGCTCACTCCACGGGTTCCCCCGCCTCCGCCGCCCCGCGCGTCCGCACGCGCCGGAATTTCCAACGCCCGTGACTGGGCGCCGCGGGGGTGGCCGGGGTCACGCGGGCGCGTCGGCAGTCTCGGTGGGCTAGTTTGGTTCGGGTCGGGCCGGGCCGGGCCGGGCCGGGGGCTGGCGGGGAGGCGGGCGGACGAGCCTCCTCTGCTCTGCTCTTGCCCCAGCACAAGAGCACAAAGTGCCAAACTCCTTATGACCGTTTACTGCGCAGCTACTGCATGCAGGGCACTGGGCAACCAGGAGGAATAGGCCTTCGTCCCTGTCCCCAGGATGGGCCGGGAACAAGGCTGGACCTGAAGATGGATAGACTAGAAGGCAAGAGCCGACTTACAAGGCCAACCTGTAAAGAGGGCCACGTGCTCAGAAGGCCATTAATTCTCCCTGAGGGTATGGAGGAAGGCTTCTCAGTGAGGTCGCCACGGTGACCTTCAGCTCTATCAAAAGGAACTGGTTTAACTTGAGGAGGTGAGGGGGAGAGTGCTCCCGGAACGGAACAGTGTGAGCAAATGCTGGGAGGAGGAGAGCCCTGGGTGTGTGTGTGGCGGGGGGGGGGGGGGGGGGGGGGGGGGGTCGGGGCGTTTTGCAGCAACTGGGAGGAGGCCAATATGACAGAAGTGGAGAAGTGGAGAGGAGGTGTACTGGGAGATTACGGGAAATACGGACCGGTGCCTTCTTGGGCCCACTTGGCTGAGATGCAAACTTATTTTATCATGGCTTATAGAGTCCAAGGAACCTTTTCAGTGTTTATGTGAAATTTATGTAAGGTATTTATGAAATTAGAGACACGGGTCAACATATTTTTTCAGTGACTTAATCACCGTTCCTGAATGAGAACCAAAAGTTTGGCAGCGCCTATATCCATTATTATGACCATCTTCAAGCATCAAGCGTGAGGCAAAGACCACTTCAAAGATTCCATAGTGTCTTGAAGTTAAGTGGTTGGGATGGAGTTTAAATGTTCTGTATTTTTTATTTTTAAAACACTACCATCTGAGTACCAGGTGTGAAGAGGAGATGGTGAGTAAAAACCGAGAGGAAGGGGGGGAGGCTTGTTCCAACCGCAGGATTTTGAATTTGTAGATGCAGCCTCTCTGCCACAAGAGCTCCTCACCTGCATCTCCCACTGCCCCTGCTCTGGCTCCCCGCAGATTCCTAAAACACCTTTCCTCCCTCACCCATCAATGTTGGATTACCAGGAGGCAGGGGGGCAGGAGAATAAGTAACAAGCACTGTGCCTTTCCTCAAGGAGCTTAAGATGCAATGTCAGCTCCTGACTTCCAACAGAGACCACCAAAATAACCTGTGGATCAAGCAAAGCCAAGTTTATTGCTTACAGCAGTAAGAGAGACCACTACGTTGACAGTAGTGTCTCAAAGAGGGAGGTCAAGAGTAGGCTAGTTTGGAGATTTGATGGATCTGGTTTAAGATAGGTCTTTCAATGAAAGAGCATGGCTAAATTTGTGATATAATCGTTTAGGATGACTGTACACAGGGAGGGGAGAGTCTTGAAGCAAGCCTAGAAGAGTAAACTGTTGTTGGATAAACCCAATAGCGTAATCTTGAGGAGGGGACTACAGGCGAGTCAGTAGCCTGTTCAGAAAAATGGACTTTGAGGAAGTTCCTGAAACTGCAATTAAATTATTTGCAACTCCTGCCAAAACCGGTTTGGCTCAGTGGATAGAGCATCAGCCTGCGGACTGGAGGGTCCCAGGTTCGATTCCGGTCGGGGGCACGTAACTTGGTTGCGGGCACATCCCCAGTAGGAGGTGTGCAAGAGGCAGCTGATCGATGTTTCTCTCCCATCGATGTTTCTAACTCTCTGTCCCTCTTCCTTCCTCTCTGTAAAAAATCAATAAAATATATTAAAAAAAAAACTATTTGCAACTCCTTCTTGGGCAAGACTTTTTAAGTCATGTTTATGCAGACGGTTGCATTGTAAAGTATGCAGTCAGTCTTAGTTTTTAATCCTATTGTGTGGCTGTAAATAGTTTCAGTTCTCAGTAATTTCCCACAACTTTATTGGTGAGTAATGAATTCATTTTGGTGGATTATAACCTGCCTTTTCTTCTTAATGAGATAGAGCAAAAAATTAGAGCGCATCACCCATAACAAAGGATACTGTTTTGCAGAACTTTTGTTTCAGTCATGTACCATATTTCAACAACTCTACAATGTCATCAATTAAGATATGCCATTATTTTATGTACTATTGAGAAAGTGAAAATTCTATCAAAATATGATAGCCTATTGCTACATCCTAATTTCAGATATATTAAAATCGAGAAAGTACTTCTTGAAATTAATCAAATATAAGGGATATAGCCGAAACCGGTTTGGCTCAGTGGATAGAGCGTCGGCCTGCGGACTGAAGGGTCCCGGGTTCGATTCCGGTCAAGGGCATGTACCTTGGTTGCAGGCACATCCCCAGTGGGGGGTGTGCAGGAGGCAGCTGATCGATGTTTCTCTCTCATCGATGTTTCTAGCTTTCTATCCCTCTCCCTTCCTCTCTGTAAAATATCAAATATATTTAAAAATATATATATATAAGGGATATATAAGTGTGTCAATTGGATCACCACATAAAATGTATTTCTATTTATTGCTGATTATTGCTGTGAACGATGCTCTTGTTAAAAGTGTTTGAAGGCCCTGTTTTAGTGGAAGAATGCAGGAGAGGAACAGGTAAGTACACCATAAGGCAGCTTGAGATGAGTGCTTACTGAGCAGAGATGCAAATTACTTGTCTTGTTGGAAGGAACAACTGATGACAATGGGAGACATCAGGAAAGGTTAGTTTGAAAGAGAGTATTTGAGCTGGGCTTGATTCCATCAGGAAGTATCAGGAAAAAGACATTGCTGAATGAGGGCAGAGTTCTGTACAAAAGCATGAATGCACAGGGCACACTCTGGAAAATGGGAAAGTCTGGCAGGCCCGGGAAAATGAAGACAAGTTAGCATCATATTGAGAAGGCCTTGATTGCATGTCAGAACTTTGGATTTATGCTAAAGGTAGTAGGAGAGGAATTTAGATGACGCAACTAGTTTTTTAGAACAATAATTCTGGCATGAATGGGAAGGATAGACTAGTTGAGCAAGAGATGGGGGACAAAGAGTAAGAATTCATTTTTTCTTCTACCCTGCATCCAGCCTACTTTACTCTGGTAACAATACTTTGATTCCTTTAAGGTGGAACCACCCTTTTCCTGTTTACAGTAGTCCCTCCTTATCCACGGTTTCACTTTCCATGGTTTCAGTTACCAGTGGTCAACAACAGTCTGAAAAATACTAAATGGAAAATTCCAGAAATAAGCATTCATAAGTTTTAAACTGAGTTTTAAACTGTTCTGAGTAGCATAGTGAAATCTCTAGCCGTCCGGCTCCATCCTGCCTGTGATGTGAATCATCACTTTGTCCAGCATATCAGTGCTGTATATGCTACCAACTACCCACACTTTAGTCTCTTAGTAGCCATCTAGATTATGACATGGACTATTTAGGTATCACAGTGCTTATTTTATTTTACTTTTTTAAGTATATTTTTATTGATTTCAGAGAGGAAGGGAGAGGGAAAGAGAGAGAAACATCAATAAGAGGGAATCATTGATTGGCTACCTCCTGCATGCCCCCTACTGGGGATTGAGCCTGCAACCCAGGCATGTGCCCTTGACTGGAATCGAACCTGGGACCCTTCAGTATGCAGGCCAAAGCTTTATCCACTGAACCAAACCAGCTAGGGCTCACAGTGCTTATTTTACATAAAAATGGCCCAAAAGCCATTTACATAACTTTTATTGCAGTGTATTTTTAGGATTGTTCTATTTTTTATTACTATTAATCTCTTACTGTACCTGATTTATAAATTGAGCTATCATAATATGTATGTATCCGAAAAACAGTATATGTAGGGTTTCAGGCATCTGTGGGGGGGTCTTGGACCATATCCCCTGTGGGTAAGGGGACTACTTTATGAGCTACAAAATTGGAATTGTGTCTTTTGGGTGATTTCACATGGGAGTTAAATGCTATTATATTTATATTTCAAACTGGCATTACACAATATAAAATGTAATTCAAAAATTTATGCTAATTTAAATATTTAATTTTTCCTTACTTAGAATGATATTTAATAGTTGTAATAGTTAACTATCTAAATTTATAATACCACTAGAGGCCCGATGCACGAAGATTCGTGCAAGAATGGGCCTTCCTTCCTCTGGCTGCCGGCACCGCCTTCGCTCCTGCTGGAGCCACCTTTCCGCCTTCCCACACTGCCCAGAGGCCCAGAGTGGCTGGGACGGTGCAGAACGCCTGCGTCCCACCCGGCCGCTTGGCACCTGTGAATGCAAATTAACTTGCCATCTTTGTTGGGTTAATTTGCATAGTCACTCCTGGTTGGCTGGTGGATGTCGTGAAGGTACGGTCAATTTGCATCTTTTATTAATGTAGATGACACATCAAGAGAAACCAGAAGAAAGCGGGGCGGGGGGGAGCTTTATATTTTAATTATTTAGCTGCATCATTTCCTAGTTTTTGAACAAGGGTCCTCAGAAGTTATTTAGCTGGCTTTGAAACACGCCCCCCCCCCTTCCGCCTCCAAAAGAGTCCCAACAGTTCTACTCTGAAGAAGGTGGAGTCAGGGAAGACTTCCCACCTACCCTCAGTCCCCCTCACTGACAGGATTCGGGTAGGAGAAGTTAGAGAATGAATACATCTCTGCCCTGTGAATAAGGCATCCAAGGCCACAGCTCCCAGCTGTCCACACTCAGGAGCTGCATTTCCTATAGTAAACATACAGGCGGTAGGAAGTGGGGGAGGAAGGAAGACCTTGTTCCGCACATTTTCCCATAGAAACAATGTTGTGGATCACAGCTCTAATCCTCTCAGGGTCAAGCTGCATGTGGGCTAAATGGGCTTCTCACAGTTGGTCTGAAACCTAACTAGCATTTGTCACATTATTTCTCTGGGGAAAATGTATTTTCAGTTTCAGACAACCAAGTTAAAAACCAACTTTTGAGAACATAACTTAGTCATACAGGGACTCTACCTTCCTAGCTCAAATTGCTGAGACCATAGAGAAGAATGGTATCTGTAAGACCCAGGTAAACAACTAAATGCAATTGAGGAGTCATTAAAAGTTATAACTTGCTCAGTCACTGTGGCTCAGTGGTTGAGCATTGACCTAGGAACCAGGAGGTCACAATTCCATTTCCAGTCAGGGCACATTCCCAGGTTGCAGACTTGATCCCCAGTAGGGGGTATGCGGGAGGCAGCCAATCAATGATTCTCTCAGCATTGATGTTTCTATCTCTCTCCCTCTCCCTCTCAGAAATCAATAAAAATATATTTTTAAAAATACTGGGTCATTAATTGTTTTAAAGTTGTAACTTCACTTTATCCTCTGAGTGGTATGACGAGTCCAGTCCTTCAGATTTACAGTTTGAAGAACTTGATTGCAGGTTCACCAGGGTTGATTGGTCTCTGGCAACCAACACCCACAAACCAAATCCCAGAAACTGCACTGTAAGCCAGATGCTAATCCATTAAGAACACAAAAGCTGTGCTGAATTGGGCTAAAGATTTATCCAGTCTGGTATTCTCTGACAATGATTGTGAACTTAATGTTTTACTCATTGTAAGCTCTAATGTTGAGCACAGTGCCTGAATATAATGTTGATTCAATAAATGTTTGTTGAAAATGAAGTGTTTTTCTCTGAGGGAACAATAATAAAGTTTACATTGATTTTTTTTAAAATGAAGTGTTTTGCAATTGCCCTCTATGATATAAACTTCAGAAAGGTATTTCCTCCAAATGTTTATCTTTCGGAAATTTATAATTATTTTTAAGGCAACTTTCTCCTGAGGTTATTGTAGTTGCCCTTTTCTATGACCTAGAGCCGTGGTCGGCAAACTGCGACTCGCGAGCCACATGCGGCTCTTTGGCCCCTTGAGTGTGGCTCTTCCACAAAATACCACGGTCTGGGCGAGCCTATTTTGAAGAAGTGGCGTTAGAAGAAGTTTAAGTTTAAAAAATTTGGCTCTCAAAAGAAATTTCAACCGTTGTACTGTTGATATTTGGCTCTGTTGACTAATGAGTTTGCCAACCACTGACCTAGAGTATCTACTAGACTTTTTTTAGGGGTTTGCTGCATAATTAAATGAATGACTAGAGGCCTGGTGCATGAAATTCTTGAGTCCCTCAGCCTGGCCTGCGCCCTCTCGCAGTCCGGGAGCCCTCGGGGGTTGTCCGACTGCGCTTGCCAGCAGTAAGCCTGGCTCAGGGCTTCTGGATGAGTGGCGCTCCCCCTGTGGGAGCACACTGACCACCATGGGGCAGCTCCTACATTGAGCGTCTGCCCCCCGGTGGTCAGTGTGTGTCATAGTGACCAGTCGTTCCACCATTCGGTCAATTTGCATATTAGCCTTTTATTATCTAGGATTCCAGGTACAACTTCATTACTGGTTTGTCAAATATAGGACAAAATAATTTTGTCAAAAGCTTTCTGTTTTGGGGGGCGGCGGGTGCTGGGAAAAAAAAAAAAAGCTTTCTGTTTTTCCATGTTCTTAGCAATGAGGCCTAGCATTTTATTGTTATACTAGAGGCCTGGTGCACGAAATTTGTGCACTCCAGCAGGTCCCTTAGCCCACGGGGGGATGTCCGCCTGCTGGGTTAGAATCAGGCCTAAGCTTGCAGTCAGACATCCCTCTCTCAGTCCAGGGCTCTTGCGGTCTGGGACCTCTCGCTCCTTACTGCCCATCTATAGCGGAGGCGGGAGAGGCTCCCGCCACCGCCGCTGCGCTCGCCAGCCGCGAGCCAGGCTTCTGGCTGAGTGGCGCTCCCCTGTGGGAGTGCACTGACTATCAGGGGGCAGCTCCTGCATTGAGCATCTGCCCCCGGTGGTCAGTGTGCATCATAGTGACCAGTTGTTCTGCCATTTGGTCGATTTGCATATTACCTTTTTGTTATATAGGATGCCTTTAGGAAACAGCAATAACTCCTGGTTCTCTTTCTTGGAATAAAACATAGCTCCAAGCTCATCTTCCTTTACATGTTCAGACTAACAATCCTAAATGCATTATCCAAAATCAGTACAGAATGAAACTCATTTGCCACACTTTGTCCATAACTTTTTGCAATTCTCTTTTCTTCAATTTATATCCATCTGCTTTGTGTTTACTACTCTAGAGAGCTTAAGGACATCTCAGTCCAGTGACTTTTCTTCTATGAGCCCACTTTCAGACAGTCCATGGAAGTTTTAAATAAGACAAGTTCCCCTTGAGGGCTTAACCCTTGAGGGCTCCACTCTGAAATTGAAAGAATCCATGTGGTATTCTGGCACCAACAGCAGTCAGCTGATTTGGGGACTTCCCCAATTCTGCCACTTAGCTGTTAGACTCTAGGCAAGTCATTTAATCTTATCTTTAAAATGGTATAAATAACACCTGCCTCACCTCCCTTGAAGGATTGTTCCAAGGATTACATGAGATAATGTGTGTGAAAGCACTCTGAAAATGCTAACACTGCACTGTATAAATAAGAGGTGTTATTAATATCTGCATACAGAAGCTTGCCTATTTAAACCATGGTTTCCTGAAGTTAAGCTAGCTCTCTCTTCTTTCATTCAATTCATCCCACAGATATTCTTATAAGTACTGTGTGCTAACCGATTGCGCCACTGGAGCGCCCATCCCACAGATATTCTTACCTGCCTTTATCCAAAATAGAATTTTCTCCCTACTTTTAAATACATACACACACACACACACACACACACACACACACACACACACACACACACTAGAGGCCCGGTGCACAAAATTTGTGCACTGGGGGGTGTCCCTCAGCCCAGCCTGCACCCTCTCCCGTCTGGGACCCCTCAAGGGATGTCCAACTGCCAGTTTAGGCCCTATCCCTCTCACAATCTGGGACTACTGGCTCCCAACCACTCGCCTGCCTGCCTGACCACCCCATAACTGCTCCCCTGCCAGCCTGATTGCCCCAACTGCCCTCTCCTGCTGGCCCGATCGCCCCCAACTGTCCTCCCCTGCCGGCCCGGTCGCCCCCAACTGCCCTCCCCTGCTGACCATTTTGTGGTGGCCATCTTTGACCACATGGGGGCAGCCATCTTGTGTGAGGGTGTGAGGGTCAATTTGCATATTACCTCTTTATTATATAGGATATATTTTATTGATTTCAGAGAGGAAGGAAGGGGTAGAGAGATAAACACATTCAATAATGAGAATCATTGATCCTCTGCCTGCTGCATGTCCCCTGCTGGGGATCAAGCCTGCAACCCAGCCATGTGCCCTGATAGAATCTCGACCTCCTGTTCATAGGTCGAGGCTCAACCACTGAGTCATGCCAGCTGGGGTTGTCCCACTTTCTTGGTAACTTAGTTGGGTAGAGCTTTTTTTTCAATGTTTAGGATGTAAATTGGTAGAAACTTTAAAAAGTGTAGTGCTCCCTGATTCCATGCTTATTTTTCAAAGAAATGTGGTCAAATGGTGAAGCAAGAGACATGTTCAAATATGTTACTGCAAAGGTATAAGGCCTATATCTCCCCACAGAAAGCAGGAGTGACACCCTGGTCAGGTGCTCAGTGGTTACAGCGTCGGCCACACTTGGAGGGTGAAGGGTTGGATTCCCAGTCAAGAGCATGTACCTGAGTGGCAGGTTCATTCCCCACCCCTAGTCGGAGTGTGTGCCTGCAGGAGGCAACCAGTTGATGTGTATCTCACATCGATGTTTCTCTCTCTTTCCCTCCCTCTCTCTCTTTCTCTATCCCTTCCACTCTCTGGAAAACAATGGGAAAAAATATCCTCTGGTGAGGATTAACAACAACAAAAAAGAAAACAGGAGTCGCTTCTACTCTCATACAAGGAGGGACAAAAGGGGAAGTCCAGGGCAGGCACAGCTGAGGAGACAGCGGGAAAGGGATGAGGAGTAACTGGAGACAGCCTCTCAGATCCTAGCAATCAGGATTATAATAAACAGATTTACTTACATAACAGCAGCTTAAGGCATTCTCCTTTCATTTAGCCTGTGGTCCATTCATCAAAGGAAAACTGCTTCCATTTTTACAAACCTCTGATGAAGGTTTATAGATACTGTTCCAAAAGAAAAATAAGAGGCAAACGATTCTTGGGAAAGAGGAAGAAAGATATTTAAAAAACTGATTTAGCTGTACAGCAGGTTATGAAGGAGAGAAAAGAGATTAAAATGGTTCTTTCCCTCCTCCTTCTATGACTCAGAGATTAAACCTAAAAATAATCTTCATCCCAGTATAGGGAAGCTGAACAAAGACACATCTCCACATTACAACTTCCATGATAGCCTTGGAAAGGAAGGGAACAAAAGGCAGGAGGAGGTAGGAAATAGCTATTAACGATAATCTGGGCCCAGCTGGTGTGGCTCAGGAGTTGAGCATCGACCTATGAACCAGGAGGTCACCGTTCAATCCCCAGGCAGGCACATGCCTGAGTTTCGGGCTCGATGCCCAGTAGGGGTATGCAGGAGGCAGCCAAATTAATAATTCTCATCAAGGATGTTTATATCCCTCTCTTCTTCTCCCTTCCTCTCTCTGAAATCAATAAAAATATTTTTTAGAAAATACTCTTTAAAAATAAAAATATATTTAAGCAAAATTTTTTTAAGATAATCTGGAAGACTTTATCTACTCAGAGTGGTGAGGTGAACTTGAAGGGCAGTCTAGCTGTGATGAAATAGGCGTTTTCTTGTCCTATTCTGAGGTGTGTTGCATTAGCAAGGATGAAGCCTCAACTTGCCTTTCCAGTCTTATCTCCTATTAACACTCCTTGTGATCCATATTTTACTCATTCAAATGAATTTTTGTCTTTCAACATCATATCCCTTTCTTTATAGCAGCAACAGAAGACTCTTTTAGGTGTTTCCTTAGTCACAATTTAAGTATGTTCATTTAAAACAAAAGTCACTTATTTTGAAAGTATTTCAAACTTACAGAAAAATTGCACACATAGCATAGTGAACTTTTCTTTTTTACCTGAAAAATTTTAGAGTACACGTTGATAACATGATACCTATGGTGGACATTGAGATGCATTGACCAGCTGCCCTTTAAAGAAGGACTTATTGTCCTGATATGGGGACTGCGGTCAGCACACAGCTGTCAGCTGTCATTTCCCTCATGGTTTCCCTCTTTGCTTCATCTGCAGAGAGCCACCTTACCCAAGGAAATGACCCTTTTCCAAAACCAATGACTGATCAAGGCAAGGTTAGAAAGGCCTGGCTATTTCAGCCATGTGCAGGACAACTTCCCTGGGTCATTTCTGCTCAAGAGCTCTCATTGGGGTTAGTTGAGGCTATCAGCCTGCCTCTCAGGTCAACTCCTCCTTCTGCCCAATCCTCTTTCTTTCCCCACCCATCCACCGATAGTGATCCCAAGAGCTCTACCAAATAATTATCCTGCACACAAAATCTGTCTTAGAGTCTGCTTCCTGGGAAACCCAAACTGCCTGCTTTGGGACCAGGAGAGGTCTGAGGGAACAGTCGATAAGATAGGGTTTTTGAGCTGGATAGCTTACCAGTCAGCTGCTGGGAGGACTTGGTCAGTGGTGATAGATGGAGCACAGATAGCCCCTTTCACAAGGTGGCAATCAGTTATGAAAATTTTCGCCAGTGGTGAATTGAGATAGTTCACTAATAAAAGAATGTATTAGCTGGAACAACATATGAGAGAAATTGTAACTATAGCAACCATGGGATTGGATGATTATCGCTTAGCTCTCTTGAAACTCTAGGAAAAGAAAACAAAAAGCAAAGAGAATAACTAGCAGCATCTGAAAACCAAGTGTGAAAACTAGAGGGTCTCTGGTAGCATGTAAAGAGGCTTTCATAACCTGCAGTGGGAGAGCAGAGAAAACGGAACTAAATATTTAATGTGTAAATTGCTGAAAAAGTTCAACATAAAGTTACTTTTGACCAGCAATTTCATTCCTAAGTTATATACCCAAGAGAAATAAAAACATATGTCCACACAAAAATTTGTACACAGATATTTATAGCAGCATTATTCATAATAGCCAAAAAGTGGAAAAATCCAAATATCCATCAACTGATAATCAGTAAATGAAATATACTAAATCCATACAATGGAATACTATTCAGGTATAAAAAAAGAATGAGACTGACACATGCTACAACATAGATGAACCTTGAAAATATGATGCTAAGTGAAAGAATATATATATATATATATATATATATATATATATATATATATATATATAAAAGGCTAATATGCTAAGTGTCCAACCATCTGACCAGTTGCTATGATGTGCACTGACCACCAGGGAGCAGATGCTCAACGCAGGAGCTGCCATGATGCGCACTGGCCATTTACAGAGAAATGGCACCACGGACCTGGCACCCACAAAGCAACACTCAGCTTCCCCCAAGTGGGACACAGGCCTCGCCACCACCCTAAAGGGACAGCCCACCAAATTGCAGCCGACACTGCTGAGACCCCATGGTGCAAAATGCAGCCCACAGCCCAGCCCAGCCCAGAAACGGTGGCTGTGGGCACTGGGTAATGATGTCACATAGCAATGCCCGGCTTCCTCTCCCTAGTGATTAGCCTTCTTGCAGTTTCTTCAGCCAAGGAACACGACTTGCTTTATAGCCAGGTGGAAACATTTTACACTTTAACCAAATGTCTGTGAAGCGTTTTCCCATGCCTCATCTCATTTGATCCTCACAGAAGTCCTGGAGTAGGTAGATAGGAGACTCAGTGGAATCCTATTTTCTTTTCATTAGCCGGAAAACGGATATTTAGAAAGCTTAGAAATTTGACCCAACTGAAAAGAAGTAAAAAATGGTGGACCTTGAAAATGACTTCAGGTTTTCTCACTGTGCAGAATATAGTCAAACACTGCTGCAGTTGAATATTTTACCCATTGTTCTCCCTGCATGATCTACAATAATAATCTGTTTTGTGTTGATATTTACTACTGTGTTGCTGACAATTACCTGAAAGAGAAGTTGGGGTGCTTCACTGGGCTGGAAAAAGTTTAGCTAAATCAGAAAGCAGGTCTAATTAAGCATGTTTATTCTATATATATAAAGCTCTCACTGGCACCAATCACACACGTGTGTTTCGATCTGTCATTGTCGATTGTGAATTTGGATGACATTCTATTATAGAGAAAGGGCAAATAGCGATATTAAAATATTTCTTCTAATTAATTTCCTTTCAATGTGCACGAATTTGTGCACTGGGCCACTAGTGAAGTCATAAAAGGCCACATAATGTATGATTCCATTTATATGATACTAGAAGCACGATGCATGAAGATTCGTGCAAGAATGGGCCTTCCTTTCCCTGGCTGTCTGCACCACCTTTCCACTCCGGCCCCAGAGCCGCCTCTTTCTGTTCTGGCCCTGCCTTCCCATGCTGCCCAGAGGCCTTGAGCAGCTGGGGCAGTGCGGAATGCCCCGCCCCTGGCAGCTCGGCGCCTGCATATGCAAAATAACCCGCCATCTTTGTTGGGTTAATTTGCATACTCACTCCTGATTGGCTGGTGGGTGTCGCGAACGTATGGTCAATTTGCATCTTTCTCTTTTATTAGTGTAGATGTCCAGCATAGGCAAATCTATGGAGACATATAGTAAATCAGTCGTTTCCAGGGCTGTTGGGGATTATGAGGAGTGACTGCTAAATGACACAGGGTTACATTTTGGGTTGATGACAATATTCTGAAATAGACTCTGATGATAGTTGCAGAACATTGTGAACATACTAAAAACCACTGGGTTTTACACTTCAAAGTGGTGAATTTTATGTATGTGAATGCTATCTCAATTTTTATAAAAGGACTCAGAGCAGTGGGCATGCTAGTGTGTATTATGTAAAGCCAGAAAAACTATCAGATGACTATTCCACAGGAAGACTTGAAGGTCATACCATCCACCAAAGCAATAAAGAATATGTTGGTGAAAGGGCACCTATATCACTATGAAGCTCAGTGGTGGCTCTCTTGCAGGCTGGACTCATGATAGAAAATGCTGCTATAAAACTAAGCTCCTGTTATCAATGGAAATGATACAACCCAGAAATAACTGAGTCAGATAGCATCATATACCTGTAAGAAACCATGTGGACATAATTATGCTAATGAGCGGCAAGATCAAAGTGACAATCAGAGGCACCTGGCCTGCAGAGAGTTATGGAGATAGCTAATAAAACATGGTGTCATGATGAAAAATAGATGGACAGTCAATAAGGGTACTGCTCAGTCTGAAAGAGAAGTTGGGGTGCTTCACTGGGCTGGAAAAAGTTTAGCTAAATCAGAAAGCAGGTCTAATTAAGAATTTTTTAATTAGAAAAAGAAAACAAATAGGTTGAAGAGAATGAAACTATTTGGGAACAAAGTTTTTGTATATTTTTGAAAATAAGTTGGTGATAATCTGAACTAGATTGTTATGAATTAAGATTTAATTCATATATATCTAGGGAGAGGGAATAATGGCGGCGGAATAGACAGACGTGTTCCGAGCCTTGTCCCGGAGCAGAAAGAAAGAACAGCTGAGGGACGCACAAGGAGTGTTTGTTGGCTGGTTGGGAGACAGCTGAATTCCAGAAGGAGGTGGGGGACTGCTGAACGGGGTTCCCCTGACCTGGCAGCACCAACTGCGGCTGGGTCCCCTCCCGGAGCTGCGGGCTTGGACGCGGAGTCTGCGCCATCTTGATCCGGAAAGTGGAGCTTACCTGAAGCCTGAGAATCCACAACTGCGGCACCCCAGGAACAGCTGCGAGCCCCAGAACAACGCTCCCCAACTGGCGCAAGCACACGGGTTCAGAGGAGCTCTACACTCCACCACGGAAAGGTCAGATTTCGCCTGGGATAAGGTGAGGTCTCTGGTCCCGGCGGGAGAGAGGAACGCGCGTTTTGCGGGAGCTGGAGGACCAGGGAAGTCTGTGCCTAGAAAAATCCGTGGCTGTAGGGGCTGGCGTGATCTGTGATTGTGGAAAGGGGTCCTCAGAGCTGCTAAGAGAAGGGCACTCTAAAAAGCAACCCATTTTGATCTGAAGTGCAGGGACACCCTAAGAATTTCAGGCTGTCCAGACTTACGCGCAGCCCGTGCGCTCCCTTTGTGCCTGGGTTTACTCGCAGTCCTGGAGTTCGCACACTTGGGCTTTTTCCTCTTCAAATCCTTGCTTCTGATTACTAAGCCCAATACATAGGATCACCCAGTTGGGGACACCCTGGGAGACTGCAGGGGAAAGTTGTTTTTCTGGAACCTGGGGATCGGAGCGGGGAGTGACCATCAGAGAGTCAGCTCTGAGGCAGACCACGCCCACAGGCCGGTGGCAGTGCCACAGAGAAAAAAGGCTCTAACACTGCCTAGAGAGGCCATAGATAGACCCGGAAGTCAATCCAGAAACACTGCCACCCAGGGGCTGAATCACAAATTGACTCTTGCGTAATCAAAAATAAAGGAATACGAGAAATTAAGACACACCGCCTGCTTAAAATCAGGACTGGCTTACAACACCGAAGAGCAGTGGATCGCAGGGAACTGCAATACTGTCTGGACTGAGAAACAGGCGTGCCAAACAGAAAAACAGAGGAAGTGAATGACCTTCACTACTTCACATTTTATTTTTACCTTTTATTTTTTTATTTTTTTATTTTTTTTTATTTTCATTTTTTGCATCCTTTAATCAAGAAACTTTTTTTTCTTTTTTCATCACTTGATTTTACCTTTTTAATGATTACATTTTTATTTTCAATCCGTATTATTACTACTGCTATTTTATCTTTTTTTTTTTTTTTTTTTTTTAAAGTGTCATTTTATTTTCTCTTCATTTTATTTTGGGATTAGGGTTCTACATTCTATTTTTTATCTTTCCTTTAGCATCGTTTTACTCTATCTCAACTCTACCTTTAGGCCATCACTCTCTTCCTAACCTCCCCCTTTTCAGTGTCCTGTTTGTCTTACCCTTTTACTGCTTTAGATTTTCCCTATTCTTTCTGTTTACCCCTTGTTAAAATTTCACCCTACTTACATATCTAATCTCTAATCCCCTGCTCCAAGTCCACATACACCTCTCCCTTCGCTGTCTGAGCTATCCATAAACTTGTCCTTCTCTCTGTCCTTTTGTTGTTGTTTGCTTGAATGTAGATTATATCCAATTTTTATGCTGTTTTTGTGAGATTGTTTTGCTTATTCTTCTTTTGTTTATTTTTTTGTTTGTTTTGTGCTTCAGCTTTCCCTTGCCTCAATCCATATTAGTTGGTGTTGTAGTTTGTATTAATCCCCAGGCACTTGTTGCTGGCATTTGCCGGGATTAGTGATTGTTCTATTGGAGTTTTATCCCCAATATATATAGTCTGTTCCCCTTTCTCTCTTAGTCACTTTCTTGTCTCTCTTACTTTTTTTTTTCTCTTTACTTTCCCTTTTCCCAATTTCATTTTCACACTCCTTTTTTCTTTTTTTCTTTCTTTCTTTCTTTTTTCCTCTTCTTCTTTCTCTCCTATCACCTAATTTGCCTTTCTCTGGTGGTCACCTTTATTGGAGGTTATTAATATCGTGAATACATTTCTGTTCAGTGCCTTGTGAGTTGTACCTGGTAGTGCTGTATTTTGTGCCTTTAAATCAACCCAGGAGAGAGAGAACTACATAACCAGACACCCAGAGAAGAGAGACCATGGGGAGACAAAGAAGCAGCCCGCATATGAAAGAAAAGCAGGCATCACCAGAAAAGGAAGTAAACGAAATGGAGGCAAGCAACCTTCCAGAAAAAGAATTCAGAGAAATGGTCATAAGGTGGCTGAAAAGAATGGAAGACAAATTCGACAATATGAGCAAGAACCAAGAGGAAATGAAGAAGAACCAAGAAGAAATGAAAAATGACATCGCTGCTGTAAAGAACTCAATAGAAAGCATCAAGAGTAGACTAGAAGAAGCAGAGGACCGCATCAGTGAGCTAGAAGACAAGATGGAAAAAAATACCCAAGAAAAGCAACTTCTAGAAAAAAAAATTAAAAGGCAGGAGGAGAGTCTAAGGGAACTTTGGGACAACACGAAACAAAACAACATCCGCATAATAGGGGTTCCAGAAGGAAAGGAAGCTGAGCAAGGAATAGAAAACCTCTTTGAAGAAATAATGACAGAAAATTTCCCAGATATAGGGAAGAAAAAACCCACACAAATCCAAGAAGCTCACAGAGTCCCAAGCAAAATGAACCCCAAAAGACCGACGCCAAGGCACATTATAATTAAATTGGCAAACACCAACGACAAAGTAAGAATCTTAAAAGCAGCAAGAGAGAGACAGAAAGTTACATACAAAGGAACCCCCATCAGACTAGCAACTGATTTCTCAACAGAAACTCATCAGGCCAGAAGGGAATGGAATGAAATATACAAAGTCATGCAAAGGAAGGGGCTGAATCCAAGAATACTGTACCCAGCAAGGCTGTCAATCAAAATTGAAGGTGAAATCAGGAGCTTCACAGACAAAAAAGGACTAAGGGAATTTATTACCACCAAACCAGCAATGCAAGAAATGCTAAAGGGTCTACTGTAAAAAAAAAAGAAAGAAAGAAAGAAACAGGAAGCGAAGAAGTAACACAGGGGTAAAGAATAGGAATGGCGACAAATAAGTACCTATCAATAATAACTTTAAATGTAAATGGATTAAATGCCCCAATCAAAAGACATAGGGTAACAGATTGGATAAGAAAACACGACCCATATATCTGCTGTCTACAAGAAACCCACCTCAGAAAAAAAGACGCACACAGACTGAGGGTGAAGGGATGGAAAAAGGTTTTCCAGGCAAATGGAACTGAAAAAAAAGCTGGGGTAGCAATACTTATTTCTGACAAATTAGATCTCAAACTGAAGGACATAACAAGAGATAAGGAAGGCCATTTCATAATACTAAAGGGAGCAATCCAACAAGAAGAAATAACTCTGGTAAACATATATGCACCCAATACAGGAGCACCCAAATACATAAAAAAACTCCTGGAGGATATTAAGGGAGACATTGACAGCAATACAATCATAGTAGGAGACTTTAATACCCCACTATCACCATTGGACAAATCCTCTAAACAAAACATCAGCAAAGAAACATCAATCCTAAATGACTCACTAGACCAGATGGAATTAATTGACATCTTCAGAACATTTCACCCCAAAGCCACAGAATATACATTCTTCTCAAGTGCACATGGGTCATTTTCAAAGATAGACCATATGTTGGGACATAGGCAAAGTCTCTTCAAATTCAAGAAGATAGAAATCATATCAAGCATCTTCTCAGACCACAGTGGCATAAAACTGGAAATCAACTACAATAAAAACAACCCAAAGAAATCAAACACATGGAGATTAAACAGCATGCTATTAAACCATGACTGGGTTACCAGAGAGATCAAAGAAGAAATAAAAAACATCATGACAACAAATGACAATGAAAACACTACAATCCAAAATCTATGGGACACAGCGAAAGCAGTCTTGAGAGGGAAGTTCATAGCTCTACAAGCCTACTGCAAAAAACAAGAAACAGGGGTAATAAATTACCTAACCCAACAACTCAAAGAGTTAGAAAAAGAGCAACAAGAAAAGCCCAGTGTAAGCAGAAGGAAGGAAATAATAAAGATCAGAGCACAGATAAACGACATAGAGACCAAAGAAACAATACAAAAGATCAACAAAACCAAGAGCTGGTTCTTTGAAAGGATAAACAAGATTGATGAACCTCTAGCCAGGCTCACCAAGAAGCAAAGGGAGAGGACCCAAATAAACAAGATCAGAAATGAAAGAGGTGAAATAACAACAGATCCCGCCGAAATACAAAGGATTGTTAAAAATTACTACGAACAACTCTATTCCAACAAACTGGACAACCTGGAGGAAATGGACATATTCCTAGAAAAATATAACCTTCCAAAACTCAATCAGGAAGAATCTAAACAGCTCAACATGCCAGTAACTATGGAAGAAATTGAAGCAGTCATCAAAGAGCTTCCGGCAAACAAAAGCCCGGGGCCAGACGGCTTCACAGGAGAGTTCTACCAAACATTCAAGGAAGAACTAAAACCTATCCTCCTCAGACTATTCCAAAAAATTCAAGAGGAAGGAACACTTCCCAGCTCCTTCTATGAAGCCAGCATCACCCTAATACAAAAACCAGATAAAGACAACACAATGAAGGAGAATTACAGGCCAATATCTCTCATGAATGTAGATGCCAAAATCCTCAATAAAATTCTAGCAAATAGGATCCAGCAGTACATCAGAAAGATCATACACCATGACCAAGTAGGATTTATCCCAGGAATGCAAGGATGGTTCAATATCCGCAAATCAATAAATGTGATACATCACATAAACAAATTGAGAGATAAAAATCACATAGTCATATCAATTGATGCAGAAAAAGCATTTGACAAAATCCAACACCCTTTCTTGATAAAAACTCTCAACAAGGTGGGAA
Source organism: Plecotus auritus (assembly GCF_963455305.1). Taxonomy (NCBI): domain Eukaryota; kingdom Metazoa; phylum Chordata; class Mammalia; order Chiroptera; family Vespertilionidae; genus Plecotus; species Plecotus auritus. The sequence goes on from NC_137770.1 coordinate 62,328,569, forward strand.
TAGAAGGATCATACCTCAACATCATAAAAGCTATATATGATAAACCCACAGCTAACATCATACTCAATGGGCAAAAACTAAAACCATTTCCCCTAAGAACAGGAACAAGACAGGGATGCCCACTCTCACCACTCCTGTTTGACATAGTACTGGAAGTATTAGCCACTGCAATTAGACAAGAAGAAGAAATAAAAGGCATCCAAATTGGAAAAGAAGAAGTAAAGCTGTCCTTATTTGCAGATGACATGATATTGTACATAAAAAACCCGAAAGACTCCATCAAAAAACTAACAGACTTAATAAATGAATTCGGCAATGTAGCAGGATACAAAATTAACACCAAGAAATCTATGGCATTTCTATACACCAACAATGAACTTACAGAAAGAGAGACTAAAAAAGCAATCCCATTTTCCATCGCACCAAAAAAATTAAGATACTTAGGAATAAACCTAACCAAGGAGGTAAAAGACCTATATGCGGAAAACTACAGGACACTGAAAAAAGAGATAGAGGAAGATGTAAACAGATGGAAGAACATACCATGTTCATGGATTGGTAGAATCAACATCATTAAAATGTCCATACTACCCAAAGCAATCTATAGATTCAATGCACTCCCCATTAAAATACCAACGGCGTATTTCACAGACCTAGAAAGAACTCTCCAAAATTTCATCTGGAATAAAAAAAGACCCCGAATAGCCACAGCAATCCTGAGAAAGAAGAATAAAGTAGGAGGGATCTCAATACCAGATTTCAAGCTGTATTACAAAGCCACTGTCCTCAAAACAGCCTGGTACTGGCACAAGAACAGACATATAGATCAATGGAACAGAATAGAGAATCCAGATATCGACCCAAACCAATATGCGCATTTAATATTTGACAAAGGAGGCATGAGCATACAATGGAGTCAAGACAGTCTCTTTAATAAATGGTGTTGGGAAAATTGGACAGATACATGCAAAAAAATGAAACTAGATCACCAACTTACACCATACACAAAAATAAACTCAAAATGGGTACAGGACTTAAATATAAGACGGGAAACCATAAAAATACTAGAGGAATCCACAGGCAGCAAAATCTCAGACATATGCCAAAAGAACTTTTTCAGTGATACTGCCCCTAGGGTAATGGAAGCCAAACAGAAAATAAACAAATGGGACTACATCAAAATAAAAAGCTTTTGCACAGCAAAAGAAACCATCAACAAAACAACAAGAAACCCCACTGTATGGGAGAACATATTTGCAAATGGTATCACTGATAAAGGTTTAATTTCCAACATCTACAGGCAGCTTATACAACTTAATAAAAGGAAGATAAATGATCCAATAAAAAAATGGGCAACGGACCTAAATAGAAGCTTTTCGAAAGAAGACAGAAGGAAGGCCAAGAGACACATGAAAACATGCTCAAAGTCACTAATTATCCGAGAGATGCAAATCAAAACAACAATGCGATACCATCTCACACCTGTCAGAATGGCTATCATCAACAAATCAACAAACGACAAGTGTTGGCGAGGATGCGGAGAAAAAGGAACCCTCGTGCACTGCTGGTGGGAATGCAGACTGGTGCAGCCACTGTGGAGAACAGTATGGAGTTTCCTCAAAAAACTGAAAATGGAACTCCCATTTGACCCAGTAATCCCACTCCTAGGAATATATCCTAAGAAACCAGAAACACCAATCAGAAAGGATATATGCACCCCTATGTTCATAGCAGCACAATTTACAATAGCTAAGATTTGGAAACAGCCTAAATGCCCATCAGCAGATGACTGGATCAGAAAACTATGGTACATCTACACAATGGAATACTATGCTGCCGTAAAAAAGAAGGAATTACTACCATTTGTAGGCACTTGGATGGAATTAGAGAACATTATGCTAAGTGAAATAAGCCAGTCAATGAAAGAAAAATACCACATGATCCCACTCATTTGGGGATAATGAAAAACATTATAAACTGATGAACAAAAAGATAGTTACAGAGGCAGTAAAGCATCAAACAGACTGTCAAATTACAGTGGTAAGGTTAGGGAGAGGTGGGGGAAATAAGAGATCAACTGAAGGACTTATATGCATGTATATAAGAGTAACCAACGGATGCAAAACATTGGGGGGTGAGGGCATATATGGGAGTGGGGTGGGGGTCGGGGGCAATGATAAGATATGTACACATGTAATACCTTAATAAAAATTTGAAAAAAAAAAAAAAAAAAAAAAGAAATCTAAGTACAACTAAAAAAAAAAAAAAAAAAAAAATAATTCATATATATCTATATATAAAAGCCTAATATGCTAAGTGTCCAACCGAGCTGTCGACTGACCAGTCGCTATGACGTGCACTGATCACAAGGGGGCAGATGCTCCAACCGGTAGGATAGCTTGCTGCTGGGGTCCAGCCGATTGGGACTGGGCGAGACAGGGCTGGACACACCCTGGAGCCCTCCCATGGTCCCTCCTATGGTCCCTCCCTCTTCCACCAGCCCCGATCAGCCCTGATCGGGACTGGGCGAGATAGCCCTGATCAGCCCCAATATCCGGCCAGGTGGAGGGACTCCACCTGTGCATGAATTTCATGCACCGGGCCTCTAGGATCTATATATATAAAGCCCTAATATGCAAATAGATTGAATGGTCAAACAACCGAACTACCAAATAACTAGTCGCTATGATGTGCACTGACCACCAGGGGGCACGCATGGAACATGGCGGGCGTTGGCAGCAGGCGGCTAAAAGCGGAACATGGCGGGTGTCGGTTGTGGTGGGATGGTGGAGCAGGTGAGCAGGGGCGCCAGACCAAGGCGGGGCGCCGGTTGCCATCATTGAGGTGAGCCTCTAGTGGTTACTGAAAATTCTTTGTTCCTGTGTGCTGCAGTCTCGCCCGGCACTCACACCTACTGCTGGCGCTGGCCCCACTTGCACCCGCTGCTGGTGCCGGAGCCACCGCTTGCACCCGCTGACAGCACCCGGCGCTAGCCCAAATCACTTGGTACCTTCAGTGGGTGCGAGTGGCAGCTGCTGGCTCCGATTGTCCCTCAGGGCTTCTCCACCTTCCCCTGCTCCTGAGGGGCGATCAGGGCCAGCAGCCGCCGCTTGCACCCACTGCTGGCACTGACCTGCTCACATCCGCTGCTGGCACCGGCCCCAATTGCTCCGCGCCATCAGCAAGTGCGAGTGGGGCCTGGCACCATCAGCACGTGGGAGCGGCAGCGGTGGGAGCGGGGCTGCCAACAGACAGGGGACTGGGGCCATGGCAAGAGGGGCTGGGTGGGGGTGCGGAAGATGGGTTGAGACCCTACCCCTATGCCCACCGCAGCCTCGTGGCCCACAGTTCCTTTCAAGATACACAAATTTGTGCACTGGGCCCCTAGTATATATATAAATTACAAGGAAATTAAAATGGTACATTGGAAAATACCTTTTTTTTAAGTATGTTTTTTAAATTGATTTCAGAGAGGAAAGGAGAGGGAGAGAGAAATAGAAACATCAATGATGAGAGAAAATCAATTGGCTGCTTCCTGCACACCCTGCCCCTGGGGATAGAGACTGCAACCCTGGCATGTGCCCTGACAGGTAATTGAACCATGACCTTCTGGTTCATGGGTTGATGCTCAACCATTTAGCCACACCAGCTGGGTGGAAAATATCTTTTGAACACAAAAGAAAGCAACAATATAGGAATACAGGGACAAAAGAATGTGGCATATAGAAAAGAAAGCAAAACGGCAGAGGTAAATCCCTCATACATGAATTGACTCAGCCAGTTGACTTGCCTCTGTCGTTGATCACACTGTTGCTGGCACAATTGATAAGTGAATGAGTGACAATAATAGAATCGATTGAGGTTATTCTGGGCCCAACAACATGTGTTCCCACTTATCAGGGCTGATTTAGTTATTGCCACTGGCTAATGTCCAACTTGACAACAGAAGAGACCAATGCTGAACTTCTGATGTGACACCATTCCTCAAGAAAACCAACCAACCATTTGATGACAAGTTGACTACTTTGGGACCCTTCTACCCTGAAAGGGCCTGTGATTCTTCGGACAGGAATGGAGACATATTCTGGATAAGGGTCTTACCTTCAGGCCTCACCCTAGGCTTATACAATGTTTGATCCACCAGCAAGGGACTTCATATAACATTGCATCAGACTAGGGGACCCAGTTTACAGTAAAGATGGTCTGAAAGTGGACCCATGGCTGTGGTGTCTACTGGGAGTATCATCTACTGCAACCCTGGCATGTGCCCTGATCCAACAGAGCACTGGAACGTCTTGCTGAAGGCACAGCTGCAATGTAGCTCAGATGCAGTGTTCTGTGAATGCATCTTCCAGGTTCCATTAAACATCGAATCAAAGATCTCTATATGGTTCAATGTCCCCAACAGGAAGAATACAGGGGTGGGCAAAAGTAGGTATACAATTGTTTGTATGGAAGATAATACAATAATTAATAAATAATAAAAAAAGAATAAACTTTCGCATACTCACAACTGAGTAAGCCTACTTTTGCCCATCCCTGTACATAGGTCTGAGAAGCAAAATATGGAAGTAGGAGTGGTCCTGCTTATCATCACTCCCAATGACCCCTTAGGGAATGTGTGTTTCCTGTTCCTGCTATTCAAGACTCTGCGGGGTTAGAGGACCTGGTTTCTAAAAGGGGAATATTTCCACCAGAAGATACAGCAAAAGTCCCTTTGAGTTACTAGTTAAAACTACTGCCTGGGTATTTTAAACTCCTAGTATCCAGGGATAAGTGGGCTGAAAGTAGAGGAACAATCTTGGTGGGAGATTAAGCCTGATCACAAGGAGTTAGGGCTGCTGTTATACACTAAGAATGTTTTAGCACCCAATCTACTTTGATACTTCTTATTATCCCCTTGCCCTGTTGCAATGGTAAATGGGTAATGGAGCAAGGACATGGCATCTAGGAATTCACACCTCTTTGGGATGGGAATCTACATTATGCACCCAGGTAAGTCACCAAGAGAAGTGTGGCTGAGAAGGAGAGAAATTTAGAAAGGATGTTTGAGGAAGGAGGTTGTAAGTTTTAACTGCAGCTCTAAGACCAGCTGCATCAATGAGGGCTTCTCTTCTATTTTTTAAAAATACCTTTATTGATTTCAAAGAGGAAAGAGATAGGAACATCAAAGATGAGAGAGAATCATCTATTGGCTGCATCCTGCATGCTTCCCACAACCCAGGCACGCGCCCTGACCGAGGAATCGATCCGTGACCTCCTGGTTCATAGGTCTACACCCAACCACTGAGCGACACAGGCCAGGCAGGGCTTCTCTTCTAAGTTTCCCCAGAAGAGGCTCATTGGAAACATGGAGAAGCTATTCCTTAACATATATGAAGAAGTGGATCTGAAAGCAGCACAGGGAATGGACATGTAGATGAGTCACTGAAATCTCCCTTTGCAAAAGGACTTCTTGTCCCAGCTACTTGAAATAATGTCTGGCAGACAGCCTTCAGTTATCAGTTCCTACAGCTGCAGGGAGCTGCCTCATCAAAGCTCACACCCTTTTGGGGACAGCCCTCATCCAATGACTAATCAAGGCCTGGTTTTAAATCCCAGACATTTCACCCTGCTTTAGGACAGTGCTGAAGGGCCATTTCAGCTCCAGAGCTCCCCTTGGGGTCAGTTGAGGTTGCTGGGCCTTCCACACAGCTTGCTTTTCCGTCTGTTTAAGCCTGCTTCCTTCTCTTCCCTACCACAGGTGTTGATCTCAAAGGCACTCCCTAACAAACATCCTGGACACCAAATTCTGACTCAGAGGCTTCTTCCTGCAGAGCCTAAACTGTGAAAATGCCCTATCATCCCAAATACTTGTAGTGTGTGTTTCTTGCTAATGAGATCATTCGTCTACATAACCCCGGTACAACTATCAAAATCAGGAATTTAACATTGATATGTTAATGTCTAATCCTCAGACCCCATTCAAGTTTTGCCAATTATATTCTTCCTATAGTAAAAGGATCCTGACCAGAAATTATGCATTGCTTTTGGTTGTGTCTTCTTCAGTCTTGAACAGTTCCCTAATCTTTACTTTTATGATCTTGACACTCTTTAAGATGACAGGCCACTTATTTTTATAGAATGTCCCTCAATTTGGGTTTGTCTAAGGCTTTTTCATGATCAGGTTCAGGTTATGCATCTTTGGCAGAATCTATCAGAGGAGTGATGCAGTGTTCTCATTGCATCCCATCAGGTGACAAATGACTGGTGCCGTTAACTTGATTAAGGTGGTGTCTGCCAGTCTTTGCCTCTCTAAAGTTACTCTTTTCCCCCATTGTAATTATTTTTGTTGAGGAAATACTTTGAGGCTATCCCATTCTTCACCAAACTTCCTATTTCATTTACTTATATCCATATTGGGTAAGAAAGTCTTATTTTTTTTTTAAATATATTTCTTTATTGATTTCATAGAGGAAGAGAGAAGGAGAGAGAGATAGAAACATCAATGATGAAAGAGAGTCATTGATTGGCTGCCTCCTGCACGCCCCCCACTGGGGATCGAGCCCGCAACTCAGGCATGTGCCCTTGGCCGGAATCGAACCTGGGACCCTTCGGTCCGCAGACTGACGCTCCATCCACTGAGCCAAGCCGGCTAGGGCTTATTTTTTTTTTTTTTATTGATTTTAGAGAGGAAGGGAGAGGGATAGAGGGACATAGAAACATCAATGATGAGAGAGAATCATTGATCAGCTGCCTTCTGCACGCCCCCTACTGGGGATCAAGCCTGCAACCCAGGCATGTGCCCTTTACGGGAATTGAACCTGGGACCCTTCAGTCCACAGGCCTACGCTCTATCCACTGAGCCAAACTGGCTAGGGCAAGGAAGTTATTTTATTCAATCCATTACTGTAATTATTTTGACAGTCTAACTGTTCCATGTTTGATCAGTGGAAGCCCCTTTAAATTGGCTTATTTTATTAAAAAATATTTTTTTATTTATTTCAGAGAGGAAGGGAGAGGGAGAGAGAGAAAAACATCAATGATGAGAGAGAATCATTGATTGGCTGTCTCCTGCACACTCCTCACTGGGGATCGAGCCTGCAACCTGGGCATGTGACCTGACCAGGAATCGAACCATGACCTCCTGGTTCATAGGTTGATACTCAACCACCGAGCCAGGCCAGCCAGGCCAAATTGGATTCTTTATCCTCTTGCCATATCTCCATCATTCTTTTTGTATTTTCTGGCTTGTTCCAAAATAGTCCAAGGTTATTTTGTACTTTCCCTGCTCCAGCCCTGGAATCAGCCATTTCTCCAAGGAGCTCTTGTTCCTTTTGGTGGAGAATGGCATTTAGAAACTATGATTTCGGTCTTAGGTGTTCTCATTGCTACTGAGGTGTCACTGTTCTCAGGCTTTTACAGTGAACAGAGCTAGGGATGATCCTATATAATAAAAGCCTAATATGCTAAGTGTCCAGTCAGCCAGTCGGCCATTCAACCAATCAAAGCGTAATATGCTAATGGTATGCTAAAGCCGCTCAACTGCTCGCTATGATGTGCACTGACCACCAGGGATAGACACTCCGACCGGTACGTTAGCTTGCTGCTGGAGTCCGGACGATCGGAACTCAGCCAGATGAGCCAGACATGCCCTGGAACCCTCATGCAACCCCTCCCTGGCTGGCCAACATTCCGCATCCCTCCCCCGCCTGATCATGCAGCAGTGGGGTCCCTCAGCCTGGCCTGCGCCCTCTCACAATCTGGGCTGAGGGACACCCCCTCCCCCTGAGTGCACGAATTTCATGCACTGGGCCTCTAGTATGAAATATATGTACTAGTATGTAACAAATATACATATATGTGTATTTATATGTTTACACAAACACACATTTACTTCTATATCTAAATATTTTCAAACTCATGAGCTTACCCTGATACCTCCAATTCTAATCCAACACCAACTAGTTCATTCTTGTTTTTTTCACTTTTCATGTATATAACTGCTATCTCTACCAGTGAGAAACCTGATTCCCATCATCTACTTACTCATCATCCAGCCTTCTGTACATAAACAATCTCCTGTGATTGCTCCTGCCCCCCAGTGTGGATACCCTCCTCACCTGCATTGAGCTGCTGCTCTGCCCAGATAGCTTCTGCATCTTGTTTGAGATTCAGTGCCTTGAGGTGGACCAGCCCCTGCCTAGTCACCCTCCTTGCCCTGGTCTGACACCCTGTGCCAGATGACCTTCCTTCATGGATGCCCTTGTTACCCATTTTGATCTCGGCATCCATGCTAGCCCTCCTCTCTTCCTCTCCCCTTCCCCTGCCCCATGTGGATAGCTATCTGACCCCAACAATAGCTATCTTGTTGGGTCTCAAAACTTAGCACAGACTGCCCCTCTGCAGAGATACCATTCTCACTCTGCTCAGGATACCATGCTGGTATCCCCTCCCCGTAGTGACACCCTCTTCATACAGTCAGGCCTTATGCCATACAGATGCCCTTCTAACCTCTTACTCAGATGCCGTCCTTACACCTCTCGACCACCATGGCTTCATACCCCGCTCATAGACACCCGCCTTGCATGGCCCAGGTAATGGCTTTTGGATTGATTTGTGCTGGAAGGGAAGGGCAGAGCGTGGGAAAGTAGAGGAAGAAGTGGCAGACCATTAGTTCATTTTTTAATTCATTTTAAATAGAATCATTTTTCTGAGATTCACTTCCATTTTTATTGTTGGCTAGATCTATTTCTGTTATCATGTCTGTTAAATTCATATTTGTTGGGAGAGCCAAAGCTGCCTGCTTAGCCCATTTTTTATCTATGATGGTGACCATCTCATTTACCAGAACCATATGGCTCACACAGGTCAGTACATAACAGGCTGCTCAATTGAAAATTCCCTTCTCTCACCATTTCTTAAAAAGTTTTATTTACTGACTTGAGAGAGAGATTTGTTGTTTCACATATCTTTGCATTCATTGGTAACTTCTTGTATGTGCCCTGACTGGGGATGCAACCTGCAACCTTGGCATATTGGGATGATGCTCTAACCAACTGAACTACTTGGCCAGGGCTCTCACCATTCTTTTCAGTTGGGTTTTCAGGATAATATATACTAGTAGATATGAACATGTATATTTAGGAAAGGGGTATCTTACTTTAGTACTTTCAACTTCTTTTCCATTTCCTCTATTCCTTTTTCTATCAGAACTCTGTTAATATTGCTAGGTTAGTTTAAATGGAATCTCAGTTGACTAATTTTATTAGATTTTTTCCCATAGGGAGATATTTCAAATGTCCTAAAGCTGTATTAATGACCCCAGATCCCACTAAGAATGGATTATTCACTTCTCTTAAAATGTGTCCAAGCTGTTCTACCTGTGTGCCTTTATTCATCCTGGTGTTCTTCCAGATTCATCCTCTCATCAGCTCTCTAAGGTCAAAGTCCTACACGATGCAAGGTATACTTCACTTCCCACCAAAGCCTTTGCCAGTATTCCCAACCCTGGACCCCCATAGACTTTCTTTCAATTTCTTTATTGATTAAGGTGTTACACATGTGTCCTTATTCCCTCATTACCCCCCCCCACACACTCATACCCGCAACCCCCTGTTGTCTGTGTCCATTGGTTAGGCCCCCCATAGACTTTCGTATGCATCTATAGCATACAGCCATTTCTGACATTCTCATTAACATTTCTAGGAGATTGGATACTAGTTCCTTGGGTATTGGTAGCATTTCCTTTTCATTTGTTTACTCCCTGGAAGCCTTGCACATGGTAGAGGCTCTACACATATTTGTTGAATTGAAACATAATAAAGGTTTATATATTTTATATTACTTTTTCCTTACATAGTACACTCTTCAAAACCCAATTTCTTAGTAGTCCTTTCTGGTCTGTGACCTAAATTTTCTACCTCATAGGAGAAAAAGATGTTTACTTTTATCATCTAAAGGGCAAGGAAATGAAGGTGTTTATCTTTTTCCAACATGATGCAATAGGTTGTGTTAGTATGCCAAGAGAAAAAATCTATTCCCAAAGCAAATTCATATTTGCCTATGGAAATTTATATTTTTATCCTGCCCAAATGGTATACCATTTGCAAGTTATTAAATATTGACATTGCCTCTAGAATATATGCATTACTTTAGACAGTGAATAAAATCATATTTTCACCTGCAGAGAGATGGCCCCAATTCCTCACTCCCCACAGGAATTATGTAACTACAGCAGGAGACCAATCTGCTTCTTTTGTGTTGGTCTTAGCCTGGATTCTCATAATCTGTTTCAAAGTAGGGCATTGTACAAAAATCTAGGCTGTTTTGTCATATTTTTTCTCTATTTTAACTATTTATTGCAAGAGCAATCTTTAGATTGCTAATTCTTTGACTCAGAGAGGTGTCTTCTAAATCTTTTGTAGCCTTCTTTTTTAAAAAAACTCCTCACCCAATCGGCTGCCTCTTGCAGACCCCATACTGGGGCGAGCCCACAACCCTGGGCAAGTGTCCCAACCTGGAATGGAACCAACAACCTTTCAGTGCAGGGGACCACGCCCAAACAATTGAGCCATACTGGCCAGGGCTTAACTTTCTCTTTCTGAATCATGCCTTGAAACTGGAAGGAGTGGAGAAAGAAGGATTGGGGACGATGAAGAGCTTTTCCTGTATACTATTAAAACTCTTTCTGACAGATATCTGGGGTAGGCTGAATCAATGAACATTTTGCCCATGTATTTTTGCATATCTGTCAAATTATTTTCTCAGGATAAATTTCTAGACATGGAAATGTTGAATCAAAGAGTATACCCATTTACAATTTAGATAAATAATACCAAATTGCTCTTTCAAAAGGTTGTCTCATTTTTATAATCCCCTCACCAGTATATGACAATGCCTTGAAAAACATAATTTAAATGATTACATAGTATTTCAGTTTATGGATGTTTATTTGCTCAATTCCCTATTATGGTGTTGCCAATATTTTTCATTTCTATAAGTAATGCTATAATAAACACCTGTGTATATCTTCAAGTGAATCTCTTATTTTCCTAAGAATAAATTCCTGGATGTTGAATTAAGAGTCAAAGATAAGAATGTTTTTATGACATATTGATACACATTATCAGCTTCAGGTCAATATTTAGAACTTAATGTTGTTTTAAGAATTTACTTGATGCTGAATAGAAAAAATATTTCTAATTATTTATATTGTTATTGGAAATAAAGTCTATGACTTTCAAATAAACTTCAGGCTGTTTTCCCTTTAGGTACTTCTTTGGCATTTTAAGCTGAGGATTCTAGCCTATTCCTCCATCCAAATTTTGTTTCTGTGTTAAGTAGCATATAAAAAAGTATATGCATGTGTGTTTACACGTTGGAAAGTTAAATGTATCCATATGTCAATATGAACCATTATTACCTAAAATGACACACCAATTTAAGGTAAGGGATTAGCCCTTAATAAATAAGGAAGTAAATTGCAGTCAAGGAAATAAAATCTTCATTGCACTCTTAGGGAACGTTCATTTTATGAAGCTGGAGAAGAAATTTAACATTTCCCCAAAAGGTAACAGTTACTTTAAGCGTGTTGCTTTATCAGTAGATACATAAAAATCAGAGTGCCTGCAGCTGAAAAATGTTTCCTTAGTGTTTTTTAATTGGGGAAAAAAGAGAAACGAAAAGAAAAATATTTCTAAAAATATATTTTTTTAAAAAAGAAAAATACTTCTAAATTTTGTTGTGTTTTGATTACTATCTAAAATTAGATTTTCAAATCTCTTCTCTCCTTCACACCACCGCCACAACCACTCCCCTGAGGCAATTTTTGTGTTAAAGAAAATTGGTGAGAGAGGAGAGAGAGAGAGAGAGAGAGAGAGAGAGAGAGAGAGAGAGAGAGAGAGAGAGAGAGAGAGAGAGATTGGAGAGGGGAGAGAATTTGGGGTATTCTATCACCATCTTGTGGCCTTTTGCCTTACTACCACTAATGGTTTTAATACCATAATGCTTTTTGGCAATTGCAAACATGAATACAGTGTATCTCCTTTTAGAAATCCCTCTATGGATTAGATGAAATGTGGTGAAGGTCAGATGCCAACGGTCCCCCCTTACAACGAGATGATATTTCTGCACTTATGCTGTATTCTCACAGATTCTAAAATAACCCATTGAGTATTAGATGGGAATCAGGTTTATCGGGGTGATCACTTAGTAAGTTATATAATGTCTGATCACTATGTTACACACCTGAAACTAATATAATATTGCATGTTAACTGTTATTGGAAAATAAAAAATTATTTGAAAAAATAAAATATTGAAAATTTTCATCAAAAATAAAATAAAATAACCAGTTGAATAAAGATACCTGGTGAAGAGATTTAGAGTGGTTTTGTTGTAGTGAAACTTTCAGGGCTTTTTTCTTTTTTAATTGAATTTATTGGGGTGACAGGTTTCAGGTGTACAATTCTATAATACATCATCTGTATATTGTGTGTTCACCACCCCCTCTTTACCCTCTTCTACCTCCCCCATCCCTCTTTCCCTCTGGTAATCACCATACTGTCGTCTGTGTCTATGAGTGTTGTTTTGTTTGCTTAATCCCATCACCTTTTTCACCCAGCCCCACAATCCCCTCCCTTCTGAGCTTGAAATTTTCAATTTTGTCTTTTCTGTTTGAGCTGAATCTGTTTTAGTGGTTCCTTTTGATTTGTTAGGATATTGGCTGGCAGGCGAGTCTATAACATTTAATTTTTTTCTGTATCTTTGGTTATCCTGTTAAGAGTATGTTTTTCCATTTTTGTTTCAATAGTCCTCCTTCTTTGTACGACTTTATTATGTTCTTTTAAAAATGTTTCCATCCTCTTTTCTCGTGGATGGTTCCTCCTTTCCCTTTGTCTTTTTCATCGATTTTTCCTTCTTTTCTTTCCTTCCTCATACTTCTCATTTTCAATTTTTTTGGTCTCCTGGCTGCATATCACTTTACTTATTCGGCTTGCTCTACTAACACCCACACCCACAGCAGCCAGCCCACCCCTTTCTGTGTCCTCCGTTCTTTGTTCCTTCCACCAGAAGTTGAAGTTCCGGCTCTGTAATGTGGAGTGCACTGACCTCATCCGGTCTGCTGCTTGGGTCTTTTAAGGACATAGCTCCCTGGTAACCCTTAATCTTCTGGGAGGAGCCTAAATCCTACCTACTCAGGGAAGCCAGACCCTGAATCTAACTCTAGATTCAAGAGGAAAGGTTCAACCTTTGCTTCAGTCCTAAGAAATAGTTTCTGACTCATTACTGTCTGTTCTTTTTTTCTTAAGATAAATGCAAACTTTCATAGGAAATGTACTGGGACTTTTCCAAACTCATATTTGCCTACCCAAACTCGCATTTGCATAGAGAACAATTATATACCAGTGCTTTGGAGTTGACAGTTGAATCTTATAAAAGTGAGTTAGATTAATAATGATGACAGGAAAGAGATTTGGGGGAAAGACTTGCTATCATTTTGGAAAACAGTTTAAATCTTATTATGTGATGTTTGTCTTTTATTATTATTATTATTATTGCCTGAAAACTCTTCCATGAGGAAACCAGCTTTACATTTACATAGTTTTTATAACTCCAACTGAGTAAACTGAGGTCCTACATAAAAATAATTATTATTAGAGTCCACCATGGATTATGACCAAACAACTTTCATTTATTAGCTCAAGAACCCCAGACTTACTCATTCTTCAGATCTGAACAATTCTAGTCATATAATCCTAGATGCCAAATTAGTAAGAAAAATATAGTTGAATGAAGGATATAGTTGAATGAAGAAGGTTTTTCCCCCCTCTTATTCTAAAACTAATCTATGTTCATTGTAGAAAATTTAGAAAACAGAGAAAAGAACAAAATTTTAAAATATCTCAGCATCCAGAGTTAACTAAGCAGTAATGATATTTTGGTATCTATCTTTTTACTTATTTTAAATTTAATTTTGGCCCAGCCAGCGTGGCTTGGCGGAGCATCAACCTATGAACCAGGAGGTTACGGTTCGATTCCCGGTCAGGGCACATGTCCTGGTTGCAGGCTCGATCCCCAGTGGGGGACGTGTAGGAGGCAGCCGATCAATGATTCTCTCTCATCATTGATTTTTTTCTCTCTCTCTCCCTCTCCCTTCCTTTCTGAAATCAATAAAAATATATATTAAAAAAATTAATTTTGCAATCCAGTTACTTGGGACAAAATTAAAATAATACAAAAAGGTACACAATACAAAGTGATGTTTTTTTCCTACTATCCTCAAATCCCCTGGCTCCTCTCCTCTGGGGCAGCCACCATTTCCAACTTCTGTTTGCAGTCTCCCAGAGATAGCCTATCCATTTACATGTTACTTACAAACACACACACACACTTAAATTTTAATGGCAGCTTTATTCGGGTACTGAAATTATAAGTGTGTGTGTGTGTGTATGTGTGTGTGTGACATTTTAAAAGTCAAGTAGTATTACTAAACTTAAAATATTCAGTGTTTACAATATTATGACTAAGCAAGTCTTATTAGCTAAGTGGCCTATGGCAAAGCCACTTAGCTTCTCTGTGCTTCCTTCAGGTTCTTTAAATATAAAACAGCAATATAGCCCGCTGGTGTGGCTCAGTGGTTGAGTGTCGACCTATGAACCTAAGCTTACAGTTTGATTCCTGGTCATGGCATATGCCCAGGTTGCGGGTCAATCTCCAGTGTGGGGGGTGCAGGAGGCAGCTGATCAATGATTCTCTCTCATCATTGATGTTTCTATCTCTCCCTCTCCCTTCCTCTCTGAAATCAATAAATATTAAAAAAGAAAGTTCTCAAGGTTCATCCATGTTGTATGTAAGCATCTATGAGGACTTTATTAAAAAAACAACAACAGTGCTTGGCAAAAGTATTATTGGTTATTATTATCAGCTTAACTGCATAGTATGCTGTATGCACATTCATTTTGTTTTTCTTGGAGTTAATAATTGCCTTGATTTTCTGTTTGCTTGGTTTTAATGGGTCAGTTACACATTTTTAATATATTGATTACAAAAGACACTCATTCAAAATATTCAAACATATCAAATATAAATATGTAAACTTAAAAGTGTATATGTATATAAAAATATATTTGTTATTACAGTATATTCCATTATTGTGTCTCATCCCCCACCAAAATGCAAGTTTCTGAGAACAGACATTTGGTCTATTTTATTTTCTGTTGTATTTCCAGTGCCTACCTTAGTTTCCGACACAGAGAAAGCACTAAAATCCTTATTGGATGAGAAAATGTAGCAGGTATTCCATTAGTCCATTTCCTTCTTAGCTGCTTTCTCTTGGACCTTGTGTCCTCTTGCTCCAATTTAGACCAGCAGCCCCTTAGGCCTACAGGCCCATCTATCATCCTGCTCATTTCTTTTACCTCTTTCCAAGTGGGTTTCCTGCCTCTCAAGCTTTTTTTTTTTCCCTTGGGTTAGTCCCTCATTTTGGTGGACTACAATTCATAGACTGTAAAATTTCTGAGTAACTCTTACAATTGGCATTGATGTATAATAAACCTACTCAAAATGTAGAGGCACTATACCGCAACACCCACTTACTTACTGTCTCCAGGTTTCTGTGAGACAGGAATGGAGGAAAGCTCAGCTGGGCATTTGTGGCCTGGGGTCTCTCACTGAGGTTGTCTTCAGGCTAGAGCTGGAAAGGCAGGAGATCGACAGCAGCTGGGGGCGGTCAGGGTCTCTCTTTATGTAGTTTCAGGGCCTCTTCATTTGGTTTCTCAGCCAGATCTATTCAGGCTTCTTCAAAGAATCACAGCCTCAGGGCAGTTAGACTGCTGAGGTAGAGGCAGGCTTCTGCCCAATATCATTATTCTTCCCCTGCACTTAATGATAATTTGACGGGTACAGAATTCTAGAGCGGATCATTTGCCTTGAGGATTTTGTTTTCTAACAATTCTTCATTGTTTTCTAACTTGCAAGAATTGTTATTGAGAGGTCCAATGTCATTTTAATGCCAGGTTCTTTGTATGTCAGCTGATTTCCCTATATATAAATTTTTAAATGTTCTCTTCATCCCCAGTGTTCTGAAATTTCATGCGAATGAGGGAATAGATTTGATAAACTAGCTGAAGTCTTGCTTGGTTGAATTTTAGGTTCTGCTCAATTTTATGTCCTGAAAACTGGGTTCCCTCCCATTACTTCATTAATCTAGCTTGAATTATCCTATCTGTCTTAGTCTGTTTGGGCTGCTTTAAAAAAATACCACTAACTGGGTAGCTTATAAGTAATAGAAATTTATTCCTCACAGTTCTGGAGGACAGAAGGTCCAAGATCAAGGGGCCAATATGATTGCATTTAAGTGAGAGCTGGTTCAAAGCCAGCCCTTTCTGTCTCCTCACAGGCAGGGGTGGGCAAACTTTTTGACTCGAGGGCCACAATGGGTTCTTAAACGGGACCGGAGGGCCGGAACAAAAGCATGGATGGAGTGTTTGTGTGAACTAATATAAATTCAAAGTAAAGGAGCGGAGGGGAGAGCAAGAGAACCCTCCGCTCTTTCGGCTCCGCGGGCCGGATAGAACAGCCGAATGGGCCGGATTCGGCCCACGGCTGTGAGTAGTTTGCCCACGGCTGTGAGAGTTCTCTGATAAGAGTACTAATCCTATCCATTATGGCTCCTCCCCCCCCCAAATGACCTAATCACCTCCAAAAGGCCCACCTCCTAATACAAGACTTTGATATTAGGATTTCAAGATGAATTTTGAAGGGCACACAAACATTCACACCATAGCACTGTCTAAGCAACGTTTCCTGGCTAACCCCATTTCATAATGATCATTTTTTGGTTTTCCATTCTTCAGCATCTGTACATAGTTCATAATTTACTTCTGAAACTAAAATTCTTTAGATATTTTAGATTATGTTTCATCTATTATTTTTTTAGATATGTTTTTTAAATTGATTTCACAGAGAGGTAGGAAGAAGAAGAGATAGAAACATCAGTGAGAGAGAGAAATATCGATTGGCTGACTCCTGAACGCCCTCTATTGGGGACCGAGCCTGAAACCCAGGCATGTGCCCCAACCCAGAATCAAACTGGCGACCTGTTGGTGCATGGGAAGACAATCAATCAACTGAGCCACACCACTGTCTTTGCAAAAAAAGAATATGTATTTTTAGATTTGTATATCTTAAATACTTAGAGGAAAAACAATGGTGTGATTAAACAATACATTAACTGAAAATTCACTCCATTTATGGTAAACTGCCAATCTACAGAGGACCATGTGACTTATTCCTGAGTACTGTAGAGGAAGCTAGTTTTCAGAAGGGGCATATTGATCTAAATTAAAGCAGTGGGGAAACTCATTTATTAGAAGACACCAAGCATTTATTCACTTATAGTATGCCTTTATTAGATTCTGTTCTGAATTGGGTTCCTGCAATGGGTACTATAGGGATATAAAAAAAATAGGAATATAAAAATAATAGCAGCCTAGCCGGTGTGGCTCAGTTGATTGATTTCAAGGTGTTTTTTTTGTTGTTTTTTTTTTTATCTTGTAAAAATGTAAGGATACATTGTGTTGCAATGTGATCATTCAACCTAGTTGAATCTCTGTTCTTTGAGTAGGGGTATTACGGTGTTTCAAAGGTTACTATTCTGAGGATCTCTCCTTACGTTAGGAAGGGAGAACATGGAGAAAAGAGACAATCTCTCAAAAACTAGGAAACAAAGTAAAGTTATTCTCGGAGTTGTTTTATTCAATCTTACGCACCTAATAGATGAAATTTTTCATCTGTGGGAGTAAATCAAGAAATTATCTTGCCTAGCTACTGTAGCTCAGTAGTTGAGTGTGGACCTATGAACCAGGAGGTCACAGTTCAATTCCAGTCAGGGCAGGGGGCATGCAGGTGGCAGCCGATCAATGATTCTCTTATAGTTGATGTTTCTATCTCTCCTCCCTCCCTTTCTGTAATCAATAAAAATATTTTTTTTTTAAAAAGAGAGGCCCGAAATTAAGAAAAGAAAAAAGAGATTACCTTAACACCTGAGTTAATTAGTTAAACACAAACCCAATGGGATGAACTTTCCCATCTCTGGTAGTAAATGAAAATATTATTAACACTCTAAACATCAATGAAAGTGATCTGGGTGTAATCTCGGGCAAACCACACTGGAAAATGATTGTGATTGATTGAGCTGAAATCTAATTGATGTATTACATCCCATCTAAAGAAAGACAATGAATAGAAATTATCAGCATAAGGTATAGTAGAAACAAACAAACAAACAAATAAATAACCATAAGTTATTTGCTTTGAATTATCCATTTGGGGAAACATGGTAACTTTGCTATGCATGGTAGGGGTACGGTGATTCAACATGCTTCACTGTAATTCAACTTAAAATTTAATCAATACACTTTTCAAGGATAGTACTTTAAATGAAAATGAAACTGAATCTCAAGAAAATATTCCAGTATTCCACAAAGTTTTAAAGTGATCCCATCTACCTACTCTTACATCATCCACTTTGTACACAACAGCTCTAGGACTGATGATAACATACTCAGTCCCATGTCTTTCCCATTTGAACCCTGTCAGGCACTCTTATTTGCAACAAAAATATATCTCATAATCTCCAAACTAAAAACTCCTGTTGCTTGTCCAAGGTCAAAACCCTCATATTGACCTAATTAGATAATAATTTAACACAGGATGTACATTTTATTTTTATTTTTTATTTTTATTTATTTTTATTTTTTTAAAATATATTTTAGCCGAAACCGGTTTGGCTCAGTGGATGGAGCGTCGGCCTGCGGACTGGGGGGTCCCGGGTTCGATTCCGGTCGGGGGCATGTGCCTTGGTTGCGGGCACATCCCCAGTGGGAGGTGTGCAGGAGGCAGCTGATCGATGTTTCTCTCTCATCGATGTTTCTAGCTCTCTATCCTTCTCCCTTCCTCTCTGTAAAATGTCAATAAAATATATTTAAAAAAAAAATAATAATAAAATATATTTTATTGATATTTTACAGAGAGGAAGGGAGAGGGATAGAG
Source organism: Plecotus auritus (assembly GCF_963455305.1). Lineage (NCBI taxonomy): Eukaryota > Metazoa > Chordata > Mammalia > Chiroptera > Vespertilionidae > Plecotus > Plecotus auritus. The sequence continues at coordinate 62,347,603 of NC_137770.1, forward strand.
AGCTAGAAACATCGATGAGAGAGAAACATCGATCAGCTGCCTCCTGCACACCTCCCACTGGGGATGTGCCCGCAACCAAGGCACATGCCCTTGACCGGAATCGAACCCAGGACCCTTCAGTCCGCAGGCCGACGCTCCATCCACTGAGCCAAACCGGTTTCGGCAGGATGTACATTTTTAAAAACAAAATTTTAAGCTTTGTAAAAGAGGCCCCAGCCAGTTTGGATCAGTGGTTGGAGCATCGGCCCTCAGACTGAAAGACTGAGTTAGAGTCCAGTCAAGGTCACTACCTTGGTTGCAGAGTTGATGCCCAGACCCGATCCAGATGTGTGCAGGAAGCAACCAGTCGATGTGTCTTTCTTACATCGATGTTCCTCTAAGTCTCTCCCCCTCCCTTTCACTCTCTTTAAAAATCAATAGAAAAGATATCCTCGGGTGAGTATTAACAAAAACAAACAACAACAACAACAACAAAAACAATAACAAAAAAGAGAGACCCAGTTCTTTAATGTGAGCAAGGTACTTTTGAGCTTCTGTAAGGCAAAAGGATTTATCTAGCACTAACCTATTATGAAAACTCTATTACTGTCTGATTTTCCAATGTACAACTGTAGCCACATTTCCCAGAAAAAATAATTTTTTTCTTGGCAAAATAAACAAGCCAATGGAACCCTCTTGATTAGTGTTCTAGTGCAGTTTGCAATCATTTAGTAAATCAGAAATCAATTTAGTGGGTGCACTGCCCATCAGCATTAAAAATAAAACTAACATAAAGCTGAAATGGGATAAAACAAAGGAGAATAAGAATAATAGACTGCCCCTTAGAAGGAAGTATTGTTTTGTGAAATATTTAAATTTTTTTACATATTATGCATACTGGATTAGGATGGAAATTTTTTTAAAATACATTTTTATTGATTTTAGATAGAGAGGAAAAAACATCCATGTGAGAGAGAAACATTGATCGGTTGCCCCCTGTACACACCCCAAACCGGGATCGCACTTACAACCTGGGTATATGCCTTGACCGGGAATTGAACCGGTGACCTTTTGGTGTGAAGGAGGATGCTCAACCAACTGAGCTACACCGGCCACAGCGGGAGGAAATTTTTGATTTTTGAGATAACACTGCCCTAAAGCTGTAAGTGGTCTCAGGAAGACCCTTTGGTAGGAGAGGCTCTGAACGGTCCTCCCTTTCCCAATTACATACATACCTGCAGAAAGCCAGATTTTCTTCATATGTGGCCAACCAAAACAGGTTGAATGTAAAAGTTGAATGTAAAAGCAGGTATGAGAATTTAGCTGTCTTAAACCAAACAGTAAAGATATTTTCAAAACCGTGAAACAAGTTCACTCCTCTATTTTTTTCTCAGAAAAATTTAGTCATGTAAAATTTAAAAATGTTATTTATATTAATCTAAATTTTTAAATTTTATGCTTTGATTACTAATACGGTAAGGAGCAAAAGATATAACCCACATACAAAAAAAAGCGCTTTGGAGTTCTCAACAATTTGAGAACCACTTGTCAATATGAAACAAAGGACGCAAAGCCTGACTCCTAGCAGGTTTACCACAGTCAGAGGCCCCACTGCCCAGCACCGCCCATTCCACCGACACCCAATCCCCGCCATTAAGAACCGCTATTGAAGAATGGGCGGGTTTTGTCCGCCGTGTGAACGTATAAGAGTCCAAAAGCTGAGGTTCCTGGTGCTCGCGAAAACTAGGTCACAGAAGGAAAGGAGCCTTGTAGCGAGTCTTTGCGACACTGTCGCGTTCCGTTGGTTCAGTGCCGTAAAGAAATCGCGGAGCAGTCCGCAGCCGAGGCAACGGCAGATGTGCCGTGGCAATGGCGGATATGGAGGACCTCTTCGGGAGCGACGCCGACAGCGATGCGGAGCGTAAAGGTGGGGTTGACTGGGCTTCGCGGGAGGGGCTCGTGGCGGGCCTTATGCGGCCAGATCCAGACCGCAGTCCTGTTCCGGGTCTGCGAACGCCACGACGCTACGTGCCAATGGTCACATTTCCTCCGCTCCTGCCTCAGCGCCCCCTGCGCTCCAGGCGGTGCCAGCCTCCCTCCGCGGTGCCAGCCTTCCCCCAGCGGGCGGGAGCGGAGAGACGCACGTAGAGTGTGCGCCTCGAGATTCTTGGAGTTCATGGAGCATGCGGTGTCTTGGGAGCATGTGGAGCGAAAGGGGCGCGGGACAGGGGTGGAGGCACGAAACCTTGGGGTCCTGCTCTGACCTGTCTTGCACAGGTTCGCGCAGAGGAAGGACTGTGAACGAATGGAAATTAGGTGTTCAGGAACAGGAGGAATGGGTGGGCGAATTTACAGAGGGACTGATGGTGCCCTCTTGAACGAAACCAGACAGACCATGGTGTGAGGGGGAATTGGAGATGTGTGGGTGAGGAGGCTGGGAGCGATACCGGCATAGGGCTCCTCTTCGGCGTTGCGCACAAGAGAGAACGTGTGCTCTGAGAGCCGGTGCAGAAACTAGGATTTCTTGGGTCTCTGGTATTAGATTGTGGGACATACGGGGTGTGTGTTTGGAGAGGAGAGATGTAGCATTTGTTGATTGAATGAATGAATGAATGAATGAATGAATGAATGTTTATGACGCATGGAAGTATTTCTGGCACAAGGATTGTGGATATTTGAGTTTGAAATACGATTAGGAGTTACTGTATTTGAAGTGAGAAGGGGCTCAAGACCAAGTTCAGAATTCTTGCAACCCTCCAAGCTCCAAGTAACGTTATCTACATTTTTCCTAAGCAAAGTGCATTATTGTGGTTGTGTGTGTGTGTGTTTTTCCCCCCTCGAACTCCCATCAATTTATTCACATTTTTAGAAATCTTCCAGGAGGTTCTCATCAGGAAGATGAGTCTGGAAATATAGTCCTATATATTACCTATATATAGAGCCCTATATATGCCACTACCTTGGCTAGGGCAGTTTTTTCACTTTCTTGATAATGTGAAAACTGCACAGCATTTTTTTATTTTGAGGAAGTCCAAGGTATTTTTTCTTTTGTTGCTCATATGTCCTCCATTTTTAAAGCATAGTTTTGCTGTATATATTATTCTTGGTTGACAGTCTTTTTCTTTCAGCACTTTGAATCTGCTTTCTGGTTTCCATGCTTTCTGTTGAGAAAAAGCTGTTCTTATTGAGAATCCCTTGAGTGGGACAAGTTGCTTCACTTTTTCGGCTTTCGGGATGCTTTCTTTGTCTTTGTCATCACAGTTTGAAAATGTGTCTAGGTGTTCTCTTTAACTTTATGCTGTTTGGCATTCATTGAGCTTTTTGGGTATGTAGGTTGATGGTTGTTGTTTTGTTTTGTTTTGTTTTGTTTTGTTTTTTTACCAAATTTGGGAAGTTTTCGATCATTGTTCAAATATTCCTTCTGATCTTTCTCTTTTTCTGGGACTCCCATTGTGTATATGTTGGTACATTTCATGGTATTCCACAAGTCTTTTAGATTTATTTTTCTTAGTTTTTCTTTCTTTTTCTGTTCCTTACACAGGATAATCTTAATGAACTTGTCTTCAAATTTGCTGATTTTTTTCTTCTTCCTGCTCACATTGCTATGTAGCCCTTTAGTGAAATTTTCATTTCAGTTATCGTACTTTTCAACTTCAGAATTTCTGTTGTTTTTTAAATAATATCTGTCTTTTTATTGATTCTTTTGGTTTTTAATATATTTTTATTGATTTCAGAAAGAAAGGCAGAGGGAGAGAGAGATAGAAACATCAATGATGAGAGAGAATCATTTATTGGCTGCCTCTCACAGCCCTGCACTGGGGACCGAGCCCACAACCTGGGCATGTAACCTGACTGGGAATCGAACCGTACTCTCCTACTTCATAGTTCGACACTCAACCACTGAGCCTTACTGGCTGGGCTTTATTGATACTTTTTATTTGGCAAGATATCATTTTCATTGTCTGGGCTTCTTCAGAGACAGTTTGTAACCTTTTTTTTTTTTTTTTTTGTATGTATGGGCCACATACTTTTTTGTCTCTTTGCATGCTTTATAATTTTTTTGTTGATAATTAGGCTCTTTGAATATTATATGATGTGACAACTCATGAAAACACATTCTTCCACCTCCCTAGGATTTGTTGTTACTATTTGTCACAGTAATTATTGTTTAGTCTTTTGAACTAATTTTTGTAAAGTCTATTCAAGTTTTTTGTTTTTAAATTGGGTTGTCTGCAGTCTTTGTTGTGTGTGGCTAATGAAATCTGTGTCCCATTATCTTAGTGGTCAGCTAGTGATTGGACAGAGATTTCCTTAAATGCCTAGAATTCCCCCCCGCCCCGCCCCCTAAAAGAGAAACCTCCCAGTCTTTTTTTTTTTTTTAAATATATTTCTTTTATTGATTTCAGAGAGGAAGGGAGAGGGAGAGATAGAAACATCAATGATGAAAGAGAATCATTGATTGGCTGCCTCCTGTACACCCCCCACTGGGGATCAAGCCCGCAACCTGGGCATGTGCCCCTGGCCAGAATCGAACCTGGGACCCTTCAGCCTGCAAGCCGATGCTCTATCCACTGAGCCAAAGTGACTAGGGCGAAACCTCCCAGTCTTTACAGATCAGCTCTGCATATATGTTGGGGCATGCTTTCAACATTCAAACAGGCAGTTTACAACCTGTCCTTGCCTTTATTTTCTGCTTGTGTGGAGCCTGAGATCAGCCAGCAGTGAGAGCTTAGGGGCTTTCTCAGTTCTTTCCTGAGCATGTGCACAGCCCTAAGCATGTGTTCTTCCTGATCTCTAGGAATAGGTGGGAACTTTTAAAAGCTCTTACTCCCCATATTATGTCATTCCCCAGCCTTTCCTACGAAGCTTTTTGGTTTGTTTTTAACAAACACTCCCAAGTAGCTTCCTCAACACTGAGAAAGTTCCATGTTAGGTGAGATACTAGTAAAGTCAAGCCCTTTGAGCCAGTCCTTCAGTTATTTGCTAGGCATCAAAACTAACTACCATGATTCTCTTTGAATGAGGTCACTTCTCCTTCCAGCAGTGGTGTGTGTGCCAGAAATTCAGGCTGTTACCTTCAAGTGATCTGGGGAGTAGCTGGCAGAGAGTGGTAGGTGGGGGGTAGCAGGTGTAAAACACCATTCTGTTTTCTCTCTAAAAATTCAGCTGGTTTTTCTCTTGTTAATCCTCACCCAAGGATATTTTTCCATTGATTTTTTTAGGGAGAGTGGAAGGGAGAGGGAGACACACACAGAGAGAAACATTGATGTGAGAGAGACACATTGATTGGTTGCTTCCCACACTCGCCCTGAGTAGAGCCTGGGATCAAGCCTTCAACTGAGATACGTGCCCTAGGCCGGAATCAAACCCCAGGATCTTTCAGTCCATGGGCCAATGCTCTAACACTGAGCAAAACTGGCTAGGGCCAGCTGGATTTTTTTGTTAAGGATTCTCCTGGTTGCTGCAACTTTTGGTTAGTTTCCAGAGTACCAAGAAAATTGATACTAACAGTTTTTAACAAGTGTTTTCATTACTTTTATGTCGTGATGGGCTTTTGATGTTCCTTACTCTGCCTTTCTTTTTGCTGACATCACCCAGTGTTTATATGATTCCATAGATTCTGATTCTGGATCAGACTCGGATTCTGATCAAGAGAATGCAGCATCTGGCAGTAATGCCTCTGGAAGTGAAAGTGATCAGGATGAAAGAGGTGATTCAGGAAAACCAAGTAATAAAGAACTGTTTGGAGATGACAGTGAAGATGAGGGAGCTTCTCATCAGAGTGGGAGTGATAATCACTCTGAAAGATCAGACAATAGATCAGAACCTTCTGAGCATTCTGACCGAGAAGACAATGACCCTTCAGATGTCGATCAGCATAGTGGATCAGAAGCTCATAATGACGATGAAGATGAAGGTCATGGATCAGATGGAGGGAGCCATCACTCAGAAGCAGAAGGTTCTGAAAAAGCACATTCAGATGATGAAAAATGGGACAGAGAAGATAAAAGCGACCAGTCGGATGATGAAAAGATACAAAATTCTGATGATGAGGAGAGGGCACAAGGATCTGATGAAGATAAGTTGCAGAATTCTGACGATGATGAGAAAATGCAGAACACAGATGATGAGGACAGGCCTCAGCTTTCAGATGATGAGAGACAACTGTCTGAGGAGGAGAAGGTTAATTCTGATGATGAACAACCAGCAGCTTCTGATAATGATGATGAGAAACAGAATTCTGATGATGATGAACGGCCACAGATGTCTGATGAGGAAAAAATGCAAAATTCTGATGATGAAAGGCCACAGGCCTCAGACGAAGAACGCAGGCATTCCGATGATGAAGAACAGGACCATAAATCAGGTAATTCATTTATGAGAGTCAAAATGGGTTAGTAGAAGCATTCGATACAGGTACCTCCCATTTATTCTTTTCGCAGTGTCATCTTTAGTACCCTATTTTTTTCTCTCCTCTCCATTTCAGCCTTTTCTAATTTTACACATTTTGCTTTTTAAAAATTTTCCTAATCTCATTATTTCTATCCCCCTTCCATTTGTTAATTGATGCTATATCAGGAAGAAAAAAATTTAAAGAGGACAGTCTTAAAGAAGGATGTATGGTGTGAGAGTAGTTAGAAAATGAATAGAGGTGGTTCCATTTCTGTGGGTAACTGAAGAGCCTGCCTCAGGTGAGCATAGATTTCTTGGTGGGAAAAAAACAATACCATTGAAATGTCCCCATAGCGTAGCTGTACTGAGGTGTGAACAACATGTTCTGGCTCAGGTTTTTAAATCCAAAATTTGATCATTCAGAGATAATCGGGTTCCAAGTTTACTCAAACTAATTAAATTCACAAGAAAATTAAATTGCAAAATTGTTTCAAGAGGATCAATGATTTCTGTTATCATTGTATTCTTCCCTTGGGGAAAATCTACATTGGATGCCAGTTTATAATAATCAGGAGGTTGCCTGGGGAGCATAATATCCAGAAAATGGAAAAACAGCTGGATGGTCTCCTTGAACTATGATAGCTTGAAGCATGCATTCTGACCCTAGGGAGATGTGCTTATGTCAGAACACTCATTCCCTGAAGAATACTGGAAACATACAGGTGACCTTTGGCTCTGGACCCCCTTTTATAATAGTTGTTTGCACTATTCTGCTCAAGTTAACACGTTCTTATAGAATACTTTTTTAAATGTAGCGATCTTATTAATTTATTTTTTGTATTACTAAAATTCACCTTGATTAGGTTAAAAGTCTTCCAGAAGTCATATCTGTATTGTTTCATTTTTTTGTAGGTGATTGATTACAACTACATATTAGTCCTATTTCCTTAGCTTAAATATCGGGGGATGCGTTTTTTCCTCCTATAATACCTCACAGGATAGTTTTCAAGAACACATTTTGGCATTATTTAGAAAAAGAGGTCAGAAGATTTCCAGAGGTGGATATAGACCTATATAGACTATAGTAACTAGTTCTAGGTAGAGTTATTTTTACTATTACCAGAATCATTGAGGCTCAAGTTCTACTTCTCAAATAATAGAAGACTAACCTAAGACTAGAGTCATAGTAGGGAATCTTGTAGCTAGCTGGTCATTCTGCTTAATTAACTAGCTTCTACAGTGGTTCAGTTGATTTTCTTAAAGTTTACAATTAGGTAAACAGTTATACCATCCAGATAAGTGATGTGTTCGTCTCTTCAATTGCAATATTTTTACCTTTTTTTTTTTTTCTCTAACGAGTTACAGATAAATTTAATCATAAGTTTCAGTACTGTTTTTCTCATTCTATCAAGTTTTTCTGCTTACAGAAACCAATGTTTATTACCTTTAATTTTTAATTAACTACAGTAAGTTGATTTTTGTGTATGTATGTACAGTTCTTTCAATGTTAACACATGTATACATTTGTGTAACCACCACCACCAGAATCAAGATACAGAACAGTTTTGTCACCCTAAAAGACTCCCTCATATTATCCCTTTTGTAAACACATTCTTTCCTCGCCTCTGACCCTTGACAGCTACTGGTCTGTTTTGTCACTAAAGTTTTGTCTTTTTGAGATTGCTATCATTTAAATGGAATCATATGATATGTAGACTTCTTTCTTTCACTTAGGCTTCTTGCAATTAGCATAATGCATTTGAGATTCATCCAAATTGTTTCATGTATCAATAGTACCTTCTTAGTCAATACTGAGTAGCTTTCTGTTGTATGGGTGCACCCTTACAATGTTTATCCTCAATGTTGCTTTTAAAACACAAAATTCAAATCTATGAAATATGATTGTGATTATGTAGAACCTCTAATTTTACTCTTACAGAATCTGCACGAGGCAGTGATAGTGAAGATGAAGTTTTGCGAATGAAACGCAAGAATGCAATTGCATCTGATTCAGAAGCGGATAGTGACACAGAGGTACCAAAAGGTACTTCAATTACTTTTTTTAATATGTTGATTTCCATTCCTCTTTTTGCATTTAACTATAGTACACGCCCAACCCTGGGCGTTCACTCCAGACTGCAAGACCCACAGAAAGAATGTAGATACACTTAGTGTACACAGGGAAATTGTACAGATATGAGAAACTGTTTATGCTATATCACTTGAAGAACCCATTTCTTCATTTATAATTAGAGTGAATCTGTTGTTAGGGGCTGAGGCTCTGGTTCAGGCGGAGGCAGCAGTGTTCATTCTTCAGTTTGAATGACAGTTCCAGGACAGCTTGTTCTTCAGTTCTTAACAGGTTAATATCAAATGAAGAACCTGATTCTTTGAGCTGTAGATTAGATGAAGAGTTCATGAAAACCCAGTATTAGATAAGGTAGATTTGTTGTAAGGATAAAAGATCTACCCATTCATCTCTATGGACGACTGTGTTTCAAATGGCAAATTATTATGCAATAAAGATGTTAGTATAAAAACTATAGCAAACAATTTTGATTACACACAACTAATATTCTGCTGAATGGTAATTATTCATTAATGTTAAATAGCTTATGTAAATGATTATAAGTAACATAACTAAAGCAAACATTTAGAGCATCAATTAGAGAGAAAAGGAGAGCTGGACAGAACAAGGACAGCATGCTCTTTGCATCTATAGCTAACTACTGGTTATATGCATAGATTTTGAAATTAGATGATCCAAGTTAGAGTCTTGGTAGCTCTACTTTCCAAATATATGATTTTGTTCAAATTAATTACTACACTTCAGTTTTCTGTATAAGGGAGATGATGCTAACCATCTTATAGGGTTGTTAGTAGAATTAGTTATTCATTCTTTCATTTTGTTCATAATTATTGAGAATTTCCTGTGTTTCAGTACTGTTATGGGCACTGGGAATATAGCAATGATCAAAACAGATAAAGACCTCTCTCTCTTGTAGAGCTCATCATCTGGAGGGGTCAGGGTAGGGTAGGGAGACTGAGTAAATAAATTATAGTGTGTTGGATAGTGATAAGAACTAAGGAGAAAATGAATCAAGAAGAGACATGGGAGTGTTGGTTGGGTGGGTTGTAGTTTTGGTGATTTTTATTTTATAGATGAACTTTTTAGTACCCTAACCTTCCTTATCTCCACCTCTTTTTTTTTGTTTTTGTTATTATTATTATTAAGACTTAATTTTTTTAGACCAATTTAAGGCTTATATAGAAAGAGGAATATATAGAAATTGTCCTTATACCCACTGCCCCCATACATGCCTAGCCTTCCCCATTATCAACATTCCCCACCAGAAGATACATTTGTTAACATGGGTGAACCTACATTCACACCTTATAATCACCACATTTTACAGTTTGTCCAAACCCAAAGAATGGTAGTGTATATTCTGTGGGTTTGGACAAATGTATAATGACACGTATCCATCATTAGGGTATCCATAGAGTAATGTTACTGCTCTACAAATCCTTTTTGCTCTGCATATTCATCCCTTCCTCCCTACTAACCCCTGACAGTCACTGATCTGTTCTGTCTCCATAGTTTTCCTTTTTCCAGAATATATAGTTGGGATCATATAGTGTGTTGCATTTTCAGATTGACTTCTTTCACTTAGTGATATGCATTTAAGTTTCCTCTACACTTTTCCATGGCTTCATAGCTCATTTTTTTTTTAAATATATTTTATTGATTTCTTACAGAGAGGAAAGGGAGAGGATAGATAGTTAGAAACATCGATGAGAGAGAAACATCGATCAGCTGCCTCCTGTATACCTCCCACTGGGGATGTGCCCACAACCCAGGTACATGCCCTTGACCGGAATCGAACCCGGGACCCTTCAATCCGCAGGCCGACGCTCCATCCACTGAGCCAAACCGGTCAGGGCTCATTTTTTTTTTTTTTTTAGCGCTGAATAATATTTCATTGTTTGGAAGTACTAGTTTATCCATTTACCTACTGAAAGACATCTTGGTTGCTTCTAAGTTTTGGCAATTATGAGTAAAGCTGCTCTAAATACTGGTATGTGTGTGCAGGTTTTTGTGTGGACATAAGTTTGACGCTTCTTTAAGTAAAAATACCAAAGAGCACAATTGCCGGAGCATTTGGTAAGAGTATGTTTAGTTCTGTAAGAAACCACAAACTCTCTTCCAAAGTGACTGCACCATTTTGCATTCCCACCAGTAAAGAATGAGTGTTCCTGTTGCTGCACATTTTGCCAGCATTAGTTGTTGTCATTGTGCTGGATTTTGGCCATTCTAATAGGTTGCCTCTCCTTTTTCAGTCTTCCACTTTGTCTCAGTAACTCACAGGTTTATCCTAAACCAGTGGTTCTCAACCTTTCTAATGCTGCGACCCTTTAATACAGTTCCTCATGTTGTGGTGACCCCCAACCATAAAATTATTTTCGTTGCTACTTCATAACTGTAATTTTGCTACTGTTATGAATCGTAATGTAAATATCTGTGTTTTCCGATGGTCTTAGGCGACCCTGCTAGCGGTTCTCAATCTGTGGGTCATGAACTAGACTATGTAATTATCAATAATTATAACACTTCTCTTTTTTAAATGTTTTTATTGATATTAGAGAGAGGAAGGGAAAAGGAGAGAAACATCGATGTGAGAGAGAAACATTAATCCATCAGTTGCCTCCCTATACATTCTGACCAGGGATTGAACCTGCAACCTGGGTATGTGCCCTGACCAGGAATTGAACCGGTGCACAGGACGATGCCCAGCCAACTGAACCACGCTTGCCAGGAGTATAACACTTCTTATGATCTCGATTTCAAACAGTTCACTTTCTGACCACCTTCCTATCTTTTTCTTCATTCCTTCTACTGCCCCACCTTGATTTGTTGGTTTATTACAGATTATTATTGTTGTTTTGCCTATATCTAGGTGAAGTTCTGCTTATGAGGAGGAGCGTCTGGGTAGACATGGACCTATAATTTTAAAATTTGAGAGACTATGGAGAGAATAGGCTGGAATGGGCTGTTTAAGCCCCAAATTTGAGTATATAGACTATAGGAGGATATCTGAGCTCCTGGGTTTAAAGGAAAGTAGAACAGGATGCAATAAATGAAGGGTGAAAGAAGTGCCTTTCACTGGAGTTGCCCCCTTCCCTCTCCATAGACACCCTGGTCAGATCTTCGAGAGCCAGGCTCAGAATAATGCTTGGGTGGTTTCCTGGTGTGGTCCATACACCTTGGGAATATGTTGAAGTGATAGCTTTGAGGAATCTTTGTTATGGATATTAATACTGCACATTTTCCCTCCTTTATTCAAGATAACAGTGGAACCATGGATCTCTTTGGTGGTGCAGATGATATATCTTCAGGGAGTGATGGAGAAGATAAACCACCTACTCCAGGACAGCCTATTGTAAGTAAAATTACCAATGTGCACTGGGCCTTTATTCAAGGCTAAGTAAAAAGTTTCTGAGGCTAAGGGTCTCTCTTACACCAAGAAGAGAAAGTTGATAACTGAATTATGGTATGAAAATACAATGAACAGATGACTTTCTTGAAAGATAGAAACATCAGTGATGAGAGAGAATCATTGATTGCCAGCCTGCTGCATACCCCACACTGGGGATCGAGCCCGCAACCCGGGCATGTATCCTGACTGGGAATCGAACCCTGACCTCCTGGTTCATAGGTCAATGCGCAATCACTGAACCATGCCAGCCAGACAGGGAACTCTTGGTTTTAAGTGGGAGTAGAAGTAACTGCCCTGGCACATACGCTGGGATACTACTCGGCAATAAAAAAGATTGAATTGTTAATACTTGCAAAAGGTTGGATGAAGTTCCAGGGAAATATGCTGAATGAAAAGAAAAAAGGTTACATGCTGTGTGATTCCACTTATGTAACATTCTTGAAATGACAAAAATTATAGAAATGGAGAAGAAATTAATGGTTGTTTGAGATTAAGGAGGGATGAGGACAAGAACGAGTGGGTGTGTCTGTAAAAGGGCAATGTGGGTCTTTGTCGTATGGAAGTGATCTGACTCTATTAGGGTCATTCTCCTGGTTGTGATATTGTGCTATAGTTTTGCAAGATGTTACCATTAGGGGAAACTAGGTAAATGGAAAGAAAGAAAGAACTGCCCAGCATGAGGCTGGTGCCATGTTGTGAGAGACTATACTGCAAGGACCACTGATTTGAATGTTTTTCTTGTCCATGCCAGGAAGTGTATGTGTGCTGTGTTGATAATCTCTGATCTTAATTAATAGAGTGACTTCACATTGAAGTGTTGATTAGTTTCACACTTCTGTTGGTGAGTATGTAGAGGATTAATTACAAAACATATTTTCTTATATTGATGCTTCTAAACTGATCTTGTTTCCCATGAGGATTTTGGGGGGCTGAGTGGGTAGGAATGGGGATTGAGGGCTGCTTTAGCCCTAACGTTGATGTCTCAGTAGGCTTCTTGCCTACTAAGTAATTAAAGTGTGGAAATTGAGCTAGACCATTTCTAAGACCCCATAAAACTCTAAAATTGTATGCTTTTTTTTTTTACTAGGATGAAAATGGATTGCCTCAGGATCAACAGGAGGAGGAACCAATTCCTGAGACCAGAATAGAAGTAGAAATACCCAAAGTAAACACTGATTTAGGAAACGACTTGTATTTTGTTAAGCTGCCCAACTTCCTCAGTGTAGAGCCCAGGTAAGGGGATCAGTTAAAAGTATTTTTAGATGTTGGATAGAAATATGTGGAAAGTTGATATTTTTCTTATTTTACATGAGTTGACTAATCACAAAATGGGAGACTGGTCATAGATCTCTGAAGAAATAAATCAAGCCTATTCTGTGACAGAAAAAGTATAGACTATAATATCAATAAAGGAGACTTTTAATGCTCATAATTGTTTTTAGCAGTTTCATACTTAGTAATTAATAGACAACATAAGCTTTGGGTGTTTTTGGCTTGTATAGCTTTATAAACGCTGAAATTGAAAGTAGTGAAATTTGCTAGAGAAATGGCAAATGTCCACTGTAGCAGCCATTGCAGATATAGAAAACCTAATGTTTTTTGACAGTTAATTAGTGTTTGTGGGTATTATTTACTAATAACATGCAAGTTCTTATGCAATTTAAACTTTTCTCCCCAAGCAAAATGATATGGAAAACTAGAGCACGTACAGCCTATTCCTTGAAGACTTATATAAGAATAAAGAATATTTTGAATACGTAGCCTTGCTTGACTTTATTTCCAGCAACATGTATCCACACCAAATTTTAAGAAAGTGAAATAATTTGAATACTTCCTAGAAGTTGAACATGAAGATATTTGATCATTATAAATTTTAATTATATTTGGATTTTTTTAGTATAGTGGTATGTTAGGTATGTTATTATAAAACAGTGATAATATTCTTTACAAAGTATGATTAATAGTTTATTTAAAAAACAATTTGTAGGCCTTTTGATCCTCAATATTATGAAGATGAATTTGAAGATGAGGAAATGCTGGATGAAGAAGGTCGAACCAGGTTAAAACTAAAGGTACCGTTCTATGCTTACTCCTTTCTTTTCTTTAATTAAAGTAAAACCTGGAGACACTAACTTGAGACTTGAGCTTTTGAAAATGATTTTTATATTTCCTGTTTTATCAACAAATGAGTTGTATTCCTTTTCAGATTTTTTAAAAAATATTTTTATTGATTTCAGAGAGGAAGGGAGAGGAAGAAAGAGATAGAAATATAAATGATGAGAGAGAATCATTGATTGGCTGCCTTCTGCACGCTCCCTACTGGGGATCGAGGCATGTGCCCTTGACCAGAATTGAACCCGGGACCCTTCAGTCCATAGGCAGATGCTCTATCTGCTGAGCCAAACCAGCTAGGGCTCAGATTATTTTTTAGGAAGAAAATATACAGCTTTTGCTCTATAAATGTGTCACTTTTCTCACTGTTATACTCTTTTGATGCTTTTAAATAATTATTAGCTACTTCTTTCATAATAAGTAGTATTATAGTTTGGTGTTTTATTTATTTATTTATTTATTTATTTATTTTTTAAATAAATCTTTATTCAGATTATTACAATTCTTTCTCCTTTTTCCCCCCATAGCTCCCTTCCACCCGGTTCCCACCCCACCTTCTGCCCTTAACTCCCCCCCACTGTCTTCATCCATAGGTGTATGATTTTTGTCCAGTCTCTTCCTGCACCCCCCATACCACTTTCCCCCTGAGAATTATCAGTCCACTCCCTTTCTATGCCCCTGATTCTATTATATTCACCAGATTATTCTGTTCCTCAGGTTTTTAATTCACTTGATTTTTAGGTTCACTTGTTGATAGATATGTATTTGTTGTTCATAATTTTTCTCTTTACTTTTTTCTTCTTCCTCTTCTTTAAGAATACCTTTCAGCATTTCATATAATACTGGTTTGGTGGTGATGAACTCCTTTAGCTTTTTCTTATCTGTGAAGCTCTTTATCTGCCCTTCAATTCTGAATGAGAGCTTTGCTGGGTAGAGTAATCTTGGTTGTAGGATCTTGTTATTCATCACTTTGAATATTTCTTGCCACTCCCGTCTGGCCTGCATAGTTTCTGTTGAGAAATCAGCTGACAATCGTATGGGTGCTCCCTTGTGGGTAACTAACTGTTTTTCTCTTGCTGCTTTTAATATTCTCTCTTTGTCTTTTGCTCTTGGCATTTTAATTATGATGTGTCTTGGTGTGGTCCTCTTTGGATTCCTTTTGTTTGGGGTTCTGTGCGCTTCCTGGACTTGTAAGTCTATTTCTTTCACCAGGTGGGGGAAGTTTTCGGTCATTATTTCTTCCAATAGGTTTTCAGTATCTTGCTCTCTCTCTTCTTCTGGCACCCCCATAATTCTGATGTTGGTACGCTTGAAGTTGTCCCAGAGTCTTCTTACACTATCTTCAACTTTTTGGATTTTTTTTTTTTCTTTTTGCTTTTTCGGTTGAGTGTTTTTTGCTTCTTTGTATTTCAATTCTTTGACTTGATTTTTGTGTTCCTCTTGTCTGTTTTGGGTCTCTGTATAATATTTTTTATTTCAGTCAGTGTATGTTTAATTTCTAGTTGGTCTTTTTTCATATCTTCAAGGGTCTCGTTATATTTATCGGCCTTTTCTAGGATATTCTTAAAAAGCCTTATAACCGTGGTTTTGAATTCTATATCCAGTCGTTTGTTTTCCTCCATTTCTTTCGTTTGTGATCTGTTTCTTTGATCCTCATTTTCACTGCTTCCCTGAGTTGGTAGGGTAGATTTGTGTGGCTCGGTTTCCTATATGGCCCAATGGGTCAGCCTCCCCAGTTAACCTGAGGTGGACACTCTTGGTGCACCCCTTTGTGGACTGTGTGTACAGCCTTGTTGTAATTAAGTCTTGATTGTTGTTGGTATCACTGGGAGGAATTGACCTCCAGGCCAGTTGGCTGTAAGGATCAGCTGTGTCTATGCTGGGAGAAGTGCTGGGAGAAGTTCGGTGCTGGAGACAGCCTTATAGGATTAGACTTGCCAAATTGCAATAGCCTCTGTGCTCAGCTTGAATGGGGTGGAGTCTTAGGGCGAAGCAGACAGTCTTGGCTTCCAGTTAGCCTTGCCCTTACGCGCATGCGCCTCCAGACCTCTGCCTTCCCCGGCTCCCGAGTCTCCACCTGAGAGTCCAGATTCCCCCTCGTAAGAGTGTGGGTCCCCAGGGGCTCGCCTGGAACTGGGGTTCAGTGCAGTCAGAACTGGGGTTCAGTGCAGTCAGGAGCTTCTGACTCCCTTCTGCTAGGGAAAGCCTGTGGCAACCTCCGCAGCCTTTGTGCACACTGGCGCGCGCGCCTCCAGACTCCTGCCTGCCGGGGCTCCCCCAGGTCTCCCCCGGGTCTCCGAGTCTTCGGGTGCCTTTCTCTCTACCTGACAGTCCAGACTCCCCCTGTATGAGCCTGGGTCCATGGGGTTTCTCCCGGGACTGGGGTTCAGTGCCGTCAGAACTGGGGTTCAGTGCAGTCGGGGGCTTCCTTCCTCCTTCCGCCAGAGAAAGTCAGCCAGGCTCTCGGCCGCCCTTCCTCTCTGCGCGCACAAAGATCCTTTGCTGTACCTCCAATTCTCTGTGAGCTTTTCTCTTTCCTTCTAGTTGTAGAATTTCTACTCAGCCAACTTTCCTGTGGTTCTGGATGGTGTCCGTTCTGTCTTTTAGTTGTAGTTTTGAAATTGTTGTGCGAGGCAGCAGTTTAGGTGCTTACCTATGCCGCCATCTTGGTTTCTCTCTAGTTTGGTGTTTTAAAACAACTATATCCATATGTACTGTGGGTTAAGTTGTAGCAACTTCCTGCAAGAGGAAATTATTATTCAGCCCTGCTGGTGTGGCTCAATGGTTGAGCATCAACCCCTGAACCAGGAGGTTACAGTTTGATTCCCGGTCAGGGCACATGTCCTGGTTGCGGGCTTGATCTCTATTAGGGGGCGGACAAGAGGCAGCCGATCGATGATTCTCATCATTGATGTTTCTATCTCTCCCTCTCCCTTCCTCTCTCTGAAATTAATTTAAAAATAAAAAGGAAATTCTTCAGACTCTTTGATCTATGGATAAATAAATCATATACAAAAGGAGAATTAGTTACTCATACCTAACACTTCCCCTTATGACTTTCTTTGTATTCTTCTGATTGCTCTTAGGAGAGATTTTTATTGTACTAAGTTCCTGTTAATGCTTCTCTTTGATACCTTGTACTGTCTTGTTACCTCTATCCAAGGAGGGCCTGTAATCTTCCTTTAATCAGGGGGATGTAGATAAAGCAGATGCTTCAGAGCTGAGTTGTTCAAAGAACAAGAAGGAGTTGCACTCATAATAAAACGGGAGCTATGCATTTTAAATTCTTCAATCTGAAGGGTTTCCTGTAAATACTTTCTTTTTCAGTGGGTATTGTGCCTGGTGTTAGAATGCTAAGAAGCCCCTTAGAATAACGGGCTGAATTTTTAGTACAATTCCATCCCTTCAAGTCTGTTAGATTCACAAGTATCTAAGGAACTTTGATATAAAATTGTTTCTATCCAACATTCATGGGCTTCCAAAGCTTTTCAGTGAAATTTCACCACTCCTCCCTTGTAATGGAAATGCAAATCAAATGAGAAAATGGAGGTAAACAGGTACCAGTAACAGAATTAATAGTTATAGTGCTTAACTGTAGTGCTTAGAGTGTTTTTTTGTCCTTTGCTGTTCTTTTCCTTGCCTCTTCCCAACTCCCGATAGCCCATCTGTTAATATTTTTCCTTGGAATATGTATATCTATTTTTCATGCCTGTTTTAGTGCCTCTGGCATTATTCTACTGCTTTTCATTTTTCTCGTAATTTATATAAATTAATGTGGTAGTTCCTTACTTGTTTACTTTTTAGTGATTTTTGCATTTTTGTCTTTATATCATGATGCATCAGTGAATGCATCAATATATCTATTATATTTTCAGGTCATGTATACCAGACCCTAGTATAAGCACCAAAGCTTAGGAATAAATATTTTCTCTAAAACCTTGGTGCTTAGAGTACAAAATGTTGGTGTATAACAGACTACTGTCTTTTAAAACCTCGGCATGTTTCCTGAGTGATATTCTTGAGATTAGGCTCACCATTCTTAGAGGCACTTGGTGGTGTAATTAATTCTTTAATGAACAAGGAACTGGGTACAGTTGATGTACATACCTCGGTGAGGTCCTCTGTCTTTAGAGGACATCATCATCATCATCATTATTGTTATTATTTGGATTACCTTATATAATAAAAGCATTTCTCAAAATAGCTTCTCAGTTAATGATGTGTTTGCATATTTACAGGTGGCTAACTGATTTTGTATGAGAGGGAAGGAAGGAATAGTGACAGATTATTTTGTTTTGTTTCCTTTATTAAGAAAATTTCAAATGTATTCAGATCTAGTGAAAACTGTATTAGAAACTCTCATGTACCCATCACTCACTTCAATGCTTGTCAAGTTGGACAATCTTGTTACATCTATATTCCCACCCCATCGTACCCTGACTATTTCAAAACAAATTTCAGAATGGCATCATATATAATTCATGCATATTATTTGAGTTCTTTAATCAGCCGGCCTCATGGTTGCTTAATTAATGAGGAACAGAGAAGAAAAGGTGGAAATCTAGAAGGGAACAACTAGAAGCCAGTTGCAAAGGTAGTCACATAAAACAGAATGGAGACCCAGAAATTCTAAGTGGAAATGGGAGCAGCTGCTTTTAGGGTTGGTGGAGGGGAATAGGCCTAGGGAAGCATATGTGGGCGTGGGCGTAGAGCTGTCAGTTTTCAGTGTTGGCTTCTCCTTGCTGCCATCTTAACTCACATTCTCTTTATCCTGGAGTGTACCCTTTTCTAAGTCTTCGCCGTCACTCTAGTGGGTTACCAGGGTGCAGCAGTGACAAACGACATGCATTTAGTGTATTGCATTTTCCCAGGAGTCCTGCTGAGTTTTTAATTGCACTAACAGTGGTTTTCATTTTAGGAAACTCTTGAATGTTTTTCAGACCTGCCTGGTATTTCCCCTCCATGTAGTTAAGATAAAGTTAGACTATAAGTCTGCTCAATGCTGGGGTTTTAATTTTCAGAGGGTGCTTCCTTTTTCTTACCCTAAGCAGGGAGACTCCTTATCTCCCTAGGCCAGTAGGCACAGTGCTTTGGTCTCACATTTACAGGGTTTTTAGTCCTGTAAGAGATCCTGCTTTATGTAGGGATTTGCAGTTCTAAATTGCTGCCTCACATGGCTTCAAGCCTTATCTCCTGTCCTGGTAGCTCTTACTGTGTCTTCACACCTCCCAGGGCTACCACAGCTTTAGTGTCTGCTCAGACGCTCAGGCACTCGGTTCCCACTGTGACTCCAGCACTAGGAACTCAGAAATCCACTTAAGCATATTTTTGTTGTTAATTTGTTCAACATCTGTAGGTTATTAAAAAAAAAAGAGGGCTTTAATGTTTTATGTTACTAGCTATGCATGCTTATTCTATAGTTATGTGTTTCTTTCTTTCTTTTTTTTTTAAATATATTTTATTGATTTTTTACAGAGAGGAAGGGAGAGGGACAGAGAGATGGAAACATCGATGAGAGAGAAGCATCGATCAGCCGCCTCCTGCACGCCCCCCATTGGGGATGTGCCCGCAACTAAGGCACATGCCCTTGACCAGAATCGAACCCAGGACCCTTCAGTCCCCAGGCCGACGCTCTATCCACTGAGCCAAACCAGCCAGGGCAGTTATGTGTTTCTTGAGGAAAAAAGCATTAACTACAGTGTTCTAAGGCACTTGTATTTTAAAACAGGTAGAAAATACTATACGATGGAGGATACGACGGGATGAAGAAGGAAATGAAATTAAAGAAAGCAATGCTCGGATAGTCAAGTGGACAGATGGGAGGTGAGCGCAAATGCCCAAAGAGTGTTGAAATAAATACCCAGAGTGTGGCTAGGAGGGACCAAGTTTTGGAATAAAACCTTATTTTGGGGTCACCTCTTATTAAAGAACTAGAAGCCCGGTGCACAAAATTGGTGCACTCGGGGTGGGGTCCCTTAGTCTGGCCTGTGCCCTCTCGCAGTCTGGGAGCCCTCGGGGGAGCGGGCCTAAGCCGGCAGTCGGACATCCTTAGCGCTGCTGTGGAGGTGGGAGAGGCTCCCGCCACCGCTGCTGCATTTGCCAGCCGTGAGCCCAGCTTCTGGCTGAGCGATGCTCCCTCTGTGGGAGCGCACTGACCACCAGGGGGCAGCTCCTGCATTGAGCATTTGCCTTCTGGTGGTCAGTGCGTGTCATACCGACCTGGTTGTTCCACCGTTCGGTCGATTTGCATATTAGCCTTTTATTACATAGGATTTCCATTGCTTAGTCCCTGGCATTGAACAGAGGTAGGTAGTTGAGAATCATACAAGCTGGTGGCCGAAAATGTGATCCTCCTCTTTGGGTACAGCATAGTAGTTTGGAAAAGGCACACCAGCTCCCCCTCCCTACCCCCATTGTACCTGCTTGCTGTAAGTGGGCAGTTTAAAAAAACGACCTTTCACTGGGAAGGTAGTAGAGGCTGAGTAAATGTCACAGCCTGTTTTACTTTGAGGTAGGTTGTTTTTCATGTCCTGGCTTTACTCTTTTCTTCTGGGTTCTGTGTAAGGAGAGAAAGGAGCAGTTGCATCACATTTTAAGGGAAGTAAAATGGTAGGATGAAAGCTGTATGGCTTTTAATATGTGAAGGGTTCCTTCTTTTCAGCATGTCTCTGCATCTGGGCAACGAGGTGTTTGATGTTTACAAAGCTCCACTGCAAGGCGATCATAACCATCTTTTTATAAGACAAGGTACTGGTCTGCAGGGACAAGCCGTCTTTAAAACCAAACTCACATTCAGGTAACTATTCTTATCAGTGGACTATTTGTTACAGTAAAGCAGTGAAATATAGATATTGTTCAAATACCCCACTTCCAGTTGACATAATCTCACAGTGGAGTTTTTCAAAGAGTATGATCTGGTTGTCAGCTCTCTGGGTTCAAAGGCTGTTTTGTCTGGTGCACCAAAAGTCGCTGTTTCACAGGGAACCAGGTCATGCTAACCAAACTTACAGGAGACTGTTATGTAAACCAGAATGCCAGCTTTTTTTAAAATATATCTTTTATTGATTTTTTACAGAGAGGAAGGGAGAGGGAGAGAGAACCAGAAACATTGATGAGAGAGAAACATCAATCAGCTGCCTCCTGCACACCCCCTACTGGAGATGTGCCCACAACCAAGGTACATGCCCTCGACCGGAATCGAACCTGGGACCCTTCAGTCCGCAGGCCGACGCTCTATCCACTGAGCCAAACCGGTTAGGGCGGAATGCCAGCTTTTTAGTTCAAGTGGTTACTATAACTGCCAAGAGGCCTACAATACTTACTTGTCATTGTGTCTCTTCTTTTTAGTAAATGGAACTGGGAGACTGATAAGTAGAGGTTGTTAGTGTGCATGCAGTCAGGAAAGGCGATGAGTTGGTGGGTGTGAAGGCGGGTCATCCTGTTCCTTCGGCTGCTGCACCCAATGCCACTTCAGGGATGTTTCCCCCGAGCAGCCCAGAACGCTGAGGTCACCTGCTGAGGGCTTTCCCCTTCTCTAGATTGTGTAGACACTACAACAAAATATTTTCTTTTTGTTTCCTTGATTTTAAGCAGATCATTCTTCTTGGGTAATGCTTATGTTTAAAGGGCACAATAATCTTTTTTAAATATATATATTTTTATTGATTTCAGAGAGGAAGGGAGAGGGAGGGAGAGATAGAAACATCAATGATGAGAGAGAATCATTGTTCGGCTGCCTCCTGCATGCCCCCGACTGGGAATCAAGCCCGCAAATCCTGGCATGTGCCCTTTACTGGAATCGAACCTGGGACCCTTCAGTCCGCAGGCCGACACTCGATCCACTGAGCCAAACCGGCTAGGGCAGGGCACAGTAATCTTGGTTATGACTTAGCTTTTTGAGAATTGTAATGGTCAAGGGTATAGGCTTTGGAATTAGATAAACTTGTATTTGAGTCCTGTTTCCACTTGAGTGACCTTATGCAACTTTCTCAACCTTGCTTAGCTTCAGTTTTCTAATACATAAAATGTAATAATTTTCCATAGAGTAGCTGCGACAGTGAATTCATACAACATGTAAAACACAACCACCGTGCCTGGCACTTAGTATTCAGTGCTGCCTGAGCCTGTGCACATACTGCTGTGGGGGGAGGGGTCGATCTTTGTAAAGCCTTTTTATCCCAGCTTTCCATTTTTTATTTTGCTCGCGAGATAAGAATATTTCAGTGAGCTGTTGAACGAAGAAAGATAAAAATCTGTCACCCCACTATATTCAGTTTAGTGTCCCTGCCTATTTTTTCTAGGGACTAAGAAATGGTTGCTGGCCTTTTGTTTTTGTGATGTTGATATGACTGGCTCACAAATGTATGTGGTAAATATTGAGACTTTTTTGTTTATTTCCTGCAGACCTCACTCTACAGACAGTGCCACACACAGAAAGATGACGCTGTCACTTGCGGATAGATGTTCAAAGACACAGAAGATTAGAATCTTACCGATGGCTGGTCGAGATCCCGAGTGCCAGCGCACGGAGATGATTAAGGTATGTTTGCTAAGCTTATTCTGGGATTTTTTATATATTGAAAATAGCATTTCCCAAAATGTTTATTAATCACCTCTTGTTGACCCACCTCTATTCCTTCCAGCTAGCATGAGCAGGGAGCTGGATTCGTGACTTAGGCATTTGCCAAACAATGGGTGAATGGCAGTCATAAAACAGACCTGGTAACTGAAAGGATCTGAACTTCTGCAGATACTTTCAAGCATGATTAAATCATCTGTGTCTGGTTTAGAGACCATGACAAAAATCATTGGAAGTGTTAGAGATTTAGTCTAAAACAGAATAAAAGTAGGACAGAAAGTGCCTAAAGGAGAATTGGGCAGAGTAGATGTGGTTTTTAAGGGCCATTTGTAACATTCTACCTTACAGGTTTTCAAAGCTGACACAGCTGTCACTTAGGCACAGATTCAACGGTGGGTGGTGTGTGTTTGTATTGACACCATGGGCCTTTGTGCAGCACTTGTTTTGAGAAGCTGGAGGCCGGGGTACAGTCTCCCCTGACCCCTGCTAGGTCCCAGCTATTGCCCTGCCTGCTTCATGGGATTTCATTCCTGTGCAGCAGGGCACACGGAGGCTCTGGTTGCCTCAGCGTCTTTCTTAGTATCTTCACTGTCAGGCTCTGCTGAAGGTGTGGCCCTGAGTCTCAGCTTTTTACTCCTTGTATTTTGTTCATGGAGGCAGTAAACCAGATTCAGTAACAGTGCCTAACCCAAGCCCTCCTCTGTGTCCCCAGCTTCCACGGACATGCACAAGGAGCCCAGCTAGCCTGTTCTTAATTCCCGTCCTGCTGACATTGACCCTTTTGTTTTTTTGTTTTGGTTTTGTTGTTAATCCTAACTTGAGGATATTTTCCCCCATTGATTTTTTGAGAAAGTGAAAAGGAAGGAGTGGGGAGAGAGAGAAAGAGAGAGACAGAGAAACATCAATGTGAGAGAGATACATCAACTGGTTGCCTCCCACATGTGCCCCCTCGATTCATGTCCTAAGCATTTGCCAAACAGTGGCTGACTGGGGCCAGGGATTGAACTTGCAACCAAAGTACAAGCCCTTGGCCGGGAATTGAACCCAGGATTCCTCTGCTGCAGGCCAATGCTCTAACCACTGAGCAACGGGCCAAGGGCTGCTGACGGTACAACCACATTCTACTTAATGAAATAATTTGCTACATAGAAAGTCTAGCAACAGAACTAGAGTTGTATGCAGTAACATGAGGAATTCAGAGAAATGCCAGACCATCCCTGACCTCTCATACCTGTCTCTGTCTTGTGAACCCCAACATGTGGGATGCCAGGCAGATGAAGGGGGTGAAGGCTCTACTTTGGGGCTCAGGGACCGGCCCCTGCCTACACGTTCTCATCCTGTCCTCGGGAGCTGAGGGGCCCAGACAGGAATATCTGGGCTCTGTGGTGGTTTGGTGGAGCCTGGGCCAGTCAGGTGTCTGTCTCTTGGGAACAGAAACGGCCTCCCTCAGGCATCCGCTGGGCATGATGACATGGCTCAGCTGGTCGCTGCTCCCTGGGCTCTGATTGGCAGCACAGGGGACTTGGCGGCTTCCAAGGCTGTGCCTGTGCCAGTTCTGATCGGATGGTGTGAGGGGCCGTGTGCCTCTTCACCCTTGTGTGGCCTTCACACCTTAGAACTAAACAAGGCGATCACTGTGTGTGGTAACAGGTGTGGCTTGGAGAGATCTGTACTCTGAAGACATAGGGAATAGGTGTTAACCTGAGGTAGGCATTTCATGTTCTTTATAGTAAAGGTAGTTTTAAGTGGGCACTAAACTAGCTCATTTTTTTGAAGTTGAGTGGTTTATTTGCTTCTTTACAGAAAGAAGAAGAACGTTTAAGGGCTTCTATTCGTAGGGAGTCTCAGCAGCGCCGAATGAGAGAGAAGCAGCACCAGCGGGGCCTGAGTGCTAGTTACCTAGAACCTGATCGATACGATGAGGAAGAGGAAGGCGAGGAGTCCATCAGCTTGGCTGCCATTAAGAACCGATACAAAGGGGGCATTCGAGGTGAGTTTGTGCAGAAACTTCATTTCAGGGTTCAGAAATTTATCTTTGCATTGGGCATGCTCTGAATATCACTGGACATTTTATTTTTTAGGTTTGATATACTTCAAGGTTTAATGAACTACTCAGTGCAGAATTCTTTTTTTTTATAATATATTTTTATTGATTTCAGAGAGGAAGGGAGAGGGAGAGAGAGATAGAAACATCAATGATGAGAGAGAATCATTAATCAGCTGCCTCCTGGAGGCTTCCTACTGGGGATCCAGCCTACAACCTGGACATCTGCCCTTGACTGGAATCAAACCTGGGACCTTTCAGTCCACAGGCCAACGCTCCATCAATGAGCCAAACCAGCTAGGGCCAGTGCAGAATTCTTTAAGGTGAGTCTGACAGAGTAGAAACTGCTGTAGCTCCCATTTGCAGACTTTTGCTCCCTCAGCTTCTGCATTTTTGGTTTGAAAGTTTGCCAATTCTATTTGGAACTTTTCTCAACTTTTTAAAAATATATATATTTTCATTGATTTCAGAGAGAAAGGGAAAGGGAGAGAGAGAGAGAAACATCAGTGAGAGAAAATTATTGATCGGCTGCCTCCTGCATGTCCCCCACTGGGGTTCGAGCCCACAACCCAGGCATGTACCCTGACTGGGAATCGAATCCTGACCTCCTGGTTCATAGGTTGACACTCAACCACTGAACCATGCAGGCCAGGCCTCAACTTTCTTTAAATTACTAATTGGGAATTAAGAAGTTACATTCTCCAGGAAATTCATAGTGATTCTTTTCAAAGTTCTTTTTTGCATATTTTCTTCTTTCACAAATACGAATAATTTAAAATGGTCAACATCTATTCCACACCTGCTGAATCCCAGACATACACTCAATCGCTTTACATGCATCCTGTTTGATCCTCAGAACATAGGTGGTAAGTGAAGAGTTCTTGAACTGGGTCACTTGACTCCGGAGGCAATGCCTCTGTCACAGTACTGCACTCAGGTGTCCCCACAGCTGGTAGGAAGATGACCTGCTGAAGAGCAGACTGAACCTGAAGGTCAGAGACTTGGCCTGGACTCTGGATCCTGCTTGCTCTAATCTCCGTTCTGCCACTTTTTAGTTGGATGACTTCTGGAAAGTTATAATACCTCCCTTCTGTTACCTAATTATGAAAAAACAACCTATTAATAGTAGTACTTACACCATGAGGTTGTTCTGAGAATTGAAGGGTATGGTACATATAAAGTACTTCACCCAGTGCCTGGCACATCACAAGTACTAAATAAATATTGCCTAAAACTGTTCTTGTTTGTACTACTCAGCTTTGAGCAAGTAACTTCACGTCTGAATAGTGGGTACCACATCTGTAAAATGAGGCTTTAATCCTCCAAATTAGCTGTTAGAGCTTCGGGAGTGACTGTGCAATGTAAGGGGTACTGTGGGTGACCACGCATCCTTATTTGTCTCTGTCGAGTGATACATTTTAAGAACAGCTAGATCTCCCCTTCTGTGACTGTCCTATAAAACCCCTCACTTCCTTGCAGTGATTGCATTTGTTCTGGTGCGCTTTGATCCTTCCTTCCTACCTATGATTTAGTTCTGACCTGTAGTACAGGGACCTTTTATTTTTTTGTTAATGCTAATTTTCCACAGAAAAGGTAAGTTGTGGAAATAACCACATAAAACCAAAATAAACACAAAAAATTGAGGTTTCTTGTAGGGAGAGAGTTATATAGTACTAGAGGCCTGGTGCACAAATTCGTGCACAGGGTGGGATCCAGCTGGCCCGGCCTGGGGTGGCGGGGGAGGGGAGGGATGTAGGAGGTTGGCCGGTTGGCCCCGCCCCCGATCGGGGTGTTGGGGGCCAAACGAGGATGCGGCAGGCCGGGGGGAGGGGCCGCAGGCGGTTGGGCAGCCGACCCCACCCCCGATCGGGGTGTTGGGGGCCAATTAGGGCCTGGATCAGGCTGGTTGGCTGCCGCAGTGCGTGTCATAGCCACTGGTCATTCTGGTTGTTCCGCTGATCTGGTCACTGGGCTTTTATAGGTATAGGTTCAATTCACTAGAGATTTAAAACCTATCGGACCGGCTCATTAGCATTCAGTTCTATCCAATAGTCAGATAGGTAGGGAGTGGGGAGAAGGGGAAGGCTTTGGGTTCTGAGGCAAGAGGGTTGGTCTGAAGCAGGTTGCTGTTATCCCACCCAAGGTCCACCTGTGCTGGGACATCAGAGATGACCTCTCATCTACACCTCCTTTTGAAATGTCTACCTGGTAACAGAAGGTCTTTACAGGAACAGGAAACCACCTCTTCTATCTTCAAAGCTGATTTTGGGATTATTTAATTACCCTCCATGAAAGAACTACTCGGGCTTCATAGCTTATTTGAAAGAGTAGTGGTGTCTGTTTGGTTAGTCACCTAGCACACAGCCTCTTTAATATTGAAAGTGGTCATGTGAACCATTCTTGTATTTTGAAAGGGTAAGTGCTTCATTACAACATATCCAAACTTACATCTATCTTTAAATCAGACCATTTTAAAGTATCTGCTTCCTCTGGGAAAATATGCAGAAGGAATTAAAGATACTCATCAGAAGAAAAGTCCAGGAATGTGTAGATAGCTGTCTTTGAAAATCACTCATACACCTTATTCCTTTGCTTTCAGAGGAACGAGCCAGAATCTATTCGTCAGACAGCGATGAAGGATCAGAAGAAGATAAGGCCCAAAGATTACTGAAAGCAAAGAAACTCACCAGTGATGAGGTAAAACCAAATTTATTCAATTTTAGGGGTTTACTCTGTGCCTACAAGTCAGCTCCTGCAATAAGACAAGCTCACAGCCCAGGAGCACACAGATGTCCCCACACTTCACTGAAGCTCAGTGAGACCAGTGCAGTCACAGGACAAGGAGTGTCCCAGGGGAGGGCCTGACACCGGTTTGGATGGGTGTTGGAAGGCTGCTCAGATGAGACCTTTCATGGAGTGTTAGGAAAGTGTTAGCTTGCGGGGCATACTGGTCAGGGTGGGCATACCTGGTGATGGAGAGGCCTGGGAGAAGGCACATGGCCCTGAGCTCTAGGGCTGGACTAGAGAACTAGAAATCGTTCAGTGTGGGGAGAGCAGAGGGTGTATTTGTTTTCCCCTTTTTCTTTTCAATATGTTTTTTTAAGTTATGGAAATAATTCTGATGGTAGAAAAAACTGATTTCTTTTTGTTTAAATGAAATACTGCTTGAAATAATATTGAGTAATTCAGTACATTTACATTTATTGAAAAAAATCATTCCAAAGTTATATTCTTTTTTTTTAATATAACCTTTATTTGTTTATTTATTTTTTAATCCTGACCAAGGACATGCTCATTGATTCTTAGAGAGAGAGGAAGGGGGCGCAGAGAGAGAGAAACATCAATGGCTCTCTCCTGCACACGCCCTGACCAGGAATTGAACCCATGACCTTTTGGGGTATGGGATGACACGCCAACCAACTGAGCCACACTGGCCAAGACTTAACTTATATTCCTAACAGTACCCTTTTCAAATTATAAGAGTACAGGCACTACTCAGCTATGTTGCTCAGTGGTTGAGCATCTACCCAGGAACCAGGTCAGGGCACATGTCCGGGTTGTGGGCTCGATCTCCAGTGCGGGGCATGCAGGAGGCAGCTGATTGTTGCTCTCATTGATGTTTCTATCTCTCATCTCTCTCCCTACCCCTCTCTCTTAAAAAAAAAAAAATCAATTTTAAAAATCATACTAAAAGGTACAGGTACTAAGAAATTTTAAAGGCCTAGATTGATGGATTGATTTATATTTTCCTCTGCCAAGTGCCTTGGATAGCAGCTGCCTGGGCCCACTTTAAATTATATTCTGGGAATAAGGTCTTTTTAGATGACCTGAAAGAATGATTTCTGAATTTTCCTAGAATTCTTTTTAATACCATGCTAATTTATTTTGATGCTTGAGATTAGAAAATTTTCATTCATTAAGTCAGGGGCTGGAAAATTACATCCCACTTACCTAATATGGCTGGTTTGATTGGAACCTGCCCATGCTTATTTGTGTGTCATTTGTAGATGTTTTCCTGTTACAGTGGCGGAGTTGAGTAGTTGCAGCAAAAACCGTATGTTTTACAAAGGCCAAGACGTTTATTATTTGGCCTCTTCCAAAAAAGTTTGCTGACCCCCTGCCTCAAAGAAATGGGCCTGGGCTTGTTCCTGGTTCACATTTCACTAAAGATGTAGTACTTTGGGGCCTGCTATTAGTCTGCTCCACTTGGCCTTTGTCTCTAGTCCTCAGCACCCTGCAAGGCATACAACTAACACTCAAGTTCGCAGAGCTTGGTAAATGTCTTCAAGGAGGACAGCGTTAGTGCTCTGCTTATCTCTGTGGGTTCCTGCTTTCACTTCATTTTTGGCCTCTGATTATGCTTTATTTTCTTTCTGTCTCATTGATTTGTTTATACTTTTCCATCATTGTTATTTTCAGTGGGAGGGTTATTCAAAAGATTGTTCTGTCACCCAGGAAATACCGTATGTTCATGTTATCCATGATTTTAATCATTTGGGCCTTCTGTGAACTGAGGTTCTGTAAGCTCTTATGTGAAGCAGAATTTCATTCTTGGCATTATTTGTTAATCACAGCATTTAATATTTCTCAATCATTGTTGGAAGTGGCATGCTATGGAAGATAACGGGACAGAAATTGTTAAATCACTCTGCAGCATATAAAAAACAAGTAAATTATATAGGAAACATCCTAATGATGTGTTTACAGTGAGTTGAACTGTTGGCAAATGGGGATCCTTATTTGAGCAGATGCTATTTTATTTCTTGGCGAGCAGAGACTGTGAGTAAAAATTGAGAAGTGCTGTGGGATTTCTCTTTATTCCTCGTATTCTCAGAAAGGATATTTTAACATGTGATCCATCAAGCAGCCTTCTTTGAGGCTGGTCAATTACAAATCTTAGCTGTCTGTTTAGGCACTACCCTCTACCTTCCTCACCCAAATACTCTCTGTTAGGTCGTCCTGTACCCTTTCCTTCCTCTTTCCTGACAACAAAGATTTTACTTCTGCCTGAACCTCCCAACGCCTGCCACTGTCTTCTCATATTACTCCAGTTTAAGTCCTGGCCATGGGTTATAATGGGAGAGCGTCAAGAAGGGGTCATACCTGATCTAGTCCCTCTCCAATATTTGTAGGTGAAACTCCTCCTTAATACCATGAGCCTGGGTATGCCTGTGAGAAACGGGAGTTTACAGACCCTAATGTCCCATACCAGAGGACTACCGTTACCACCTCTCAGAGCATTCCTTGATATGTGGGGCAAAGGGCATGAGACTAGATCAGAATGAACTGGATTACTGAATCTTGGGGCTACCCTTTACCACTTAGATGGCCTGGAGCAAGTCATCTCACATTTCGGGGTCAGTTTCCTCATCTGTTTGGTGGGACTCATGCGTGCTGCCTTGTAAAGTTGTTGTATTATAGTAAATAGCAGGTAAAATGGATAACAGAACAGAAAGTGCTACCTTCTCCTCCCCAACAGCGTGTAAGTTACAGAAGAGAAGAATACAGCTTCTTATCCTCCATGATTTTTGTAAGCAGCAAAAACTTTAGAAAACCTAAATTACTTCAAAGGTAGAAAAATGAGTAGGAGGAGAAACCAGGAGGGGGAAAGACCCATGAGGAAACATGAAAGCAATGGAAAGGCAGGGGGCATGGCCAGTCCTCACCTGTCTGTGTCTTCATAGTTCACGTGTAATTACGCGGTGCAGTTGTTTTTTAATGCCTTCTAGCACTTGTAGATTAGGAAACTGGTTATGACCCTGACCGTCGTTTTTATTCACCTGGTGAATGTTCTTTTTAAAATAGTTGTTTGATTTTGAGTTTTCATAGTCATTCATCTCAGAGCTACTTTGATAAACCTTTCTAGAAATAATCTCTATTGACATTTAGATTTTAAATTTTTTTGTCTGTTTAGGAAGGTGAACCTTCTGGAAAGAGAAAAGCAGAAGATGACGATAAAGCAAATAAGAAGCATAAGAAGTACGTGATCAGTGATGAAGAGGAAGAAGATGATGACTGAAGTGCAAAATGTGAAAACATTTATATATTTTATTGTACAGTTTGTCTTATAAATATGATGTAAACATGAGTTATTTTGATTGAAATGAATTGATTTGCTTCTCTGTAATTTTAATTGTAATAAAATGTTTTTTAAAGACAAGTCTCTATTTAAGAAATTGACTTTTCCCAAAGCGAGTTGATTTTATTAACATTGAGTCTTAGGTTTTCTTTTTTATATTTATATTTATCTATTAGGTTTTAGTGAATTGAGTCTTAGGTTTTAGTGATTTCCTGCTGCTCTGATGCACCCCCTCACATGACCCACATGGAAGCTGCCTGGGCAGGGCCAGATGGGGCTAGTTAGGCATCTTTCTAGGGTACATAGTTTAAAGGGGCACAAAATTGTAATTGTATTAGTTTGCTAGGGCTAACTAAAACGAAGTACCCAAACTGGGTAGCTTAAAACCACTGAAATGTATTCCCGCACAGTTCTGGAGCCTAGAAGTCCCAAATCAGGTTCCTTGCCCTGTCCTGGCTTCTGGGGACTACCAGTTACCACTGGTTCCAGTCTCTGCCTCTTTCTTCACATGACATTTCCCTGTGTGTCTGCTCTGTGTCTCTGTAGCTCCAGATTTCCCTCTCCCAGATGCACAACTGTCAGTGGGTTTAGGGCCAACCCTAATCTATTATGACCTCATCTTCACCAATTACATTTCTAAGACCCTATTGCCAAATAAAGTCACATTCTGAGGTTCTGGGTGGATATGAATTTTGAGGGATCCCTACCTACTGCAGTAATCAAAATTAATAATGTAATACAACATTTTAAAAAATTTAAATGAATGTCAAAAACCCCATGATGAACAAAATATCAACATTTTACATAAAGACAGGATCTGCTTTTTCTATGCCATGGTGGTATGTGCAGTTGACTCTTGCCAAGTCTTCTCACAGGACTCTCAGGATCGAGCGGTTCCTGGCCAAGACACAGAAGCAGAATTGGCCTATTCCCCAATGGATTCTGATGGAAACTGGCAAGAAAATCAGGTACAACTCCAAGAGGAGACATGGTGAAGAATTAAGCTGGGTCTATAAGAGATTGCACATGATGTAGCTCACCTATGTATTCTGTGTCTGTATTGCTTACAATTTACCACATCACTGAAAAGATTACTACTATCTGGACAGTTGGGCGTGTTTTATTTGGAAATGATTGAAGAATGATTTTTCTCTTTGTTAATATGTTTCTGCACTAGTAGGTTGGTTCAGTAATAAATATGTGAGACCTTTAAAAAAGACAGATGTGGCAGGACTGGGATTAGGGTAAGGCAAGTGAGAGGTGCAGAGTAGTTGGATTCTCTTTAAAATTCTGTATTTTGTTCATGGTGCTTTGTTTTTGTCTTGTTTTGCATGGAACTTAAGAAATACTGCAATACTACTTACCTTGAACACTGAGATTTCGGCACCTCTTACATTTCTCAAAACAAGGTGAGTATCTCACTTGTCACATCCTGGTCCTGGCCCTGCTGTCGCACTACATGGTGGCTGAGTTCCAAAGGTGAGTACCCCAGGGAGTGAGCCAGGTGGAAGCTGTATTACCGTTTCTTGCTTTCTTCTTTTATGACTAGCATCGCAAGTCCCATCAAAATCCACCACATTCTGGTCATTTGAAGTAAGTCAATGATGCAAGCCCATATTCACAGGGTGGGAAGTTTGACACCGCTTGATGGTAGGGATAGCAAAGAATTTGCAGAGATGTTTTAAATCCACCCCACACTTACATGTCTTTTCTGTAGTGCTCTCCTACATGCACTAATCTTGCCCCTGTGATTGGACTGCACCCCACTTCCTTCTTACTGCTGTTAGTGCAGTCTGGGTGTGGTGGCTGTGGGGAGCCTACCTGGTTACAGAGGAAGAAAAGCGACATCAGAAGAGGAAACCTTCAGTCCCTTTGCTATTTTTTGGCTATCAAGTTAGAACTCCTCTCGTGGCTTTAAAGAGCCTTCATTATGACTCTTCCAAGGCAACATTTTTTTTGGTTTGTTTTTAAGGAAAAAATTAATGTTTTGATATTGTTTAATTATAATATGATTTTTTTTAAATAGGGAAAACGTGTACCTACACAATAGCCTGTCACAGTAGTGAATAATGAAATTACAGTTTCTGTTTCAAGACTTATCTTTTACAAATTTGTCAGTGATTTTGTGACAATCGAATTTTTTAAAATATATTTTTTATTGATATCTGAGTGGGAGAGAGATATAGAAACATCCATGATGAGAGAGAATCATTGATCAGCTGCTTCCTGCACGCCCCCTACTGGGGACTGAGCCTGCAACCCAGGCATATGCCCTGACCAGGAACCAAACCCATGACCTACTGGTTCATAGGTTGATGCTCAACCCTTGAGCCACATCAGCTGGGCACAATTGAATTTTTAAATGCATATTCATTTGCAATATAGGTAGATTTGTCAATTTTCACTTATAGTTTCTCAAAGAAGACTTCATTAATTTTAACTTCAAAAAAGTCTTATAAAGCACCAGATATTCATTATTAGGAAAAGTTACATATAAGGATACACTGATAGCAATTCATAAAATCTCATTTCACAATAAATGTCAGAAATTTCAACTCTTCCTTTCCTCCCAGATTAATTCTAAGTTTTCGAAGTGTCTGCAGTGGGAAAAAAATTTAAACACAATTAAAAACTAATCACATAGAATGGCAGAATTGAAGTCAAATTCTATTTCTTCACTTTTATCATTGTGCTATTTACTATTTAAACACAGAAATGCATAGTCCTTCCTGAACTGAAAATATAAACTGCACCCAAAATGAGCTTGAATTATTCTGAACTGTTGTGAAATTACTCTTTAAATAAACACATGTGACTGAATACCTGGGTATTGGGAGGTTGAGTGTATCACCAGAGTTCCCCAAAGTAACTTCAATGTATATGCAATTTTTATTTAAAGATAAATCATATGTGCTAATTTGAATATTACACATATATTATTAAAACAACATTCAACTGTAATTGCAGCAAGTGTAAAGTTAAAGCAGCAAAAGTTTTGTTTTGGGATAGAACATTTTATCATTGACTAGAGGCCCAGTGCATGAAAATTCATGCACTGGAGGGGGGGGTCCCTTAGCCTGGCCTGCCCCCTCTCACGGTCCGGGAGCCCTCAGGGGTGGGAGGCAACCTGGCGATCAGGGGAAGGCGACGCCTCATCACCCCTCTGTTGCTGCCACTGCTGGCAGTGCAAGCCTCGGCCGGCCCTGGTTACCTGAGCCTCAGGTGGCCCTGGGCGGCTGGGCAGCCGCCATCCGAGTCTTGCCTGAGCCTTGGGCATCGGCTGGGCAGCTGACATCTGAGGCTTGCCTGCGCCTCGGGATGGCCCTGGGGGGCTGGGGACTGGGGGACTCCATAGGCAGGGGCTGAGGGGATTGGGCGCCACCATCTTGTGGCTATAGGCACTGCCATCTTTGAGGGTGTGGCAGTCAATTAGCATATTCCCTCTTACTGGCGGTGGGTGCCGCCATTTTTGCGATGGTGCGAGGGTCAATTAGCATAATCCCTTTTTATTAGGACTAGAGGCCTGGTACACAAAATTCGTGCACATGGGGTGTGTCCCTCAGCCCAGCCTGCACCCTCTCC
Source organism: Plecotus auritus (assembly GCF_963455305.1). Classification (NCBI taxonomy): domain Eukaryota; kingdom Metazoa; phylum Chordata; class Mammalia; order Chiroptera; family Vespertilionidae; genus Plecotus; species Plecotus auritus. Next base: position 62,381,868 of record NC_137770.1, read on the forward strand.
AATTTGGGACCCCTCGAGGGATGTCCAACTGCGGGATCGGGACTAAATGGGCAGTCGGACATCCCTCTCACAATCCAGGACTGCTGGCTCCCAACTGCTCGCCTGCCTGCCTTCCTGATTGCCCCTAACCACTTCTGCCTGCCAGCCTGATCACCCCCTAACCACTCCCCTGACAGCCTGATTGATGCCTAACTGCTCCCCTGCCAGCCTGTTTGCCCCTAACTGCCCTCCCCTGCAGGCCTGGTCACCCCTAACTGCCCTTCCCTGCAGGCCTGGTCCCCCCCAACTGCCCTTTCCTGCAGGCCTGGTACCCCCCAACTGCCCTCCCCTGCAGTCCTGGTCCCCCCTAACTGCCCTCCCCTGCAGGCCTGGTCACCCCCAACTGCCCTCCCCTGCAGGCCTGGTCACCCCCAACTGCCCTTTCCCTGCAGGCCTGGTCACCCCCAACTGCCCTCCCCTGCAGGCCTGGTCACCCCTAACTGCCCTTCCCTGCAGACTTGATCGCCCCCAACTGCCCTCCCTTGCAGGCCTGGTCCCTCCTAACTGCCCTCCCCTGCTGGCCATCTTGTGGCGGCCATCTTGTGTCCACATGGGGGCAGCCATCTTGTGTGTTGGAGTGATGGTCAATTTGCATATTACTCTTTTATTAGGAGGATGATATTTAGAATTGCTGGCTACCTTTACTGAATGATCCCAAGGTAGGTATCCCCCATCTACCCTTTGTTTTTTTGTCAATCCTCACCCAAGGATAATTTTTTCCATTGATTTCTTAGAGAGAATGGAAGGGAGGAAGTGCGGGGGGAGAGAAAGAGAGAGAAAGAAACATCGATGTGAAAGAGACACATTGATTGGTTGCCTCCTGCATGTACCCCGACCAGGACCAGGGATCAAATGCAACCCAGGTATGTGCCTTTAACTGGGAATCGAACCCGCAACCCTTCAGTCTGTGGGCTGACGCTCTAACCACTGAGTGGAACTGGCCAGGGCTCGTCTGCCCTGTTCTTAACACCCCACTGTTAGGAGACAGCTTTTTTTATGGGTGTCACATAGTTCTGACGGTTTTGTGAGCTGAGGCACTGACCGCCTTTGCTGTAAACTATCTTTCCAAGAAGCAACATAGAAAAGTTTTCTTTTTCTTTCCCTCCACGCTTAGCGATGCTGGGGCCAATCACATTCCAGCTCTGCCTGCAGCCCCTGTTAGGGGGCGCCACAGAAAGGCTGGCTGGAAGCCTGGATAGGAAAGAGCAGATTGCTGCTTCCTGTTAGTTTGTGGCACTCTGGGGGCGTCCTGTTGCCTTGCAGGTCGCCGGGGGCAGCACTCCGTGGCCCAACAGGGGAGTTCCTTCCCACAGCAGCCCGATCCGGCCTGCAGTTTGCCGACACCTGAGGGCAGCCCTGCTGTGCTGCCCTGAGAGGCCCAGTGGCAGCTGGACGCCGGCTGAGGTACAGTTTCCGTCCCACAGGCTCGGTTTAGTGATCCCTCCTCCTCGCCCCTCACGCTCCCAGGGGAGGGGTGGAAGTTGCTCTCTGAATTTGATACTTCTGTGAGCCCTTAGACATCTCCTTTTATACTTTTTGTAACGTAATTAACAACTTGAAACATAAGTATAATTTTTTAAGTTAACTTCTGTGTAGGCAAACTGGTATGTTTCCTGTTGCCCACCTAGGGCCTGAGGAAACAAGTCCTCAGAGACGGCTTTTGGAGGTTGGTTTGGGTTTGAACGCAGCACTGGGCTCCTCAGCAGTGGGAGGCAGATGCTGATCATCAGGTCACCCCTTGGCTGAGGCTCAGGTGGCTGCTCCCCTTGTGTGGCAGTGATGGCTGTAAGTCTGCTGTGTAGGGTGGATACTTCCAAGTGTCCCAGAAACAATCACAAGCGTAGGTCTTTATTTTTTTAATATTTATTTTTAATCCTCACCCGAGGACATGCTTAGAGACAGGAAGGGAGGGAGGGAGGGGAAAGAGAGAGAGAGAGAGAGAGAAGCCTTAATCAGCTGCCTCCTGCATGCCCCCCACTGGGGATCGAGCCAGCAACCACCTAGTATGTGCCCTGAACTGGGAATCGAACCGGCAACTTCTGAGTGCATGGGACAACTCTCAATCAACTGAGCCACACCAGCTAGGGTGGGATGGATACTTCTAAGTGCCCCAGGGCACTTACAGAAATAAAATCACAAGCTTAGGTCTTTTTCATTAATTAATTAATTTTTTAATCCTCACCTGAGGATATACTTAGAGAGAGGGGAGGAGGGGAGAGAGAGAGAGACGGAGACAGACATGAGAGAGAAACATCTATTGGTTGCCTTCCGTACAAGCCCTGGCAGGGAATTGAACTGGCAACCTTTCGGTGTGCAGGATGGCGCTCAACCAACTGAGCCACACCGGCCAGGCACCAGCTTAGGGCTTTTAAATGTTTAGCTCAAGTCATGGTCAGAGAACCAGTGCGCTTTCGTGACTGCCCTGAAGGAATCTCATATCAAACAGCATTTAATCGTGTGACTGCAGAATTACCACGTCAATTGAATTCACAGCCTCTTCAGGTCTTTTGTGTGAAAGGGCATTTGGTGGAGAAAGAAACTATGAATGGGCAAATCTGGACTCAGATGAAGTTCAAAACCTCAACTTTCCAGTCACTCTGAGCCTCCCAGCAGCTGGCCTCCCTATTCTGTTTGAAAACGCTGTAATAACATGCCCTGGGTCAGTTTCCATTCTTGACTCATCCAGCTGACCCACTTTTTACCAGTGACCCATCACTAGGATCCCATCACTTTAGTAAAGAAAGCACAAACTGACTAGAAGAAATAGCTTATGCACCACAAGAACTACAATATTTTGCTAATAAATACAGGCAGAGCCTGGGGAATATGTATGGAAGTGGATTCTAAGAATGAGATGAAGGACAGACTATAATACTAGTTTGGGCCAAAATTACTCATCTGGGTGCACTTGTATATTCTGAGTTTGATGTATTAGCACATATAACAGGACATGACTCTATACTTGGTTGGTTAATGAAAGCAAACTCAATGGTTACCTCCATTTAATGAAGTTGAAATGTCAAAGCTTCCCTGGAATTACGTGAAGGGAACCCAAAGACTTAGGGAGATAGGATTGTTGGGGTACACACCTCATGTAACCTGCATACCACCCCTTCTCCAACTACCTCCCTTGAGAGGCCAGCTAGAAATAACAAGTATTTAACATACCTCACAGTTTCTGAGGGTGAGGGAGGGCTCAGTAGGGTGGTGCTGGCTCGGAGTCTCTCAGGAGGCTGCAATCAAGACATTGGATAATGCTGAGAGTGCATTATCTGGCGGCTTGCCTGGGGCTGAAGGATCTGTTTCCAAGCCAGCTCCCCTGGCTCTTGGCAGGAGGTCTCAGTTTCTCACCACAGCCTCTCCATAGCAGTTTGAGTGCCTTTACAATCATGGCAGCTGGCTTTCTCTAAAGCCAGTGACCCAAAAGAGAAATCGAGGCAGAAAAGCCACAAGTTTGCCCTGGCTGGTGTGTTCAGTGGTTAGAGCATCGGCCTGCACACCCAAGGGTTGCAAGTTCGATTCCTGGTCAAGGGTACATACCTCGGTTGCAGGTTCGATCCTGGCCCCAGATGGGGCATGTGTGGGAGGCAAACAGTTGATGTTTCTCTTTCTCCCCCTCCCGCCATCCCTCCACTCACTCTAAAATTCAATGGAAAAAAATATCCTCAGGTGAGGATTAACAAGAAGGAAGGAAGGAAGGAAGGAAGGAAGGAAGGAAGGAAGGAAGGAAGGAAGGAAGGAAGGAAGGGAAGGCACAAGATCATAGCTTAGCCTCGGAAGTGAGGTTGTATTCTGTTGATCACACAGACCAGCCAGGACACAATGTTGGAGGGGACCACACAAGGGCGAGGATACCAGAGGCAGGAATTGATAACTATCTTGAAAGCTCTGTCACAACAACTTTGCCTTCCACCAAATTTATCACCTTCCTTCTCCATAGATACTCTCCTCAGGCTTCGGAGGGCCAGGCTCGGAGCCTGTTTGAGGTTAGGTTTGTTGAGATTTGGTTTATGAATCTTGGGAATATGTTGAAGTGATAGGCTAAGAACCAACTGAAGAATTTTTCAGAGAAATTTAGACTGTGCATTTCTCTCCAACATGGAAGCTTCTAGTGGAACCATGGATCTGTTTGGAGACATAGATGATATTTCTTCCGAGAGTGATGATGACCGTCAGCCACCTGTTGCAGGACAGCCTGTTGTAAGTACGATCACTAATCTCAACTGGTCCCACTGCTCAAAGCGAAGGGAACATTTCCAGGGGGCCTGACTCTTCCATGTGGAGAGAGCACAGGGAGAACTAAGCAGCAGTCTGAAACATCGGATGAATGGGTGACTTTCTGAGCTACGATGAGAATTTCTGGATATTATGGGGCACAAAAGGAACTGCTTAGAATGAGGTTGATGTCAAGCTTTAGAAGCTAGACTGTCAGGACTCAAAATTTAAAAACCTTTGATTTAAAAGTTATTCAAACCTGTGCCAATTGTAATAGTTGCTTAGCCTTGAGGGATTGCATAATTTCACACTTCCGTTGTTAAATATCTTATGCAAACTCGATATGTCAGCAAAATAGACTTTTTTTTTCTGGTAATGCAGGCTACTAACTCTTGTGAATTTTGCGGTGGGGGTAGGAGAATAGAGGATGAAACTTTAGGGAAAGGCCTGGAGGGGTTGCTGACTGCTTTATCCCTAAACTGGTGTCTAATGTACTTCTGGTCAAACCTGCATCTGCCTGGTGCGAGAGGCGAGCTGGGCATTTCCAGTGTCGCTGCAAGCTCTCACATCCTGGTTCTTCGCTAGGATGCACGCAGATTGCCTCAGGACCAGCAGGAGGAAGAGCCGATTTCTGACACCAGGATAGAAGTAGAAACTCCGTTCTTCAGATCTGATTTAGGAAATGAATTGCACTTTGTGAAGCTACCCAAATTTCTCAGCATAGAACCCAAGTAAGAGAACTGATTCAAGTTTTCTTTTTCTCAAGATATTGAATGAAAACATGTAGAATGTAAATGTGTTTTCTTACTTGTCATGAGTTGGCGAATCACAAAGATCGGAGATTTCTCATCTAATGAAAAAATAAGTTTATGATGTTCTGTGGTAGAAAAATGATGGATTACTGGTGTGTGAGATTTTATTTTTATGTTAACATGGAGTTTCTGATGTGAGTTTCTTTTTTAACCTTTTTAAAAAATATATTTTTATTGATTCCAGAGAGGACGGGAAAGGGGGAGAAAGATAGAAATATCAATGATGACAGAGAATCATTGATTGGCTGCCTCCTGCACACCCCTCACTGGGGATCAGAGCCCACAACCCTGAGCATGTGCCCTTGACCAGAATTGAACCCAGGACCCTCAATCCACAGGCTGATGCTCTATCCACAGAGCCAAACTGGCTAAGGCTGATGTGAGCGAGTTTTAATGCTAATAATTCTTGTAATGTTTAGGCACTTTTCTTATAAATAAACAGATGTCACAGCTAACAAAGGAATTTTTTATTAGTCTGTAAAGCTTAAAAATCAGAAAATGAGAGTGAGGAAGTTTGCTAGAGAAATCGCAAATGTTCAATATGAAAGCCATCGTGAATCTAGAAAAGAATGATTTGGGACAACAAAAGAGTGTTAATTGGTATTATTCACAAAGGTGCATGAGTGCAAGCAGTTAAACATGACATTTCTTTTTTTAAAAACATATTTTTATTGATTTCAGGGAGGAAGGGTGAGGGGAGAGAGATAGAAACACCAGTGATGAGAGAGAATCATTGATCGGCTGCCTCCTGCATGCCCCACACTGGGGATTGAGCCCACAACCCAGGCATGTGTCCCGACTGGGAATCGAACCTTGATCTTCTGGCTCATAGGAGATGAACCACTGAGCCATGCTGGCCGGGCAACATGACACTTTTCTTTAAAAATATGGAAAGATGGGAGAAACCAAGATGGTGGCATAGGTAAACACCTAAACTGCTGCCTCGCACAACAATTTCAAAACTACAACTAAAAGACAAAACAGACATCATCCAGAACCACAGGAAGGCTGGCTTAGTGGAAATTCTACAACTAGAAGGAAAAAGAAAACCACACTGAGACTTAGAGGAGCTTCAGGAGGCAGAGGTAGTGAGACGCGTGTGGAGAGGGCGGGCAACTGAGTGCGCGGCTGGCTTTCTCAAGTGGGAGAGACACAAGCTCCCAACTGCGCTGAACTCCAGTTGCGGACGAGACTCTGGGGACCCAGACTCATACTGGGTGAAACTGGGCTGTCAGGAAAGAGAAAAGCACACTGAGACTCAGAGGAACTGTGGAAGGCAGAGGTACCGAGACGCGTGCGAGGAAAGGGTGGGCAACCGAGTACGTGGCTGGCTTTCTCAAGCGGGAGAGACACAAGCTCCCGACTGCGCTGAACTCCAGTTCTGGGCGAGACTCTGGGGACCCAGACTCATTCGGGGAGAAATTGGACTGTCTGGCAGCAGGCGGAACTCAAGGGCGGCTTTCTCTCAGAGGTGCTTGCAGCAATTACCACAGGACACTGAGACATAGGGGCCTATTAGGGCAGGGCTGACGGGAAACCAATGCTGTCTGTTCCACCCTGAGACGCAGCCCCATCCAAAGCTGAGCACAGAGGCTTTTGCAAGTCTTGTCTCATAAGGGTGTCTCCAGCACAGAAGTTCACCCAGTGTAGACGCAGCTGATCCTCACAGCCAACTGGCCTGGAAGTCAATTCCTCCCAGTGATACCAACAACAATCAAGGCTTAACTACAACAAGACTGTGCACACAGCCCACAAAGGGGTGCACCAAGAGTGTCCACCTCAGGTAACTGGGGAGGCTGAGCTACTGGACCCTATAGGACACCTAGCACGCAAAGCCACTCTATCAACTCAGGGAAAAAGCCAAAATGCAGAGACAAAGAAACAGGTCACAAATGAAAGAAATGGAGGAAAGCAAACGACTGGATATAGAGTTCAAAACCACAGTTATAAGGTTTTTCAAGAATTGTCTAGAAAAGTCTGGTAAATTTAGTGAGATCCTCAAGGATATGAAAAAGGACCAACTAGAAATTAAGCATACACTGACTGAAATAAATAATATTATACAGAGATCTAACAGCAGACTAGAGGATCAAGTCAAAGATTTGAAATACAAAGTAGCAAAAAACACTCAACTGGAAAAGCAAAAAGAAAAAAGAATCCAAAAATATGAAGATAGTGTAAGGAGCCTCTGGGACAACTTCAAGTGTACCAACATCTGAATTATGGGGGTGCCAGAAGAAGAGAGAGAGCAAGATACTGAAAACCTATTTGAAGAAATAATGACTGAAAACTTCCCCCACCTGGTGAAAGACATAGACTTACAAGTCCAGGAAGCACACAGAACCCCAAACAAAAGGAATCCAAAGAGGACCACACCAAGACACATCATAATTAAAATGCCAAGAGCAAAAGACAAAGAGAGAATCTTAAAAGCAGCAAGAGAAAAACAGTTAATTACCTACAAGGGAGCACCCATACGACTGTCAGCTGATTTCTCAACAGAAACTATGCAGGCCAGATGGGAGTGGCAAGAAATATTCAAAGTGATGAATAGCAAGAACCTACAACCAAGATTACTCTACCCAGCAAAGTTATCATTCAGAATTGAAGGGCAGATAAAGAGCTTCACAGATAAGAAAAAGCTAAAGGAGTTCACCACCACCAAACCAGTATTATATGAAATGCTGAAAGGTATTCTATAAGAAGAGGAAGAAGAAGAAGAAAAAGGTAAAGATAAAAATTATGAACAACAAATACATATCTATCAACAAGTGAATCTAAAAATCAAGTGAATAAAAAATCTGAGGAACAGAATAATCTGGTGAATATAGTAGAATCAGGGGCATAGAAAGGGAGTGGACTGACAACTCTCAGGGGGAAAGGGGAGTGGGGGGTGCGGGAAGAGACTGGACAAAAATAGTACACCTATGGATGAGGACGAGGGAGGGTAAGGGCAGAGGGTGGGGTGGGAGCTATGGGGGGAAAAAGAGGAACAATTGTAATAATCTGAACATTAAAGATTTATTAAAAAAATAAAAATATGGAGAGATAGATATATCATGTGTTACCTGTAATTAGAAGACATTTTATCAAGCAAAGAAGACTTTGAATTATTTTATCATGTTTGGATTTTATTTCATGTAATATATATATATATATATATATATATATATATATATATATATATAATATACATTTTATTGATTTTTCACAGAGAGGAAGGGAGAGGGGTAGAGGGTTAGAAACATCGATGAGAGAGAAACATCAAACAGCAGCCTCCTGCACACCCCCTACTGGGGATGTGCCCGCAACCAAGGTACATGCCCTTGACTGGAATCGAACCTGGGACCCTTCAATCCTCAGGCCGATGCTCTATCCACTGAGCCAAACCAGTTAGGGCTCATGTAATATATTTTTAAATCAAATTTCAAGAGAGTACAGTAATTTTTATATTTCCTTGAAGTTTTTACATGAAGTGATTCGCCTACTGGATTTTTGAAAACACATTGGTGCATGTTGTTAAGATTATAATTTGTAGTATTAATCATATTCATTACTAAATATGGCTAATCAACATTAAAAACAATTTTTAGACCTTTTTATCCTCAGTATTATGAAGATGAATTTGCAGATGAGAAAGTGCTTGATGAGGAAGAGAGAACAAGGTTAAAAATAAAGGTAAAGTTCACTTTAATCCTTTCTTTTGGTAAGTTTTTCCCTTTTATAAAGTAAAATACAGGGATAATAACTTGAGACTTGAGCTTATGAAATGATCTTTCATATTTACTATTCAATCAATAAATAACAGTTTAGAACAAGGAATTAAATGCCTTTTCAGAATATTTTTAGGGGAGAAGTACATCATCATCTTTTTAATCCCTGTAGAATTGTCACTTTTCTAATCTTTTATTTGTAGTTGTAATTTTTTGACAAAAGACAAAAATTCTTGAAAATTGTTGGCCACCTCTTTTGGGATAAAGATAATGTAGCGAGGGCACAGTTCACAGTGGATAGATCCTAGCAACTTCCCACAATAGAATTATCTCAGGCCCTTTATGTGAATTCTGATTGTGCACAAAAAGGGACCTTGTCATTAGGCAGTTCCTCTCGGGATGGCCAAGCACTACCATTGCTCTCACAGGGGTTTCCCATGTGCTTTTGCCAGGGCCTCCAGTAGTGGCCGAGAGCAGGATCCATTTTTTTGCTACTTTTGTGACTTGGAGTTTCCTACCATATGGGAAGTGTAAACTTGAACTTTTAGTTTAAACAGGACAAAGCAAAAGTCTCAAGTTTTAATTTAATTATTTAATGGTTTATTCTTTTAAAATGTTATTTAATGGAATGTTCAGAGCTTTTTAAAAAATATATATTTTTATTGATTTCAGAGAAGAAGGGAGAGGGAGATAGAAACATCAATGATGAGAGAGAATCATTGATTGGTTGCCTCCTACACGCCCCCTACCGGGGATTGAGCCCACAACCCAGGCATGTGCCCTTGACTGGAATCGAATTCAGGACCCTTCAGTCCACAGGCCAACGCTCTATCCACTGAGCCAAGCCAGCTAGGGCCAGAGCTTTGTTGTCTTATTAGGCTAGGGGGCACTTCTTCAGTCCTTCTTTCATTGGGTTCGAGGCCCTTCAGGTGGCCCTACAATAAGCGGACGTACTGTACCGGTTCTAACTGCCTATTCAGGTGGACCCAAAGCCTCACCCTGTCTCTCTTGAAGCTCTTGATGTGCTGATAAGAACTCCTTCCTGCCTCGCATTTAACGTCTGCTTCCACTGCTATGAGCTGGGGTTCAGAAAAGATTTAAACAAAATGTGTGGTTAGATTAACCAATATCTCTAGGTTCTTGTAGCAGGAAGGTTGCAGTGTGGCCCAATCAGCTATTTTTTTGGAAGCCTATTCTATCACTACCTATGGATTCTTGGCACATGATCATTAAGTCACTCGAGGAATAAAAAACATGCAGTGCCCTAGCCAGTTTGGCTCAGTGGATAGAGCATTGGCCTGCGGACTGAAGGGTTTGATTCCTGGTCAAGGGCATGTATCTCAGTTGCAGGCTTGATCCCAGCCCTGGCGGTGGCATGTGCAGGAGGCAACCAATTGATGTGTCTCTCTCGCATCGATGTTTCTCTCTGTCTCTCCCCCTCCCTTCCATTCTCTCTAAAAATCAATGGAAAAATATCCTCGGGTGAGAATTAACAAAAAAAGAAAGAAAAAGAACAGGCAGCTTGTCACACCAGATGCCTAATGCCTTTGTGTTCTGAGCCAGGTAGAAAATACTATGCGATGGAGGGTACGCCGGGACTCAGAAGGAAATGAGATTAAAGAAAGCAATACTCGGATGGTGAAGTGGTCAGATGGAAGGTGAGCGCAAATGCCTAAGAGTGATAAAACACCCAGAGGGCAGCCTGTGATGAGTGTGAAGTTTTCTGGGTAAGAACTTATTTTGGGGTCATCTTTCATTAAACCATGAACAAACTCTAGGCCTCTGGGAAAGCTGGGAAAAAATAAACAGAGTTGCAATCATGGTGCTGCATTGGTGGGAGACATTATTATATATTTTTTAAAATACATTTTTATTGATTTCAGAGAGGGAGAGAGAGATAGAAACATCACTGATGAGAGAGAATCATTGACTGGTTGCCTCCTGCATGCCCCCTACTGGGAATTGAGCCCGCAACCCCAGGCATGTGCTCTTGACCAGAATCGAACCCGCGACCCTTCAGTCCACAGGCTGATGCTCTATCAACTGAGCCAAACCGGCTGGGGCTGGTGGGAGACTTCAGAAATGGTCCCAGAGGTGATTGAATTCATGGTGTCTACCTACTGTTAGCTCCATGTGTGAGCTATGACATATTATACACTGAGTGGCCAGATTATTATGATCTCTGAACACATAACAATCTGGCCACTCAGTGTATATCCTATATAATACAAGGCTAATATGCAAATTGTCCCCTCGACCAGGAGTTCGACCAGCAGGCAGGCCGGTCAACCACCCATGTCCCCTCCCCCTGGTCAGGCTGGCCAGACCCCACCCATGCACGAATTCATGCACTGGGCCCACACACACACACACACACACACACACACACACACACACACACACACACACACAGAGTGGCCAGATTATTCTGAGTTCAGAGATCATCATAATCTGGCCGCTCAGTGTACATTGCTGTGTTTTGAAAAACTGATTTACTAATGAAGTGGTAGAGATTGGGAAGATGACAGAACAACTATATTTCAAGCTGAAAGGAGATGGGTTTTTACCACTGTTTGCTTTGGAAGGAGGTAGGTTAGTTATTTACAGTGTTTGTTCTGAGGAAACAGGATGAGGACAGGGCCCTGCAGTTGCACTGCATTTTAAGTGAAGCGGTCAGGGTAGCATGGGAGCTGGAGGACCGGTTGACCAGCCGCCCTAACATCACCTGCTTCTGGTTTGCAGCATGTCCCTGCACTTGGGCAGCGAAGTGTTCTATGTCTACAAAGCCCCACTGCAGGGCAACCACAGCCACCTGTTTGTGAGAGAGGATACTGGTCTGCAGGGACAAGCCATCTTTAAATCCAAGCTCACCTTCAGGTAATTACTGTGTTGTTATTATTTGCAATTAAAGAGCAGCAAGGAAGAGAGAGGTTGTGCAAAAAGCCCAACTCAGCCCTCATGACCTAATTTCGAGGTACAGTTCACCAAGGACCATGGTCTGGTTCCCGTACTATTTTTCACCTTTGCTGCAAGTTGCAGTTTCTCAGGGAGCCAGCTCATGCCCTCAGACCACGAGGAGACAGTGTGTAAACCAGAAGACCAGTGTATGAACTCACCGTGTTCAGTGTACCTCCGGAGAGGCCTAAAGACCTGTCTGTGCTGCTCTGCTGGTCAGCGTGTCCTTTCCCTTTACTACAATTCACCCGGGAAGCTAACTGGTCATGAGTATGTTGGTGTGTGCTTGCAGTCGAGGGAAGGGAAGAGCTAGATGGTGTGACAGGCAGCTGCCTGACCCCAAGCAGGCTCAGTGCTGCGTGTCTGTGCTTTGGCCCTCCCCTGGGCGCTGCACGGTGGCTCCTTCTCACCGCTCCCCTCTGAAGGACACTTTAAAGACTGTGGCAGCATGCACAAGGCTTTTCTTAGGGGTCCTGGAAAAACTCTAAAATCAGATTGCTGTAGTGCAAATCAGATGGTTGTTGCACAGCTTCGTAAATTAAAAAATTACTTAATTGTATATTTAAATGGGTGAATTTTATGGTAAGAATCATGTCGCGCAGAGACTTGATAAATCTGTTTATTTAATTAATTAATTAATTTATTTATTTATTTTTAGAGAGAGTGAAAGTGAGGGGAGAGACAAAGAGAGAGAAACATCGATGTGAGAGAAACATATTGATTGGTTGCTTCTTGCACATGCCCCGACTAGGCCAGGGATCGAGCCTGCAACTGAGGTATGTGCCCTTGAATGGAATGGAATCTGAGACCCTTCAGTCCACCAGCTGACATTCTATCAACTGAGTCAAACTGACTAGGGCTGCTCTGGGTTTTTAAAAAATTTGTTTTATTTCATTATTATTGACAGTATTACAGATGTCCCCCATTCCACCCCACCCCCATTACCTCTACCAGCTCCCACCCTGCCCCAGGCCTGCACCACACTGCTGTCTGTGTCCATGGGCTATGCACATCTATATATATAAAAAGCCAGTGACCGGAACGACCGGAATGACCAGTCACTATGATGCCCACTGCAGCCAGCGAACTGGCCCGATTGGGGGGTGGGGCCAGCCAGCCAACCTCCTGTGGCCCCTCCCCCCAGCCGGCCCCACCCCTGATCACCCCCCCAACCCAATAGGGGGCAGGGCCAGCTGGCCAGCCTCCTGCAGCCCCTCCCCCCAGCCAGCTCCACCCCCGATCAGCCCCCCAACTCTGATCAGGGGCAGGGCCAGCTGGCCAACTGCCCATGGCCCCTCCCCCAGGCTGCTGGCTCCCAATTGGCACCCCCCACTCCATTCTGGGCGGGCTGGCCAGACAACCTCCTGCTGTCTCCTCCTCCTGACAGGCCCGGCCCCAATCTGCTGATCAGGGCCGGGCCGGCCGGATCCTACCCATGCAGGAATTCATGCACTGGGCCTCTAGTATGCATATAAGTTCTTTGGTTAATTTGTCAGTCTGTTCCATGCATCATGCCTCCGGACCTATTTTGTTCATCAGTTTATTCTGTGCTCTGTTTTAAAGACTGTAATGGGTGGTTCTGAGGTCTTGCATTTCACATCTGATCATGTAAGCTTGAGGAGGAGTCTCAATCTCACAAATGTTTGGTTTCCTCATCTATAAAATGGAAACATCTACTTCACAGGGATGTTGTATCAGTTAAGTCAAATAATACATAAAATCATGTCATGCAGACCTGGCACACTAAATGTGGCTCAGATCCATCCCCCTGATGGTCTCTGGAGTGGCACCCTAAAGGACAGGGTTCTATGCGTGTTTTCCACGTGCCCACGCTCCACACTGGGACAGTGCTTCACTGTCCATCACAGTTTCATTCCTCGTGTCCCTTCTCTCACAGGCACGCTCTCCTTCCGAGGCTCCCTCCTGAGGAGCATCCTTTCTCCTCTCTGCTGCACTTAAACCCGCCTTTCTTTAGTCAGGGTGCAGGGCCTCCTGTCCCATGGTGGCCCTGAGCAGTCATGAGGCCCCCGTACCACTGTGCCCCTTCCCCTTGCTTTGACCTTCCTTCCGATTTTACTCAGATGGAGGGACTCATCTCTAGTTCTGAAACTGTGCCTTCCAGCCTTTGTGCCTCCCTCACGGAGCTTCCCTTCCCTTCCCTTCTCTTCTAGGATTGTGGTCGGGGTTTTCTTTGTTAAAGCCCTGACCCTGCCACAGCCTCTCCTCCTCCACTCCACTCCCACTTCCCCCCATCTGGCTCTCCAGGGGCGGGGCGGAGGGAAGCACTCCTCGGGAGCCAGAGAATGAGGGGGTGCAGAAGCACCAGGGCCGGGGCCCTGCTGCTCTGCTCAAGGGAGGTAGTCATTGTCCACAGCAGGTTGTGCGCTATGATTGCCTCTAGTGTTCTTAGTAAACAGGCACTTTTGTTCCTTTCCTGCAGACCTCACTCTACAGACTATGCCACCCATAAGAAGATGGCCCTGCCACTTGCTGGCAGATGCTCAAGGACACAGAAGATTAGGATCCTACCAATCGCTGGCCGTGATCCCGAGTGCCAGCGCACGGAGAAGATTAAGGTGTGTTGGTTACGCTTTATCCTGGGATTTGGGGGTGTTAAGAGTTGTGCTTTCCACCCTGACTGGTTTGGTTCAGTAGATAGAGCATCGGCCTGCGGACTCAAAGGTCCCAGGTTCGATTCCGGTCAAGGGCATGTACCTTGGTTGCGGGCACATCCCCGGTAGGAGGTGTACAGGAAGCAGCTGATCAGTGTTTCTAACTCTCTTTCCCTCTCCCTTCCTCTCCGAAAAAAAATCAATAAAAAAAAAAAGTTGTGCTTTCCAGAATATTAATTCACCATTTTTTATTGCCAGAGGCAGTTTACCTCCTGTGGTTATCCGGCAGCCAGCTTAACCTCCTAAATGTGTAGTTAACCACAGTAATGTCAACTGCCACGGGTGAGATAGAGCAAACCAGACACTCAGGTGCTCTCCCTCCAATCTGTGAGGTTTCAGATGAAAACTGATAATTTTAAAAAATGTAGCCTTTGAGAGATATCACAAAATTGGGTTAGCCAGATAAGAAGTGATCTAGGAAGGTCAAAGGACATTTCTGATTCATTCGACACTTGCCCTGCTTTGTGAACCCCAACATGTGGGATGCCAGGCAGATGAAGGGGGTGAAGGCTCTACTTTGGGGCTCAGGGACCGGCCCCTGCCTACACGTTCTCATCCTGTCCTCGGGAGCTGAGGGGCCCAGACAGGAATATCTGGGCTCTGGTGGTTTGGTGGAGTCTGGGCCAGTCAGGTGTCTGTCTCTTGGGAACAGAAACGGCCTCCCTCAGGCATCCGCTGGGCATGATGACATGGCTCAGCTGGTCGCTGCTCCCTGGGCTCTGATTGGCAGCACAGGGGACCTGGTGGCTCCCAAGGCTGTGCCTATGCCAGTTCTGATTGGACGGTGTGAGGGGCCATGTGCCTCTTCACCCTTGTGTGGCCTTCACACCTTAGAACTAAACAAGGCGATCACTGTGTGTGGTAACAGGTGTGGCTTGCAGAGATCTGTAATCTAAGACATGGGGAGTATATAAAAGTAGGTTCCAATGAGCACAAAAGTTGTTCATTTTTAAGTTCAGGGGTTTATTTGCTTCTTTATAGAAAGAGAAAGAACGCTTGAGGGCTTCTACTCGCCAGGGGACAATCCGTCTTCGTGGGAAGCAGAACCGGCAGGGCCTGAGTGCCCCCTACCAAGAGTCCAGCAGTGACAGCGAGGAGGAGGAGGAAGAGAAGGAGGAGGAGGAGGAGGAGGAGGAGGAGGAGGAGGAGGAGGAGGAAGAGGAGGTGGAGGAGGAGGAGGAAGGTGAGTAATTCAAAACCAGTCCCAGGGGAACTCAGAGGTGAGTTGGTGTGGAGGTAACATTTCATCTGAGCCCCGGTGCCTGCTTTTGCTCTGGTGGGCTCTTATTCCCTGGGCTGCTGTTACTTAGAGGGTGGTACAAAGGTCTCTTATTATTGTTATTTTAATAATTCTTTATTATTGAAAGTATTGCATATGTCCTCCTTTTCCCCCCACTGTCCCCTCCAGCCCGCCCCTGGCCCCCGTCCCAGGCCTTCAGCACCCTGTGTCAATGGGTTATTTTTGTTGTTGTTAGGACCACTTTCCCACAGAAAAGCTAAGCTGGGAAACGAAGGCAAAATAAAGAAAATGAAATAATTCTGTCCTATGGAGGAAAATGTGCAATGGGCAGTTTGCATGCTTGTATAATTAAGGACCCAATACTTAAACTTGGCAGTTTTTTAAAACATGTGTGCTTTAAGCCTCGTGGGTATTTAAAAGTGATCAATCTCTCTGAGAACAAAAGTTCTGAAATCTACGTTATTTCTGAAAGTCATACAGGGTCGGGCAAAAATAGGTTGACAGGTATTTGTATGGAGGAAGACCTGCAGATTATGGTTATCACAGTAGCTTTGTTAACGCAACAGAGTGGCACAGTGCCCTTAGGCCCAATCTCACAAGTGCTCACATCGCCGGCCTTCGTTATTTACACACTCCCTAGTCTACTTGCGGAACTCAAGCACACGTTGGCACAGAGTTCTCACGTACTTTTGCCCACCTCTGTTTATACTTCTCATCAAAACTTTAAAAAAACTGTTGGCTCCTCAAGGGAAAACGTACAGTGGGAAGTGACAGTATTCAGAAGAAAAAATCAGGAATCAATGGGTCTTGGAGGGTCAGTCTCATGCTCTAGTTCCTTTGCTTTCAGAGGAACAGGCCAGAATCTATTCGTCAGACAGTGATGAAGGATCAGAAGAAAAGCCTCAAGGATTACTGAGAGCAAAGCAACTCACCAGTGATGAGGTAAAAGCAAATATATTCCATTCCAAAGGGTTTGCCCCCTACCCAGGAGCCAGCTTCTCAAGAGGAGCTTGTAGCCTAGGCACACAACAGGCGGCCACACACTTGGCTGGACCTCAGTGAGAGGCATGCCGTACCAGACTGGGACTGGCCCTAGTGTGGGAGCGTGTTGGCTTGTAGGGGACAGCGGCCAGGGCGGGCCTGCCAGGGAGATGCAGAGGCCTGTGAGGAAGGCGCAGGGCCCTTGGGCACCAAGTCTTGTCTGGAGAACTAGGAACAGTTCAGCGTGGGAGAGCAAGGGGTCTACCGTGTTCTTGTGGTAACTGGGTGTCTTTATTATTTGGGTATAATGGTAGTGGAGCGTTATTCCATTTTCATGTTATTAAAATGTTTTTCCTTTAATTATTTCCTTTTTCATGTACAGGATCATAAGTGCAAAGATATTTTAAGTTTCAACTGTACAAGTGAATCACTACGTTAGTGCCCGTAAGCCATATTTATTCCTTCAGTGTTTGCTGAACACTTAACATCCTCCACTCTGTGTTCCGGAGATAGAGATGGGAGTAAATGTCACAGTAACAGGGATGTTCAACTGAACATGGGTCACTTGTCTAAGCGAGGCATTCATTTTCACTTATTCATATATAAATATATATTTCAAATTTTAAAAGCACACAAACACCAGTAGTCCTCTAAAAAAACCAGCGGGCTTTAAAGTGCTGAATTTTAGAGAGTAAAGTACTAAGGAAGCGGACAAATGCATCTCAAGCATAATATTGTAGAAATCCTAGTCGGTAGAGCGAGGAATGCCCCTCCGGCTCTGACTGCCATCCAGGGGAAGCATGGTTTCCATTGCCTGACCTGCTGGACAGGTCACCAGTGGGGGGTCGAGTTCTCATGTGAAGGCTGGCTCCTCAGTCAGCTACTTTAGACAAAATTGCCAGGAACTGTTTGGTACTGAATTTTACCTCTCGACTCTCATATTTTCCAGGTGAACCCTACAGAAGCAGGAAAGCAGGGAGAGAAGAGAAAGATGACAGACGCATGAAACCTGCACTCATAGTCTGTATTGTTTTCAACAGTTTGTTTTCTAATATATATTTTTTAATTGATTTCAGAGAGGAATGGAGAGGGAAAGATAGAAACATCAATGATAAGAGAGAACCCTTGATTGGCTGCCTCCTGTACGCCCCCTACTGGGGATCGAGTCCACAACCAGGCATGTGCCCTTGACCGGAATCAAACCCAGGGCTCTTCAGTCCGCAGGCCAACACTCTATCCAAATTGGCTAGGGCTCAACAATTTGTTTTAAAACAATGATGAAATGTCTTGTTTTGTTTGATGAATTGAGTTATTTTTGCATAATCCTAGTTGTGAATAAAATATGTTCAGAAGCAAGTCTGTGACTTTAGAAAATCCAGTTTGTGTTTGCTCTGGATCTTAGGTTTTCTTGCCTTCCTGCCCTCTGCCTCACCCCATCCCCGGTGGGGCTCAGAGGTAAGCTTGGGTTTAGCTCTGGTACTGCCCCCTCTGGGATGTCCTCCCTGTTCTGCCAGCTGCGTCAGGCCCTTCTGTGTCCTGTGTCAACTTTCCATTGACCACATAGCCCTGGGACCTTGGAAGAGCAAGTACAGCATGGGAGGGCTCACTGGACACTGGGTGCTGTATGGGCCCTACAATTCTAATCCTCAGAACAACTTGAAGGACAGGGCTGTAATTCCCATTTTACAGATGTGGAAGTTGAGACATAAAGAACTTAAGACTGCTGTCCAAAGCTTTTTCTTCCCAAGTAAAGGAAAATCAGTATTTTTGAGATAAGAGGCAGGATTTTCTATGCACAGCCACAATAATGAGCAGATGTATTAGTGACTTTATGGAGAAACTAGAGGCCCGATGCACAAAACTCGTGCAAAGGGGTTGGCTCTCGCAGCCGCGGCAGCTTGCCTCGGCCCTTGCAGCTCCGAACAGAAGGACATCTGGTCTAATTAGCATATTATGCTTTTATTATTATAGAAGAGCAGCGGGAAACAAAACCAGATTCAACTTCTAACTTTGTGGCTGGTGTAGCTGGAATGTAATAGGTACCTTAATAAGTATTTACTGAATGAACAAACCATCGGTAATATCTTGGGCAAGTTACTTCTCTGAAGTCAGTTTCCTCAACTCAGAGGTACTTGAACTTGACCATGTAAATAGTTCATGATTTAATGTTTATATTTCTCTGGCTCTGAGAGTTGAATACTAATTAGAAACATCTTTAAAAATGTTTTATTGTTGAATAGAAAGGTCCAAGAAAAATGGTCCATTATCTCATCATGTGGAAAACCTGGATTCATGTATTTCCCTCTCTTTTATTTTTTTTAAAATATATTTTTTATTGATTTTTTACAGAGAGGAAGGGAGAGGGATAGAGAGTTAGAAACATCGATGAGAGAGAAACATCGATCAGCTGCCTCCTGCACACCCCCTACTGGGGACATGCCCGCAACCAAGGTACATGCCCTTGACTGGAATCGAACCTGGGACTTTTCAGTCCGCAGGCCGACGCTCTACCACTGAGCCAAACTGGTTTCGGCTCCCTCTCTTTTATACTTTTAGATGGACACTGAGCTGTATCTGCAGCCACTGTCCCTGTCCCACCTCCCCTGCTCATTCCATTATGCCTGCCCTCACATGTCCCAATGTGTGCATCTTTCAGGCATGTTTATGTTGAGCAGGGGATCCTTTCTTGAGTTTTAATTGTCCAACTTGTAAATCTAAGGGAGGAAACAATGGAGCCTTCTCTCTCCACTGACACTGAGGTCACTCAGGTCAGCTATTCTTTATAGGGGGGTAGTGGCCCATGAGGCTCTGCTATCTCTGCCAACAGACTGGGGTGGGGATTTATGCTAGGATCTCCAGGCCCTCAACCTTTGCAGGTGTGCAGGGAAGTTTAACATCTGAAGGATGAAAGATGTTTGGTGATCTGGGGCCCACATGTGGTCGGCCACTTATTTGGTACCTAAAAAAGCAGGGTGCTACTTGGCTGAGCACAAAGGCACTGTCTCCCCATGGCCACAGTGCCTGGCACCACCTCCACTTGAACTCACAGGAGCTAAAGTTACCTGATGACTCAAGCGCCTGAGCCTCCAACTTAGCAAAGGGGACAGGCACCAAAGCTTCCTGTAAGTGAATGTACCCCAACAGCCATCCTCAAAGGCCAGCCGACATTAAAGATTCAAGGGGAACTTTTTTATTCTTCTTTCAGAACTGTGAAAATTTTAAATTAAATTGACATTTATCCCTAAAAGTTTCCTCAAACCCATTACACGTTTCACTGATTTTCCCTTTTGGTTGGTGGACATAGGTGACTGATAAGATACCTTTGCTGTGATGTAAGAATCATCTGCTTTAAGCAGGACTGATTCCCAATCAGGTCATAGGACCCTGTTTCTTCACATTTGTCAACTCAATTCAGTTTTATGGCTGGCATTAGATTGAACCATATGAAATTCTATTTTTGTGGGTAAAAAATGTTCATAGGGATTTTTAAAAAGTCACAGTCTACAGGATATTTGATAAACTTTATTGAAATTATTTATTCCAGAAAGAAGTGGTAAGTTCTAAATGCCTATAGTACATGTTCTTCAAAAGAAATTTCTCTGTGCTATTATGAACCAGATTAATAATATTTCATATTTAGACATCAGTATTATAAAAATTAACACGCTTGTATTTAAAAAGTTGAAAAAATAAAACACCTACAGCATTTTGGATATTTTAGCATTAAAAATGTATTTAAATATCTATTTGCTGTGACAAAGAATGATGCATTGTAACAAGATAATTTTCAAGCTTTTAAACATAATTAAAACCAAATATAATTCATCCAAAAGACAAAAAAATATAAAGTGGGCATTTACTTGGAATTACAAAGATTTTTATGCAATGTGTGTGTATGAGCATATGTGTATGTGCCACTTGTTTTAAACCCTTCTTAAGCAGACAAATTGGGCCTGAGTCGAGGGCAGCATGGGGAGCTGCTCTGCACATCCTCGCGTTTAGCTTTCCTGGCTGCCATGTCTTCGGGTAACACTATTCGAAAGTGAAGTGGCCTTGAGGACATGGTGCTAAGTCAAATAAGCCAGACAGAGAAAGACAAACACTGTATGATCTCACTTATGTAAAAAGAGAAAAAAACCTCATTGAAACAGAGAACAGATTGGTAGTTGTGAGAGGCAGGGCTGGGGATGAAGGATTGGGTGAAGGTAGTCAAAAGGTACAAACTTCAGGTATAAGATGACTAAGTCCTGAGGATCTAATGTACAGCATGGTGACTACAGTTAACAATACTGTATTATATATTTGAAAGTTGCTAAGAGAGTAGATCTTAAAAGTTGTCATCACAAGGAAAAAAATTTAACTATGTGAAGTGGTGGATGTTAACTAAACTTACTGTGGTGATCATGTCTTATATCCATAGATTAAATCATTATGTTGTATGACTTTAAGCTAACACAATGTTAAATGTCAATGATATCTCAATGAAACTGGAAAAATTGTGGCCTTGCAAGAAGGAGCCAAGTGGGATGGCACTGAGCTTGCAGAGAATGGAGTTGCTTGGACCCCAGAAAAAGCATGCTCCTCAGGCCTGCGTGGAGGTAATGGCGGCCCCTGATTTTATAAGGAGGAAGTGAGGAAGCCCTGGGAACACAGCCCAAAATACAAGATTTTATGAAACCTCATGCATCTTTTCATCATATTTTAATGGAAGCAAGGGTTAAATATAATACACTGTATAACAGAACATGACTAACATTTATCAAACATTTTTTCTTTTATAACTTTTTTATATCATGGAATTCCCATTTTAAATGAAAACACATCAGATATTGTCAATGGAAAAACAATTTACAAAGTTCTATTTACATGTAACTTTTCCAGAGTGCACCTATTGCATAAAGTATGTGGGTTGTTTCATTCAAATAATAAGAATTTTCCATTTAACGAACAAGATAATTCTCATTGAAATCTCTAACAATTGCTAGGTGTTTAAAACACAAAATGTTTATTTGGTCTTTTAAATGACAGGCACCCTTAGAAAATGTATTTCTTCTATACTTTAGACTTACTAGCTACAAGTATATAGCACCAAAATCCATTTTAATAATACCAACATTAATAATTAATATTTTAAAAATACAAGTTCATGTAGACATACTAGAAAAAATTTGGACAAATATAAATATAAAATTTTATAAAATGGGAAGTTAAAGCTTTAAAAAAATAACCCAGCAATTTTAAAATGCAAATGTTCTTTGATTAGATCACCAGATAAGTTTAAATTGGTTAGACTACAAAATTTAAGTCTTATACATCTTTGGTTTAAATATCAAGACTACTTCACAACCCTAATATATCACAAAATTTTAGAGCAATGTAGAAATTCCAAAAGTTAATAAAAGGCTAAGAGGTGCCATATTTTTAAAGATCAAAGTAAACATCATTTTTCTCCCCCTGTAGTTACAATTCTCGAAAGATTTTTCTATATTCAATTGGATGAATGTTTACCTTTAAAGTTATTTATTAAATTATATAATGAACTATTGTAGCTCAGAACTGGAATGGTACAAGCAAAACACTCAACTTCTTCATACTAAAGATATTATCCATAAGTATGATATACAATTTTAGGTAAGGGCTTGTCTATCTGTGTTAAAAAAACAAACTCATGGAGGAGGGGTAACATACTAATCAATGTAATGACTCACAGGACAGTGCTAGTCTAGCAAGGCAGCCTTGCCTCTGCTCCATGTGGCCCCACCCTGCTGGAACAGTGCAGTCTCTAAAATCAAGTACGTTTCCAAAGTTGTATATGAAAAGGAGAGAGAGAGAGAGAGAGAGAGAGAGAGAAAGAAAAAGAGGAAGAGAGAGAGAGAGAGAGACTTCCTAACTTAAAAAAAAAATCAGCAGCCTATAACTGAAAGGAAATAGTGCAAAGTCAATCTTAGGCCCCTTTAAAACATTAGATACTGATACAAAGCAAGAAACACACCCTGTTAAGAAGGCTTATACCATAGTACACAGGAAGCTGCCCAGTCATTGGATAAACTGTTCACTGTAAGCCGAAGGAGCAGAAATTTTTTTAAAAAATTGACAACAGACCTCTCTGCTTCTCTGAAATGAGATTCTCCCTTAGAAAAATCTCCCTGTAAATGGTACAGCCGGGCCTGAATTTCTGAGGCCAGGGTTACTCAGATTCCTTTGCCCCCGCTTTCAGCAGCTTAAAGACTCCACCATCTCTGGTCCGGAGGCTGCCCTGAAACAGGGCAAGGATACAGGTCCAAATCCTCTATCGCACTGGAGGTCTGGAGTCAGCTGCCCACCCAGTACACTGTTCGCTTTGATTCTTTGAGTAACAGGAAGACAACTTTTGTTATGAGAAATTATTTTTACACAATTTGGACAAAAAAGTACAAGATAACAGGAAACAATAAAAACTGGGTTTATGAAGAAGAGCAGGTTTCCTGTTTGGAACGTTTGTAGGGAGTGATGATTAAATGCCGTTTATGGAGTTCTACGCTGCATACAGGAACGCTGGTTTATATGCATGCCCGTGTCTAATTTGCTCTACAGGAACCATCAGTTTAACTGACCGTTTTGCATGCTCCTCAGACTTCACCTCACCACATTTACTGTAAACAACAGCTTTCCTTTTCTCTTACCCTATATCACCAGGAGTTGGCTATCTGCCTTTTACAGGAAGAGGACAGCTTTCCTACTCAGATGCTTTTTACTGTGGCTTTCACAAAAATCTAATGAAGATCACAGTATTAAAAGGAAACACTGTAATCAGTGTAGACATCACCATACTCTTAAAGGTATTGCTAAACACATCAGACAAGTGCAGTAACCGGGAAGGCACTTTCTCTCTCCTAGAGGCCTGCTTTTCCTTCTAAACAGATGAGTAGATGCTGAGTCACCTGGTTTAAAATTCTGGCACTGTGCTTCCTTGATAGAAGCAAAAGCACAATCTTCCCAAGCTCGTGTGTTCTGAAACACAGAAATCTCTCCCGTCCTGGAATCAGGAAAGCTTTGAAGTGCTTGTACCTATGAGGTGCACAGCAAGTCTGACAACAGCAATGTCCCTTTTTTTAACAAAGAGATTTTGGTCCTTAAAATGTTCATATCATTCTACATGTGACTTCCTACACTTTCTTATAATTGTATTTTTTTTTTAACCAAGACCCAGCATAAACCACTCAATTAAGCTAAATTAAAATTGATTTTAGCAGAAAGTAGAAATAATGCTTTAAAATATAAAATATCACCTACTATTGATTTTACAGTTTGAAACTTGTAACTTAAACTAGAAAAATATACATGTAGTTAAAAAAAAAAAAAAGGAAAAATTTCCAGTCTTTTCCCTTCAACCCAGGAAAATTTTATATCTGATATCACCAACGTGAGTCCTGATGACCTTCCGAAGCCTTCCAAAGGTTATGCCTTGGCGGACTTACTGGTGGTCTCCTTCAACTCGTTTCTTGCGAACTATGAGAAAAGTAAAGAAAGTCAGAAATCCCTGTTCATTTGTACAAACTTAACTTGCTTTTTGCAAACAAGTTTCTGTAAATCCACCGATAGCTGTACAAACATGAAATGTCCATTTCCAATTCACATGGTCATTAAAATAAAAAATTCACATCCTTTTCCTTATCATTTACCTGCTGAGAAGTGAGGGGTTTTAAAATGAGAACTACATGTCCAAGCTCACCTGTGCTTACATAGCCAGAGCATTAGAAATCTAAAACACAATGGTCAGCAATTGTATTCAAGTCCATTGTGCTGTCTCATCTGTTTATTGAAAAAGTTTATACCTCTATTAAAAATAATTAACAAATGATTGTGTTAAATTCTGAATTGACACTCAGGCAGCTGCGGTTAGATAGTATTAACAATATGTGCATGCTCTTCTGATTAGGCACTAAATACAGTACTTCCTCAGTCTGTGAAAGAACATAGTGAAAATGGTTTTGTCATTCATTTTTAAAAGTGACTTACTACTGCTCCCCAAATTTTCCTTCTCTTTTCTCCCACAAAATGACTGGCTCAGGGCTATGACAAAATAAATGCAAAGTAATGGAAATCTCAGACCCTGGTAATGTGGTCAGGTCACAGCTGGCTACCATAACCTTTGGCTGTCAAAGAGGCCAGCCAACTAGTTCAGCTGATGGAGTAAAGAAGGTGCATGTATCTGAGGACCCCCTAGCCTCCTCATGGACGGGTGGCCCTAACCCACCAGGCTGTGCTCACTAGTAGCAGGGCAAGGTCTTCAACTTCAGGATCTTGTTACTCTTACCTCTCAGCCACCAGAGAGCATTTGATAAAACGGGCAAACATCTTACTGTCATGTTGAAATCTTTTTTAATAGCTCCAATGGGTGACTTAGAGCTAAGAGTAAGACTTTTATTATAGGAAGTATAAATGTTTATTGTAGAAAACTGTTCACTAAAAGCTATGAAATATGATTTTCACAGGAAGCAGATTTTACCCACTAACCAACCCAATAATCACTACAGCCTCCCTTAAACTGAATTCTGATCCAATCAGTATAAAAAGGACCACGCAGATATTAGAAACACAGGCCAAGTCATCTCTGTTAAAATTTATTTTAAAAGCAAAAAAAGCTTCTCCAATACATTAGCTTAATGGCACGATTCAGAAATTTGATTTGCAATTGTATGTCTTACCTAAGTCATTGTTTTTCGTTATAGCATTAGCTGCCCTGGTTCGGGGTCCCTGCTGTGTAAACCGATATCCAAACTTAAGGATATTTGTATTTTCCTCAAGCATCTTCGCCATTTCCAATTCTACAGCTGTCCCCAGCTGTTGCCTCTGGAATATTCAGAAATAAGAATAGTGTTAATAAACTAGATCAAAACACTTTTCTAGGTAAGTCAAGACTAAGACATTGAGGCACATGCTGATTCTGTTGGTATTTTAAAATTTTCCCAATTCTTATAGCATACAAGAGAAACAAAAGTTTAAAGTTCAGTATAGATCATACAGACATCAAAAAATTGTGGATTTCCATAATGAGATACCTTCATACCCACAGGATTACTATAATAAAAAAGACAGAAAATAATAAGGGTTGGCAAGAATGTAGAAATAAATGGGACCCTCAGGCATGCTGGTCAGAATGTAAAATGATGCAGTTGCTGTGGAAAACAATATGACATTCCCGGATGACCTGGCAATGCCACTTCTAGGTACAGACCCACAAAAAATAAAAACACATGTTCATATAAGAACCTGTATATGTAAATGTTCACAGCAGCTTTATTCCTAATATTCAAAAAGTAGAAACAACCCAAAGGTAACAATATTATTCAGCCAAAAAAAGAATAAGTACTCATGTGCTACAACGTGGATGAACCTCCAGAGCATTTTGCTCAGGGAAAGGCGGCAGACACAAAAGACCACGTAGCACACAATTCCATTTATATGAACTGTCTCAAATAGACAAATGCAGACACAGGAAATAGAGTAATGGTTGCCAGGAGCTGGTGGGAGGGATGAATAGGGAGTGACTGCTGGTGGGTATGGAGTTTCTTTTGTTGTTGTTAATCCTTGCCCAAGGATTTTTTCCATTGATTTTCTGAGAGAGTGGAAGGGAAGAGGGGATGGGGGCGGAGGGGGGGTGTAGTGGGGGGGTAGAGAAGGAAGGAAGGAGGGAGAGGGAGATGCAGGGTGAGAGGGAGACAGAAAGAGAGAAACACTGATGTGAGGGAGGATTGGTTGCCTCCCTCAGGAGCTTCAACCAGGGCCTGGGGTCTGGGATGGGCCTGCAACCCAGGTACATGCCCTTGAGCAGTGCTCAGGCTGACGCTCTACCACTGAGCACGCAGGCCAGGGCCAATTTCTTTTTGCGATGATAAAAGTGTTCTGGAATTAGACAGTGGTGATGGTTGCATAACTCTATGAATATATAAAGACCCATACTAAAAATATCAAGTTAATATTCCAGGTGCCTCCAATGTCCTCTCATCCTCTTTCATGCCACTTCCCAAATAGCTCCCTGAAAGCCCTCCTCCCACACGCCTCCTGAGTCCCCAAGCCCTGCACAGCAGTGTGGGCTGTAGCTTCCTCAAAGTTACTGCTGCAGAACACTGACCTGATTGTCAATCTTGAGCTCGGCCAGGGTCTCATTATCTCTTAAAGCATCAATCAGTGCTAGAACCCCAGCTCCTGTGATAAAGTTGGACTCCATATTTAAGCCCTTCAAATTTTTGTTCACTCTCAGCATATCTGCAAAAGCCTAGAAGTTAAAGAAAATATTTGGAGGTTAAAACCTGACAATTACTAGTATACACCGTACACACCATAAACAAATATACGAATTAACATAACTGCCTTAATGTTTCTCATTTGATTGTTTGAGTTTGACACCTACCTCATAGGTCTCACGTGTATCCACTTTGCACATGTACCGTCACAATCTTTTTTAAGAAAACATGTTTTTATTAACTTTTATTTTATTATTATTTTTAAAATATATTTTTTTTATTGATTTCAGAGAGGAAAGGAGAGAGAGAGATATATCGAAACATCAATGATGAGAATCATTGATTTGACTACCGCCTGCACGCCCCACACTGGGGATTGAGCACGCAACCTGGGCATGTGCCCTGACTGGGAATCCAACCGTGATCTCCTGGTTCATAGGTCGATGCTCAACCACTGAGTCACGCTGGGCTTACTGATTTTTAGGGAGAGCGAGAAACATTAATTGGCTGCCTCCTACTCACCCCCTACCAGGGATTGAGCCCACAACCTAGGCAGGTGCCTTGATGAGGAATCAAACCAGCGACCTCGGTATGTGGGGCAATGCCCAACCAACTGAACAACACTAGACAGGGCCCCTGTCACAATCTTTAGATTTTTCTGTCACATGTAATTCTCTGTTGTCAACATTCGCCATTGCTATTTAATCCTCATGTTCATCCACACCCTTTGTCCCATTTTTCTCTTGTCCCTTCTCTGGAATATTTTTTCCTTATTTAGGTCCTGGTGCAGCTGGATTACTGCAAAGCCAAAATGAGGGTAAATTATGGACTGATTTCCAAGGCAGAGATAAAAAAGAATGCCTAAGGCAGAAGACCGAAAAACGATCACAAATAACTAGAACTGCAAGAGCACAAAGACTATGGAGAAGAAGGGGCTAACTAACCATTCATTTCCTCATGGAATGCTGTCTTAAGTCTGCTTCCTTCCCTTTCTCATAGGACATGGTAGCACTAGGCATTTGATCCAGTGCATAATAAACACCATATTAGCTCGGCCGGTTTGGCTCAGTGGATAGAGCTTCAGCCTGTGGACTGAAGAAGGGTCCAGGGTTCGATTCTGGTCAAGGGCACATACCCAGGTTGCAGGCTTGATCCCCAGTAGGGGGCATGCAGGAGGCAGCCAATCAGTGATTCTCTCTCATCATTGATGTTTCTATCTCTCCTTTCCTCTCTGAAATCCATTTAAAAATAAAAAAAATAAACACCATATTAATTTACTAACAGAAACCTGTAAGAAGGGGAAAAGGAGAGGGAAGGAGAGAGGGATAAGTTAGAATATGAGTAAATTTATATAAAATAGCCCCTTAGAAAGGTCAAACTCTAGAAAACATGTGGAAGGAAGATCCAGCTTAAAGTCAACTTAAAAGAAAAGGCAATGGGGTTAGTGGTGATAGAATACTAGAAAGAATTTGGGCATGCGACGGGGGTAGGGGAGGCTGGGGGAAGGTTAAAAAAAAAAAAGAATTTGGGACAGCCCTAGCTGGTTTGGCTCAGTGGATAGAGCATCAGCCTGCGGACTGAAGGGTCCTGGGTTCGATTCTGGCTAAGGGCACATGCCCGGGTTGCGGGCTTGATCCCCAGGCAGCCAATCAATCATTCTCATCATTGATGTTCCTATTTCTCTCTCCCTCTCCCTTCCTCTCTGAAATCAATAAAAATATATTAAAAAAAAAAAAAAAAAAAAACTTGGGACAGATTATCTATACACTGGTATTTTCTATTAGCAACAACTAGCTATGTGACTTAGAACAAATCCCTTATTCATCCTTCTGTACATACACTTATTCAAATATTATTGATGGTTTATTATTTGACAAATACTACTATTCCGTAGATTCAGAAATAAAATATGCCTGATGGAACTTGCATTCTAGTGGGAGACCCAAATAATAAGCAAGCAAAATGTAATATCAGAGGGTAAAAAGAGCCATAGAGGAAGAAAAAAAGAGAAAGTAGGGCAGATGGGGAGTGTGAGGGGTAGGAGTGAGGTTGCTATTTTACATAGAGTGGTTAGGAAAGGTTTCGCCTAAAAGGTGACATTTGAGCAAAGACTCAAAGTGATGAAGTGAAACTATGTGGAATACCTTTTGGGAGAAAGTTCTAGGCAAGAGGAACACATGTAAAGGTCTTGAGCTGGAACATGGGTAGCATATTTGAGGGAAAGCAAGAGGCTGCATGGCTATAGTACAATGAAAGGGCAGTAAAGAAGATGAGGTCTGCTCATGTAAGGCCTTATAAGGCCAGTAAAGTATTTTGATTTTAACTTGAATGAGATAGGGAGCTTCTGGAAGGTTCTGAACATAGGAATGAGAATTAAATGAAGTTTTAAAAGAATCACTTTTGATGTTGTGTAAGGACTTGGCTTTGGGGTGAGTGAAATGGAGCAGGCAGCTCAATTAGGAGGCTATTGAAATAATCCAGATAAGAGGAGGTAGTGGCTTACACCAGGATGCTAGTTGTGAAAATGGTAGCAGGGGTGGGCAAACTTTTTGACTCGAGGGCCACAATGGGTTCTTAAACAGGACCGGAGGGCCGGAACAAAAGCATGGATGGAGTGTTTGTGTGAACTAATATAAATTCAAAGTAAAGGAGCGGAGGGGAGAGCAAGAGAACCGGATAGAACAGCTGGATCCGGCCCGCGGGCCGTAGTTTGCCCAAGGCTGGGTTAGAGTCTAGAAATATTTTTTTCAAATTTTTATTAAGGTATTATATGTGTACATATCTTACCATTGCCCCCCCCCCACTCCCATACATGCTCTCACCCCCCAATGTCTTGCATCCGTTGGTTACTCTTATATGCATGCATACAAGTCCTTCAGTTGATCTCTTATTTCCCCCACCTCTCCCTAACCTTACCGCTGTAATTAGACAGTCTGTTTGATGCTTTACTGCCTCTGTAACTATCTTTTTGTTCATCAGTTTATAATGTTTTTCATTATCCCTAAATGAGTGAGATCATGTGGTATTTTTCTTTCATTGACTGGCTTATTTCACTTAGCATAATGTTCTCTAATTCCATCCAGGTGTCTACAAATGGTAGTAATTCCTTCTTTTTTATGGCAGCATAGTATTCCATTGTGTAGATGTACCATAGTTTTCTGATCCAGTCATCTGCTGACGGGCACCTAGGCTGTTTCCAAATCTTAGCTATTGTAAATTGTGCTGCTATGAACATAGGGGTGCATATATCCTTTCTGATTGGAGTTTCTGGTTTCTTAGGAGTCTAGAAATATTTTGAAGACAGGGCTGGATATACATTTAAGGTTGTGAGAAAGGAAAATCAAGGGTGACTCCATTTCTTTTTCTCTTAAGCAAATGAAAGAAAGAAGTTGCTTTGGTGAAAAAGGAAAGACTGAGACAAACAGGGATGGGATGGAAGTTAGGAGTTTGGTTTGGGACTTAAATTTGAGATGTCTATTAGACACCTAAATAAAGCTATTAAGTAGGTAGCTGGACAAGAATATGGAGTTCAGGAGAGAGGTATGAACTGGAGATAATAACATTGGTAGCCATCAGCATTTATAGATAATATATATCAATGAAACAGAATGAGATCACCAAGAAAATGAATGTAGACAGAGAAAAAAAGAGGGCCTATGACCGAGCCCTGGGCTGTTCCAATGCTTAGAAGAGGAGGCACTAGCATGGGGATGGATAAGAGAAGGGATGTCTGGCTGAGGCAGGGGGAGAATCAAAGGGAGAGGGAGTGACGTCTTCAAAGCCAAGTGAAGAAAAAGCTTCAACCATGATCAAGAGGGATTTACCCCAGGAGTGCAAGGTTGATTTAATAAACAAAAATTAATGTAATACACCATATTAACAAAATAAAGGACAAAACCACATGACCATCTCAAGAGACACAGAAAAAGCATTTGACAAAACCCAACACTATAGATCCATAAATAGAATCTTATGCAGATGGTAAAAAATTGGTGTGGAACTTTATGTACTGATATGAAAAGATCCCTTAAGACATACTGTTGAGTAAAAAATAAACTGTAGAATAGCATATATTTTATGACTCCATTTATGTTTTAAAAATTATAGGAAGGAAATATAGGAAAAAATAAATGTAAAAGAGCAGTAAATCATGTACTGCTTAATAGAGAGCTAAATACCAATTGAAAAAAGGGAGTAAATTGTGTTCATAAAATCAGTTTAGTCATCTCAGTAACACCTGGTATGTAGTTATAACTTTGACATTATCAATAGTTAACTTACAAACTGATGTTTGCCAGAGAGGAGGAGGGTTGGGGGTGCAGGTGAAAAAATGAAGGGATTAAGAAGTACAAATTGGAAGTTACAAAACAGTCATGGGGATGTAAAATACAGCATAGAAAATATTGTCAATACCTATGTTTGGTGCCATTCCTTTCTCACAGGACATGGTGAGTTTATATAAAATAGACCCCTAGCTTTATAGGGGGGATCACTTTGTAAGTTATATAAATGTCTAACCACTATGCTATACACCTGAAACTAATATAATATTGAATGTCAACTCTAATTGAAAACTCTTTTAAAAACGCAAGTTACTTACAAAAGCAACAGGGTCATTGCTCCGCGTGGCTGCAAGACTTAAATATTTCACATGTGTGTTGGTTTCCAAAGCCTTCGCAAAATCTTTCAGGGTTGGAATTGGAATATTCTTGAAAGACAATAATGCAAAACATTACAATTTAGTCCAGTAATCAAGTAAATATTTACCGTTTCTCATTAAAATGCTGTCAGGAATTACATAAACACACAACAGTCTACAAATAAAAACAATTAACTCTGCTTCCTCCACATCTATCTGATTTCTCTATCAAGGTACATCTGCACAAACTGTTGACCTAGAACAGAGAATATATCACCATTTCTCTAGCATTTAGGTTAAAGAAGCTCTTGCAATTTTACATTTAATAATTCATATTAAAAGAAGTCAACACCTGAGTATTCAAAGTGGACCCATTTCTACAAAGAGAAAGATGTGGGAGTCCACCTCTGAGTATGATTCCTGAGGCAGGTGACATACTGTTCTTAGTCCCTTAGTTTCAACTACAAAGTATTAAGAGAGATTAACCCTACACTACTTGAAACGTGGAAAGATGTAGTTCTAGGAGGCACTAATTTTCCCCTTTAGTCCCAAGACCAGTTTCTTCCTGTAGCCGTGTTATTTGTAGATCATTACTGTTGATTTACAGAGATACAGGAAGACAATTTTTAAGGAATGAATAAAATTAATGATCAAGTAGGGACATTAGCTTTTCCCACGCTGTTCTTTCCTCCATTCACAGAAAGGAACACCCATTAAAGGAGTGCAGAGGTCTTATTCCCTTGGTTCTTATAATTTCCAGATGTTCCCTCTACCCCAAATTCAGATAAATCAAGATATAATACTCAAGAGAAATGAAAACATGTTCATGTGGTTTTATTTATAATCATTCCAAACTTCCAAACTGGAAGCAACCCACACGTCTATCAACTAATGAGTGGATAAACAAATTGCACGATATCCCAACAACAGAACACTATTCGGCAATATAAAGGAACAAACTGCTGACACAAGCAAAAACATGGATGAATCTCAAGTGCATTATCCTAACTGAAAGAGGCCAGGCTCTAAAGGCTACATACTATACGATCCCATTTACACTACATTCTGGAGAAGGCAAAATGGTAGGGAAAGAAAACAGATCAGTGACTGTCAAAGACTAGCCAGGGCCAGAGAATGACGACAAAAGGTGTGACATGTTCTACATCTGACTGTGCTAGTGGCTGTACAACTGTATGGGTTTGTCAAAACTCACAGAATAATACACTGAAAGAGGAGAATTTTACTTTATATAAATTAAACCTCAAGAAACCTGATTGAAAAAACAAAACCCAAAAGACTAAATGCTCTTAAAAGTAGGCAGTACTTTGAAAGCCAGAGAGAGGTAGTCTCTAGGATTTACATTTCTATGTGATACTCTTTTAAAAAGCAAGTAAGAAAAACACTGTATTACTTTAATTTTTAAAATATGGAAGAATCTGTGTTATCACAGTGTTAGGAGCAAACACTTCACCTTTAAGTAGAAAGAATTATATCAAAACTGCCCAGCTCTCACCCGAGATCCACCTGACTCAGCAATTCAAAACTTACTTTGCCTGGCACACCTACCTTTATATTATTCAAATTAACTTCAACAAGACGAACATCATTTTCTTTAATTCTCTTTAAACTCTCTTCAACGTTGGTTGGATTTGGTGGCTCATCAAATACTGGGACGATCTTTTCACCTTTTACCACATCTGTAGTAACAAATGAGAAAAGCAAGGGTCTAAGTGGCTGATATATTACAGTGGATGCATATATTAACTTGGTAACACATACCACAAACACACACACATATTCAGTAGGGCTAACCTAAAAGTTTCTTCCCCACAATTTCTAAATTATTCTTTTGTGTGCAAATAAAACTTTATTGAATATATAAAAAATAATTCATTTTATTTGTAAAACATCAGCCTTCAAAAATGATTATTTTCATGGCCTCTTGGTGTATTACAAAATTACCACTAAAATACATTTGATAACACATACCAATGATCCCATTTATTTGTTGCAATGTTTAAGATAAAGTTCAAATATAATCAAATTTAACATCTTGTATGATTTCTCTGTGATCTGCTAGTAATTACTGAAAAGGCAGTAAGAATCACAGACTTAAAGAAACAGCCTTGATAAAAACAAGTGATGGAAGTACACCGGTCTTCTTCCCATGGGGAGTACTGCACAATGGGAAAAGGGGTGGACTCTCTATTAGGAAGTAAAGTAGAAATAAGGAATGGGGAGACAGAGAGAGGTAACAGTACACAGAGGAACTACTGAGGCAGAAATTCCAAATTCTACTTCCTTCCTTCACTCCTAACTCCAATCCTTCACCATATATACTCTACCCACACACACAGCCAGAATACAACTATGCAAAGTTGAAAGGGGATCTAGAAGGCTTGAACTCTCTAATGACACTTAACACATTCCCCCCAGAGATATGACCATCACCACCTAGGAAGCATTCTTTCCAAATCTAAGACCCAAAAAACTGCACCTGAATCTGATCAAGCCTAGAGAAAATAAGTTTCCAGAAACATAGGAGACAGAGAAACTTGTAAAATGACACCACAAGGTTGCAATCAGTCAAATCCAGAATGTGGGAAATTCTATGTATCTAATAGCCCAGTTTCTTAAAAATGGCATGAACAAGGGGGAAAGAGGATGAGGAGGGGAACTATTAAGAAATGAAGAGCCCTAACCGGTTTGGCTCAGTGGATAGAGCGTCGGCCTGCGGACTGAAGGGTCCCAGGTTCGATTCCGGTCAAGGGCATGTACCTTGGTTGCGGGCACATCCCCAGTAGGGGGTGTGCAGGAGGCAGCTGATCGATGTTTCTAGCTCTCTATCCCTCTCCCTTTCTCTCTGTAAAAAATCAATAAAATATATTAAAAAAAAAATAAAAAAGAAATGAAGAAAAACTGAAACCTAATGACAACCAAATGCAATTGGTGACCCTTATTTGGATCCTGATTTAAACAAACCAACTGTGAAATGATATTTTTGAGAAAACGGGAAATCTGAATACGAACTGAGTATTAGATGATAAGAAGGAATTATTGTTAATATTTAACTTTGATAATGGTATGTTAAAAGGAAAGTCTTTGTCCAGCTGGTGTGGCTCAGTGGTTGAGCGTCAACCTATGAACCAGAAAGTCACGGTTTGATTCCTGGTAAGGGCACATGCCTGGGTTTCGGGCTCGATTCCCAGTAGGGGGTGTGCAGGAGGCAGCCGAGCAATGATTGTCTCATCATTGATGTTTTTATTTCTCTTTCCCTCTCCCTTCTTCTCTGAAATCAATTAAAAAAAAAAAATTCCGGGGGTTGGGGGCGGGGAGGGAAGTAAATGAGTTGAAAGAGAGGCAGACAATGGATGATATAAGGCTGGCAAAATGTTAAAAACAGCTGAAACTGGGTAATGAATATATTATTCTCTCTTCTATTATGTATGCTTGAACATTTCTACAGCAAAAAGTTAAAAGATAGGGGGAATGGGCAAATCATAGAACACTCACAAAATGGAGTATTATACAGATGTTCGAATGTGGTAGCTCTATATGTACTAACCAGGAAACATGATATATTGCTAAGTAATATATACTATATAGAATGGGTTAAAATCCTCACCACTGACTTTGTGTGACATTGAAGCTAGTTACTCGATCATTCTAAAATCTCAGCTTCCTTATATGCAAATAAAGGATAATATATAATAACTAGAGGCCCGGTGTATGAAATTCGTGCACGGGGGGTGTGTGTGTGTCCCTCAGCCCAGCCTGCACTCTCTCCAATTTGGGACCCCTTGAGGGCAGCTGAACATCCCTCTCACAATCCAGGACTGCTGGCTCCCAACCACTTACCTGCCTGCCTGCCTGATTGCCCCTAACTGCTTCTGCCTGCCAGCCTGATCACCCCCTAACCACTCCCCTGCCAGCCTGATCAACACCTAACTGCTCCCCTGCCAGCCCGACTGCCCCTACCTTCCCTCCCGTGCCGGCCTGGTCGCCCCCAACTGCCCTCCCCTGCAAGCCTGGTCACCCCTAACTGCCCTCCTTTGCTGGCCTGGTCACCCCTAACTGCCCTCCCCTGCTGGCCTGGTCGCCCCCAACTGCCCTCCCCTGCAGGCCCGGTGCCCCCCAACTGCCCTGCTGGCCCGGTCCCCCCCAACTGCCCTCCCCTGCAGGCCTGATTGCCCCCAACTGCCCTCCCTTGCAGGCCTGGTCACCCACAAGTGCCCTCCCCTGCCGGCCATCTTGTGGTGGCCATCTTATGTGTTGGAGTGATGGTCAATTTGCATATTACTCTTTTATTAGATAGGATACCTCTTTCATAGGACTGTTGTGAGGATTAACTAAGAACAATTTATATCCAAGAACTGTGCACAGAATATGGCCCATAGTCAGCATTCAGAAAATCAGCCAATTGTATTAGTTTTAAAAAATTACGTTATTTTATTAACCAATGTCACCCCAATAAATTAAATAAAAAAGAAAAAAAATTAAGTTGTAAGAAATATCTATAGTACGATCCCATTTTTGTAAATAAACAAAAGACTACGCATACATATATAAGTTTATATAAACATAGTACAAAGCCTAAACAAATATACACCAAATTGTTAACAGGGTTGGGGGTGCATGAGTAGAAGGCATAATTTCTATGAACACTTTACTTCTTATCTTATACACTTAGGTATTGTTCATTTATTTATTTATTTAATTTTTGGTGGGGAGGGAGAGAGGGAGAGGGAGGGGGAGGGAGAGGGGGAGAGAGAGAGAGAAACATTGATGTCAGAGAAAAACATAGATTGATTGCCTCCCACATACACCCCAATCAGGGATTGAACCCGCAACCTGGGCATGTGCCCTAATCAAGAATTCGAACCTGCCACCCTTCAGTGCATGGAACAACACTCCAAACACCTAAGCCACACCAGCCAGGGCAGGTATTGTTTAAATGTACTACAAAAGTATATATTACTTTGATAATTTTAAAACATCCCAGACATGAATTTTTAAATCCTGTTTTGTTTTTTTAATTAATCTGAGAAACAATGATGTGAGAAACACTGACTGGTTGCCTCCTGTAAAGGCCCTGACAGGGGATCAAATCCACAACCTAAGTATGTGCCCTGACCAGGAATCGAACCTGTGACCTTTTGATGTATGGGACGATGCTCCAATGAACTGAGCCACCTGGCCAGGGCTCCTATACATGAACTTTTAAAAAAGCATTGTTTTGGGCTATTTAATACTTTTCATTAAATAGACTAAAAGGTTTGGGGGTTGAATAGTTCTGAGGTTTCTCCTGAATCTGATTTTATAATGTAGTTTGCCAACACTGTTGTAGACTTCTTGAAAATCAGTAACATTGAAAAAAGAATGTCAACAAAAGCCAAGTTTGATTAGCACTTATACTGTTTAGCATTACTATTACTCGTGAGGTGAGAGTGGTTCCTATTACATTTGCTGACACATTAAGCATAAAATACTTAACCTTCTTCAATGGTTTTATATATCAATACAATCTAACTGGAATTTTAGGTTTCTAGTACATATATATATATATATATATATATATATATATTTAAAACATTTGGTATGTAAACACAGAAGTAGATACATTGAGAAAACAAAATATATTTAACAAAGAATTAGAATTCACAAAGCATTGTAAATACTTACTTGAAAAATGTTCTTGGTCGACACCATTACTACTTCCCACTATATTACAGAACTGTGTATTTGTTATCAAATTGTGCATTCCAAGAATAGCTATAGAGATAGAAAAAGCAAATTAGTTTTATTTTCATTAGTGTTAAACATAAGAGAATTTTACAACCCCAAATTTCTATTAATGATTTTAACATTCTCTGGACATTTTTTCTACTCAGTTAACTATAGATTTTGCAGCCCCAAAAGGGGAGACAGCA
This sequence comes from Plecotus auritus, assembly GCF_963455305.1. Classification (NCBI taxonomy): domain Eukaryota; kingdom Metazoa; phylum Chordata; class Mammalia; order Chiroptera; family Vespertilionidae; genus Plecotus; species Plecotus auritus. The sequence goes on from NC_137770.1 coordinate 62,419,290, forward strand.
TGATTAAAAATCACCTACAGTCTCCTTCTCATCAATGCCTTCATTATTTTCTCCATAGTTCTGAATTCAGACACAGCTGGAGCTAATGCAAATCTACGGTTAGCTCCATCTGGTGGCTAAAAAAAACCTGACACGATCTACTTTGCTGTTCATCCTGTTCACAAGGTTTCTAGCAACATAATGTGATAGATGGCAGGTTTTCAACTTAACCTTCACTATTTTACATTTGTTAACTCTCATTCGTATTTTAGCTAAGAGTAGAATACTAAAAGTATAGTTGAATCCTCACATTTAAGATTAAAGTAGATACCCCAAAAATGACACTTAGGAGAAATTTGGTTTTGGTTTTTGATGCCCTTTTGCATAAATGAGGCAGAGGCTACAGTGTGCCCCCTGTCCATTCCACTCTGATGAATTTACAAGTCCATCAATCCTCACCACTCCCGGAAATAACACACCTGCTCCGGCTGTGGCAAACACTTTGTTCTTTTCCTGGGTCCTTCCTAAAGAATCTTCACGATCTTTTCAAACATGTTAGTTCTTGGGGTTACTTGGGACTAAGACCTCCCCATGTGTCCTATTTTTCTATTTAGGAAAATGGCTGTGTGGGAGAGGAGCTGGAGGAGATACTGGTCTTTATAAGAAACCGGCAATGATGAAAATAACTGGGAGGTTTGGAGTGTTCCATACATACTTTCAGAGAAGTTGGGAAAGTGTGAGTATAGCTCAGGGCTGACTGTCTCATCTGCTTTCCAGTTACCCACGTTGGGGTCTTTCTGATAAAATGGGACAGTAGTTGACCCCGGCAACTCTTTCAGTGCTCAGATGGGACAGCTTCTAGCTGAGCGCCAGCTGATGAAACATTTTTATAGACTTTCAAAATGGGCAGTGTGGGAAAAGATGTCAAATAATACAATAAATTCCATTAACATAAAAATTTCACCATTGAGATAATTTTTAAAAATGACATTCTTTGCGTCAGCTTTAGAGTATAAGAAACAAAGCCAAATATGTGGTCACTGATTCAATAGCACTCTGCTAGGCAAAGGAAGCAATTGCATAATGAGTAGAGGTGTGTGCTGGTCCTCCCCACCTCCACATTCATTCACAATGTGTTTTAGGAGGTACCTGCGAGGTCACACAATTCTGTGTCAGAAGCACTTGTCAAAGCTTCTTCTAATTCTGGATCAAGAGAGATTTTTTCTTCCGTAAAAGTCTGGATAGGTTTCTGTTTAGGGATGAATATTTTCCCTGTAAAATAAAGCGGTTTGTTAATTTACTGTTGTTTTTAACTCATTCCCATTTTACTCTAATAAAAATTATTAAAAGTACTAGAGGCCCATGAAATTTGTGCATGGGGAGGTGTGTGTCCCTCAGCCCAGCCTTCACCCTCTCCAATCTGGGATCCCTCTCACAATCCAGGACTGCGAGCTCCCAACCACTCGCCTGCCTGCCTGCCTGATTGCCCCTAACTGCTTCTGCCTGCCAGCCTGATCACCCCCAAACTACTCCCCTGCAAGCCTGATCGACACCTAACGGCTCCCCTGCCAGCCTGATTGCCCCTAACTGCCCTCCCCTGCCGACCTGGTCACCCCTAACTGTCCTTCCCTGCAGGCCTGGTCACCCCTAACTGCCCTCCCTTGCCAGCCTGGTTACCCCCAACTGTCCTCCCTTGCCAGACTGGTTGTTCCTAACTTCCCTCCTGATGGCCTGGTTGTCACCAACTGCCCTCCCTTGCAGGTGTGGTCCGCCCCAACTGCCCTCCCCTGCAGGCCTGGTCCACAACTACCCTCCCCTGCAGGCCTGGTCACCCTTAACTGCCCTCCCCTGCTGGCCTGGTCCCCCCCAACTGCCCTCCCCTGCAGCCCTGGTCTCCCCCAGCTGCCCTCCTCTGCAGGCCTGGTCCCCTCCAACTGCCCTCCCCTGAGGCCTGGTCCCCCCAACTGCCCTCCCCTGCAGGCCTGATCACCCTCAACTGCCCTCCCTTGCAGGCCTGATCCCTCCCAAGTGCCCTCCCCTGCTGTCTTAATCACCCACAACTGCCCTCCCCTGCCAGCCATCTTGTGTCCACATGGGAGCAGCCATCTTTGACTACATGGGCTGGCCATCTTGTGTGTTGGAGTGACAGTCAATTTGCATATTATTCTTTTATTAGATAGGATGTGCAATTGAAGCTAAAATAAATTCAAGATTGACATGTAATAATTTCATTTCATCTTCAATATGTATTTATAAGCTTCCAGTGACCATAAAAGTTGGAATAAAAAATCTTGAGAAATTTTCCCATTTGTGAAAAATATAAATAGGTTCTTTTTGGAGTCATTATGAGTTACTCTACAATTACTGAATCAAAAAATAAATGAATAAAGGAATAAACACAAAAATCTGTAAAACTTAAAAAAGATTAAAAGACACTTCACTTTCTTATTCTTAAGCAAGAAATCATTACAGTCTCTCCAGGGATGGCAGAAGCAATTATTTCAGAAATTCAAGTTCTAATTGCAAAGAAATTCCTGTATGTCCTGAGTAGTAGTCTGAAACTTCTGATCACTGTGCCTCTAAGGCTCAATGGACACTAGCAAGATTACCTATTAAGAAACTAATTATTCTAGAAACCTATTTATTATGTGAAAATCAGTATTTTATTACCACATGTTCAATGCAAGATTAAAACTATGAAGGGACTAGTAAATGATAATGATATAGCTGCGGCACAAGCTGACCAAACAAGACGCAGTACTCACACATGGTAGGGACTAGGTTACCAAGATTGCCTCTAGTTTTTTTCCCAAGACAGGTGAAAATTCTAATTAGTGTAAATAAGGAATCCTTCCATAATATTAACTCCCAGGAATCTCATCAAGGCTGCTCAGGTATTTTCTGCTAAGCTAATTTAAAGGATATTAATTTCTGATATTATATTTTTTATTTTTAGCATTTCCATTTGGTTCTTCTAAAAAAACAAAACAGTTTCCATCTCTCTGCCAAAATTCCTCATTGCTTCATACGTGCAGTGCACCTTGTCCATCAGGTTCTTTGGCATTTTTGTCATAATTATTTTTAAGTCCCTGAATGATAACACCAATATTTGGGTCATCTCTGGGTCTTCTATTGACTGTTACATTCTTTTAAAATATATTTTTTATTGATTTCAGAGAGGAAGGGAAAGGAAGAGAGATAGAAACATCATTGATGAGAGAGAATCATTGATCGACTCCTTCCTGCAGAGCCCCTACCAGGGATCCAGCCCAAAACTGGGCATGGAATCGAACTGTGACCTCCTGGTTCATAGGTCGATGCTCAACCACTGAACCACACAAGCCTGGTGACTGCTTACTTACTTGACTATGGGTCACCTGTGTCTTAGGTCTTTGTGTGTTGGGCAGTTTGTATAAACGTATAGCAGAGATTGAAAGGAGCATGCCCCTCAGGTCAGGGCTGAATCAACATGCTCTGCAGTTGAGCTGAATGTGGACTTTGCTGCAACATTAATTTGATTCAGTTCCCTATTGGCTTCAAACATTTTGAGAATAGAGTCAGGACTTTCTCTTCAGCAAAGCCTGGGATGAGAACCCTGGTGAGGTTCTGGAGATCTTCTGAGCTTCCTACTTCTTTGAACTGTGGAGTGTGAGAGATTTCTCCCAATGTGTAACCCAGGCTGCCAGCTTTCTGGCCTGATCGCCCCTAACTGCCCTCCCCTGCCGGCCTGATAGCCCCTAACCACCTCTGCCTCAGCCCCCGCCACTGTGGTTTTGTCAGGAAGGATGTCTGGTCTAATTAGCATATTACCCTTTTATTAGTATAGATTATCTTTTAAACTATGATTACCTAGAGTAAACTGCTTGTTTTGGTTGTTAGAGTGAGATTAACAAGTCTCTTGAAACTTTCTACATCTGAATTAGAAGTCTTTCTGCTCAAGTATTTTCTTATCTAAAAAAATGACACTTGGCCAATCCACAATATATAAGGTTGTTTTTAACTGCATGTAACAGAATACCCAATTAGAAGTGGTTTAAACTGATTTTCAAACTTGTCATTCACTTAGTGATCTCATTAAAGTACAGATTCTGATGCAGGAAGTCTGATGTGAGCTCTGAGATTCTGCATTTCTAATAAAAAGTATTTTTTATCTCATTTAATAAGTCCACAGGTATGTGGCTGTTCAGCAGCTCAAGCTTGACATCAAAGATCCAGGCTCTTTTCATTTTCCTCTTTGGCTATAACCAGCATGGAGACCTTTATTCTTAGACCACCAGTCTCAAGACGATTTTGTAACACTAAGTATCGTGTCTTCATGCAACAAGATCAGGACAGGAAGGAAGGAAGGGCACTTTCTCAATTGTCAACTTCTATAAGAAAAACTGTCTTCTCTTCTAATCTTACTGACCAGCTCTGGGTCACACAACCATGTCTCCACTGTAAGGATGTTTAGGAAATAAGCACCTGGCACTTTCAGTATATTTCAGAGATGGGTTTGCTAGTAGGGTAGGATGAATGAATGCATTTGTCTCAATACTGAGCCAAATGAAGTACAGTTCTGTGCTCCCTTAATTCCCTGAACATTTCACTACAGCTGCACTTACACATTCTGCATATCTGTCTGTCTGTGTGAGCTTCTCAGTGTTCTGTTCATCCCTGCATCCTTCCCTGGCACACAGCAGGCAATTTGATGTGTTGAATAAATAATCTGGTAGTCACCTGCAGTTCAACTAACTACTTTTTATAAAGTATAATTTGAATATCCTGGTTCAAAGTCACACAGCAGAGTTAACACTAGAACACAGATTCCCAAACTCTCAACACGTTGCTTCTTCTAATACACTGGTGGCTTTCAAGCTTAACTCTTTAGCAGTAGACTTTTCCCCTCAAGCAAATGCCTATCTATATGGCGGTATACATAATTATCTCAGTACCAAATTTTGGAGTTCTGATGATTATTGAATAATCTTTTATTATTGATTCTCAGACAAAGGCAAATTCTAATCAATACATCCCAATAATTCCATAGTACTTTTCACAGTGGTTGATATTATAAGTAAAGTGGCATACAATTCAAATGGCATACCTTTAATTGCCATTTCACGATAATTACATTTTCCTGAGCTCGATCTCATCTGCACTTTTGGATGTCTATGGCAGTGGCTCTAATACTGGCTACACATTAGATTCACTCAGAGAACTTTAAAAATTCTGATGTCTAAGTCCCAGCCCCAGAGATTCTGATTTAATTGGTCTTGTGTGCTATAAGGAACATCTGGGTTTTCAAAAAAAATCTACAGGGATTCTAATGCATAGTAGCCAAGCTCAAGAACCACTGGATTATGGCATTCACTTACTAAACAAAACCACATAAGCTATCAAATAGCTGCCTATGTCTTATTCTAGGTACCAATGGAATCTAAAGCATTATAAAAATCTAAAATGTTTACTTTTGTAATCTTCATCCACATTCCATAAAGTTATTATTCATATCTAATTTTTCCCCATACATGAACTTTTGCTAATACTTATAAATACAAAATAAATTTCATCAGAAAAAATAAGAATTTCTAAGGGTTTTTAAAAATTCTTCTGCAATATAAAAGTTTGCTATTTTTTTTATATAGCTCTAAAAGAGCTCTCCTGGCATTTCTTTTTATAAGAATTTCTCTGTACGTAGATTTTTGTTGTGGAAGTAATTAGCCTATACAAGATTGTATTTTTAACAATACAAAAAGTAGTTACTACGCATTTCTTCATCGACAGTTTAACACTAATACAGTATAAGAATTATTGTTTAATGTGTACATAAAAATCTAGTTATAGAAAATTAAAAGTAAAGGAAATTACTTTTGTAACAAAGGGTAAAATAGGCAGAACTTCTTTAGTACTAAGAATACCAAATCTAAGGGGCTCTTCCCAAATTGACTGATAGACTTGAACAGACCCTTAACAAATCTTAATTATTTGCATAAAATGACAAGGTGATGCTAAATTTCATGTGGAAATCCAAGCTACCCAGAATAGCCAAACAATCTTGAAAAAGAAGAACAAAGTTGAAGAACTCATACTTCCCAATTTCAAAACTTAATAAAGCTACTGTAATCAAGCCAGTGTATGGTGCATAAGGAAAGACATTTAGATCAATAAAACAGAATTGAGAGTCCAGAAATAAACTAATATTTATGGTCAACTGAATTTCTACAAGGGTACCAGGACAAGTCAATTGAGAAAGAATTATCCTTTCATCAAGATTATAGACCTCAATGTAAAAGTTTAAACTGTAACACTCTTAGAAAAACACATAAATCTTGAGTTAGGCAATGGTTTGTTACCTATAACAAAAGCACAAGCATCAAAAGAAAAAAACAGATAAACTGGATTATATTAAAATTAAAAACTTTTATGGAAAAAATGATACTATCAAGAAAGTGAAGAAACTTAAAAAACTGTGGTACATCTACACAATGGAATACTACACTGCTGTAAAAAAGAAAGAACTCTTACCATTTGCAACTGCATGGATGGACCTGGAGAGCATTATGCTAAGCAAAATAAGCCAGTCGGAGAAAGATAAATATCACATGATCTCACTCATTTGTGGAATATAATGAATAACATAAACTGATGAACAAAAACAGATCCAGAGACAGAAGCATCGAACAGACTGTCAAACCTCAGAGGGAAGGCAGGGGAGGTTGGGAGTTGGGGGGAAGTAAGAGATCAACTAAAGGACTTGTATGCATACATATAAGCATAACCAATGGACAGAGACACTAGCGGGGGGGAGGGGGGGTGAGGGCATGCGCTGGGGGGTGGGAGCGGCCGGGGAGAGGTCAATGGGGGAAAAATGAGACATATGTAATACTTTAAACAAAAAAGAATTTAAATTTTTTTAAAAAGTGAAGAAACAACCCACAGAATGATAGAAAAATTTTCAAATCATAAAACTCATAAGCAACATACCTAGAATATATCTAAAATTTTATTGATAATAAATCAAATATTGATTGATGTAAATCAATAATAAAAAGACAAACTAATTTTAAAATAGGCAAAGGAATTAAAGGGACATTTAATCCAAAGAAGATTCAGCTATCTAACAGCACATTAAAAATGGTCAGTATCATTGGTCCTTAGGGAAATGAAAATCAAAATCACAATGCACTGTCACTGTACAGCTATAATAAAAAAGAAAAACAAGTGTTGGTGTGGATGTGGAATAACTGGAACCCCGATATACTGCTGGTGGGAATATAAATGGTGCAGCCATTATGGGAAACAGATTGGCAGTTTTTCAAGTTGTTAAACACATTTACCATGTGATCAAGCAATTCCACTTACAGATACATACCCAAAAGAAGTAAAAACATGTGCCTACACAATAACTTGTAACAAATGTTCATAGCAGCATTATGTATAATAGTTAAAAGTGTAAAGAATCTAAATGCCCATCACTGATGAAAAGATAAATAGATCCATACAATAAAATATGATTCATCAATAAAACGGTATGAAGCATTGATACATGCTATAACATGTATCCAAAACATACTAAGTGAAAGAAGCCACTCATAAATACATATTGTATGACTCCATTTATATGAAATGTCCAGAGTAGGCAAATTTAAAGAGACAAAAAGTAGATTACTGATTTCCTAGAGCTAGAGATTAAAGTGAGAAATAGAGATTAACTGCTAATGAGTACAGGGTTTCTTTTGGAGATGACAAAAATGTTCTAAATTTAAGACTGTGGTGATAGTTGCACAACTCTAATAATGTACTAAACACCAATGAATGTATTAAACAACACTGTACAGGTTAAATGGATAAATACTATGATGTGGATTGCATTTTAATTAAAAAACAAAAAAACAAAAAAACCACACACACCAAGGGGCCAATGTATTAAATATGGTTTTTTTGGTCTTCCTAAGTAAATTTATGTTTGCCTTTTAAAATGCAAAAGAAAAAAAAGATAATTTTTGAGACACATTCAGCCAGACAGTGTGTTTATGTTTTTCTAAAAAAATCAGCTGTTTCCTGTGAAATACATAACTAGCAAACTGCTGGATCAATTCCATATAAGAAAATGCCTTTCTAAACATGTGTGTTAATTTAAATTAGTCTTATATCAATTAGATTTAAGTTAAAAATCTTAATTACTATGAAATGCTAATAAATAGATCTCCTTTCTAATGGTTAATTTGATTGGTGCCCTCAATGTCTTACAAGATGAGTGAAATGTTAGGCTTTTGAGATGCAGAGGTATTACATAGGGTGTGCCTGTGCTTTTGCATAGGGTAGAAAAATGTGCAAATTTGATATTGTTTTTATCCAAAACCATCTATTAACACTTATTAGTATTCCATTTTGCTTCTGATATGTTTTTTTCAAATTATGGGTTATTCTTTACAGAAATCTCAACCTCATTCTGATAAAACGATTTAACATATATAAAGGAACTAGGTACATAGTAAACAGACACGTTAATTCTTCTTTTTTTTTGTAATCCTCATCTGAGGATATTTTTTCCCATTGATTTTAGATAGAGTGGAAGGAAGAGAGGGACTGATGGAGGGAGGGGGAGAGAGAGAGAGAGAAACATCAATGTGAGAGAGACACAATGATCGGTTGCCTCCTGCATGCACCCCAACTGGGGGCAGGAGATTGAACCTGAGACCCTTGGTGTGCAAGCTAATGCTCTAAACACTTAGCAACACAGGCCAGGGCTATATGAGTGGTTTTTAAACGCAGAGAGTGAGGGTTGGCTAGGCATGGATATTCTTAAAAAAGTTTTCTACATAGTTCTGATTCTTACCTACTCAAGTTAATAAGTACTTATTTGTATAATAGCTCTGAAAATAGGGTGAGTTATCCTGTATTGATTTAATTTTACTTTTCCTCTCCTTGAAATATGGTCAAAAGCCCTGACTTATAATTATTATATTTGTATTTATTTGACAATAATATAATATCTGAGAAAATAGTTATTCACATTTATTCTTCAGCAGATAGCATTCTATATAAATGACTTTAATTTCCTTATTTAAGATTGCAAAGTCTTGGATTTTTTAAACTGAAGTTCCGGTTCTTTACATAGCAGCAAAGTATGAAAATAAACAATGAGTAGATCAGAAAAAAATCTCTCAGACAAGTATGAAATGGCATATCCTGCACCCCCCCCCCCCCCGCTGAAACAAAACAAACAAAAACAGGGCTATGACTCTTGGTTGCTAAAAATGTTAAAATAGTTCAGTAATGTTTCTGCAATTATAAAATGGCAGCTAAGGAAACTGAAGAAACCAAGATAAGAATTCATATTATAGTAATTTCAATGCCTGGCATTTATCCAAAACCATGTTTGTAACAAGAGGGGGGGGAAGGGAATATCTTGCCAAGATCCTAATCATTGTTCCAAAATCAGTAACAGGGATTATAAACCATGTTAATTTTATTGCCAGGACCTTTCTTCACTAGTTCTCATCCTTCTTTTTCTGAGAGTATACACCTTTTTTTACATATTCTCCCATCCTTGCTGAGCATATAAAAAGTAATATAACCAAAAACAGAGATGATTATTTCATTCTTACAGAGGTGAAAGGCTCTAATTTTATAGTTTGTATGTTTATAAACTACCTTGTTCCAGAAAAGATTTAAGGCAACTATGCCACTATAATCTCCAGAAGGGACTTTGGGGTATACCTTTAGACAGGAAGCACACAAACCTCAAGTCAACCCAACTAAAGGGTCAGGAGGCAGATTCTGGAAATGCATTTTTTGACCCAACGACATACATGAAACCTGCTCAATATTGTAATATGCGCATCAACAAATATTTAACAATGTTTAGAGTGTTTCTAGATGATGAGCTAGAAAAACACCATAAGGAAAATAAAATAAAAGGTCCTTTCCTTTGGGGAGCTTATATTCTAGTTGGGGAAACAGGCTATCTATAGTATATGATTCTGGAGGCTTCTACTCCTGGCCAAGATGGAGCATTAGGAACAGGATTTACCCACATGACTAAAATAACCCGGAAATGAACAAAATATATGAATGTGATCAGGACACACTGATCATCAGGCAACAAAGGACAGTGATTCCTAATAGATAAGAAATAAAGTGAGCCCTATAATAGCCCAGTTTACTGCCTGGAGAGGCCAGGCTGCAGCGCAGGGACCAGGAACCCAGGCAGAATTTGGAGAACTCTCTGAACTGAGGGTGCAGAAAGATCAGGCAGCTAGCATCTGCAGGACAGACTACCAGAGAGGGGAGAGTTACAGAGAGTGAGCCAGATCTGCAGAGGGCCACCTCTTAGTATTCAGCAGAGTACTGATCAGCACATGTATGTTATGAAACTACCTTGGGCCAAGGAAAAAACATCTGAAAATATTAGAGATAATAATGCCTGGGCTCATGCAGGGCTGGGAATAGAACCTGTTCCCACCAGTCATGCGGAAAACCTCATAATTCACAGGGCACTGGGTAGAGACCTCAGAAGGGTCTTGCTTCAGCAGCAGAGAAATAATTAGCCCTACAATGAACACTTCTCCAATTCCCCACCTACTGAACCTTAAAAGCAAGACCCTCAAATTGTTCCCACAATGAAGCTCAAGAACATTTATAGAAAAACCCAAATATCCAGTATCCAACAAGTTAAAATTCATAACGTTTGGCATCTGATAAAATATATCAACATACAAAGAAGCAAGATAATTCAATCCATAAGAAAACAAATCAATCTATCAAAACTGACTTAGTCCTGTCTTGAAGTAGTGCCTTCCTCTCGCTGGTCTTTGCGAGCATCCTGCAAGAACCCTGCCAGAGCCCTAGCCGGTTTGGCTCAGTGGATAGAGCGTCAGCCTGCGGACTGAAGGGTCCCAGGTTCATTCCGGTCAAGGGCACATGCCTGGGTTGCAGGCTTGATCCCCAGTAGAGGGTGTGCAGGAGGCAGCTGATCAATGATTCTGTCTCAACATTGAAGTATCTCTCTCTCTCCCTTCCTCTCTGAAATCAATAAAAAAAAAAAAAGAAAAAAAAGAAAAGAAAAAGAAGCCCCACCAGAGTGAGTACTAAACTGAACCCAGGACCTTCCCTGGGCATCATCTTGATGACCCACCCTCAGAGCACGAGAAAACTCTTCTCTCCTTCTGACATTAAAACCAAAGGTGTTGGTTTTGATTAGTTATTTCATTTACAACCTTTATTCTAATCAAGAAATACTTATTTATTAATTTTGTTTAGCACAACATTTTGGAATGATGTAAAAATCAAAACACTGCATATCCCTCTCCTCCCTCTAAAAGCAGGGAAATATTTTTGTAACTTAAGTCTGTTGTTTCTTGAACTAATCAGAAAAGTTCCCTACTTCACATTTGTTTCCATGATGGGAAAAGAAAATGACACATTTCTGCAGCTGTATCCAGCTGCCCTGGGAAGAAATAAAAACTTGTCATGTATTTAAAAGAAAAACAAAACAAAAAAACTGACTCAACAATGACAGATGATAAAATTAGCCAGTAAGGGTATTAAAAGTTATAATTATATTTCATACGTTTAAAAAATTAAGGAGAGACATGGAAGATATTAAAAAAAAAAAAAGAGGAACAGGAACAAAGAACTGATGGGACAAATTAGAGAAGATATAACATGCTAACACTAATCAGAAGAAAGCAAGGTTGGTTAGCTATATTAATACCAGAGAATGTAGATTTCAGAGGAAAGAATATTACCAGGAATAGAGGTCATCCTATAAAATAAAAGGCTAATATGCAAATCGACCCAACAGTGGAACGACCAATCCCTATGACGTGCACTGACCACCAGGGGGCAGACGCTTAACGCAAGAGCTGCCCCCTGGTGGTCAGTGCGCTCCCACAGGGGGAGCGCTACTCAGCCAGAAGCCCTGAGCCGGGCTCACGTCTGGTGAGCACAGCGGCAGTGGTGGGAGCCTCTCCCACATCCATGGCAGTGCTAAACCATCAGTTGGACAACCTCCGAGGGCTCCTGGACTGCGAGAGAGCACAGGCCAGGCTGAGGGACCCCCCAAGTGCATGAATTTCGTGCACTAGGCCTCTAGTGTCATAATAACAAAATGAGCAATTCATCAAGAGGACATAACGATCCTAAATTAATAATTTAAAGAACCCCTAATAATAAAGCCTTACAGAATATGATTCTGGAACAATTAAAGGCCACATTCTATGACATGTAAATTATATACAGACATGTTGGAGGGAAAGGAATATCCAGAGTGAATAAGGTTACCCAGGGAAAGATTCCCATAAAATGAGGTCTTAACATGAGCGATGAACAATCCATCTGGCTAACTCCTTATCCCAAGAGTAATCAGTGGAATCATTCAAAAAATATAATGAATTGTCTGAAAAGGAAATGCCAGCATCTGCATGACTAATTTAAGCAGCCCATTTCAAATATCAGCTTCAGCACCTGGGGAGATAATTTAAAAAAAAAAGTTTTTATTTATTTTAGAGAGAGAGGAAGGAAGATGGAAACATCGATTGAGAGAGAAACATCATCGATTGGCTACATCTTGCATGCCCCCTACTGGGGATCGAGCCCACAAGCCGGGCATGTGCCCCAACCGGAAATTGAACCAGCAACCTCTTGCTTCATGTGCCAAAGATCAACCATTAAGCCACACTGGCAGTTTGGAAGGCCACTTTTTAGAAGCATATAAGGGACATTTAGAACTCATAAGATGTGAGTACAAAGTAAGAGCCAGTCTTTCTCTTGAATTTAGTGGAAAATAATTGTTCATCAGCAGTTACATAATCTTGTTGATTTAGAATGGTTATAACCACAAGCTTTCTGGTTTACTGAGGGATCAGGTCTGCCTTTCCTCCACAGAAATCATACACTCCGCAAGGTAAGGAAAGACTCTCTTAGATAAGTGATGACAGTAAGCTTTCTGAAAAGCTAAGGCAACTATAAGTAAATTAATTGAAAAGTACGGTATATGAGAACTCTTTAGTTGAAGACAATCCGGTTAAGTTCACCTTTAGTAAACAGGGTGGGGCAAATGAGCTCCTGGAGAAGGAAACCCAAGGGCATTCCTTTCTCAGGGAGGGGAAGGGAAAATACAAAAAGCATACATGGCTCTACCCACAGGCCAACAGGGAGAGAGCGTTTGTGCTCTGGGAGGAAGGGAGTAGCCCAATCTGGGTGAGTCAGAAGCTCGAAAGGAATTCGCTGGTGCACCTAAGTGTAGTGTACAAGGTGCAGCTTGGTCTGTCCATAAGCTTAGGGACACCCAGGAAAAGTCTTAGTCTAAGTAAGGGTGAAGTGTGATTTTAGAAATGGGCAGGAAGACTCCTGGCAAAGTAAAGCAAAACAAGAATCAGTAAGAAATAGTAAAGACTGGGGCAAATTATTTCTCCAAGTGTCAAAATCATCGCAAGGCTCTTATGCCTCATCTGTCTTGGAGACAGAATACTCAAGATATGTAAAAATATGACAGGAAATAATAATCAGCTATAGAGTCAGCACTCTGTGCATGTTCACCATTCTCAGGAATGAGAGAAGAGCTGGATGCATACTCTCCTTCACCCTTGTCTTGCTCAATGCTTCAGTTACATATTTTGCAAAATTTCAAGGAGAAAGAGGTGAAAGGCTTCCCAACATTTTAATATTATATCTTCAAGTAAAAGTAACGTATATTGGAGTTCTGGTACTGCTTTAATTTTCTCAACCCTTTGGTTTCTTTGAATACAGTAGACTTATAGAAAAGGTTACTTGATACCATTAATACCATTTCTACCATGAGCTTGTTAGATTTAGATGAACAGATGTATATTGTGGAATCTACTGTAAATAATGCACTTAAAAACAATCCTTAATACGTTTTTTGTCAGCTGTGCCTTACTAGTTACCTAATACTTTTTTTTTTTTCTAATAAAACTACACTGTTAAAAGCAGAACATTTATTGGTGTAGGACAAAATATCCCCCCAAATGCATTGAAGACAATGCCTGAACTTCACTTAATTAGCATCAATTCCTCCTTCTTAGATGTTGACATACACTTTTAATTCAGTAAAATATACAATTATGAATGAACAATCATTTCACAAATCACAAATGAAATTACTAATTTATCTATATATAACAACTCTGAAAGTGTGCTTGTTAGTGTATCAGGTCTTTTTAAAACATTTCGAGACGATCTATAAAGATAAAATTTGGTGTGAGTATACAGTTTTTGTTCGTGGTCAAAAGGAAAAATCCTGAAATATCTAATTTTCAGTTCCTTTTTATGTAATTTTAGCTCTAGAAAGAGGGTGCACCTTAAAGTGAAAGAGTAACAAATATAATTAATTGTCATTTAATTGGTCTCAGAATATGAGAAAGTAGCTGACTTGAATAATTGGGTAACTATTCCTCTTAGTGGTTCCCAATTTTTTGCTTTAAAACAACTGAGTATCATCTGATTGACCTTTAAAGTAACGTACAGGATCACTATGTGATTTTGGCATGTAACTTGGAAGAAGTTCAAGGAATTGAGTGACATCACTATAACATTTCCTGGCACAGAAAGTTAATACTGCCATCATAGAGCAGTCATCTTAGTATAAAAAATGATTAAGAGGCCAATGGCACATTTAACAAATTCTAACTAGTCTACTAGTAAGTACACCAAAAGAGTAAATGCTTTGCTTTTTTTTTTTTTTAATGAAGGTGATTTATTTTTTTAATATATATTTTCATTGATTTCAGAGATGGAAGGGAGAGATAGAAGCATCAATGATGAGAGAGAACCATGGATTGGCTGCCTACTGTACGCCCCTTACTGGGGATCGGGCCCACAATCCAGGCATGTGCTCTTGACCGAAATTGAACCTGGGGGACCTTTAGTCCCCATTACAATGCTCTATCTGCTGAGCCAAACCAGCTAGGGCGATGCTTTTGTTTCTTACGAGAGATAGATTTGCCAACAGTTTTACAAGGAACCTCTACATTTTGGGAAGGCATCCTCAAGCTGAAAGTCTATCTCCTATGAAATAAGCTATTTAATAAAAAACTTGGGACTTAATCTGTTCAGGGTAAAGGGTCATGGGAGAGGCATGTTTAAAAAAACAACCTTCTGGATTTTCAAAGTTGAGAAAATTCACATTTAGCTTGATTGGGAAGTATGCTAATAACATATAGGCAAATTATTCTGAGGATCTTCTGAATGTGATCAAGATTTTGGG
Organism: Plecotus auritus; assembly: GCF_963455305.1. Taxonomy (NCBI): domain Eukaryota; kingdom Metazoa; phylum Chordata; class Mammalia; order Chiroptera; family Vespertilionidae; genus Plecotus; species Plecotus auritus. The sequence goes on from NC_137770.1 coordinate 62,434,483, forward strand.
AATGAGACCCAAAAAGCTAACTAACTTAAGGATGAGTGCCTAGGATGAGTTTGAGAAGATTAGAGCTGGCTTTTAGCTATATTTCAAAGGAGAGTTCTATAGCCAAAGTTCCCAATTGTTGATGAATTTGCCCTTCTTCAGGTCTATGGCACTGTAATATGGCTTTTAAGGCTTGACCCCACTGAGTCTAGGGTGGTAGCATTTGCTTGGATCTAATGAATTGCTGAAACTCAAAAACTTATCTTTCTGGTTCTGGATAACTCCTCAAAGAGAAAATGTAAATCTCTTGTTTGGTTATAACATCACCATATGATCTTTTACACTGATTACACTGCAAAGGATTTTATAGTGATTTCACTGTACCCTTTAACAAATTTGGTTCTCACAAAAACTTTATAAAGTAGGCAAGACAGGTCCTAAGAATGTATGATTTCACTGATATAAAGTTCAAACTAGGCAGTCATGTTAGAAGCTGTAATGGTTACTTTTGAAAAGAAGAAAGAGACTGGGATAAAGCATAAAGGAACCTTTTAGAGGTGCTGATAATGCCTTATGATTTCATGGGTATGTTCACTGTATAATTCATGGATCTGTATCCTTCTGATTTGTGCATATTTTGTAAACATGTAATACTTCAATAAAAAGTTCATTATATTTTTTCAATGCCATGGTCTTCATCACTGCATCATAGCTGCCCATAAATAATATTTAACAGACATACATAGCTAAAAGTGGCAGTAAAAATACTGAATGCATTATAAGAAAAAAAAACCTGATTGTGAATAAAAAATTACTTGCTTTTTAATTCAACTACTTCCATTTATTTCATACCAATCTAAAACCTAACGTGAGAAATAAGAAAAAAAATTTAAATATATAAAAGAAAACAAAAACTATCACCCTATAGTTAAGGATACAGCATTTTCCCCCCTTATTGTCACCCATATTCCTCATCTCTATAATTTCTCAACTCCGATATTTTCTTATATAATAAAAGCCTAATATGCAAATTGTCCCCTTGGGCAGTTGTTCGACTGCTTGCTATGATGTGCGCTGACCACCAGGGGGCAGCATGGAACATGGCAGGCATTGGCGACGCAGTGCTGGCAGCAGTGGAGGTGCTGCCAGCCCTGATGAGAGTGGGACCGCAGCAGGCTGGTGGAGCAGGTGAGCGGGAGGCACCAGGCCAAGGTGGGTGCAAGTGGGGGCCCGATTGCCCTTCCGATCGCCCCACAGACGGTGTGACCAGTGGCAGCGGTGGGGGCGGGGCCACTGCCAGCTCCCAGGCACTGAGGGAGCCAGGCGGGGGGCCCGCCTCCAATCGATTGCCCCGCAGGTGGGATGATGGAGCAGGTGAGGAAGCGGTGCCAGGCCAACACAGGGTGCCAGGCAGGGCTATGAGGCTGGGGCCTGATCTCCACAGGCCACCCCGAGGGGCCTTATCCATGCATGAATTCGTATACCGGGCCGCTAGTTTTCCATAATTCTCTACCTTCTTTCCTACCTCCTCTAATCCTCCAAGATCTTTTCCTAGGTAACTGGTGATTATGAAACAAAAGCATACTGGGAAACTTCCTGGGTCAGCTTAGGACCAATTCAGCTCTTTCATCTCTCTTATTTTCTCTTCTTATCCTCCAATTCCATATTCTTTTCCTGCCATCTCGTTTTCTCACATCTCTCCCTCTGTTTCTGCCTCTATTCTTCTTCCTAATTTTACTCCCCAAGTCTATCTGAAGCACACATAATAGCAAAAGGTGCCCCGGCTGGCTTGGCTCAGTGGATAGAGCGTCAGCCTGTGGACTGGAGGGTCCCGGGTTCGATTCCGGCCAAGGGCACATGCCTGGGTTGCGGGCACAATCCCCAGTGGGGGGCATGCAAGAGGCAGCCTATCAATGATTCTCTCTCATCATTGATGTTTCTATCTCTCTCTCTCTCTCTCCTTCTCTAAAATCAAAAAAGAAATATATTAAAAAAATAGTAAAAGGTAACCAACGAATATTTATTCTCATTAAATTATGTTCTATATAAAAAGACTTGAAGCTATAGTGTTATAGGGATGGCTGTACAGATGAAAATAGAGTCAGCTGTGTTTTTATGACAAATACAAAGGAACTGATGTTTTTGCATAGTTTCTCCACACTTGAAACTATGCATGATTTTCAAATCTTTTTCTGGCCCAAACACCTGAGGAACCCGACATTAGCACCTCTAACAGATGGTTAGTTTTATGTGCTAATAAAGCTGGGAACAGTGCCCAGATATATGGTCACATATTGTTTGTTTCTATGATGATGAGCTAACATTTAAATCAGTGAACTTTGAGTAAAGACATAATGGTGGGCCTCATCCAATTGCTAAAGGTCTTACCAAAGACTCATCTCCTCTGAGCAAGAAGGAATTCTGCCAGCAGACAGTCTTTGGACTCAAATTACTACTACTCTTCCCTGGGTCTCCAGTCTACTGGCCTATCCTACAGATTTTAGACTTACTAAGCCTCCACATCACGTGAGCCAATTTCTTAAAATAACTCTCTCTACACACACACACCCACATACACCCTGTTTTGTTCTCTAGAGAACATGACTAATACAAGTAGCTATGGCAGTGATTTTCAACTAGAAATGGTGGTGGGGGCAAGGTGCAGTCTACAGAAAAAACACAGGGGTTAGGGATGATAGATAATTTTATTTTTTGTTAATTCTCACCCATTGATTTTTAGAGAGTGGAATGGGTGGGGGGGGAGAGAGAGAGAGAGAGAGAGAGAGAGAGAGAGAGAGAGAGAGAGAGGGAGAGAGGGAGAGGGAGAGAGAGAAACAAAGAAAGGGGGGGGAGATGTGAGAGAGACACAAAGGGTCACAGAGACATATACTGGTTGCCTCCTGCATGTGCCCAGACCAGGCTGGGAATCGAGCCTGCAACTGAGACAAATGCCCTTGACTGGAATCAAACCCAGGACCCTTCAGTCCGCAGGCCGATGCTCTATTCACGAGCCAAACCGGCTAGGGCAGGGGTGGGCAAACTTTTGACTCGAGGGCCACAATGGGTTCTTAAACTGGACCGGAGGGCCGGAACAAAAGCATGGATGGAGTGTTGGTGTGAACTAATATAAATTCAAAGTAAAGGAACGGAGGGGAGAGCAAGAGAACCCTCCGCTCTTTCGGCTCCGCGGGCCAGATAGAACAGCCGAACGGGCTGGTTATGGCCTGCGGGCCGTAGTTTGCCCACGGCTGGGCTAGGGTGATAGATAATTTTAAAAAGTCCTGATGCAGACCTTATGGAATATCTACTCAAAAGTCATTTACTAGTCTTCTTCTATTACAGAGGCTGGAATACTAAAACAAAATTTTTGGCTTCCCTTATATGTAAGAGAGCTGTGGCCAAATTCTTGAGAAAGGCATCCTTTGCAAATGAAGAGCTAATGCATCACTAGGAAGCACTATGCTCTAACTATTATTCCGGCCCAGACCTCTAAGGATTCAGATGTACAAACAGTGCCTGAAGGAGCTGAACCTCAGCTCTAGGGCTGCTCCCCGCATTCCCCAGTGTTCATGTGCAGTATCTTATACAAGAGTGCAAGTAGAATCTGGCTGCTTGGGCCAGCCTGTACTGAAAGCAGAAAAACTTAACCTATGTTATCATATTGTTACTTTTAAAAACATAGCTGAACTCAGGCTCCACTGAGACTACCTAAAGCTGAAATCTGCAGTAGGAAGGACTTCGACTAGAAAATTTTCCTGAAAACAATGATTACAAAATATTGACAATTATAACTCTGAACTACTAAGGAAGGCTATTGAATATCCTTTAAAAAGCGTCTTTTGAAAATATGGCCAGAATTATTTTATGGCATTCCACTATAAAGACAAGAGTTAGATGAGAGCAGAACTTTGACATCATTTCCATTCTATAATACACTTTGATTTAAAAGTTTTACCTCAGTATACTTTCTATATTGATTACAGGAGAGCTAAAGAGTGCTATATAAAAATCACTATATGATAAACCTCACTGAGAAACCAAGATGGCAGCATAGGTAAACACCTGAACTGCTGCCTCACACAACAATTTCAAAACTACAACTAAAAGACAAAACGGACATCATCCATAACCACAGGAAGGCTGGCTGAGTGGAAATTCTACAACTAGAAGGAAAGAGAAAAGCACACTGAGACTCACAGGAGCTGCGGAAGGCAGAGGTACGGAGGCGCGTGTGCGGAGAGGGCTGGCAACTGAGTACATGGCTGTCTTTTAAAGCGGGAGGGAGACAAAAGCTCCCGACTGCTCTGAACTCCAGTTTTGGGCGAGACTCTGGGGACCCAGACTCATACGGGGAAAAACTGGACTGTCTGTCAGTGGTCGAAACTCGAGGGAGGCTTTCTCTCAGAGGTGCTTGCAGCGATTACCATGGGACACTGAGACCCAGGGGCCTCTTAGGGCAGGGCTGATGGGAAGCCATAGCTGTTTGCTCTGCCCTGAGATCCCACCCCAGGAAGCCATTGCTGCTTGCTCCGCCCCCATACTCCGCCCCATCCAAGCTGAGTGCAAAGGCTTTTGCATATGAATGCCCTCGTCCTTTGAATTCTAAATTTACCTAACAGACTGCAGCTGAGTCAGTGAGACCCAGAACATCCAAAAGAAGGCCCAAGGCCCCACAGCAGCTTGCATTGCTTCACAGCTGGGCCTCATCTGAGCATCTCCAAAACCCAAACAAAGAAGAGGAATCTGCAGATAGCTCCTTCTGGGTGGCCTCAGGCAGAGGCTAAATTGGAGATACAACAGCCAGTGTACCCAGGGGTCAGAGTGGGACCATCCAGAATACAACTCCTCAGATCCATAAGGGACACATTCAGGGGGCAGACTCAGTGAGCTCCAAAGCCCCACTGAAGCAAATCTTGTCTCATAAGGGTATCTCCAGCACAGAAGTTCTCCCATCATAGACACAGCTGATCCTCACAGTCAATTGGCCTGAAGGCCAATTCCTCCCAGTGATACCAACAAAAATCAAGGCTTAACTACAACAAGACTGTGCACACAGTCCACAAAGGGGTGCACCAAGAGTGTCCACCTCAGGTAACTGGGGAGGATGAGCCACTGGGCCATATAGGACACCTAGTACACAAAGCCACTCTATCAACTCAGGGAAGCAGCCAAAATACGAAGACAAAAAAACAGGTCACAAATGAAAGAAATGGAGGAAAGCAAATGACTGGATATAAAGTTCAAAACCACGGTTATAAGGTTTTTCAAGAATTTTCTAGAAAAGGCCGATAAATTTAGTGAGACCCTCGAGGATATGAAAAAGGACCAACTAGAAATTAAGCATACACTGACTGAAATAAAGAATAATATACAGAGGAGAAACCAAGATGGCGGCATAGGTAAACACCTAAACTGCTGCCTCGCACAACAATTTCAAAACTACAACTAAAAGACAGAACGGACACCATCCAGAACCACAGGAAAGCTGGCTGAGTGAAAATTCTACAACTAGAAGGAAAGAGAAAAGCTCACAGAGAATTGGAGGTATGGCAAAGGGGCTTTGTGCGTGCAGAGAGGAAGGGCGGCTGAGAGCCTGGCTGACTTTCTCTGGCGGAAGGGGGAAGGAAGCCTCCGACCGCACTGAACCCCAGTTCTGACTGCACTGAACCCCAGTTCCAGGCGAACCCCTGGGGACCCACGCTCTTACGGGGGGAGTCTGGACTCTCGGGCGGAGACTCGAGCTGGGAAAGGCAGAAGTCTGAAGGCGCGCGCGGGCCAGTGCGCACAAAAGCTGCGGAGGTTGCCACAGGCTTTCCCTAGTGGAAGGGAGTCAGAGGATTCTGACTGCACTGAGCCCCAGTTCTGACTGCAGTGAACCCCAGTTCCAGGCGAGCCCCTGGGGACCCACGCTCTTGTGGGGGGAGTCTGTACTCTCGGGCGGAGACTCGGGAGCCGGGGAAGGCGGAGGACTGAAAGTGCGCACGCGCGCGCGCGCCAGTGCACACAAAGGCTGCGGAAGTTGCCACAGGCTTTCCCTAGTGGAAGGGAGTCAGAGGATTCTGACTGCACTGAGCCCCAGTTCTGACTGCAGTGAACCCCAGTTCCAGGAGAGCCCCTGGGGACCCACGCTCTTGTCGGGGGAGTCTGGACTCTCAGGCGGAGACTCGAGCTGGGGAAGGCGGAGGACTGAAAGCGCACATGCGCGCAAGGGCAAGGCTGACAGGAAGCCAAGACTGAGACTCCACCCCATCCAAGCTGAGCACAGAGGCTATTGCAATTTGGCAAGTCTAATCCTATAAGGCTGTCTCCAGCACCGAACTTCTCCCAGCATAGACACAGCTGATCCTTACAGCCAACTGGCCCGGAGGTCAATTCTTCCCAGTGATACCAACAACAATAAAGACTTAATTACAACAAGGCTGTACACACAGTCCACAAAGGGGTGCACCAAGAGTGTCCACCTCAGGTTAACTGGGGAAGCAGACCCACTGGGCCATATTGGAAACCTAGCACAAATATCTACCTTACCAACTCAGGGAAGCAGTGAAAATGCGGCGTCAAAGAATCAGATCACAAACGAAAGAAATGGAGGAAAACAAACGACTGGATATAGAATTCAAAAACACCATTATAAGACTTTTTAAGAATATCCTAGAAAAGGCCGATAAATATAACGAGACCCTCGAAGATATGAAAAAGGATCAACTAGAAATTAAACATACACTGACTGAAATAAAAAATATAATACAGAGACCCAAAAACAGAATAGAGGAACACAAGAATCAAGTCAAAGAATTGAAATACAAAGAAGCAAAAAACACTCAACCGAAAAAGCAAAAAGCAAAAAAAAAAAAATCCAAAAAGTTGAAGATAGTGTAAGAAGACTCTGGGACAACTTCAAGCGTACCAACATCAGAATTATGGGGGTGCCAGAAGAAGAGAGAGAGCAAGATACTAAAAACCTATTTGAAGAAATAATGACCGAAAACTTCCCACACCTGGTGAAAGAAATAGACTTACAAGTCCAGGAAGCCCACAGAACCCCAAACAAAAGGAATCCAAAGAGGACCACACCAAGACACATCATAATTAAAATGCCAAGAGCAAAAGACAAAGAGAGAATCTTAAAAGCAGCAAGAGAAAAACAGTTAGTTACCTACAAGGGAGCACCCATATGACTGTCAGCTGATTTCTCAACAGAAATTATGCAGGCCAGACGGGAGTGGCAAGAAATATTCAGTGATGAATAGCAAGAACCTACAACCAAGATTACTCTACCCAGCAAAGCTATCATTCAGAACTGAAGGACAGATAAAGAGCTTCACAGATAAGAAAAAGCTAAAGGAGTTCATCACCACCAAACCAGTATTATATGAAATGCTGAAAGGTATTCTTTAAGAAGAGGAAGAAGAAGAAAAAGGTAAAGATAAAAATTATGAACAACAAATACATATCTATCAACAAGTGAATCTAAAAATAAAGTGAATAAAAAATCTGAGGAATAGAATAAACTGGTGAATATAATAGAATCAGGGGCATAGAAAGGGAGTGGACTGACAATTCTTGGGGGGAAAGGGGTGTGTGGGGTGCGGGAAGAGACTGGACAAAAAGCGTACACCTATGGATGAGGACAGTGGGGGGTGTAAGGGCAGAGGGTGGGGTGGGAACCGGGTAGAGGGGAACTATGGGGGAAAATGAGGAACAATTGTAATAATCTGAACAATAAAGATTTATTATTTAAAAAAATAATAATAAAACCTCACTAACAAACCATTAAGAAGGAACTTATTGGCCAAGTTGATAAAAAATGTAAATTAAATGCCCAAATTTTCTAACAACTTTTTAAGTCAACACTATCATATCTTTAAGGCTATCAATGATGTACCTCTAAAAATATCATTTTCTTCATACCTGTCTAGAAAAAGAAAAATCAAGTGCTATTAATGAATGATTTCAAAATTCTGTGTTTACCTTTTTTTTCTCCAGTGTAGGGCACATAGTCTTCCCGGTCCTTATGCTCCAAAGCTTCCTTCTCCAGATATGACAAGAGGTGTTCTCTATCAAAAGGCCCCGTGGCAGACTTTGAGGTCTGGTTCTTCTGTCGGAAACCTGCAGGCAGAAGGGCATTCTGCCAAAGAGAATGAATCAACCATTATGACCACCAAGAATGCCAATTTTCATATGCTTGCATAGATTACTCAGAGAAGAAACAATTCTAGATTAGAATATGATGTAGTCATTAAACACTTTATTACAGGATTTTAGGGTTGCAATGTAAAATGTTCCAAAGTTTTTTCTTAAATTAGGCAGTATTCACTTACATTACTATTAAAATAGGTACAAACATTTTCTTCAGCAAGTATTCTACTAGCAGGAAAATCCCTTTATTTATTTATTTATTTATTTATTTATTTATTTATTTATTTATTTATTTATTTTTTAATTGTTTGAAGTATTACAAATAGTAGTACATATGTCTCCTTTTTTTTTTTTTCCTTCCCCATTGACCTTCCCCCGGCCTCCCCTTCCCCCCAGTACATGCCTTTACCTGCCCCCTCCCCCCAGTGTTTTTTATCCATTGGTTATGCTTATATGCATGCGTACAAGTCCTTCGGTTGATCTCTTACAGCCCCCCCCCTGAAAATCCCTTTACTTTTAAAATGTCCTGGGAAAATAATAAAAAGGTTTTTAATGCTTACTAACAGCTTAGCATACATGTAAATACAGAAAATAAATCCATTACAAAAGAATGTTAAATGACTATATGCATCATAGTCCTTCACAGTGACTTTTATTTCATTGTAAAGACTTTCTCATTAAAAAAACAACACATGTATATCAAGCTCTAGCCGGGTTGCTCTGCTGGTTAGAGCATCCTTCTGACACCAAGGTTGCTGGGCCAGGGCACACATAAGAATCAATGAATGCATAAATAAGTGAAACAACAGTTGATGTTTCTCTCTCCCTCTCTCCTAAATCAATTAAAAAACAAAACAAAATAAGTATATTGCCCGGGTGGCGTGGCTCAGTGGTTGAGTGTTGACTTATGAATCAGGAGGTCATGGTTCGATTCCCAGTCAGTGCACATGCCCTGGTTGCAGGCTCAATCCCCAGTGTGGGGTGTGCAGGAGGCAGCCGATCAATGATTTTCTGTCATCATCACTGATGTTTCTCTCTCTCTCTCTCTCTCTCTCTCTCTCTTCATCTCTGAAATCAATAAAATATATATATATATATAAAATAGAATAGTCACGTCAGTAAAGATATGGAGGTAGAAGGGGAAAACTGGAGAAGAGACAAAACATTAATTTAAATAAAGAGGTGTCAGTGAAGACTTGGTTTGGGGTGGTGAACACAAAATACAATATACAGATGACGTATTACAGAATTGTACCCCTTAAACCTATAATTCTATTAACCAATGTCACCCCAATAAATTCAGTAAAAAAAATAAATTATACATATACATGGGGGGGAAAAAAGAGGTGCCAGTGAAAAGTCCTGAAAATGTTAACTGCTCAAAGGCAGCTACTTAGTTTCAAAGGATTTGAAAAATTATTTCATTTTTCTTCATTAGCTAGCACCTACCTCAGGATCAAGATCATCCAGCACGGTTTCCAGTTGTTTCAATTCTATTTCTGATAGATTCCCAAGGAGCTCATCTTCATCCAGGTCCTTGTACTTTTCTAAGTCCTTCCGGAATGGTAGTGCCATGGTCTGCAGTGTCACTTCGTTTTTGCTATTCAATGTAGTCAGAAGTGAGTTCTATTTTTTTTTTAAACTATGGAGAGAAGAGACAAAAACATTTAAAACGTCATCTCCACTTACTTAGATCGATTATTAGGTTAAACGAAATGTAATTTCCATGTCATATATTCTTTGACCATTATCACACACCACCCTTTTCTAAGGATCATTCAATGCCTTTACCTTTTGTCTTTTGTTAACAACAACAAAAATAATCTGGGAGAAAAAGAGGGGAAGGAGAGAATAAAATTCAAATCCATAAAAATGTCTACTTGACAGAATTTAGATTTTCTGATAACTAAGTTTTAGGGGGAAAAAGATTATATAATTTGTGCTAAAATACAAATTTTTCCATCAATGGCTTTCAAATGATTGCTACTTTGCTTAAGCACAGTATGTTTAAGGTACAGTTGTTTTATTGTAAATTACTTAGAAGAACATTATTTTCTGACTCAACATTAACATGGGGTGATACCAATGCACTCTCCTTGAAGGAATGGCGGCCTCTTGCCATTGGGAAAAAATTTTTTTTGAAAAGTGCATTAAAAAAAATTTAAAGGCGCTTTTAAAGGAAAAAATACTGCATTCTAAAACTTTCAGTAAAATACTCAAAACCATGCTGAGCTATGTCACCCACTAACTGGCAAGGCTGGTCAGGAGAGTCTGATTATAGAAAGGACCTTCAACATTTCCTTACTGTGTGGATCTCGCCCAAAAAGCTATAAGGAGACTCAATAAGCAGCATCTTTCCAGTTATCCACAGGACTGTTATATAGGAAAGGATACTTAAAGTAAAAAACTGAAGCAAAAATTAAGTATTTCTATGAATTTTAGCCATATATGTGGACCATTTGTCTCATAAAATGTTCCTAATGTGTGTGCCCTACCCAGTTTGGCTCAGAGGATAGAACATCGGCTTGGGAACTGAAGGGTCCTGGGTTCAATTCAGTTGCAGGCTCGATCCTACCTCAGTTGCAGGTTCGATCCCTGGCCCTGGTTAGGGCATGTGCAGGAAGCAACCAATTGATGTGTCTCTCTCATATCGATGTTTCTTTCTCTGTGTCTCTCCCCCTCCCTTCCACTCTCTCTAAAAATCAATAGAAAAAATATCCTCAGATGAGGATTAACAACAACAGCAACAAAAATGTTCTGTGTGGATAAAAAATAATCTTTAGACTTAATGATGTTAAAAATTTGCTTGGCTGCAAAATGCCCAGTATTTCAAAGTTTGGATATATTTCCTTTACTACCTTCCCCCCCTTGTTTTCCCAACTTAATATCATATTTTAACTAATATATTTTTCTCTTCAATTCAGTAACATTTTATGGATCCTTTTAGGTGTTTTCATCTCCCAAGAAGAAATGAAGGTTCACCACAGGGGTCTGTCAGTTAATGAAGTGACTAGTAACCACCTGGGTCCTGTAAAAAGCAAGTTAACATAATTGTGCTTATGCAGATGTTAAATTGCAGGCATTTTGTATAATTGCCCAAGACAGATCTGGCTTACACCTATTCTACTAACACCACAGAGATTTAGCAGTTAACCTAAACTTTTCTGTTAAAAAAATTATTGTTATCATTACTAAGTTTGGTAAACCTCTACTCTGTATTTCCAACTTTAAGATATCAAGCTTACCAAGTATCCTGAGAGTGTATTTTCTCAATTAAAAATAATACTGTCTGCAGAGAACAGTCAATGGAAAGTATCAGCACCACCAAATACAGTAACCATAAAATGCAATTTTAAAGAAGGTGGCATGCAATTTTAGGAGAAAAGATAAAAATTAGACCACACTGAAAAAATATTCCCTTCATAAACAGACATTTGAGACAAAGGTAAGAAATTGATAAAAGTTTAAAAATATGTACCAAGAGTAATTAATTACTTTATGCTATTTTTTAATGTTTGGAAAATCAATATAAAAATATTTTCAATATAGTTTAATATAATATACTGAAGTTTACACTACAGTCATGTGCCATCAACAATGGACTGAATATCCATAAGATTATCATGGGGCTAAAAAATTCCTATCACCTAATGTAGCCCTTTTAATGTATAACCCAACACATTACATGTTTTAGGTGATGCTGGTGTAAACAAACCTACACCTACTGTTCTGGCAATGGTATAAAAGCCTAGCACATATAATTACATACAGTGCATAATACTTGATAATGATAATAAAAGACTATGTTCCTGGTTTATGTACTTACTCTATTATTTTAAAGTGTATTCTTTCTACTTAAAAAAACACACAAAACCTTTGCTGTAAAATGCCTCACCCATCTTGTTTACTGCATCTCCTGATACCACAATTTTCTCTTGTGTTTGATTTAACCATGTTGTTTTGTATAGGCTTGTAGCCTAGAAGCAAGGCTAAGTCAGATAGCCTAGGTGTGGAGTAGGCTGTAACATCTAGGTTTGTGTAAGTGCATTCTGTGATGTTCACACAATGATGAAATTGCCCAATGATGTATTTCTCAGAACTTATCCCCACTGTTAAGCAGTACATAACTGTATATAATAGAGCTAATTTATTAGCCAATAAATATTTCAAAAAATACTTATTAATTATTTTGAGCATCTCTTTACTCTCAAAAGTATCCCAGCCTGGGCCATAAATTCAATGGTCATCCAACTAAGAAGGTACTGTAACAGACAATATGATAGGAATGAGATATTCAGAATAAAGGCAATATATATCACCCAGGTTTTATAGGTCGGAAACATGACATTCCTTAGAATGAGTAAAACAGTTTACTCCAACAGATTGCTCTTTATTCCAAGTACTAGAGGCCTGGTGCATAACAAACATTTGTGCACTGGGGGTGGGGTGGGGAGGCCCTTCAGCCCAGCCTGCACCCTCTCGCAGTCTGGGACCCCTCGGGGGATGTCCCACTGCTGGCTTAGGCCCAGCCGTGAGCCCAGCTTCTGGCTGAGCAGCGCTCCCCTTGTGGGAGCGCACTGACCACCAGGGGGCAGCTCCTGCATTGAGCGTCTTCCCCCTGGTGGTCAGTGCATGACATAGCAACCGGTTGTTCCACCGTTCGGTCAATTGGCATATTAGGGTTTTATTATATAGGCTAATCTGTCATACAAAGCATCTTTATATACTAGTAGGGGCCTAGTGCACGAATTTGTAAACCTTGAAAGGAACTGTGGGCCGCGAGGCTGTGACGGGCACAGGGGTGGGACTCGACCCATCCTCCGCGCCCCTACCTGGCCCCTTCGGTCATGGCCCCCAGTCCCGTCTACCAGCAGCCCCGCTCCCACTACCACCGCTCCCACACGCTGAGGGCGCCGGACCTGTTCGCACCCACTGACGGCACAGAGTGACTGGGGCCAGCACTAACAGTGGGTGCAAGTGGGGACTGCTGCCCTGATTGCCCCTCAAGAGTAGGGGGCGGTGGAGAAGCCCTCAGGGGCGAGTGGTGCCAGCTCCAGGTGCCAGCAGCGGGTGCGAACAGGGCCGGCACTGGGTGTGAGTGGCGGCTCCAGCGCCGGCAGCAGGTGCAAGAGGCAGATGCCAGCCCTGATTGCCCCGCAGGAGCAGGGGGAGGTGGAAAAGCTTTGAGGGGCGATCGGGGCTGGTGCCAGGCACTGGCAGCAGGTGCGAACGGCACGTGGGAGCAAATAATTTTCAGTAACCATCAGAGGCTTGCCCCGATGACAGTGACGGCGCCCCGCCTTGGTCTGACACCCCCGCTCACCTGCTCCACCATCCTGCCGTGGCTGATGCCCACCATGTTCCACGCGCGCCCCCTGGTGGCCAGTGCATGCATATATATATATATATATATATATATATATATATATATATTGCTTTAAAAATAATAAAATGAACGCCTATCTTCAGAGAGAGACCATTACTAGTATCCTCATGTTCCCCATGCCAGTGGCATCTCCCTCCTCAAAAGAAGTAGCCATTGTACTGAATTTTGAATTACTTATTCTCTGGCTTTCCTCTACATTTTACCTTAAATGTACATATCCTTAAGAGTTTCAGTTTTGCATTTTATATATACGCTCATACAGTATGCATCTTTTTGTGACTTGCATTTTTCATTTAAGATTGTTTTGAGTTGATACTTAAAGCTGTACTTCTTTCATTTTCATTTCTATATAGTATTCAATTGTATAAAAGAATATTTAAGTTTTTTGTAGTCTTCCCCCCTCTATTTTTCTGCTATAAACCATCTTGTTATCTATTTCCTGGTATACATGTGCAAGAGTTTCTCAAAGCTGTTCAAATCTAGGAATGAAATTACTGGAAAAGGGTATGCTCATACTCAACATTATTGGGTAATGTCAAACTATTTTCTTTTTTAAAAAAATATATTTCTATTGATTTCAGAGAAAAAGGGAGCAAGAGAGAGAGAGAAGCATCAACAATGAGAGAAAACCATTGGTCAGCTGCCTGCGCCAAACTGGGGATTGAGCCTGCAACCCAGGCATGTGCCCTTAACTGGGAATTGAGCCGTGATTTCCTGGTTCACAGGTAGATGCTCAACCACTGCGCTATACCAGCCGGGCTCAAACTATTTTCAAAGTGATTATACCAACTTATAGTTCTAGCAGATTCAGTACATGACAATTCATGTTGCTCATCCTTGCTAACTGTTGGTATTAACAGACTTTCTGTGTTTTGTTGTTGTTTTTGCCATTCTGGTGAATGTGATCTTGTATTTTGCTGTAGTTTTAATTTGCATTTTGTTGAATTATGATAAAGTTGAGCATTTTTTCATACGTTCGTTCATTCATTGGCCAATGGTGTTCCTCATTCTGTGAAGAATCTGTTGCCCATTCTTTAAATTGTGTTATTAAAAAAAATAAATGTTCTCCAAGAAAAACAACAAAAATTTAAAAAATAGATGTTCTTAATATATTCTGGATATTAATATTTTTCAGTTACATGTAAAAAAACCTTTTCCATTTTCTTTCAACTCTTACTTTGCTTTTATGACATTTTCTAGGAGAAAATGTTTTTAAGTGTTTTTATTTAATTTTTTAAGGAATTCGTTTTCCTCGCCACAGACATCAGTCTCTCCGGGGCTGTGGACTGGGTGATGATGCAGTCCTACTTTGGCTTGTTTTTTCCTTTACAAGGCAGTAGAAAGCTATTTCCTTCAGATTCACATAATGAAATGTGCCAAGAGGCAAGAAATTCCAAGTAATATACTAAAGTTTCCCAGAAGCTTCAATACAAAGCAACTAATGCTCAAAACTTAAGTCACTCAAAACTTATCAGTAGCATTCTTTCATCAGGTGTTCACATTCTCAGATTCTCCAACTGATAATACCTTCCCTTTCAGCTCTCCTCCTCTACTGAGGAATGTCTATGTACTAAAAATGTTCCAAGTGTTAGTAGAGAAGCTCAGAAACACCTCAGGAAGGGAAGCTCTGGGAACAGTGCTTTGCTTTGCTTTCTCTCCCTCTATCTTAGGGAGAACCTGTCCTGGCTTGCTTGTGCTTTGATATCTGTCTTACTGGAAAGAGAACACATTCTGAAATAATGAAGGGGTGCATCCAGTGTGCCAAAAAGTATTTTAAATCTACAGGAATTTTTTTAAATCCCCAAGCTACAATTCATAGAAAAGTAACAAATAACAGGCATGGGCCGCGCCTCCATGGCGGCCACCGCAGTGAGAAATGAGCCGTCAGACTGTGACAGCGTTACCTACTGGGACCTCCAAGTGCAGAGGTGCCCCGCCCTGACGGGCAACCACCGCATCCAACAATGACTTGGCCAGTCTTTTTGTGTGTTCTGTCTGCTTTGACTATGTGTTGCCACCCATTCTTCAGTGTCGGAGCGGCCACCTTGTCGGTAGCAACTGTCACCCAAAGCTCACGTGTTGTCCAACTTGCCGGGGCCCCTTGGGATCCATTCGCAACTTGGCGATGGAGGAAGTGGCCAATTCAGCACTGTTCCCTTGTAAATATGCCTCTTCCGGGTGTCAAATAACTCTGCCAATCACAGAAAAAGCAGACCACAAAGAGCTCTGTGAGTTTTGGCCTTACTCCTGCCTGTGCCCCAGTGCTTCCTGTAAGTGGCAAGGCTCTCTGGATGCTGTGATGCCCCATCTGATGCATCAGCACAAATCCATCACCACCCTGCAGGGAGAGGATATCGTTTTCCTCGCCACAGACATCAATCTCCCCGGGGCTGTGGACTGGGTGATGATGCAGTCCTACTTCGGCTTCCACTTCATGCTGGTCTTAGAGAAACAGGGTAAGTATGCCTGACGGGCACCAGCAGTGCTTTGCATTTATACAGCTGATAGGAACGCGCAAGCAAGTGGAAAATTTTGCTTATCGACTTGAGCTAAATGGTCATAGGCGGTGATTGACTTGGGAAGCTACTCCTCAATCTATTCATGAGGGAATTGCAACAGCCATTATGAATAGTGACTGTCTAGTCTTTGACAACAGCATTGCACAGCTTTCTGCAGAAAATGGCAATCAAACATTTTCTGGCCAGTGTTTAAAACCATTGCATTCCATTTCACGGAAAATAGGCCCCCTTTGCCTGCCACCCTGAAACTTTTGGTAGGTGGAGCTAGTTACATGAAGGTAAATAAAAGGAAAGGCTGTTAAATACAGGAAATGGTTGCATGTAGTAACACTAGTATATTTAAAGTAAGTCAACAGTAAACTACTGAAAAAATATATGTATATACACCCAAGATGGGCATCTTTTGTATTAAGAAAGGAAGCATTGTAAAATAATTCTGAATTTGTGTTTGTTGTAGATTGACTGTACGGTTGAAAAATACCGGGATTTTGTTTCTGCGTGCGAGTGAGTGTGTGTGCGTGTGTGTTTAGGGTTTTTTTCCCTTTAACTGACAAGCCATGTTGAGTGGTCTTGGGCCACTGCTTTTCCCCTTCAGTCAATACATAGTGCTGCTGTGTGTGTATATATTTTTTGTATTTGCTAATTTTTATTATTAGTTTTTCATAAAATAAATTGAACTTTTCTGTAATTCAGGCTTTTCCCATCCTTTTTTTTGTACCTTTTAAAGTTAGTGTTTTTTTGATCTGCAATTCTAACATACTCCCAAGTGGCCTCTGTTGGGAACTACACTTTAAGATCCACGGCTCTGGAAAGCTCACATCATGTAAATTCTGATAACTAGGTCTCACACTCTTGTGGCAGCCTATCTTGTCCTCTCACAGGCAGGAAAACTTTGTTAAATAGTCCCCGAAGTCTATATGGGCTGTTGCCCCAGAATGCTTTCCTTCTCACTCTGCCACTGCTTCACCTGACTTCAGTTAGTAAGGGCTATCCTCAGGAACATCGGAAACTCCTGGGATATTCTGGGCCAAAACCCTTCATTCCATTAACCAACCTCCTCCTTTATTTTCATCTCTATAGAGTACTCATTTTTCACACTAGACTTCTAGGACTGCCAATTTTCAGGTGGAGTCTCAGCAATCTCACTTCACTGAGACATTTAAAATTTTAGCTTTTATTTAAATAATTTTTGAAAATTAGATATCCTAGATCTTTTGGATCTCCACTTATTTTCTCCCACTTTCATATTTTTTTTAAAGAGAGCAAGGTCTTGACGTTGACTGTATTAAAAAAACAACTGGAATGACATGATTCAGACATATATCTCTCTCAATATATGAGTTGTTACCTCAGTTTCATCACTACTTCAACAGGGCAGGCTCAGAGTTCTCAGACTCTTCTCTGTTCTCTCTTTAATGAACATGTGTGATCATGTTGTTCTATCTAATCCTATCTAATAAAAGAGTAATATGCAGATTTACCATCATTCCAACACACAAGATGGCTGCCCCCATGTGGTCAAAGATGGATGCCCCAATGTGGACACAAGATGGCCACCACAAGATGGCCAGCAGGGGAGGGCAGTTGGGAAGGACCAGGTCTGCAAGGGAGGGCAGTTGGGGGTGATCAAGCCTGCAGGGGAGGGCAGTTAGGGGTGACCAGGCTGGCAGAGGAGGGAAGTTGGGGGTGATCAAGCCTGCAGGGAAGGGCAGTTAGGTTTGACCAGGCTGGGAGAGGAGGGAAGTTGGGGGCAATCAAGCCTGCAGAGGAGGGCAGTTAGGGGTGACCAGGCCGGCAGAGGAGGGAAGTTGGGGGTGACCGGGCCTGCAGGGAAGGGCAGGTAGGGGGGACCCAGGCCTGCAGGGGAGAGCAGTTGGGGGGGACCAGGCCTGCATGAGAGGGCAGTTAGGGGCAATCAGGCTGGCAGGGGAGCAGTTAGGCATCAATCAGGCTGGCAGGGGAGTGGTTTGGGGTGATCAGGCTGGCAGGCAGAAGCAGTTAGGGGCAATCAGGAAGGCAGGCAGGTGAGCAGTTGGGAGCCAGCAGTCCTGGATTGTGAGAGTGATGTCCGACTGCCTGTTTAGGCCCGATCCTATCTGGATCGGGCCTAAACAGGCAATCGGACATCCCTTGAGGGGTCCCAGATTGGAGAGGGTGCAGGCTGGGCTGAGCGACACACCCCCCATGCACGAATTTCGTGCACCAGGCCTCTAGTGTAGACTCGTATTATCTACAACAGGGGTAGGCAAACTATAGTGTCAGTGAGCCAAATTTTGCTTGCAACCTGTTTTTATAAATAGTGTCTTAATGGAACACAGTCACATTCATTCATTTATGTGTTGTTCATGGTTGCTCTTTTTGCTACAATGGCAAAGTTAAATAAATGCAACAGAGACCAGATGGTCTGCAAAACCTTAAATATTCACTATCTGGCCCTTTATAGAAAAAGTTTGTGAACCTCTGACCTACAAGATAAAATCCAAATTCCTCAGCATAAAATACGAAGTTCACAACCTAGTCCTAGCTAGTTTTCCAGTATTATTTCCAGCTGCTCCCCATCATGCAGCCTATACTCCAAACATGCCAAAAAATTTTAGGTTTCTATGCATTTGCTTCTTTTTGTTCCCCCTCTTAGAATGAAGGCATTCTTTTTCATCTACCTCTGTCCTCAATCAAACCCCTACACGTTCTTCAGGGCCTAGCTGAAGTGTTGACAAGGATATGGAGCAACTGAAACTCTCATAAATTATTGGTGGAGTGCAAATTGATTCAAACACTTTGGAAAACTATTTGGCAATATGTACTAAAACTAAACAACTTGTACCATAATGACACAGCAATTTTACTCCTAGTTATATACACAAGAGAAATGCTTGTTTATGTTAGTAAAATAAGATGTAAGAAATGTTCACTGAAACTTTATTCATAATATCCCAAACTGAAAATGACCCAAATGTCCATTACTAGGAAAATACACAAATGAATTGTGGAATATCAATGGAATACTACACAGTAATAAAGAGCAACTACTGACATGAGCAAAACCGTGAATGAATCTCACATGCATTATGTTGAAAGGAATCTATAGTAATAAAAGCCTAGGTGGCCCTTGTGCCCTCATGTCATCACAAGATGGCCGCCCCCACATCATCACAAGATGGCCAGCAAGTGAGGGCAGTTGTGGGCGATCAGGCCAGCAGGGGAGAGCAGTTGGAGGCGAACAGGCCAGCAAGGGAGGACAGTTGGGGGCGACCGGACCAGCAGGGGAGGGCAGTTGGGGGCAACCAGGCCTGCAGGGAAGGGCAGTTGGGGCAACCAGGCTAGCATAGGAGGGCAGTTGGGGGTGATCA
This sequence comes from Plecotus auritus, assembly GCF_963455305.1. Taxonomy (NCBI): domain Eukaryota; kingdom Metazoa; phylum Chordata; class Mammalia; order Chiroptera; family Vespertilionidae; genus Plecotus; species Plecotus auritus. The sequence goes on from NC_137770.1 coordinate 62,453,856, forward strand.
GGCTGGCAGGGGAGGGCAGTTGGGGAGACCAGGCCGGCAGGAGAGGGCAGTTGGGAGCGATCAGGTCGGCAGGGGAGGGCAGTTGGGGTGACCAGGCTGGCAGGGGAGAGTAGTTGGGGGCAATCAGGCCGGCAGGCAGAAGCGGTTAGGGGCAATCAGGCAGGCAAGTGGTTAGGAGCCAGCAGTCCCAAATTGTGAGAGGGATGTCTGACTGCCGGTTTAGACCCTGTGGGATTGGGCCTAAACCAGCAGTCGGACAACCCCCAAGGGGTCCCAGATTGGAGAGGGTGCAGGCTGGGCTGAGGGACACCCCCCCCCCTGCCGAGTGCACGAATTTCTTGCACCAGGCCTCTAGTCTATAATAATAAAAGCATAATATGCTAATTAGACCAGACATCCTTCGGGATGAAGCCGGGGCTGCAGTCACGGTATGGAGGCAGCCGCCACGGCAGGAGGGATCCAGGCAGCCACTGCAGGTGCGAAGGCCTACTCTTGCACGAATTTCATGCATAGGGCCTCTAGTATTATATAAAAAGCTAGACAAAAAAGAATGCATACTATATGCTTTCATGTATATAAAACGCAAGAACAGGAAAAACTAACCCACGGGAATGGAAATAGCTACTAGGAGGTATTGATATAGGTGATGAAAATGTGCTATATCTTAAATTGGGTGATAGCTAAACACAAGTATATATATGTAAAATTTTCATTAACCTGTGCAGTTAAGATTTTCTCCTTATACTCTGAATTATACATTAAAAAAATTCAATACAGTAAGTCCTCACTTAACATCATTGATAAGTTCTTTGACTTTAAGCGAAACTATATACAATGAAATCAATTTTATCAATAGGATAATTGATATAAAGAGTTAAGTTACTATAGCAAGCACCTTCTCTATGTTATAAGGCAGTGATCGGCAAACTCATTAGTCAACAGAGCCAAATATCAACAGTACAACGATTGAAATTTCTTTTGAGAGCCAAATTTTTTAAACTTAAACTTCTTCTAATGCCACTTCAAAATAGACTCGCCCAGGCCATGGTATTTTGTGGAAGAGCCACACTCAAGGGGCCAAAGAGCCACATGTGGCTCACGAGCCACAGTTTGCTGACCACTGTTATAAGGGAAATGATATTGAACAAAACGTTATTCAAGGACCCGCTGTATATGCTTGTATTGTGCAACTAATTATATGTATTTAATGTTGAGAATTAAAAGTTCCCACAACATAGAAAATAATTATTTTTCTGTAGCCATTTTAACAAGAAGTCATAAAAAAATAAAAAATAAAAAATAAATAATAAATAAATAAATAAATAAATAATTTGCCTTTGCAAGCCAATCAATCACTTTCAGCTTCTCACTTCCAAAGGTCAGCCAATTAGGAACAGACTCCCTCCAGTAAAGCACTAGTCTAAGTGCCAGCCAACCAATCAACAGACTTCCCAAATAATCATGCTTCTACAATTGGTGTCACTATGGCCTTGAAAAATTTGCCAGTTTGTGAATTCCACGCTTCCCAAAAGCCCTTTATAATAAACTGGTGGCCCGGTGCACAACATTCATACACATTTAAAAGGGGATTCTAGAGGAAATAATTTAATATTGCTATTTGCCCTTTCTCTATAATAGAAGTGTCTGAGATGAAAGAAAATTAGTAAAATGTATATGAAAACCTTCCTCCTGTCAGAGTCTGGGGCACACCACGGGACCCAGAGTCAAGTATCCACCCACACACATTTGCCTCAAAATCGTGTAAGACCCAGACCCGGTCCCCTCCGCCCCCCACATTGGGCTAGATCCAGACCCAGCCAGTCCCACCCTTGTCAAGCCCCGTTGGGTAAGGGGCGTAGCCTCAGGTCCCCTGGTCCGGCACCAGGATGGGGGGCGTGGTCTGAGTTCCCCTGACCCAGCACTGGGGGTGCACCTTGAGTTCCCCTGTCAAGCCCCGCTGGGCAGGGGGTGCAGTCTGAGGTCCCCTGGCCTGGTGCCAGGGTGGGGGCGTGGCCTGAGGTACCCCAGCCTGCCACTGGGGCGGGGGGAGCAGCCTGAGGTCCCCTAGCCCAGCACCAGGACGGGAAGGCACCTTGAGGTCCCCCATCAAGGTCCCCGTCCAGGCACCGGGGCAGAGGGCGCGGCCTGAGGTCCCCTGTCAAGCCCTGCTGGGTTGGGAACTCATACTGAGATCCCCTGTCAAGCCCCACGGGGGCAGGGGAGGGCGTAGCCTTAGGTCCCTGCTGATTGCTCGTTAAGGCTCCTTATGGGAACTTGGCCTCAGCTGTGGGTGCAGCCATCTTTGTGATGGAGTGATGGTCAATTAGCATATTCCCTCTTTATTAGATAGGATTGGTCTTTGCTGAGAGAGACTGTGTCTAACCAGCATAGCTCTCCCTTATCACAGTAAGTATTATTACAGCTTTGTCACTTTGTTTCAGATATTGACTATTAGCTGGTAGTCTCATTATCCTTTCATGACAAAGAAAACTTTTAGTGATTACGTAAGTTTATTTTTAAATAAAAGTATCCTAATGTTGATATATATTAGATAATAGTAGTTGAGATAAACATATTCCCTCTAGGTAAATATCCATGTAATCTTTTGAACTAGATATGGTTTAACATCTAATTAACTTCATAAGTATGTGTTTCAATTTGCTTTGGTTAAAAATTTCAAATCAACATTCATTTTTCGTTTTTGTTTGGTCCTGGCTTCAGAATTAATCTGAAAATAATTTTAAAATAAGTGATCTCTGTCTAGAGATTTTAACATTTAAAGCATCTAAAGGCTCTCTTCTTTAATGTTAGGCTTGAGTTTCATCTCTGCTGGCTTAAGGAACAGTCTTTGAAGGAAAAGGCTGGAGTAAAGAAAGTCATCTGTTTATTCCTGGCACTGTTAAAAGCAGAGGAGGAGTATGAATATCTGTCAGTGATAGTATGTAGCAGATTCCTCAAGTGCAAGGGAGTCTTTAAGTCTCCTAAGGTCATTTCCTTTTTATAAGATTATGATTCTAGATAACACTAATTATAACAAAAAATGTACTTTGTGTCACCACATCCAAAGCACTATTACACAGTATTTAACTCCTAAAAAATGAAAAACATTTTACTTTAGTTGTATATAGTAATGTATATTACTTTTATAGTAATAAAAGTAATTTTTATCTTTACTTTTATAAAGACATTTTTTAAAAAGGAAATAAATTGGATGCTAAATCTATCCTTCTATTTTGTTCACTGACTCTTCTGTACAATGAAGCCTCAAGGGCAGCACATTAAATAATGATTTTTGTAGAGTTCTTGGGATGTTATGATTGACCCAAATATGGGTACATCTGAGTGAGTTAGTTGCTTTGCACATAGAAATTTGAGAAAATGTGGTTGATTAGTCTGTGCAAAAGTTTCATGGAAACTAATCAACCCAAGTATGAGATTAGCTAAGCAGTCCTGTCTTTCTTGCCATTACTACTGACATCATCTTAAATTTTTTAAAAATATATTTTTATTGATTTCAGAGAGGAAGGGAGAGGGAGAGAGAAATAGAAACATCAATGATGAGAGAGAATCATTGATCAGCTGCCTCTTGCACACCCCTCACTGGGGATCGAGCCTATAACTTGGGCTGATCTGGGAATTGAACCGTGACCTCTTTCCTGGTTCATAGGTCGATGCTGAACTATTGAGCCACATCCGCCAGGCTTGAATTTTTAAAAAATGAGATCCATATATTCCCAGAGGTAAGAAAATAAAGTATGAAGTCTGAGGGCAGCCCAGAAAAACTTGTTAGGGACAAAACAAAGAAGAGATTTCATTGGAAGCAGGTTACTGAGAGCAACCTTTAAGTAGAAAGCAGCTAGATCATTTCTGTGACTATTACAAGAAAACAGTTAACACATGGCTCAGACCTCTTCAAAAATACTCTTTCAACAAAACTCTATTAAGAGACTTTGTGGCCCTCATGTGAGTAACCCATTTCCTTTTCTGGCTCAAAGCAGCTCCTAGTCCTAGCCCACTCCTCTCTTCATTCTTCTTGGTGGAGTTGCAAGGCAAGGTCTGAGGGGAACCCAGTCTGTGCATACCAAAGACAAATGCCACAAGAGCCACACCCTTAACTTACCCAGTTTCTCAATACCAAATGTTTCATAGTCTCCTTCTCCTTTTCTTCTTCTTTTTTTTTGGGGGGGTGGGGGGGTGGGTGAGTTATTTGTTTAACAGATTGGGTGGATTGAAAAATGCTGAAGCTTTTCCAAAAGTTGTTACAAACAAAAAAGTATTAAAATAGAAATAACATCATATGAATGAATCTCTCGGGGTAATAAGGTTACAGAACTCTTTTATCTCTGCTGGTTAACCTAAAAAAGCTTTCTACCAGTCATACGGTGGACAAAACCAAATATGATATGAGGTGGCTTGCAAGAAAAGCTTATCAGTGCTCAGCCATCAAGCAAAATCATGAATCCATTCCAAGTATATAATGGAGACTAATCTGAGGGTTTTCTTTCTTTCTCTCCCAAAGGGAGTATTGCTATGGCTCATTCTTCCTCTTGCAAGAATTTTCTTAATCCACCAAGTTAGTAAGCATTGGACTATATACAAAATCCTAAAATAAACTAGGCTAGGTCTAAAAGAAACCATGCTAAGAGCAAATTGAAGTTATGCAGTGAACAAAAGGTAAAATGCTAACATCTTTCCTCAGTTTCATCCCTTGTGGATTTCCCGGGCTTCAGAGAAGATTTCTTTCCTTAATTCTGAAAAACTCTCCTTTTTCAACCTTACCAATTTCCGTACCTTCAAATCAATATACATATACCTCTATTAAGTGCCTCTTTCATTTAATGTACTGTTCAGGGGTAGGGGAGGCACTGGATTGTTGGGAGAGGAAAGGAACCACGAGAATGAGAAGAAAAGAATTTGAGAAAATTGCATACAACAGATTCTTTTTTTAAAAATAATTTGTTTTTACTGATTGCTTTTGAGAGAGAGAGAGAGAGAGAGATTTGTTGCTCCACCTATTTATGCACTTAGTTGATTATTTTATGTGCCCTGACTGGGAATCCAATCCGCAACCTTGGCATATTGGGATGACACTCTAAGCTACCTGGCCAGAGCTGCATAGAACAGATTCTTGTTCTAGGTTCCCTACTTTATAAATGTTTCTCAACTGGAATTTAAGAGATCACAAGATCAAAGATATGGCACAAACAAGGCACAGAGACTGTAATAATCAATTGTAGATTTTATGTTAAATTTAACTTAATTTTTTCTATTTCCTTTTGAAACACGTTCTCTCTCAATTTACAAAAAATGGTGACCAGAAAAGCTGGGCATATAGTAGAAGTAAATCTAATTCCTCCTCGGACCCTCTCCTGCCACCCTCCGTCATTAGAATCCAGCCTGAGTGGTTCACTAAAAAGAATCCACCATTGGGATGTCTCTTCTATTTCTCCACCTCCTTTTTATATCCATGGGCATGCAGGACCCTATCTCTAGCCTTTAAAACCCTCAAAACAAAGGTTCCAGCACACACTCTCTCTCTCCCAGGAGCACACCCACACCTTTCCCTTCCTCCTTTTCTTCCCCCACAGGCTTGCATCTCCTAAACTCTAGGGACCTCACAAGGCTTGCAACTGGGGCAGCTATGGACAGTGGCAGTTTGTACCGGGCAAACTCCCTGAACCTGTCCCCAAGGCCCCCTTTTCTTTTAATTCTTAGTGAGCCAAAGCAGTTCAGCCTAGGCTCATTTCCCCACCTAGTCTCTCTCCTGTTACCCTAGGCCAGTGGTCGGCAAACTCATTAGTCAACAGAGACAAATATCAACAGTACAATGATTGAAATTTCTTTTGAGAGCCAAATTTTTTAAACTTAAACTTCTTCTAACACCACTTCTTCAAAACAGACTCGCCCAGGACGTGGTATTTTGTGGAAGAGCCACACTCAAGGGGCCAAAGAGCCGCATGTGGCTCGCGAGCCGCAGTTTGCTGACCACTGCCATAGGCCCTTCCTTGTTTCACTTTCCCAAGCTTTAATAAAAATTCTCTAAAATTCCAGAGGGATATCTCAGCTGTGAGGGGTTACCACTGAGAACTCAGGGGTCTAAACCCCAAGCTGGAATTCCCAGTCCAGAGCACCAGAAATGAGAAAGGTGACCACATAACACTGGCTGTGAAAAGCAGTGGGGTTGCTGTCTGCCAGGGAGACACAGTTGGAAATGCAGGCACCCTCTTAAAGGATCAATGCACAAAATTTTGTGTGCAACCACTCACTTTAGGCTCCGGCAGAGGGAGGGCAGAGTGTAGTAGAGCTCTGTGAGGAGAATCCAGGGAAGGAGGCTCTGGGGATAGAGCTTAGAGAGCTGTCACCTGGATTCCTGTGCTGAGTAATTTCCCCATACTGCAGAGGACACCTTTCTCAGGCAGCAGACCTTAACTATCCAGGCAGCTTTTGCCTGAGGGTGGGGCAATTGCCCCATCTTGTTGGAAAACCTCTTGCCCCACCTTGTAGAGTTTAGATCTTGCTGTGGTACATAGCCTGAGACTCATTAAGAGACTGAGAATAACAATCAGCCTGCAGGCAGAGGCAGATCTCTGGGTGTTTTGCCTGATCTGCTTCTGGACCCTGGGCTAGGAAAAGCAGACCTTTGTGCACATCTTGGTCCTGACCAAATGCACCCAACCCCACCAGAGGGAGCCACAAGCTGTGGATTGCTGATAGCTCCAAACAGGGTACTGAGGACCAGTCACAAACTGTGTGACATTGTCCTGCACCAGAGTCCCTCCAAAAAGAATGGGAGTCATCCATCTAATACATAGAAACAAACCCAAACAGGCAGCCAAAATGGGGAGACAAATAATAATAATAATAATAATAATAATAATAATAATAAATAAACCCCAATTGAAAGAATGAGAGAATTCTCCAGAAGAAGAAATAAATGAAATGGAGATAAGCAACTTATCAGATATAGAGTTCAGAATAATGATTACAAGGATGCCCAACAGCATGAGAAAAGATATAGAAACTGAAAAACGAGCAGCCAGAAATGAAGAATGACATAGCAGTAATAAAGAATACAGTGGAAGAGATAAACAGCAGATTACAAGAAGCTGAGGATCAGATCAGCAAATTAGAAGACAGGTAAAAAAAATCAATCAGAGAACCAAAAAGAAAAAATAATTAAAAAACAGGAGGACAGTTTAAGGGAGCTATGGGACATGAAATGTATCAATATCCCCATCATATGAGTACCAGAAGGTGAAGAAACTGAGTAAGGGATAGAGAACCTGTTTGAAGAACTAAAAGCAGAAAACTTCCCTAATCCAGTGAAGGAAAAGTCATACAAGTACAGGAGGGAAAGAAAGCCCCAAGCAAGAAGAACCCAAACAGGCCCATACCCAGAAACATCATAATTAAATGCCAAAAATTAAAGACAGAGAATCTTTTTTTTTTAAAAAAAATATATTTTATTGATTTTTTACAGAGAGGAAGGAAGAGGGATAGAGAGTTAGAAACATCGATGAGAGAGAAACATCGATCAGCTGCCTCTTGCACACCCCCTACTGGGGATGTGCCCGCAACCAAGTTACGTGCCCTTGACCGGAATCGAACCTGGGACCTTTCAGTCCACAGGCCGACGCTCTATCCACTGAGCCAAACCGGTTTTGGCAAGACAGAGAATCTTAAAGGCAGCAAGAGAAAAGCAATTTGTTACCTATAAAGGAGCTCCCATAAGGCTGTCAGCTGATTTCTCATCAGAAAATCTACAGGTGAGAAGGGAATGGCATGAAGTATTCAAGGTAATGAAAAGCAAGGGACTGAATCCAAGACTACTCTAACAAGGCTATCATTCAAAACAGATGATGAAATAAAGAGCTTCCCAGACAAAAAAAGGCTAAAGGAGTTTATCACCACCAAATCAGCATTATAAGAAATGTTAAAGGGACTAAGAAATACATAGAGAGAAACATAGACATAAAGTATTAAAATGGCAATAAATAAGTACCTATCAATAATAACCTTAAATGTAAATCGATTAAATGGTCCAATCAAAAGACATAGGGTAGCCTGGATGGCATGGCTCAGTGGTTGAGCATCAATCTATGAACCAGGAGGTCGTGGTTCAATTCCTGGTCAGGGCACATGCCCGGGCTGTGGGCTTGAACCTCAGTAGGGGGCATGCAAGAGGCAGCCAATCAATGATTCTCTCTCATTGATGTTCTATTTCTCCCTCTCCCTTCTTCTCTGAAATCAATAAACATATATTTAAAAAAAAAGACTTAGGATAGCTAAATGGATAAGAAAACATGACCCAAATATATGCTGTCTACAAGAGACCTATCTCAAACCAAAGACTCACACAGGATGAGAGTGAAGGGATGGGAAAAAATTTTCCAAGCAATGAAAAAGGAAAAAAAGCTGGATAGCAATACTCATATCTGACAAAATAGACTTCAAAATGAAGGCCATCACAAGAGACAACAAAGGTAACTACATAATACTACAAGGATCAATCCAAGGAGAGGATATAATCCTTGTAAACATATATGCACCCAATATAGGAGCACCTAAATATATAAAAGAAAAATACTGGAGGATTTTAAGAGAAATCAATAGCAATACAGTCATAGTAGGGGACTTTAACATTCCACTGACTTCACTGGCTAGATCTTCCAGACCAAAATTCAACAAGGAAACAGTGACTCTAAATGACACACTAGATCAGATGGGTTTCATTGACATTTACAGAGCATTTCATCCCAAAGTTACAGAATATACATTCTTCTCAAGTGCTCATGGGTCATTCTCAAAGATAGACCACATGTTAGGGCACAAAACAAGTCTCTACAAGTTCAAGAAGATGAACTCATATCAAGCATCTTCTCAGATCACAATGGAATGAAATTAGAAATCAACTACAGTAAAAACACCCCAAAACATTAAAACAGATGGAGGCTCAGTAGCATGTTATTAAACAATGATTGGGTTATCAATGAGATCAAGGAAGAAATAAAAAATTTCCTGGAAAAAATGAAAATGAACACACAACAACCCAAAATCTCTGGGACACAGCGAAAGTAGTCCTGAGAAGGAAGTTTATAGCACTACAGACCTACCTCAAAAAAAAAACAAGAAAAAAAAAAAAAAACAAGAAAAATTATTAGTAAATTATCTAACCCTACAAGTTAGAAAGAGAACAACAAGAAAAGCCCAAAGTATGTACAAGGAAGGAAATAGGAAAGATAAATGCAGAAATAAATGATATACAGACTAAAAAAAAAAACAAATATAAAAGATCAATAAAACCAAAGCTGATTCTTTGAAAAAATAAACAAGATTGATGAACCTTTAACCAGACTCATCAAGAAACAGAGAGGACCCAAATAAAATCAGAAACAAAAGAGGTGAACACCTGACACCACAGAAATACAAAGAATTGTAAGAAAATACTACGAACAACTGAACTATATGCCAACAAGCTGGACAATGTGGACAAAATGGACAAATACCTAGAAAAATACAATCTTCCAAAACTGAACCAGGAAGAATCAGAAAACCTGAATAGGCCAATAACAGCTAATATATCTGAAGCAATAAAAAAACTCCCTGGTCCGGACAGGGGAGTTTTACCAAACTTTCAAAGAACAGCTAACACCTATCCTCCTCAAACTATTCCTGGAGAGTATTATACTAAGCGAAATAAGCCAGTCAGAGGAAGACAAGTATCACATGATCTCAATAAAATAAACGGATGAACAAAATAGATCCAGAGACATAGAAGCATGGAGCAGACTGATGAATCTTGGAGGAAAGGCGGGGGTGGGTAGGTGGGTGAGGAGAGATTAACCAAAAAACTTATATGCATATATGCATAACCCATGGACACACACAATAGTGTGCTGAAGGCTAGGGTGGAGGGAGTCAATGGTGGGGGGGAGGGAACAGCATCTGAAATACTTTCAACAATAAAGATAAATTAAAAGAACAAAAGAATATAATGAAAATGCTGCATGACAGACTAACTCAGCTAAACATAACCACTCTTCCTGTTTTGTTTGGTGGGGGAAGTTACAGTGCAATGTTAAGAGGTACATTTTGTGTGTTCATTAGACTAACAGGGATTAATTGATCATTGAGTTTTAGTTGTTCAGAGGTAGAGTAATTTGGGAATAAATTGTTACACTAAAGTAGCTTTGAGCTAATAAAGAACTATTTGGTTAAAAAAAAAGAATTTCAGAACATTAAGAAAAAAGACTAACAATCTATGAAACAAACAGCAAAAATCATTTAAAGTGATATATATAATTACATATTCTCCCAGTTCCACAGCTTGGGACCAAAGTCTCTATATAATTAAGACTCTGTCCCTCTTTGGATTCTGATGATTTAAAAAAATATTGGATCCTTGTACCTGAGTTTATTATTATATTTTTTACTGGTTGTGGAAAAGAGAGAAATAAAAAAAGATAATCAAACTCCCCCCAACTTCTAAAAGAAACTCTGAAACTGGGGTTGGGGCCAGTTTTAGGGTGTTTCTTCCTTTTCCCTAAGTAACCATCAAGAGAAATAACTAATTTTTCTGATGTTCTGAGCAGGCCTTCAAAGCCTCCTGTCTCTGGACCCCACCCCTTCTCCGGACCAGTTCCAGTAACTAGTAAAATTTCTGGAGCTTCATAAAGAGAGGAAACAAAAACAATACTTTATCAGGCTCTCTCCCCCACAGACAAACAAACTCCTTGCCTGACTCTAAGCTCCTGTTTTCCTGCTCTAAAGATCTTGATCATAGTCACCTGACTGCTTCCTGAAGCAGGGCTTTTACATTTTATTCCTTTGTTTAGAAATTTTTCGTTAGGTGTTTTTGTATTTTGACTGTTTCTCAGGCGATCCTGATAAAACTCCATCTTATTACTTTCAATAACAATTACTAGGAACCCTCTGCTCTAATCAGCCTGGCTTTCCTAAGGGTCTAACAAATACCCTAATTTCAGCTTTACGCCTTGGCCTCATTTTCTTCCCACAATGGTGTGCACTTCTCTTCAACAATCTACACTACTCTATCCCCAAATTTCACCTCTCCATCCTATCCAAACTCTACACATCCTTCAAAGACTAGCTCAAAATCCATTCTCTCCAAAGCCTTTCCTAGCTCCTCCAACCCATTAATTACTCTCTTTTCTACTCTGAAGGTTAACAATGCTCAGGGTGCACCATACCATTTTGCCCCAATACTTGATTCAGGTGTCTGGTACCCTACCTAGTCTGACTGGTCCTCAAAGTACCATGTGTCACTCCTATATAGTGAAGGCATTTCTTACACAATCTCAGAGAAGCAGCACACTTGTGACTTTTAGGGATACCACTGGTTTCACTCTAAACAATTTCAGGGATCTAGGTACATACCAAGCTTTGTTTTCAGACTAAAACAGAAAAGCAGTTATGTTTGAAGAGGTACCTGTCTACAATTTGCATAATGTGTCTGGATGTTTCACTTGGAAAGTGGGGAATGTAGAACCGATCAAAGAAATTTGCTATGCCCTGGAGTTGGGATGTAATTCTCACCAGGAGGAGAATACTTAGAGAATGAGTTCCGTCAGTCAATTGGGCAGAGGGGAGCCATTCTTCAAGAAAATGTCACCAGCCCAGCTGGTGTGGCTCAGTGTTTGAGCATCAACCTATGAACCAGAAGGTTATGGTTTGATTCTCAGTCTGGGCACATGCCTAGGTTGGAGGCTCGATTCTCAGTAGCGTACAGTGGTGCAGGAGGCAGCCAATCAATGATTCTCTATGATCTTTGATGTTTCTATTTTTCCCTCTTCCTTCCTCTCTGAAAAAAAAAAAAAAGAAAAAATAGAAAAAGAAAATGGCACTGCCCCACCACCTGAACCTTGTGTCACAACTGTAGAGAACCTCATTCTTAAAGAGGTACTATCATATGCAGAATGAATAACTGAAGCAATAACCAACAGACAAGGTACTTGTAAATAATCACATGGCAGCCAGAAGCAATCTATAGATACAGTATAAAAGCCTAACATGCAAATTGTCCCCTCAGGAGTTTGACCAGGAGACGGGAGTTCGATCGCTCACTATGATGTGTGCTGACCACCAGGGGCAGCACGGAACATGGCAGGCGTCGGCAACACGGCACTGGCAGCAGGCAGCAATGGAGGCACTGCCGGCCCCAACGGGCCCCAATGAGAGCGGGACCACGGCGGGATGATGGAGCAGGTGAGCAGGCAGCACCAGGCCAAGGTGGGGTGCCAGGCGGGGCTGTAAGGCTGGGGGCATAAGCTGGGGCTGCCGGGGAAAGATGGGGCCGGACATGCCCTGAAGCCCTCCTGTGGTCCCTTCAGGCAGGCCAATCTCCCACGGTCCCTCTCCAGCTGGCTGGCCCCAATTGTATCTCTGTAGTTGAAAGAAGCCAGCATCGTTGACAGAATATGTCTGAAGACCAACTATTGGCACAACGTACCTCTGCAGCCGAAAAAAAAAAAAAAAAAAAAGGCGGTGTTGTCGACAGAATATGTCTGAAAAACTGTTATCAACAAGTACTACCAATACTGGTAGGAACTGCCTTCACAGCGAAAATGAAGTAAATGAGGATGCAATTACCAAACATAGTTGTGGTGGAATGACTTTTACATGTCAATTTTGCCTATCACTAAATTTCTCCTATGAAAAACCATCTGATGGAAAATTTACTCAATGTTGCAGCAAAAGTAAAGTTTGTCCAAATGATATAAATTTTCCAGAATACCTGGCATATTTAAAAAAATTAATGATAAACTAAGATTCTGACAGTAAAAATTTTATGGAAAATATTCATTCCATAAATAGTTCTTTTGCTTTTGCTTCAATGAGTGCAAATATCGCTTCACCATCAGGATATGGGCCACACTGTTTTAGAACACATGGTCAAGTTTATCACCATACTGGAACTTTACATTCTTCGGCTGGTGTTTCTTGGAAGTTTGCTTAACTCTACATTTTAGACAGAGCTGAAGCGACGAGCAAAAGATTAGCAATGTCAGAAAACCAAGGTTGCTCAGAAAGACTCATGATCAACATCAACAACCTCATGCATGAAATAAATGAACTAAAAAAATCATACAAGATGCTACACGAGGTAGAAAAGGAAGCCCAATCTGAAGCAGCAGCAAAAGGTATTGCTCCTACAGAAGTAACAATGGCAATTAAATATAATCATAATAGTGATCTGGGTAGATATAATTATCCCCGTGTAACCAAAGTTGCCATCATATTTAGAAAGAAAGATGGAGAACCTCCTTTTGAAAGGGACCTGCTCATTCATTGTAAACCAGATCCCAATAATCTGAATGCCACTAAAATGAAACAAATCGGTATCCTGTTTCCTACATTAGATGCAATGATGTATGCTATTCTTTTTCCACATGGTGAAAAAGGCTGGGGGACGGATATTGCATTAAGACTCAGAGATGACAGTGTAATCAACAATAATACCAGACAAAATGTAAGGACACGAGTCACACAAATGCAGTATTATGGATTTCATCTCTCTGTCCGGGACTCATTCAATCCTATTTTAAATACAAGAAAATTAACTCAATAGTATATTGTCGATTCGTATTAAAAAATGGAAGCCAATGGGATAAATTTCATTAAAGCAAACCAATCTTAGTTGAGAGTTGAAAAATATAGTGGTTTGATGGATTATCTCACATCTAGATCTGAAAATCACAATGTGCCAATTAGTAAAATGCTAATACTTCCATCATTTTTTGAGGGTAGTCCCAGAAATATGCAGCAGTGATATCAGGTTGCTATGGCAATTGTAACGAAGTATGGCAAGCCCAATTTATTCATAACCATGATGTGCAACCCAAAATAGGCAGATATTACAAATAATTTACAATGCTGGCAAAAAGTTGAAAACAGACCTGACTTGGTAGCCAGGGTTTTTAATACTAAGCTGAATGCTCTTTTAAATGATTATGTAAATTTGATTTATTTGTCAAAGTTACAGCTAAATTTCATGTCATCAAATTTCAGAAACGCAGACTGCCCCACGCTCACATATTATTGATAGTAGATAGTGAATCCAAACTACAAACAGAATATGACATTGACCGTATAGTTAAGGCAGAAATTCTGAATGAAGACCAGTGTCCTTGACTTTTTCAAATTGTAAAATCAAATATGGTACATGGACCACGTGGAATACAAAATCCAATATTAAATGTTAAAATAGTTCTTCTCATTATTTTCCTTTCAATGTGCATGATCCGTGCACCGGGCCACTAGTATACACATAACCCACCAACCCACCATAAGTGATCTTGGAAACAAAAGGAAAAAGGCAAGATGAGTATCCTCTTATAAACCAAAGAGATCACTGAAGTTTTTGATAGGAAAAGTTACTTGGTATTACTGAATTGTACACTTAAAATGATGAATTTTATGATATGTACATTATAACTTAATAAAATTGTTTAAAAACACACACACACAAAACTTTGGTGATTTGAGCTGGAGTATTTGTGTGTGGTGAAGCATCCAACAACAGTCCAGTAAGGAGAGAGTATTCACAAGTTTTTATTGGAGTTTTTCAAGACAAGGTATAAAACCTCTGGTTCAAAACCTGAATTTTTTCAAATTAAGATAGGCTCACTACAAATGATAATGAAAACTATCAAATACAGGAGGTTAAAAGTGGTGGCAGAGTAGGAGGATGCTGCTTGAACATACTCCCAGGAACAAGCTGGGATTACAACTGAAATACAGAAAGGCTTCCTGAATAATCAATGGAAAACTAACAGGAGAGAACCCTGATACCCAAGGACTGAAGGTGGAGACTGCATAGAGACTGGTAGGAGGGGCGGAGGCGTAAAAGGGCTGGTCGGGCACCCACAGATGGCAACTGAAGTCCCAGAGAGTTATCTCAGCTGTGGGGGGTGCCATTGAGAACTCTGGGATCTAATCCCGAAGCTAGGCTCCCCAGCAGAGAGCACCAAACTGAGGAGGGTACCCACATAACATCTAGCTGTGAAAAGCAGTGGGGTGGTGTCTGCCAGGGAGTGGCAGCTGAAAGTTCAGACACCCTCTTAAAGGGCAATGCACAAAAATTTCCTGTGGAGCCACCCACCTTGTGCTCTGGCAGAGGGAGGGTGAAGTGGACTGGAGCTGTAAGAGTAGAACCCAGGACTGGGGACTTGGGAGATAGAGCTCAGAAGGCAGACACCCCAAGTTTCCTTGGGCTGAGCTTTTCCCTCACACAGCAGAGGACATCTTTCCCACACAGACATCTGCCTTGCCTGGGGGGAAGACAGTCAACACACCCTACTAGAAAACACCTTGCCCTGAGGCCACTTAAGCAATTAAAAGTAACAATTAGCCTCCAGGCAGAAGCAACTGCTCCACCCTGTTGAAAAAACTCTCACCACACCTGCGGACGATTGCCTGGGGGCAATTCAAGTCAAAATCCTATTAGTCTGTAGATAGAGGCAGTCTCTGGAGGCTTTGAGTCTTTGCCTGATCCAATTAGTCAGAAACAACCTTTAACACTGTCCTGCACTAGAGATGGAGAGGTATAAAGGATCTACCTAAAACATAGTCACAAACCCAAACAGACAACCAAAATGAAACAAAGAACCCCCAAATGAAAGTACTAGCGAAGAGAGGATCCAAGATGGCAGCGTAGGTAAACACCTAAACTGCTGCTTCCCACAACAATTTCAAAACTACAACTAAAAGACAAAACGTCTATCACCCAGAACCACAGGGAAGCTGGCTGAGCGGAAGTTCTAAAACTAGAAGGAAAGAGAAAAGAGCAGTGAGACGTGCACAAGCGCTGAAAAGCTGAGGTACGGAGGCGCGCATATCGGGCTGGCGGCGGGCAACTGGGAGCGCTGCTTTTTTTCAACCCGAAGGGAGACAAGCTCCCCATTACTCCGAACTCCAGTTTCTGGGGAGCGCGGGGGACCCAAACTCCTATGGGGAGAAGCTGAACCATCTGCCATCGGTCGGAAAGTGAGGGTGCCTTGCTTGCAGGGCTGTGCACAGGAATAACTGCTTACTGCGCTGGGGTGCGGGACGCGGGGACGTGGTCGGAGACGCAGAGCTGGCTTACTGGCAGCCATTGCTGTTTGCCACGCTCTAGCCTAGTGACTCCCTGAGACCCCGCCCCGCACAACCTACAAACCCACCCAAGCTCCAAGCAGCGGCTTTAGCATATGAATGGTCTGCCCTATTGCAGCTTAACCTAGCAAACTTGCAGCCTGGGTCAGACAGCTCCAAAACCTCTAAACCCCAAGCAAAGAGGAGAAAACTGTAGTTCTCGCTGTAGCCCCTGCTGGGTGGCCTCAGACAGTAGCTGACCTGCACCCCATTGGAGATCCAGAAGCCAGTGTACCTACGGTCAGTGTGAGACACGAGATTTCAACTCCTCACATTCATAAGTGACACATTCAAGAGGCAGACTCAGTGAGCACCAAAGCCCCACTGAAACAAATCCTGCACCATAAGCGTGTCTCCAGCGCAGCAGTTCTTCCATTATAGACACAGCGGGTCCTCACAGCCAATTGGCCTGGAGGTCAATTCCACCCAGTGTACCAACAGCAATCAAGGCTTAACTATACCAAGACTTTGCACTCAGCCCACAAAGGGGTGCACCAAGAGTGTTCACCTCAGGTGATTGAGGAGGCTGAGCTACTGGCCCCTATAGGTCACCTACCACACAAAGCCACTCCATCAACATAGGGAAGCTGAGACAAAGAAACATGTCACGAATGAAAGAAATGGAGGAAAGCAAACTACTGGACGACATAGAGTTCAGAACCACATTTATAAGGTTACTCAAGAATCTTCTAAAAACCACCAAGAAACTTGATGAGACCTCCGAGGAGCTTAATGAGACCTTCAAGGACCTTAATGAAAATGCCAAAAAATGGAAAAGGACCAGTCAGAAATTAAGCATACACCGTCTAAAATAAAGAATATACAGAAACTCAACTGTAGATCAACGTACCCCAAGAATCAAACCAAAGATCTGAAATATGAGAAAACAAAAAACACCCAACCAGAGAAACAAAAAGAAAAAAGAATCCAAAAATATGAAGATAGTGTAAGGAGCCTCTGGGACAACTTTAAGCGTACCAACATCCGAATTTTTGGGGTGCCAGAAGAAGAGAGAGAGCAAAATATTGAAAACCTATTAGAAGAAATAATGACAGAAAACTTTCCCTACCTGGTGAAAGAAATAGACTTACAAGTCCAGGAAGCGCACAGAACCCAATACAAGAGGAATCCAAAGAGGACCACACCAAGACACATCATAATTAAAATGCCAAGGGCAAAAGACAAAGAGAGAATCTTGAAAGCAGCAAGAGAAAAACGGTTAGTTACCTACAAGGGAGCACCCATACGACTGTCAGCTGATTTCTCAACAGAAACTATGCAGGCCAGACGGGAGTGGCAAGAAATATTCAAAGTGATGAACAGCAAGAACCTACAACCAAGATTACTCTACCCAGCAAAGCTATCATTCAGAGTTGAAGGGCTGATAAAAAGCTTCACAGATAAGAAAAAGCTAAAGGAGTTCATCACCACCAAACCAGGATTACATGAAATGCTGAAGGGTATTCTTTAAGAAGAGGAAGAAGAAGAAAAAGGTAAAGATAAAAATTATGAACAAAATTGTAGAGGGCCCCCTGGGAATACACATGGATGACCTTTAAATTAATGTCAGCTGAGTCTGAGGTGATTGGCATGGTCCTCCCCCGGAGACTGTTATCAGTACTGATTTCTTAGCTTTATCCATATGCTGGGAATAAGGAATGAATAGGACCTTGACTTACCCAGGTCTTGATATGCTAAATCCCGTCCTTGTATCAGGAATGAGGAATGAATAGGACCTGGGCACACCCAAAACTCCTTTGACCTTAAACCCCCCTTTTGGAAACAAATAAATGCGCTGTGTTGTCTGTGGTGGGTGTGACTGTCCCTCCATCAGAGTGACAGCCTCCCACACGGATCCCAGCTTGTCTCTATTTCTGTGTCTGGTCTCATTTTTTCTTTAATTTCTTAATCCCCAGCTCCTCCGTTCAGGAACCTGTCGTTTCTCCATGCGGGTTGCGGAAAACAGAGAAACAGCCCCCCCCACACAAAATGACATCAAATACATACCTACCAACAAGTGAATCTAAAAATCAAGTGAATAAAAAATCTGAAGAACAGAATGGACTGGTGAATATAATAGAATCAGGGACATAGAAAGGGAGTGGACTGACAATTCTCAGGGGGAAGGGGGTGTGAGGGGTGCGGGAAGAGATTGGACAAAAATCTTACACCTATGGATGAAGACAGTGGTGGGGGGATAAGGGCATGGGGTGGGATGGGGTGGGGAATCAGGTGGAGGGGAGCTATGGGGGAAAAAAAGAGGAACACCTGTAATAATCTGAACAATAAAGATTTATAAAAAAAAAATAAAGAACCTGAAAAAAAAAAATGAAAGAACTAGCGAATTTTCCAGAAGAAGAGATAAATGAAGCAGAGATAAGAAATTTATCTGAAAGAGTTCAGAATAATGATCTTTAAAATGCTCAACAATATGAAAAAAGACATAGTAACTATGAAAAAAGTATAGTCTGGGATAAAGAATGACACAACACAAATAAAGAACACATTGGAAGAAATACACAGCAGATTAGGGGAAGCTAAGGATCGAATCAGTGAATTGGAAAACAGAGTTGAAAATATCACTCAGTCAGAGAACCAAAAAGAAAAAACAATTAAAAAACAGGAGGACAGCTTAAGGGAGCCATGGGACAATGTGAAACGTAACAATATTAGAATAGTAGGTGTGCCAGAAGAGGCAGAAAGGGGGAAAGAAATAGAGAAGGTGTTTGAAGAAATAATGGTAGAAAACTTCCCTAACCTGGTAAAGGAAAAAGTCACACAAGTTCAGGAGGCACAGAGAACCCCAAACAAGAAGAACTCAGACCCACACCCAGACACATCATAATTAAAATGCCAAAAATTAAAGACAAAGAGAGAATAATTTATTTTATTTGTTTGTTTATTTACTTACTTATATTGTTTGTTTGTTTACTTACTTACTTACTTATATTGTCTAAAGTTTTACATATGTCCCCTTTCCCCCCATTGACCCCTGCCAGCCATTCCCACCCCTGAGGGCAAGCCCTCAACGCCCCAGTGGACAAAGAGAGAATCTTAAAGGCAGCAAGAGAAATCTGTTACCTACAAAGGAGTTCCCATAAGGCTGACACCTCATTTCTCATCAGAAACTCTACAGGCCAGAAAGGAATGGCATGAAGTACTCAAGGTAATGGAAAGCAAGGATCTGAGACCAAGATTACTATATCCAGCAAGGCTATCATTCAAAATAGACAGTCAAATAAAGACTAAGAAAAAGACTAAAGGAGTTCATCACCACCAAGCCAGCATTACAAGATATGCTAAAGGGATTGCTGTAAGGGATTGGTGAGGAGAAGAAACAGAGGGAGAAACCTAGCCATACAGAATTAAAATGGCTATAAATAAGTACCTCTCAATAATAACCCTAAATGTAAATGGATTACCAGTAACTGCTCCAATCAAAAGGTGTAGGGTAGCTGAATGGATACAAAAACATGACCCAACTATATGCTGTCTACAAGAGACCCACCTCAAAACAAAAGACACACACAGGATGAAAGTGAAGGGATGGAAAAAAAAAAAAAAAAAAAGCTGGAGTAGCAATACTTAAAATAGACTTTAAAAGCATCATGCTAAGCAAAATAACCCAGTCGGAGAAAGATAAGTATCATATGATCTCACTCATTTGTGGAATATAATGAACAACATAAACTGACGAACAAAAATAGAGCCAGAGGGGAAAAAAATATACTAGAATATAATATAAGTAATCCTGTTATTTGCAGACTTTTAATATTTCCTACAACTTTTGTGATATCATACTATGTTAGTACAGTTTTGGTAATATTATTATACTTAAAATCCTTTTATTCTTAAAATATTAATGTTTATTGCATGTAATATTATTTTATGTAAGATAATTTTTCTTGAATAATTGGTGTTTATTTTCATGTAACATTATCATATTTAAAATCGTTTTTCTTGAGATATTAATGTTTATTGCATGTAACATTATATTTAAGATCATTTTTCTTGAAATATTAAGGTTTATTGCATGTAAAAAAAAAAACCTACCAAATACATATACACATAAATAAAATCCAAATACATAAAACTATGGAAATAATGAGAACCATACCGCTAGTGAAGATAGTTTCTGGGAAATGGCAGGGTTGGAGGTTGAAAGAAAAACAATATTTAAGATGTGACAGCTGAAAAAGCAGAACTAATGAAAGAAGGGAAGTCTGAGAAATCATTACTCTTGGCCAAGAAGCTTGGTTTACTAACCCCAGGGTCATAAGATGTACTTTGGCACAGGATCTTTTAAAAAAGGCTAAAGGACACTTTTCCTTTAATAATAAACAAGGGAAATCAGGAAAGCCACACAGAAGTAAAAGGCAACTTAATTTAATGCAGAGAAGGAGAGGAGGTTGCTGAGACTATAGTATATGGACCCAAAACAGGAGTTCAGGATAATAGTTCTAAAATTAACAGTCATGACAACAACTGTAAACTATTATTTTTACATGATAGAATAAAACTGTACATATCTTAGCCGAAACCGGTTTGGCACAATGGATAGAGCGTCAGCCTGCGGACTGAAAGGTCCCAGGTTCGATTCCGGTCAAGGGCATGTACCTTGGTTGCGGGCACGTCCCCAGTAGGGGGTGTGCAGGAGGCAGCTGATCGATGTTTCTCTCTTATCGATGTTTCTAACTCTCTATCCCTCTCCCTTCCTCTCTGTAAAAAATCAATAAAATATGTTTTAAAAAAAAAAACCTGTACATATCTTACATCTTAGAAACATATTTTTTTCGTTTACCTGAGTTTCTCAGATTAAGAAAGAGGCCATATGCTATATTCCAATATAATGAAGAGAAAAATAAAGGAATAAAATTTTATTTGCATACCTGTTATATGCAAAGTACTTTATCATATATGTCTGTTCATAAAAACTGCAAAATATAACTATCCCCATTTTATAGATTAAAAAAAACAACTGAGACTCAGGGGGGATAGAGCCTGATCAGGATATATAAAATCTCAACAGTAGATGTGAATTTGAACCTGAACCTAAAATTCATGCTGTTTATATTACACTGTCCCTATAAAATACTTTCCACCACATTATTACTTTTGTTACTACATTTTAACAGAAGCAAATTACTGAAGTGACAGTAACTGACAAAAAGCAACAGCAGGAGAAAAAACTATAAAGTAACTAAAACACAAAAAGTGTGAGACAATTAATGCAATTACCAATAACCTATAAACTACAACCACCTCAAAAGACAATTCAACAACAGAGAATAATGTCAATGCACACAATGAATTCTAAATTCTATAGCCTCCAAATCAGATTGGTTAAATTAAGTTTGGAGGATTCCATTAAAAAAGACCAGAAAAAGTGTTATGCTACATTTTAAAATAGCTTTCTAAAAAGATTTCAATTTCTTACTGGCTTTGTAATCTTGGGTAAGATGATGAACTATTTTTTGTTCCTCTATTTTCCCACCTGTAAAATGAGAATAATAATAGTACCTTTCTCATAGAGCTAATACATTAATTCATTAAGTGAATTAATACATATAAATCCCTTAGAACAGTTAACACAGAGCAAGTGTTCAAAAAAACATTAGCTAATAAAATCATTATTATCTTCAAACTTCATTTTTAAGGAATACTACCTTAGTGCATGCTAGGTAAATAAGATATTACTATAATGTGATCCATATAATAGACAATTAATTATAGAGATTGGGTGAGAGAGGTAAGACTAAAAATGAGAATGCAAAAAAAGTGAGAGATGAATGTACACAAAACAGTAGGAGAGAGGTGTTAAATCATTTTGCACACACCTCCATTAACATTTATCTCACCATATTATAATCAATTGGATAAATATCTATCTTCTCTAAAAGTTATGAGGGTTTTGAGGGCAGGCACTTCTTTTTATACTGTCAGCCCAACATAGTGCCTGCAATATAGTAGATACTAAATAAATGTATAATAAAATAAGAAGGGGGATTTTGGATCAATGTTGGGAGTACCTGGTTTTGCCATATTCTAATTGGACTGGGGGCAGAGTCAGTAAAGACCTATTATCACTCTTTGTTTAACTGATTATCAATATCCTACATCCCCAGTCTTTCTGAACTAGAAAAATATGTTCAAAATATATTTGATTAGCTTCAAAATTATAAAATTTTCAAATTATGACAAAACAAATTTTAATAATTTATAGGCATTATCCCATACACCAAGGGGTTGTGGGTTCAATTCCCGGTCAGGACATATACCTAAGTTTCGAGTTCGATCTCTGGTTGAGGTGTGTGCAGGAGGCAGCCAATGGATGTTTTTCAACTCTCTCTCTCTCTCTTTCTCTCTTTCTCTCTCTCTCTCTCTCTCTCTCTCTCTCTCTCTCTCTCTCTCTCTCTCTCTCTCTCAAAATCAATGAGGGGCATGTCCTTGAGTGAGGATTAAAAATATGTGTGTGTGTGTGTGATTAGCCTATTATGTCCAAAAGTTAACCCTAATGGTCAAATGGTCAGAGAGTCATAGCAATAAACAATACTAAATAAGAAACACGCCTACTTTTTAGCTGTTAAAATGCAGTACAGCTACAAAGAAGATACCTGATCTCCAGTACCAAAGTAAGCAAGTTTGGGGATGACCAACCCTAAATCCCCTTGTCTGGGACCACCCTTACTGCAGGCCCTGTGAAGTATACTGCCTAAGCAACCACATAACAATGCCCCTCCCTCACAGATGTTTGGTATAGGGGTTACCCCCAACCCAAGCAAGATAGAAAAAAATTCAATTCTCCAGGAATCTAGAAAGCTGGAAATAAAACCTCAGTTGAGAGATCATTTATCATGCGGTCTGGAGGCAGCATTACAGCAAGCCAAAGTCACATTTAAGCTGAAGCTACTAAGGGGGAAAGCAGAAGCCATGAGAAAGCCAGTCTGTAAAGGAGAGAATGGAGCAGTGCTAGGGCTAGGGTGGGGGAGGTGGGGCACTTGCCTCAGGTGCAACATTGGAGAGGGCAACAAAAATTCAATAATCAAGATAATCAAATTAACGTTCTAGAAGGGAGCTGAGAGGCACAGGAAGAAGTTGAAGAAAGTCCACACAGAACAAAGACGGAGGAAGGAGGGCAGGGACTTTCCCAGTGCCTGCTCTGGGTTCCAGCTATGGTTCATTTCAGGGGCCTCTGTCGCCTTACAGTAACAACCACTGCAACTGCCAGCCCTGACACCATCCCTTCTAGCAGGCTAGCTTAAGTGGCTTCCCTTCTTTTTTTTTTAATATATTTTATTGATTTTTTACAGAGAGGAAGGGAGAGGGATAGTTAGAAACATCGATGAGAGAAAAACATCGATCAGCTGCCTCCTGCACACTCCCTGCTGGGTATGTGCCCCCAACCAAGGTACATGCCCTTGTTCGGAATTGAACCTGGGACCCTTGAGTCCGCAGGCCGACGCTCTATCGACTGAGCCAAACCAGTTAGGGCGGCTTCCCTTCTAATAGGCTAGCTTAAGTGGGTTTGTGTTTCTTGAGACCTAAAAACCTTGACTAATACTCTATTTGGGAAAATGAGACAGGCACCTAAAGCTTAAAAAAAAAATCAAGGCAATATATAATTAACTGAAAAAAATGGTACTGAAATCGGTGCTACAGAAGTTCGGAGATGACTGTGGGTGGTCAGGAAGGATAAATTTAGCTAGATAGGGGTGAGGAGAAGTATATACTAAGCAAACAGATCAAAGTACATGGGAAGGGAGCCAGGGAAAGGAGAGGAAGTGAAGGGGAAGGAGTGATTCTCATACACCCGGTATCAAAGCCAAGGAAGTAAATATAGCTCCATGCGTTTCTGCCTCCAGCCCTCACATCACACTGTTCATTACCCTGATACACAGTAACCCTTCCCCCTTTTTCTCATGTTTGAATCCTTTCACATCTTTCCGCAACCAGTTCAAACAACATTTCTTTGAAGAGGTATCCTACTCAAAAGAAGGTATAGACCAGAACTAAGGTTGTGGCACTGGAAAAAAGAAAGGAAGAAAAGAGGATATGGCAGGAGGGAAGGTTAAGGGGCTGAATGCAGTGACAAGAGATATTCTCTAGTGGAGAGCAAACTTGAGATGTTGTCCTATGTGTTAGGTACGTAGGACGTGACACTGTTCGACAAGGAGGAATAACGGGGGCTCAAGAAACTAGAGGTAGGTGTAGAGGGTGTGCTGATGACTAACAGAATGGCCAAGCTGCACCAAAGGCCTTGCAGAGGTGAAAATGTGCAAATGTGTTGTGGTCCATTTTTGTAACAGTTCTGTGATTTTCTCTAAGTAATAGTAAATCTTAGGGACAAACTGAAGAAAAACAGAGGGGGTGGGTGGGTAGGAGCCTTGACTTTCAAATAACCACATACTTACTGATACTTTCCAATCAAATCAAGCTTTCTTACCCACCGCTCCACCCCAATCCCACCTCCCATCCACTTCCATCCTCCTGCTATAAGACCCCAGTGGGCATAATAAAGAGAAGAAAAAAAAGAAAAAAGAGCAGTTATTTAAGAACATTAATTTGAATCCCCCATGAACAAAAATAAATCTTGGTATTATATCAAATCTTGCTATGTTTAACCTTGGGCCGTGGTCAGCAAACTGTGGCTCACGAGCCACATGTGGCTCTCTGGCCCCTTGAGTGTGGCTCTTCCACAAAATACCACGGCCTGGGCGAGTCTATTTTGAAGAAGTGGCGTTAGAAGAAGTTTAAGTTTAAAAAATTTGGCTCTCAAAAGAAATTTCAATCATTGCACTGTTGATATTTGGCTCTGTTGACTAATGAGTTTGCCAACCACTGACCTAGGGTAAGGGCTGCCAGAATAGATGTCAGATTTATAATGTATATACTTGAAGGGCCTCCTTTTTTTTCACTGGTATGCATATATCAAGTAAATATTCTTTAACAATTCCTCATTAAAATGATAACCCCACACCCAGGAAATCAAAATATTTTGTTGGTTATAATTTCCATATGCAAATCCCTTACTCTATAATTATGATTAATAATATCCTGCTCAAAGAGCTTGCTCTATGCAATAGGCTAAGGAAATACCTACAAGTTTATATACATAACTATATACATACTAAATATATCCTATTAGACAATTGCTACTGTTTAAAAAACTTAACTAAAGGCACTAAGAATTGCCTTAAACACCAGAAAACACTTGAAATAAATTTAACTTGGCATCATGCTCTCCTTCACTCTAGCCCTCATTTTCTCACACACACTTCTGGAATTGTGTTCACGTGTAGGTACTTGTAGTGATATCAGTGCTTAGATATACCTCGATATGAAACTGTTTAATTGTAAAGGGTTATCTCTGTGCATCAGTTACCTCAGTTTGTAAGTTTGTCTTGGTGTGTTTGTGTTCCCTCTTTAGTGAGTGCATATAGGTGTTTGAGTATATGTACCGAGGGAGGGTATATCTTCACAGGTAAAAAAGTGTACACATCTGTGAAGGAACTTTGTCTGTATTTCAGTGATTCTCAAAACGAACTGTTAAGTGTATAAGAGCGAGAGATAGTCACAAAAGACTACATATTGTATGATTTCATTTATATGAAATGTCCAGAATAGGCAAATTAAAACCATAATGAGGTACATTTTACATCTTCTAGTGTGGCTAAAATAAAAAAGGCTGACAACACTAAAAATTGGTGACATTAAAAATGTGGAGGGAAAAAACCACAAAAACCCTGCTCAATGGGTTGGAGTATTGTCCCATACACGAACAGGTTTCAGGTTCAGTTCCCAGTCAGGGCACATGCCTAGGCTGGGATTTGATCCAAGGTCAGGGTGAGTACGGTTGACAACCAATTGATGTTCCTCTCTCACATAGATGTGATAAAAAAAAAAACCAACAAAACCACAGATACATAACACAGATAAATCTCAAAAACACTGTTACATGAAAGAAGCCAGACACAAAAAAGCACATACTACTGCACGATTCCATTTTTGTGAAGTCTATGACTAGGCAAAACCTACGGTGTTAGAAATGTGGAATCAAAGCGGTTGCCTTTGGAGAAGGGTGGGTGAAGGAAATGGTTGGAAAGGGATATGAGGGAACTTTCCATGGTGATAAAAATGTTTTCTAATTTGTCTTGGTAGAAGTTACATTGTATAAAATTATCAGAACTCCTTGAACTAGACACTCAAGATATGCTCATATTGCCTGCCCGGTGTGGCTCAGTGATTGAGCATCGACCTATCACAGTTCATTCCGAGTCAAGGCAAATGCCCGGGTTGCCCAGGCAGCCAGTCAATGATTCTCTCTCATCACTGATGTTTCTATCTCTCCCCCACTTCCTTCCTCTCTTAAATCAATAAAAATATATTAAAACAAAGATATGCACATCTTACTGAATGTTAATTATACCTCATAAAACATACAAAATAGGAATCTGCTTTAAGGCATAGGTTAAGGATGTTTCAAGTGAAATCTACATTACTACACATACATTTTCAATTTTGTGCCACTTTGGATTATTCACATCTCTATTCATTCATTATTATAAACAATCTAATGGATTACAGACATGTATTGGTAGATAGATATAAGTATATGTGTTCATGTTAATTTTTCATAAACAGCAAATCAAGTTTGATTTTTTAGGATTTCAATATGTGTACCAAATGGACTGTTACAAGTCCAATAGAATTTTCTGTTTTTCTAGATCATTTTCCTCTCAATACAATGTTATAGTTGTGATTTTAGAGGCTTGAGATAAAACTGAATGAGAATAAGGCATGTAAATCAAATGTCAGCAAGAAAGGTTGATGACAGAAAGACAATAGTGCTTTAGCCACTATAACAGCCTAGAGCAGGGGTCGGCAAACTCATTAGTCAACAGAGCCAAATATCAACAAGTACAATGATTGAAATTTCTCGAGAGCCGAAAACCGACTTCTGCGCATGGGCCACAAAGTTTCAATCGCTCTGTACATGCACGCCCGCACATGGTATTTTGTGGAAGAGCCACACTCAAGGGGCCAAAGAGCCGCATGTGGCTCGCGAGCCGCAGTTTGCTGACCACTGGCCTAGAGAATAATGCCCTCTTCAATTATTTTAATTAAGAGCCCATAATTTTAAATTTAAGGGGAACTGAAAAGAATGAAGACTGCCAGCTAATTTGATCTTTAAAAGTTGATAATACAGCCTAAATAGCAAGAGCAGTGTACTCCTGAAAACCTACTGAGATCTTTCCTCCTATTTTACTGGGTCCTCCTCTGTCTTCCTTTCTCTTCATCTTTCCCCTCCCTCTATCCAGGTTTATTTTTATCCCCACCACCTCTCACTCTTCCTATGATTTTACTCAGATCTAATCGATTGTCGTATATACCACGCTCACCTCAGGTTCCAAGGAAATAAAGTTACAAAATTATACTGTGTTCTATTGTAGATATGGAATATAAACTCACACAGTATACAGAGTATAGCCTGGGAAGAGAGAGATGACCAGTGAGTGGAAAAAAAGATGACTTCATTTGTTTCCCATCCCCACAACTGTAAAAGATCTCTCCTTCTGAACTCCTACCGCATGTTTTTATTCCCCACAGATGGCTCTTACAGCGCTCTGAACTATGAACAAGCACACATGCCTCATCTCAAAGAGAGTAGTTCCCAGACAAAAACCGTGTCTTAATTAATGTCTGTATTCGCCATGAGCCTAAGACAGTGCTTTGTACAAGATGGGGAAAGACACATGTTGAACCAGTGAATGATTGAATTAATGTGAATGAAAACAGTTGAAGGTGGAAGAGGATGAGAGAGGAGAAAACACTGAGGATTCTGCACAGAGAAAGGAGAAGGGAAGGAGAGAGAGTAGAAAAAAACTTGTGAAAACAATTACTTTTGTTAAAGTAAATAGTATTATTTTTAAAAATTGAGGGTTGGAAAAAGCAATTACTATACATCTGATATCACAGCTATCAGCTCCTATCTTTACTTCTTTAAAAAAAAATGTTCTTATTGATTTTTAGAGTGAGGAGAAGGGAGAGGGATAGAGAGGTAGAAACATCAATGGGAAAAGTAACTTCATCGATGGGCCGCCTCCTGCACGCCCCCTACTGGGAATGGAGCCGACAACCCCGGTGTGTGCCCTGAAGGGATGGAACCAGCAACCTCTTGGTTCTTGGGTTAACTCTCAAACGCTGAGCCACCGTGGCCGCACAGCACTATCTTTAAACTGTCACTATGAACACCTTAAAATATCTCCCAACCCTTGATATTCAGTGTGGTCTGACATGCAAGTTCTAGGGCCCCACTTCAAACATACAAGATCCTAAGATCCTGGATGATTTATGCGGGTTAATGTTTGAGAAGCACCACCCTACACCATTCAAGTCCTTTGACTTGTAGGGAACCTGTGTTTTGAGACTAGAAAAGTCTGATTAGAGTAATACCAATGATTGTAATGGAGTTTGACTTTACGTCTTAACTTTAGGTGAAGCTAATTACAAGAGTAATAGTGCCTGAAGGGTTTATGACAAAATTTTGGAATTAGTCATAAAAATATGATTAAAGGAAATTGAGCAGGTAAGTAACAGCCTCCAGAACTTATTTTTGTGCATTCATGCCTAGCACAGGGTTTGGAATGACACCTGTGGCCCATGTTTCCTGAATAAATAAAATAATGAATTTTTAAAAATCAGACATGTTTAGGGCAGGAATAATCTTAGGGTCATCTGGTCCAACAACCTCATTTTAAAGATGAGCAAGCTGTAAGTCCTGAGAGGTTCAAAAGTAAAAGTAAGCAAGCTGAGCCCTGGCCGGTTTGGCTCAGTGGATAGAGCGTCAGCCTGCGGACTGAAGGGTCGGCGGGTTCGATTCCGGTCAAAGGCACATGCCTGGGTCGCAGGCTCGATCCCCACTAGGGGGCGTGCAGGAGGCAGCCGATCCATGACTGTCTCTCATCAATGATGTTTTCCATCTCTCTCCCTCTCCCTTCCTCTCTGAAATCAATAGAACATATTTAAAAAAAAAATTAAGCAAGCTGAGAATTAGAACATACTGGATCTGACATTTTCAAAGGAGATTCTAAGTATTTATAATAAAATTAGGGGCTCTTAAAGAAGTGATAGGGTAAAAAGGTGCCTAGGACTAGGAAGAAGAGACTAGCACAAGTAAATCAGGCTGGACAAAACTATTTTTCTGAGCTTATTATTTTTTGACAGACCAATTAATTAATCAATTTAATTTGCCAAAAATCATCTAAAGGATTCTCAGAAAAAGAAACATGAGCTGCATGAAAATGTTACAAGCCAAGAGAGACCGCACATAACTAATTTAAATCTCACAGGCTTATTTCCTGTTCAAGTATGACCTCCTGCGATAAGCTTTACTGCAGTGTTCATTACCAGATGACTTTTGGTTTTAAGAGAAGCCAAGGGCAAGTTGGAAACGCGATTCTTAACTAAACATAAAACAAAACAAAAAAAGCAAAAACCTGCGACTGTTTCTCGTTTGTTTATAGTCAGAATGCAGGCCTGCAGAGGAAACATACCAACCTCCGTAGGCAAAAGTACAACGTCCTCAAAAGAAACCAATACATAAGCAAGCGACTTCACAGCCGGATCCAGCTGTGCTACAGGGGAGCCAGGAATTTATTCTAAGGCAGAGCAGAGATCAAACCAGCGAATGCAAGACAAGCCAGATTTTAATTTTAAAAAAGGGTGTGCCCTAAGGTGTTTTGTTTTTTGTTTTTTGTTTTTTCCTGTCCAACTTTCAACAAGCAGAAGCCTTTGAAGGAGTACTGGTGAGAAAACCCTTTTAAGATGATCGTCCCCCGAGCTACGCCTGGGTGGGGTGGAGGAGGCATGCGGCCGGGCGGGCGCCGCGAGCAGCGGCGGGAGGGGAGGGGTGGAGAGGGGGCCGGTCCCGAACCCGGGAAGGCCGGGCCCCCAAGTGATTCATCAGCTCAAGGTTCGCGCGCCTCCACCGCAGGCGCCACCCAGCGCGCCCAGAGCCCCCTCCCGGGCCCGGTCACCCCAAAGCAGCCCTCAGCGTCCCCTGCTCCCTGAGAGGGACCCGTGGGGAAGAAGACCCAGGCCGGCGGCTGGAAGAGCAGCAACCTCTCCCTCCTCAGCCACCATGGCCGGTGCGATTCCCTGCCCGCGCCCGCAGACGGACTTCCTGGAAAGCACCCTCTGGACTTACCTGACTGGCGCCTGCTGGGGCCACCGACTCCTTCACAGACCCGCGAGGACTACCGCAGCTCGGTTCCCAGCACCCGCCCGTCTGCCTATGTCTGCCTCCCAGGGAGTTGCCGGATCCGCCCGCCAGTAGCACCCCCAACTCGACGGCGCTGTCTGTGAGGCTGGTTCCCCCTCCGTCACCCACGCGCCTGCGCACTCCCAGGTCGCAGGGCACCTTGGGAGTTGTAGTTCGAGCGTACAGGGAGAAGCGCAGAACCCGGGCTTTACAATCTGCAAGACATTGAAAGCACCTGCGGATACCAAGCCTACCTCCAGCTTGGAACGACGCTCTCTACTCGTGGAAATATTTAACCTCGACCCTCTGGAGCTATGAGCAGCAGCTAGAGGCTCATTGGTATAGATTTCCTATTTACTTTGACTTTACTAAAGAGCACGCATGGCACGACTTGTATGTACCCTTGGAGTAGTTGATGCGAGACAGGGTATCGAGTCCTTTGAACTTGTTATGATAAATTGATAGGTAAACAAACAAAAGCTACGGCACAAGAGGGTTATAAATCAAGAGGATGTCATTTCAAGGGCATAGTGACCCTAGTGATTTCTTTAGGCCTGCAATCAAGGATGATGTCACAGCGATAGCAGTTTCGGCCCCATTCCTTCCTCCCATTTCTGCTTCAAGCTCCACAGCGAGAGGTGGAGCTGGGCTCATGAGGGAGAGCGCTCATCAAAGGAGGGGACTGGGACAGATGGGTAGTCTGGAGGGCAGAACGAAGAGAGTGGGAATATTTCAGAGGACAGTGGATGGCTGTCTTTTGTGCTTGGCTCTGAGGAGAGGGAACAGCGATGGCTTTCCATTCATTCATTTAGTCAATCGCTGGGAATTTTTCTGGCCTGCTCTTCAGGAGTAAACCATTCCTAGGAGTAATGCTCAGCTGTGATACACATCTTTCAAAAATGTAGCCATGAAGAGGACTGAAATGCCTCGGTGAGGTACATTCCAGCTACACCCAGTGTGGGAACCGACTAATGGCTAAACCTCTTCTGGCATCTACTTCTTCCACTCAGAGCAGGGAGTAGCCTAGGTAAACACCTTGGAATTTCATGCAACTGGTACCCACTAATCCCAGCAATAAAGATAACTGATGATTTGGCATTTTTAAGAAAAACCCCCTCCTAAAATTGCAAATACTCTTAGAAGACCATCAACAATAAATTGTATGGCTATTGCATCTTACTATCTATTGCATCTTGGTGTGAATCACTCTCAAATATTCTTGGAGATAACTTTCTGAGAGCAACTTCCTAAGGAGTTCAGGTTCAACAAATATTTATTGAGTACTTAATCCACACCAGGCAGTGTGCCAGCACTTCACTTATAATATGTATCCAATCCTCAAAATAACCCTAAAAAAAGTGTTAGCATCTTCTTTCCACATCTACAGATGAGAAAACTAAGAGCCAGACAATTTAAGTAATTTGCACAAGGTCACACAGCCAGTAATTGGAGATCTAGAAATAAAGCACAGGTATTCTGACTCACATACTAGCATGCTTTCCATGGTTAATCAGATTGACGTGTCTCCTAAACCTCATCAAATTCTTTTTTAAAAAAAATATATTTTATTGATTTTTTTACAGAGAGGAAGGGAGACAGATAGAGAGTTAGAAACATCGATCAGCTGCCTCCTGCACACCTCCCACTGGGGATGTGCCTGCAACCAAGGTACATGCCCCCGAATGGAATCGAACCCGGGACCCCTCAGTCCGCAGGCTGATACTCCATCCACTGAGCCAAACCAGCCAGGGCCTCATCAAATTCTTTAATGTAAAATAATCTGTGATCATGTCCTAATTACATGAAAAAAATTTCTCTACCACAGTCCAGAGAAACGGTACTCTGGAAGAAATTAATATCTGGGTTCATTTGATAGCTCTATTTTTCATTAAAAGTTAATATATAGGTATTCTTGCTTACCAGCAAGTCTCCCATGAATTCCTGCTACACCTCTGGGCCATCACTCCAAGGGAAACTGATAAAATGGAATTCCTGAACAAGCAGAGGACCGTGGCCATCAGATATGATTTATTTTAAGAAAGACTTTCCTCTGCAATATGGCTCATTTTGCTTTGCTTTTTAGGCAGAAATGGCTTTCAATTCATTGTCTGATTGAATTAATATACATAGTTCCTTCCTGACCTTCCAATATGGGGCTTAGGCATACATTAAATATATAATTTCCTTTAGTTACTTATATTTAGTTTTTCCTAACAAATATTTGAATTTTCTAAAATAATGTTATTTGGTGCTTGATTTTTCTCCTTCCTTCAGATAAATGTTATCATATTGTAATCACAAGGCTTATAAACATGAATCTCCTAAACCCATGTATATTCAATACCACATATGGGACCAGCGATGTTAAGAATAATGACCTATATAGCCCTAGCCCCGTGGTCGGCAAACTGCGGCTCGCGAGCCACATGCGGCTCTTTGGCCCCTTGAGTGTGGCTCTTCCACAAAATACCACGGCCTGGGCGAGTCTATTTTGAAGAAATGGCGTTAGAAGAAGTTTAAGTTTAAAAAATTTGGCTCTCAAAAGAAATTTCAATCGTTATACTGTTGATATTTGGCTCTGCTGACTAATGAGTTTGCCAACCACTGGGGCCTAGCCGGTTTGGTTCAGTGGATATAGCATATGCCTGCAGACTAAGGGGTCCCGGGTTCAATTCCAGTCAAGGACACGAACCTATGTTGCTGGCTCCTCCCAGGCCCAGGCCTTTGTAAGGGCTCATGCAGGAGGCAACCAATCAATGTGTCTCTCTCAAATCAACGTTTCTCTCTGTCTTTCCCTCTCTCTTCCACTCTCTCTAAAAATCAATGGAAAAGACTGAAAACCAAGATGGCGGCATAGGTAAACACCTAAACTGCTGCCTCGCACAACAATTTCAAAACTACAACTAAAAGACAGAACAGACACCATCCAGAACCACAGGAAAGCTGGCTGAGTGAAAATTCTACAACTAGAAGGAAAGAGAAAAGCTCACAGAGAATTGGAGGTACGGCAAAGGGGCTTTGTGCGTGCAGAGAGGAAGGGCGGCTGAGAGCCTGGCTGACTTTCTCTGGCGGAAGGGGGAAGGAAGCCTCTGACCGCACTGAACCCCAGTTCCGGGCGAACCCCTGGGGACCCACGCTCTTACGGGGGGAGTCTGGACTCTCGGGCGGAGACTCGAGCTGGGAAAGGCAGAAGTCTGAAGGCGCACGCGGGCCAGTGCGCACAAAGGCTGCGGAGGTTGCCACAGGCTTTCCCTAGTGGAAGGGAGTCAGAGGATCCTGACTGCACTGAGCCCCAGTTCTGACTGCACTGAACCCCAGTTCCAGGCGAGCCCCTGGGGACCCACGCTCTTGTGGGGGGAGTCTGGACTCTTGGGCGGAGACTCGGGAGCCGGGGAAGGCGGAGGACTGAAAGTGTGCACGCGCGCGCGTGCCAGTGCGCACAAAGGCTGCGGAGGTTGCCACAGGCTTTCCCCAGTGGAAGGGAGTCAGAGGCTCCTGACGGCACTGAGCCCCAGTTCTGACTGCAGTGAACCCCAGTTCCAGGCGAGCCCCTGGGGACCCACGCTCTTGTGGGGGGAGCCTGGACTCTCAGGCGGAGACTCGAGCTGGGGAAGGCGGAGGACTGAAAGCGCACATGCGCGCAAGGGCAAGGCTGACAGGAAGCCAAGACTGAGACTCCACCCCATCCAAGCTGAGCACAGAGGCTATTGCAATTTGGCAAGTCTAATCCTATAAGGCTGTCTCCAGCACCGAACTTCTCCCAGCATAGACACAGCTGATCCTTACAGCCAACTGGCCCGGAGGTCAATTCTTCCCAGTGATACCAACAACAATAAAGACTTAATTACAACAAGGCTGTACACACAGTCCACAAAGGGGTGCACCAAGAGTGTCCACCTCAGGTTAACTGGGGAAGCAGACCCACTGGGCCATATTGGAAACCTAGCACAAATATCTACCTTACCAACTCAGGGAATCAGTGAAAATGTGGGGTCAAAGAATCAGATCACAAACTAAAGAAATGGAGGAAAACAAACGACTGGATATAGAATTCAAAACCACGGTTATAAGACTTTTTAAGAATATCCTAGAAAAGGCCGATAAATATAACGAGACCCTCGAAGATATGAAAAAGGCCCAACTAGAAATTAAACATACACTGACTGAAATAAAAAATATTATACAGAGACCCAGAAACAGAATAGAGGAACACAAGAATCAAGTCAAAGAATTGAAATACAAAGAAGCAAAAAACACTCAACCGAAAAAGCAAAAAGCAAAAAAAAAAATCCAAAAAGTTGAAGATAATGTAAGAAGACTCTGGGACAACTTCAAGCGTACCAACATCAGAATTATGGGGGTGCCAGAAGAAGAGAGAGAGCAAGATACTGAAAACCTATTTGAAGAAATAATGACAGAAAACTTCCCCCACCTGGTGAAAGAAATAGACTTACAAGTCCAGGAAGCCCACAGAACCCCAAACAAAAGGAATCCAAAGAGGACCACACCAAGACACATCATAATTAAAATGCCAAGAGCAAAAGACAAAGAGAGAATATTAAAAGCAGCAAGAGAAAAACAGTTAATTACCTACAAGGGAGCACCCATACGACTGTCAGCTGACTTCTCAACAGAAACTATGCAGGCCAGACGGGAGTGGCAAGAAATTTTCAATGTGATGAATAGCAAGAACCTACAACCAAGATTACTCTACCCAGCAAAGCTGTCATTCAGAATTGAAGGGCAGATAAAGAGCTTCACAGATAAGAAAAAGCTAAAGGAGTTCATCACCACCAAACCAGTATTATATGAAATGCTGAAAGGTATTCTTAAAGAAGAGGAAGAAGAAAAAAGTAAAGAGAAAAATTATGAACAACAAATACATATCTATCAACAAGCGAACCTAAAAATCAAGTGAATTAAAAACCTGAGGAACAGAATAATCTGGTGAATATAATAGAATCAGGGGCATAGAAAGGGAGTGGACTGATAATTCTCAGGGGGAAAGGGGTATGGGGGGTTCATGAAGAGAATGGACAAAAATCATACACCTATGGATGAGGACAGTGGGGGGAGGTAAGGGCAGAAGGTGGGGTGGGAAATGGGTGGAGGGGAGCTATGGGGGGAAAAAGGAGAAATAATTGTAATAATCTGAATAAAGATTTATTTAAAAAAAAAAGAGAATTACTAATTGAAAAAAAAATAAATAAAAATAAAAATCAATGGAAAAATATCCTCAGGGGACGATTAACAAAAAACAAAAAAACAAAAATAATAACGACCTATGAACCATATGGTTGCATTTTGATTCCCGATCAGGGCACATGCAGGGGTTGCAGGCTCCATCCCCAGTAGGGGGCGTGCAGGAGGCAGCTGATAAATGATTCTCTCTCATCACTGATGTTTCTCTCTCTCCCTCTCCCTTCCTCTCTGAAATAAATAAAAATATATTTTTAAAAGAGAGAGCACGAGGAAGAAAAACATCAATAAGACAGAGAAACATCAATTGGCTGCCTCTTGCACAACCCCTGTTGGGGATTGAACCTGCAACCCTGGCATGTGCCCTGACTGGGAATCAAACCGCAACCTCCGGGTTCATAGGTTGACACTCAACTACTGAGCCACACCAGCCAGGGCTAGAATGGTCTTTTTAAAACAAATCAGATCATGTCACCCTCCTGCTCCAATCCACTCATAGCTTACCATTATATTTTGAAAAAAAATCCTTGCATGACTATTTTATTTCCTACCCCACTCTCTCACTCTGCTCCAGCCACACTGGCCTCCCTGAGGTTTCTCAAATCCTACTAAATGTATTCTGCCTCAAGGTTTTTGCACTACACAGGAGAATGCCTTTCTTCCCAAATACTCATGGCTCATGTCTTCATTTTAATATTTTGCTCACATGTCACTTTTAAAAGGCCTTACCTGGTCACTTTACCCAGTCTTTCTCCCCTTTCCTTACTTCTTGGGCTTCATAGCACTTGTCCCTCCTTAACATCATCTTGCTTATGTGCTTAGCATGAGCTCAAAAAGGACTATACCTACCATCTGCAACAGTGCCTGACATACAGTAGGTATTAAATAAATGTTTGTAAATAAATATTGAATTCTTCCCCCTGCCTCCTGTTCTCATTTTGGGAAACAAAACCAGAGAGTTTGCCAGTAAATGCCTGCCAGTGACCTGGTGCAGATCTAAACACCAGCTATGAGAGCATTGGCTCCGCAGGATAAGACACAGTGGAACTCACCCTGAAATGGGGACAGACTTCTTTTTTTAAAGGACTGTACTTCATGGGTTGCCATTATTAGCTTATGGTTAGAAAAACACAGTTCTTGAAGAGGAAAATAAAAGGAAAACCTGAACATTATATTTACACAAATAAGTGAAAAGGTAAATTAACTAAATTCTAGAGGAAAGGACAACCCTCCCCATTGCCATGTGACCTGCAGGCTTGGCTATGATCTGGTAATGGGGTTTTTCTTCTTTCTTCACACAAATGTTGCCCTATTGTACTCACAAAGCTTACAAACACGAATCTTGCTTAGGCCAACGAAATGTGGGCGGAAGTGACTACATGACAGCTGTGAGTAGGAGCTTTTTTATTATTATTATTGGTTTCTTACAGAGAGGAAAGGGAGAGGATAGATAGTTAGAAACATCGATGAGAGAGAAACATCGATCAGCTGCCTCCTGCACACCTCCCACTGGGGATGTGCCTGCAACCCAGGTAAATGCCCTTGGCTGGAATCGAACCCAGGACCCTTCAGTCCGCAGGCCGACGCTCTATCCACTGAGCCAAACCAATCAGGGCAGTAGGAGCTTTTAAGGGTCCTTGTGTTTCTTACTTGTGTGCTTACTCTCTCTCTTCACCAAGAGAATGTCATGAACCACACAGAGGATGGTCCTTCATGGGTCCCAGAATGAGAAGTCATGTGGATCAGAGCCTCCACCAAACAAAGGTGCTGACATATAATGTGAGCAAGAAGTAAACTGAGATTTAGGTTTGTTTTGACTAGACTGACCTAGCAAAAGCTGAATGCTGCATTGCCTATTCAGCGAAAGGTGATCCTAGGAAACAGAAGTGGTATGGCACCACTCCCCCACGCATTTAATCCCACTTCAAGTGATGTAAAAGTTTAAGTTCAACATACTAAAGAGAACAAATCTGAGACTGTTAGGTAAAATATTTGAGTAAGGGACAGAGCTCTGTTAGTTTTCAGGGTTGGGTTAGAAGGAAAGTGATAAAACAACACTGGAATTCTACTGAATGTATTACAAGCCCTAATTAGTGTTATCTTTAAACTTGCAGCCAGAAGAACTCATAAAGCAATGTCACACTGAATCATCATATGCAAACTAGTGCCAGAAGCAACTTTCTTGTTATCAAAGGGTTCCTTTAGGAAATAGTTTCCTTAATATGCTTAAGTATTTTTTTAAAATGTATTTTATAGGAGAGCTGAGAATATTTCAGCTAAAGACACGAACTTGAAACAAAGGTGTAAGGATTTCATTCTGGAAGATTGGAGTTAATTAAAGCAGTGGGAGGTAGGAATCAGAAGATAAACACCATGGCGGGGCACACAATTTCATACAAAAGAATTTGAGCAAACAGGAGGGAGACCAATCCTATGCATTGAGTGTCTGTCCCCTGGTGGTCAGTGTGCATCATAGAGACTGGTCGACTGGTTGTTCAGTCGCTTAGGCTTTTATATATATAGACTAGAGGCCCGGTGCACAAAATTCGTGTACGGGGGTGTGTCCCTCAGCCAAGCCTGCACCCTCTCCAATCTGGGACCCCTTGAGGGATGTCTGACTGCCCTCTCACAATCCAGGACTGCTGGCTCCCAACTGCTCACCTGCCTGCCTTCCTGATTGCCTCTAACCACTTCTGCCTGCCAGCCTGATCATCCCCTAACCCAGGGGCGGGCAAACTTTTTGACTCGAGGGCCACAATGGGTTCTTAAACTGGACCGGAGGGCCGGAACAAAAGCATGGATGGAGTGTTTGTGTGAACTAATATAAATTCAAAGTAAAGGAGCGGAGGGGAGAGCAAGAGAACCCTCCGCTCTTTTGGCTCCGCAGGCCGGATAGAACAGCCGAACGGGCCGGATCCGGCCCGCGGGACGTAGTTTGCCCAGGGCTGCCCTAACCACTCCCCTGCCAGCCTGATTGATGCCTAACTGCTCCCCTGCCAGCCAGATTGCCCCTAACTGCCCTCCCCTGCAGGCCTGGTCCCCCCAACTGCTCTCTCCTGCAGGCCTGGTCCCCCCCAACTGCTCTCCCCTGCAGGCCTGGGTCCCCCCTAACTGCCTTTCCCTGCAGGACCAGTCACCCCCAACTTCCCTCCTCTGCCGTCCTGGTCACCCCTAATTGCCCTCCTCTTCAGGCTTGATCGCCCCCCAACTGCCCTCCCTTGCAGGCCTGGTCCCTCCCAATTGCCCTCCCCTGCTGGCCATCTTGTGGCGGCCATCTTGTGCCCACATGGGGGCACCCATCTTGTGTGTTGGAGTGATGGTCAATTTGCTTATTACTCTTTTATTAGATAGGAGGATAGAGGCCTGGTGCACAGGTGGGGGCCAGCTGGTTTGCCCTGAAGGGTGTCAAGGGTCAGGGTGGGGGTTTCCTTTGGGGCATGGGGCAGCCTGGGTGAGGGGCCTGTGTTGGTTTGCAGGCTGGCCACGACCCCTGGTGACCCAAGCGGAGGCCGTGGTATCTGGGGTTTATTTATCTTCTATAACTGAAACTTTGTAGCCTTGAGCGGAGCCAAGCCTTCTGCTTGCTCTGTGGCTGCAGCCATTTTTGTTGGGATTTATTTATTTTCTATAATTGAAACTTTGTAGCCTTGAGTGGAGGCCTAGGCTGGCCAGGGTGTGTGGAAAGCTTAGCTTCCTCCAGCGCCGGGGGCAACTCAAGCCTCCTGCTCTCTCCAGCTCCGTGTGCCGCCATTTTTGTTGGGATTTATTTATCTTCTATAATTGAAACTTTGTAGCCTTGAGTAGAGGCCTAGGCCGGCCAGGGTGTGCAGAAAGCTTGGCTTCCTCCATTGCCGGGGAAACACTTGCTAGATTTTGTGAGCATCTGCTCATACTCCCTGAGTGGTAGGACAGGGAAGTGGGTTAGCAGCTGGGGCAGAGAGGGTGGGGGGCACCATTTCATATAGCACAGAGAAAGGCTGAATGATTAAACCGAAAGGAGGTGGTCCATAGCAGAGTCAACTCTAACCTCAGCAGACCCATGCCAGGCTGCCAAATCCAAAGGAGGGCACCCAGAAAGCAGAGCAAGTACAAACACGTTGAGACATCAGGGAAGCTGCGAGGAGCAGAGCGGAATGAGAGGGTGGGTCAGGAGTAACTCCTGAGTCAGCTGTCTTGTTTATATTCAATTCTTGGAATGACAGGGGAGGGCCTGTCTGCCAGATGGAAACACAAAACTGAGTAAGATCAGTCCTGCTTAAATTCCTGACATTGTCAGCATAAAATGGAAAACTTTGTTGGCATTAAGATCCATGGATATTTATTTAGGTTAGTATTTAGGATAGAAATACCTAAGTGCCTTTTGTATGCCAAGTACTGTTCGAAGTGTTTTATACATTCATCCTCATGACAGTACCACTGTGAAGTATGATCATGATTCCTAGTCTACAGGTGAAGAAACTGAGGCTAGGTAATTTGCAGAAATTCAACAACTAACAGAAGTGAGATATGAACTAGGCAAGTATGACCCCAAAGTTCACACTTGTAACTCCTATTCATTATGGCCCCATCGATGGAAAGAGAATCCTTTAAATAAAAGCAATTACTATACTGCCTTGTCCATGATAAGGTATGAAACAGCAAATAGAAACTAGAATAGGTCTTATTTGCTCCTTCTTGGACCTTGTCATCAGTTTAAGTGACAAAGAATTAAGCAGAGTTCAGCAGAAGGGCAGGATGAGTAGTAGGCTTTCTTGTTTTTCCAGGGCAAAACTTGATAGGTAACTTTATGATTTTTATCCCAGCATAGGTTTAAAACGGTAAGTCCAAAGTTAATATAAAAAATTCAACGTGAAACAGTTAACCCGTTTGGGTTGTCTGTATTCTTGCTCCCATTTATACTAATAAATATTAACTGTTTAGTTGAATATGTACATTTCTGTTATAATGAGTTCTCCTTTCTCCCTCTGGCTACTTCTGGTTGTCTCTCTACTCCTTATCTCCATAATGAGGGTACTTTATAGTTCTTTCTGCAAATGGATTCATCTAACACGGTGCCAACTATTTATTTTTAAAGAGATAATGTGTCTAAAATTTAACCAGATTCAATCAGTCTTTATTTTCATTTTAAAAGGAAAGTTTATTCATTTCTAATGTTCTGTACACATTTTCACTTGGAAATTTCATTTCAGACACAAATAAATAGATTTTATCTTTCAAAGCAAAACGATCTTCATTAATTAAAACAGTATACATTTACGTTAGCATTAAGTCTGGCTGGCAAATTCACAAGGGTCAAACATGGCACCTACTTGTGCCAACTGGGATCAGGGTAAAAGTATTTTGCGCTTCATTACATTTTGCTTTATCACACATTTAATTCTCTCACAATGTTCAATTTCACATTTAAAAAGCAAATTAGTTATTAATTCCCTAATATAATAAATGTCCACATTTGATTGAAAACTTACAACATAAAAAAATAAAACAAGATTTTTCAACAACTGCTTAGCCAAATAAATGTTGCCAATATAAGTTTAAACAGTTTACAAAGTATTATTTCCTTTGTTCTCTTTCAAAACAATACAGGTACACATAAAGTCCACATTACAGGCATCTAAACTGGTAAGATATTATAGATTGGTGGCATGCAAGTATTGTACATTTTTAAATATATTTTATTGATTTTTTACAGAGAGGAAGGGAAAGGGATAGAGAGTTAGAAACATCGATGGGAGAGAAACATTGATCAGCTGCCTCCCGCACACCTCCCACCGGGTAGGTGCCCGCAACCAAGGTACATGCCCTTGACCGGAATCGAACCTGGGACCCTTCAGTCCGCAGGCCAACATTCTATCCACTGAGCCAAACCGGTTAGGGCATATTGTACATTTTTAAGTGCAATGAAAAATGCTTATTTGTTTCCCTCGAATGGATGAAACAAAATTAAGATAAAGGTTTAATTAAAATATAAATATTCCATGTGGAGTTGTATTAAAAAAAAACAAAGTGGCAGAGATAGAAATTTTAGGTCAGTACAATTTCTTTCTTAACTAAGGATTGTCACTGGCAATGTTTACTACTAAAATAAAATTTCTTAACATGCACCTTTTTTCTATCCATTTCATTCCACATATGGCCAATTCCTATCTATCCACAGGGAACATTTTAATCCTGGCCCAGCTTCTCTCAATGGCACAGTGTACTTCTGATCAGCTTCTCTGTTATCCAGTCAACATATGTTCAGACACACATGCACGTGCACACACACACGCACGTGTGCACACACACACACTTTAAATGAAAGCCTATAAAAAACATGCTGTTAACTGTGTCCATTTCCTCCTTTGCATTTCCCCCTTTCCTCCACCGATTTTGAGGAGAAAATATTATAAATGTTAAAATATCCTTTCAGAAAAGGCTGTTCCTTGAGAACTACTCTGAAGACAGTAAAAACTGCCGAGGAGGAACAGACAACTGTCTGTCTGTCGGTGGCAAGTTCAGACCTCTTCCTCTGAACAGTGCCTTGTGAAGAGGGATGAAACTGCAATGGGAACAGGTTAGAATCCCAAGATTCAGGAGCTGGAAGGGACCTTAGACAGCATCTGATCTGCTCACTTCGTTTTCCAGATGAAATGAAGTCAAGATAGGTGGAAAGTCTTGCCCAAAGTCACACACAACTGATATCCTAATCGGCATTGTTTTCCAAAAATACATGGTGACAAATGGAGCATTTTTACTTATTTATTTTTTGGAGCTGGAGGACAATTCAAGCAACATTTATTAAGCACCTATTTTGTACAAGGCACCTTACTAGATGTTACTAAAGGTACAAAGATTGATGAGAGTCCCTGTCTCCAAGTGCTTGTGAAAGTCCTGTGAGGCTAGGTTTCAAGATCCTTCTTAGCAGAAAATAATACTGGCCAGGGCTAAGGTTGCTGGTGATAACAAGGCAGCTGCTGCCCAGGAGAGCTGATGTCACCAGTGATACTGTCTTCCCTTCACTGCCAGAGCTCAGCCCGTTACACAGCTGCCGGAGCCCCACGGACAGTCTTCTCCTAGCCCCCTAGTCACATCTCAGGCCACAGCCTGCCCCACCTTGAATGGTGACAGAGCTGACAGGAGGGCAGCAGTGTCCCAGACCCTCGTCACTGTTTGCTTCCCCCTGTGTCCAACCCTGGGCTCTCTGAAAAGGTCCTGACCCATTCCAAGGAGCTGTCAAAGTGACTCAGGAAAACGCCCTACCACACACATCACTGGTATATAACACACACTGCCCCATCAACCACCTTTCCCATGTCTCTGTGGAAAATAAGTAATCCCAGTCCTCGACATCATACTCATGCTTCCATTCCCCATACTAAAAAAGATGTGGAAGATGTAATCGTTGGTCAGAGGAAAAGAAAAGATTCAAGAGGCAGAGGAAAATATTAGTGAATCAATATATATAAAAGGCTAATATGCAAAGTGTCCCCTTGGGAGTTCCACTGGGAGACTGGTAGTTCAATTGCTCACTATAATGTGCGCTGACCACCACGGGACAGCGGGCAGCCGGGGAAGGAAGGCCCTGGCCGGCAGCTGGAAGGAAGGCCCCGGCCGGCAGCCGGAGGCCCTGATAGGCCCTAATTGCCGGCCAGGCCTAGGGACCCTACCCGTGCACGAATTTTGTGCACCAGTCCTCTAGTAGATAATAGAAATGATCTCCCACTTTTGTACAGTCCTTTCCAGTATAGTATTTTCATCCTGCTAGCTGATTATATTCTCACCACAACTCTGTGAGGTAGTTAGTGAAGGTATTGTTCCCATTATAATATAGCTGAAGATCTTAGGCTTAAGAGACTAAGTGGATTGCTCCTGAGTCACTCAGCTAAGAAAGTGTGGAGCCAAGTGTCCAGGTTTCTTGACTCCAAATCCAGTGCTCTTCCCCCTATATAGTCTACTAGAGGCCTGGTGCACACGGGGAGGGTCCCTCAGCCTGGCTTGTACCCTCTCACAGTCTTGCTCCTGACTGCTCACCTGCTCGCTGCTCCTGAGCCTGGCTTCTGGCTGAGTGGTGCTCCCCCTGTGGGAGCACACTGACCACCAGGGGGTAGCTCCTGCCTTGAGCACCTGCCCCCTGGTGGTCCGTGCGCGTCATAGTGACCAGTTGTTCTGCTGTTCGGTCTATTTGCATATTAGCCTTTTATTATATAGGATGATTGGCAGGCAATTAAATGATCATATACACCTGCTAAGTGTCAGTGATAGGATTAGGAGTCAGTCTCTAAATCTGTTAACTATGGTTCTCCTCCACCAGACCAACTAGCAAAGCCTAAGTGCTCAGGATGACTACCATGGAAGAGACCAGAGAAATGTCTAGTCTCCTTCACCCTCCCCCAAATCAATGATGCACCACAAAACTTGGATAATCTCTAGTGCATGTACAGTCTTCCTAGCACAGTACCCAAAGGCAGGTTCAAAATTTAAACCTTGGAACTCTGCCTCCGTCCATCGATGTTATGGGCAGATGGGAAAGAGGAAAGCTGAGCAGAGTTACTTCTGCTATTATGCAAGTTAAGACCTTTAATTTCCATCTTCCTTTTCCACCTCACTCAGCCTCTCCACTTTACTAAACTCCTGAGCCACAATCGAAACCCAATCTAATCCAGAGTTGGTAGCAAGAAAACAATGAATCCATCCTGGGTTCTAGGTACTTTCCTCCCTCCGGTTTGTTGGGGGAGGGGGTCATGTGATTTTCACCCAGAATGCTCTGCCTGATGCTTCCATTCATT
Organism: Plecotus auritus; assembly: GCF_963455305.1. Lineage (NCBI taxonomy): Eukaryota > Metazoa > Chordata > Mammalia > Chiroptera > Vespertilionidae > Plecotus > Plecotus auritus. The sequence continues at coordinate 62,498,235 of NC_137770.1, forward strand.
CTCACACCTTTTCTTTACATGTGTCTCAGTCCTTTAGCTTTGAGGATGGCATGGTATGTGGTGGGGAGATTTGAAATGAGGAGCAAAAGGAAAAACTGCCACTGGAAGGCAGAGCTAAAACATTTCATCTTAGTTCTCTGCTCATTAAAATGAAAGTAGCAAGAGATCAACCAAAGAACTTGTATGCATATATGCATAACCCATAGACACAGACAAAAGGGTGGTGAAGGCCTCAGGGGGGCAGGCTAGAAGAGGTTAATGAAGGGAAAAGGGGACTTATGTAATACTTTCAACAATAAAGATTTTTAAAAAAGGAAAATAGCTGTTACTGCATCATTAGTGTATGAGAGGAAGGAAGCTTCAGGATCGTGACTTAAAACCCGATTCCAGAAACAGCTCCACTGAGTACAGGTAACAGGCCACAGAACCCAGAATTCACAACTTAACCACCCCTGCCCATTTGTGCTGATGCCATAAATACTTGCACTAAAGATGGTATCCACTTTGCAAAAAGGCACTCTACCCTCAAAACCCAAGAAATACATATCAAATTGTATCAATACAGAGTTTTTGTACTTCCTGTCTCCCTCACAGTGCCTAGGAGAGGGCTAAGCACCCATATCCATGAAGAAGGAAATATCTGCAAACTCTTCTGTGAATTTAAAGCATGCTGATGCTTAACAGTGTTTTCAAGTTTGAGCGTCTGACCCGATCTCCTGGCAGTTATTCAGAGCACACGGGTCTCCCTAATGCTGGTGCCCTGCCAGGGGCCACGCTTCTGCCTGGAAGAGAAGCTGCTGCTGTGATCTGGTGTTCCAGGCTTGCCTTAGGGAAATGGTTCTGAGGAGTATAGGCATTTGGGATTTCTGAATTTTGAAGTGGAGATGGGCTTTTATTGTACAATAATCTGTGTGCTCTCTGATCGGTGAGCTGCACATGCCCCTCCAGGTTAGTAATTCTCTATCTAAGCTAGGCCTGCAGCAACTCTGAGAGGGATAAGGGAAGAGGGCCGGGGGAGACAGCATCTCCCTTCAATCAGTTGTCCAGCTTTAGCCAAGGAGCTCCATACAGTAATTAGTGATCTTTACATACAAAACACTTATATAGAGTATACCCTACACAGATGGGAGGAAAGGGCTGCATCATGTTGATGAAGATGAAAGAGCTTCTACTTATACACTTAGGCATATGGAGAGATTTGGTGTTGAAACAATGAAATGATTGCGAAGTTTCTAATCTTTATTCCCTAAGGTTGTCCATGCACACTGTGAAATTTGGGGGGTGATGACCTAAAATGCAAACTCTAGGGAGTGATTTCACATTAACCTGGGCCCTCAGCAACTCTAAAAAGGACAAGGGACAAGGAGCTGGGAGAGAGCACCCCCCTTCAATCGGTTGTCCAGATGTAGCCAAACACCTAATTATTTAGATATTTGGCGACACACACACACACACACACACACACACACACACACACACACTCTTATTTACATTAGGCCCTAACAAGATAAAAGGAAAAGATTTACTCATGCCCATGACGATGAAACAGCATCCTTTACACACTTTCGTACGGTGGGGAGATGTAGTATCCTTTACACACTTTCGTACGGTGGGGAGATGTAGTGCTGGACTAGTGATGTGATCTCCAGACTTCCAGAATTTGTCTCCTAAAAGTCACTTTTTACAAGTCATGTTGTGATATGAGCCTGCAGGTCCTGGTGAGTGATTCTGCACTTACTGTGGGCCTATACACATCTAAAAGAGGGAAGGAGGTGGTCTTGGAAGAGATTATCTCCCTTCAATCAGTTGTCCAGATGTTGCCAAATATCTCAGCATCATATTTGGCAAATGCATACATATAAAAATATTTTATATACGTTATGTACCACCATGATGAATGGTAAGGGATTAATCATGCTCATAATAATGAAAAAACTACTTGCACATTTTGGGAAGATGCTCGAAGATGAAGTCCTAGGCTAATTAAATGATTTATAGGCTCTCCAAAATGTAAGTTTATCTTCTGATAGTTATCTTTAATATGTGAATACTTATGAAAATGTCACCTTTCAAGCTACTTTTAAAACGTAGGTAATATTAAGATAAAATGATTAGATATAAATATTAGATTTCATAGATTCTATTACATGTGAGCCAACTATTTTACAAGCTAAAACAGTGCTAAATTTTGATAATACCCCATTATCTTGCTTTAATACTATCATCAACTGCAGTACAGTCACAATTAAATTCTGATTTTTTTCTTGCTTTCTGCCAGGGTTTGTCAGAAACTGCTTTAGACCCCAATCTACAGCACATTGGGGCTGCAGAAAACACTGTAGAATTCAAGATTCCTTAGGGGTGAAGGTAAGAATAAGAGTGAATGAGAAAAGAAAGGAAAAAGTCCTATTTGCAGGGTCATGCCAGGGACTTAGCACTTAAATATATCTGCAATGAATCTAAAGTGCTAGGAGAAAGAAACAGAAGAGAAATGTTCTCCCCTTTGGCAACATGGTAATCAAACATATGTATACATACACACACAAAAAGAGTTGTATACATTGCTGATGCGTGTTTATAAACCAGCAACTGGGGGCACGGGATAGGAGGAAGCCCTGATTTGTAAAATTTGCTAATTTCCTTGGTGTAAATACTCCCATGACCATGGCCAATTTCAAACTTCCAGCAAGAGGTCCTGAACTTCTGAGTTCAGAAGAGATGTAAATAGTACAGCATTATAGCATGTCTGCCATACCGACCACAACAGATGCAAATAGTCTTAAGAGCACAGGAAATAGTATATATACTTTTGAGTATTACTTTTTGTTTTTAATACAACTTACTTGATTGTAAGTGCATGACATTTAATTTTTAATAATGGCCATGTTTAACAACCAGTTCGCAAAATTCTTGAAAATTTAATCATCAGTAAGCCTGTATGAGCTGGCTCCAACATTCCACATCTAAGTAAATAAGGGGAAAGGAAAAATCAGACTGAAAACTATTAAATACTATTTACTGTGCTTTTTTTTTTTTTTTTTTTTTTTGGTATAGATAGGGAGACATAGTGGAAAACTAAAGAATTTTTAGGGTTCTAAAAATGTCAACAGGTTCTGCTCATTAGTCCCTCAAAAATGTAAAATATTCTCAAGAAAATGAGATGTTTCAAAGAATTTTAGGGCTACAGATGTGAGTACTTAAAATATAGGTAAATGTCCAATTTTATAAAGGCTATCTATCTGAAACGGTTTCCATGTGTTCTACAAGCTAGCTAGAATGATATGTGAATTAATTTATCATTTTTTAAAACTTGTTTTACTGCTATCAAGAAACGCAGGAACACTCAATTACTAAACAAATCCTGGGCTGGGCCCACCTTCTGCCAGAGTCAGCAACCCCTTTAACTCCAGCAGTTACCAGCACTAGGAATGCCGCCTTTACAAGACTCAGCATTACAGAGAAAAGAAGAAAGAGAATGAGTTGGAAGGAAGGGGAGAAGGGAATAAGGAAGGGAGACATAAAAGCTAGTGTTAAGAGTGCCACCAATTACAGCCTTGGGCACTGACAGTTATCAGAGATGTGTGCACTTGGGCCAAAGGCTGTAGTCACTTGTTTCTTTATTTCGGCATCTGACCGCTGCAAGATTAATGCACACTACCATGCAATCATCGCCGCTGTACTTTCACAGCCTTCGTTCTTGAGATGACAAACATCTGGATAAGTGATAATTCACACTTTTCCTGATGTTTGCAAGTATCTGGATGGATCATGCCATGTAGACAAAAATCGGTATAATTAACTTGAATGTTCACCTTTTATCCTGCAATCTTGTTACACTAAAGAAAAAGCAGTAAATCCTTCTAAAATTTGCCAAAATAATGCGGTCATGTGTATCAGACAGCCTTGATTAATGTACAATTATTACTGTTTTATTTGGGCGTGTACTGTTTTAAAAGCCTCCCTCTTACTAAAACTTAAAAATATCCCATCCTGTCTGGAAAACTTTAAAACAGCTTTGTAAAAAGTTATCCATCAGAGTCATGTTAAAGATTGAATTTATGTTGAATAATTAGTAAAGTAGGTGTGCCAATTCATTTTGCTACCCCTGAGTCTGGCTTGCAGCTATTATTTGTGGGTTAATAAACATTTTATACTTATTTACTAAGGCTATGTTAAAGTATCATAATGCTGTCTTGTTTTTATGAAGATGATCCCATTGATTTTTGATCAGTGGGGCATGTGCATTCAGTGATATTTCTGGAACTAAGAATTTGTGCTAAATTGGGTTGCATTTCTCACCCAGTGAAAGATTGGCAATACTAACTTCTTATATGGTCAGCGGAACACTTCTGCTGTATTTAGCCTAACTCAAAGCTATGCATGTAAACAGAGGTAGGCCTCTATCAAAATCAGTTACAAACACACTTACATACTAAATGCCTTTTAGTGATTATAAAAAGTTCATGTAAGCGAGACAACCCAATATGAAAGTGGTTAAGTCCTTTTCAATTGTTGTCACCCACTAAGACCTGCCTGTGTCCACTGGTGCAAGTTGTCAGAGGTGCCCACGAGCAAATAAAACAACCGTATGTATTTAAAAATCCCAGATAAATAAGTAGTGCTAAAAAAGAATAAAAATTAAATATTAGTTTTGTGGTTAACGGAAATGAACAACCTTTGATAAAATAGTCCCGGTGGGGAAGGAGAAGTGCTTTTGTTCGTTTTTTAAATGGCCGCCGTGGTGAAACTTCGCCTCTTGTAGAAATTTACTTTCGGTCTCCTTCAACTCGCTTTTTACGAACTAGGTAAGAAAGAAAGAAAGGTTAACATGACAAAGTGAAGGGATACTCCTTAAACTTCAGATAAACAACATTAATCACACAGAACAGCAATCTCACACACAGAACAGCAATCTCACACACTTAAATTTCAATATTCAATTACCCACCGGATTATTCTCTCATTCTTAGTTAAGATTGAGAGGATAAACCCAGTGTCGTGATGGGTTTACATTTACATAAAGCTATGTCTGATAGTTGAGAATTTGAATGTTAGGACTTCCCAGTTCTACGGAGTAGAATAGATCCACAATGTAGTGAACTTCCAAATATTTTCTTGGTCACTTATCCACAGCCCTTCTCAGCTTCTGTGCAACTCAATCACCTATTAGCTTTAATGCCCCAGGATGACACATTCACAACCCGTTAATTCTGATTATGGCTTGCAGACCAGGAGGATCTGCAATCGAAAGTTCCAAGTTTCTAAACCTGTTTTAAATCAAATCTCCTAAATATCAACCTCCAAGGAAGGTGTGATTCAGATGGCAACCAAACTCAAGAGATTAAAGTTCCCTTAAACTGGTTCTTAGTATCCAAGGAGTTGCCTGGCTGCCCATTCCCAGTTTCTGCCACCGTCTTCTTCCCCCTTTCACCTCCCGCCTGCAGGCTCCTCTAGTGGGTAGCAGGAGGGCTACTCTCATCTTCTTGGATTTGGCAAAAATGGTGCCCTGTGGCCCTGCCCCAACTCTCCACTTTAAATAGCCCAGCCTACTACCTAGGCTGCGAAAATGCAAAAGTCAAGCCCACAGTTACAGCTCCTGGGCTCAGGATGGCCCCTCCATTTACTTCAAACTTCTCGTTGTGCCTGTTCTTCTTTGGTCTCCATGTTGTTCAGCTGTGGACCCCCTCTGCTTTTCCTAAACATCTTCCGACTGTTGCCTCCACCCTTCCCCAAAGCCCTGTTTGCTGGGATGCCTCCTTAGCCTCACCTTCTGCAGCCCAAAGGCAAGCACTGCCATCTGCCCGGCCAGCCTCCAGATGCCACACATTGCTCTTTGGCTGGACCTCAGGGTCTTGGCTCAGTATGTGCAGGCAGAGAACTGGACACTAATTTTACTTGCTCCCTTCTGGTTCTAACCCTGCAGCTTCTATCTTGTTTACTACCTGAATCCTCCCTGTGGCCAGCACCATACGTCGTAGAACACTGTGCCCAGTTCCCCTGTCCACGGTCTGGTATTCTGACCCTGAACCTCAAACTGGGGACTGAGGCCTGCTATTGGCTAACTGCTTGCCAAGTGGACTATCTACACCTGGATGCCCTTTTGCTATGCTGCTTCAAATGGCGGGGATGTCCCCAGACCAAGCCTTCCCAACCTGTCCCATTCTTCTGTGCTGTGGTTGACTAGGCCATGCCCCACCTCATGTGAACAGAAGAAATGCCACAGATCCTCAGCAAAGAGTGGGCAGCAGGAAATATTAACGAGAGGCTAACTGAAAAAGCTACCTCTGAGTTTCCCTTCATAGCATAGTTCCATTAGTTCAGTTCACATGTAAATTACCAAAGTACCAGGCATAACCACAATTAAACCCAACTACAGAAGCACAGTCAGGCACAGACGAAGTAAATTGGGAATGTCCATGCCATTGTGTCCATCCATCTTCTGGTGTAGATAACAGCAGAGGGTGATTACATGCAATAAGTAAGGAAAGAAGAAGCAAATACATCAAGGAAACCAAGCAAAAATCACAGGTTGTCTGGAAAAAAGAACAAACAGTTCTTGAGAGAATGCTACAATAAAGCTTAAACTGTGAGATGATGAAGATTCCCATGACCATGTAATAGTTTGCCTTTGATGAAAGGCTAGCACTAATGGCCAGTGGGACGGTGACATGTTAGAGCTGAAGTGGAGAAATGAATGATCATCATGTTTTTCTAGTTGCTAACAGCACCACAGTATGCCCGCATTACCCAGGTCATTATTCTTTGTGATGGCAGCTGCCACCCTTGTTCGTGGCCCTTGCTTGGTAAACTGATATCCAAATTTGAGGATCCTTGAATTCTCCTCGAGCATCTGGGCAATTTCCATCTCTACGGCTGTTCCCAATTGCTGTCTCTGGTTGCAGGTGCAGGTACATACATAGGATGACCAAGAAGAATGAGAAAACAGTTACTCGTGTGGAAAAGATACGTGGCTACTTGTTGGACAACAAACAAACAAAACAAAGAGCCAAAAGCCTCCAAATGAATGGGAAAAAGTCACTTGAGATGTTTTCTTCCACGCAGTCATTTGCTCCTTGTCTAGAGGCAAAACCCGACAGACAGATAGCCAAATCAGCTGAGAGGACTAAGCCAATTATTTATGAAGGAAAAGATGATTCCAGATGTAAAGTGAAAGCAAAACCAGTATTTGGTGTTTCCAATTTACCCGTGTTTATGGTTTAAACCAGTGGTTGGCAAACTGCGGCTCGCGAGCCACATGCAGCTCTTTGGCTCCTTGAGTGTGGCTCTTCCACAAAATACCACGGCCTGGGCGAGTCTATTTTGAAGAAGTGGCGTTAGAAGAAGTTTAAGTTTAAAAAATTTGGCTCTCAAAAGAAATTTCAATCGTTGTACTGTTGATATTTGGCTCTGTTGACTAATGAGTTTGCTGACCACTGGTTTAAACAAAGGGTGTTTTTAAATAGGAAAATTGTCTTATAGCAATCAATCCAATTACTGAATTTCTATTCTGGGATCCATATCCAAAAATAATTAAAGATAATCAATTAATGAGCTGTTCTCTCTCAGCAGAGTCTCACTAGGAGATCCCCAAGAGGCTTCACCACAGTCAAGTGAGTTATCACACACTTGAAGCGGTTACTGGACTACAGAAAAGTAATCACGTTTCTTTATGTTTGTAAAAAGAGATATTTTGCTTGTCTTTTAAGGTGAGACATAGAGTAATAAAAACATTAAAAGTAGATTTTTAAAAATGGCAGCATGTAAAAATAAGAATTTAAAATTAAATTTAAGGGACACAGTATATTTTTTCATAATATATTCACTAAATATTTTTAAGTAAAAAGGACAGGCTTGTTTAGAAAAAGCAAACAATAAAGTGTATCCTATATAATAAAGCGGTAATATGCAAATTGATCCTCAGGCCCTTGCATCACAAGATGGCCACCCCCACGTCATCACAAGATGGCTGCCTCCATGTTGTCTCAAATTGGCTGCCCCCACATTATCACAAGATGGCCGACAGGGGAGGGCAGTTGGGAGTGACCAGGCCTGCAGGGGAGGGCAGTTGGGGGGGACCAGGCCTGCAGGGGAGGACAATTGGGGGTGACCAGGCCTGCAGGGGAGGGCAGTTAGGGGTGCTTGGGCCGGCAGGGGAGCAGTTAGGTGTCAATCAGGTCAGCAAGGGAGCAGTTAGGGGGCAATGAGGCTGGCAGGCAGAAGTGGTTAGGGGAAATCAGGCAGGCAGGCAGGCAGGCAGGCAGGCGAGCTGTTAGGAGCCAGCAGTCCCGGATTATGAGAGGGATGTCCGGCTGCCAGTTTAGGCCATGTGGGTTCGGGCCTAAACCAGCAGCTGGACATCCCCCAAGGGGTCCCAGATTGGGACCCTCCCCAGTGCACGAATTTTGTGCACCAGGCCTCTAGTAAAATATAAAAGCTCCCTTCCCCTAATATTCCCATTGCCCACAGAGAAAGCCAGTTTGGTATATAGTATGTAGTCTTAAACATTTTCTATGCATTCACATGTCTATGTAATCTTATGTACACCTATTTTTTTTTTTCACAGAAATGGATTCTAGTAGCAAATTGTTCTGAAAGATGTTTTTCTTTTAAGATTAATAACACCTTTTCATGTAGGTAAATACATGTTTATCTCATTGGACAGCTGCCCAGCATTCCACTGTAGTAATGCATCATAATGTCTGCAGCTAGGTCCTAATGACTGTTCGTTATATCGCTTTCCATTTCTACTATTGCAAACCTTGCTGCAGGGACCTTCCCGTGCACACACAGTATATCCTGGGGCATTTCTGCAAGTGTGCCTGGGAGGCAAATTTCAGCAGGATCCAGGTGTAAGCATGTTTTAATTTTTGACATATTACTGACTTATCCTCAAAGGCTATGGCAATTTTTACACTTGCTAACTGTGTTTGAGTTACTGTTTTCCTTACCCTAACCAACATGGGATGTTACCAATCTTTTCATCCCTGTCAATCCAATAAGTGAAACTTATATTTTACTTATATATATTTAATTTCTTTAATTTGCTTTTCTCAAATTATGAATAAGAACAATTAATTTTCTCATACATTTGTATGTCTTTTTTTTTTTTTTTTTTAACTAACAATCTCTGTAATTTGCCCATTTTTCCTGGGCTTTTTTTTTTTTTTAAAGGCTTGTAAATTTCTTATATATTAGGAAATTAGCTCTTTGTCAAATTTGCTGAAAATACTTTGTTCAGTTTCTTTCTTTTTTTTTTTTAAATATATTTTATTGATATTTTACAGAGAGGAAGGGAGAGGGATAGAGAGTTAGAAACATCGATGAGAGAGAAACATCGATCAGCTGCCTCCTGCACACCTCCTACTGGGGATGTGCCCGCAACCAAGGTACATGCCCTTGACCGGAATCGAACCTGGGACCCTTCAGTCCGCAGGCTGACGCTCTATCCACTGAGCCAAACCGGTTTTGGCAGTTTCTTTCTTTTTTTGATTACTTAAAGACATTTTTTTCCCGTTCATATGGTCAAATTTATCAATCTAGATTTTATGTCATGTTTAGAAAGTCTCCACTCCTGATATTTTCCACTTGTTTTATGATTTTGCATATTGTAATATTTAAATCTTATTTCATCTGAAATGAATTTTAATATAAGAATTAAAATACACCTTAGCCAATTTGGCTCAGTGTATAGTGTTAGCCTACAGACTGAAGGGTCCTGGGTTCGATTCCGGTCAAAGGCACATGCCTGGGTTGCAGGCTTGATCCCTAGTAGGAGGCGTGCAGGAGGCAGCCAATCAATGATTCTGTCTCATCATTGATGTTTCTATCTATCTGTCTCTCTTCCTTCCTCTCTGAAATCAATAAAAGTATGTTTAAAAAGGAATTAAAATAGAACAACTTTATTTTGTTCCAAAATGGATTCTAGTAGCAAATTTTCCCACCATCTTTTACTTCATTTTTCTTCCATGATTTGAAATACCTCTTTGTTGCAAAATTCTTAGGTATACTTGAGTGTTTCTGGACTCTATTACCCTGCCACTCTATTTCTGTGCCAGTATTATGCAATTGGATTGCTTTAATACCTTTTAAATTTGGAAATTTTAAGTATGGGGTAGATGAAGGATAAAAGTTTATGGAGAAAAAACAAAACAAAATAAAACAAACCAACAAACAAAAAGTTTATGGACAAAGTTTTTGTGTCCTTTGCTCTTTATCTTTCTTTTCATCTAACAACCTGTCAAATGAGTCTCCTGCCAAGATATTAACAAAATGTGGTACTTCCAGTAAGACAACAGTTTTGGGAGTCACAGGGCGGAGTCAGCATTCTAAGCAATGCGGATCTATGGGAGGGAGGAGCAGCAATAAAGAGATACTGACCTCAGTATCATGAGCAACTTGATCTCATGACACACTTTCGAACAATGGGACTGTATTAAGGACTGAGATCCACCTCAGTTCGGGGCTGCCACAGTTAGGCCTTCTGCCCCTGGAATGGGTCAAAGTGGTGCTATCCAAGGGCAGCAGGAGCTCATGGTGGACGTGGCTGACTGAGAGGGGTAATATAAAAGTCCCTTTACTTCTCCTTACAAATCTCAAGCATTTGGAGTCCAGCACGTGGATAACTTGGAGGATGGCGTGTTGATATAAAGGATGTAGGAGCTGAAAATGATGTTGGGGGGCATGTAAAAGAGGGGGAGAAAGAAATATAATATAGGGCATCTTTCTTTCTCAGCCTGAGTTGTTTTTTTGTTTTTTGAGGTCTTCTGTGTTGTATAAACCCAGGACACTAAATGAGCACCAGAATTTCTTATAATTTGGATAGTATGTTTCTTTTTATTAAGTCACTAAATACAAAGAAAAAAAGAAACAAAAGTTTAAGCATACATTTCTTCAGATCACCTTTTGTTTTTCTTTATTTTTATTAATGTCTTTTTAAAAATTGATTCTGAGAGAGAGAGAGGAAAAGAGAGGGAGAGAGAGAGAAACATCAATTGGTTGTCTCCTGCATGTACACTGGGGATTGAGCCTGCAACCTGGGCATGTGCCCTTACCAGGAATCAAACCAGTGACCTTTTGGTGCAGGGGATGATGCTCAACCAACTGAGCCACACTGGCCAGGGCACTGTCTGTTTTTCTTTAAGTAACCTCTTTTCACTACTCCAATTTATTTATTCATGATTATGCATTACCGATTGTTCTCACAGGGCACCTGATTAAGTCATTACGTATTTAGCTGGAACCCACACGGTGCGGGGTTCTCAGCAGGCCTCCATTCTGGTGCAGTTTCCTGCTGCAATGATATTAATTGGTTCTCAGCTGCTGGCCCTGCCTGAGGAAACTGTCTTAGAGATTAGTTTATTTCAAACCCTTCCTTAGACAGAGGAGGAAACGGAGATTTACTTCTATCAGTCTGTGAGTCAGTGAACAAAACTGTGGCTGGAAATCAAGGTTTGTTTATGAATTTCCTCATTCTTAAAATAAAGCAAAACATTTTTCCAGTTGTTCTAGAACTTAATCCTCTTCTTGTCACGAATAAAGAGAAGTCATTTCAGAGGTATACTGGGGGACTAAAGTTGAAAAATTACACAAATCCATGCCTAGATGACTGAGGAGGGGTGGTGAGGATGATACTTTAGATGGGATTTATTTATTTATTTGTTTGTTTCATTTTTGTTAATCTTCATCTGAGGATATTTTTTCCCATTAATTTTTACAGAGAGTGAAAGGGAGAGTGAGGAAAAGAGAGAAAGGGGGAGAGAGAGGAATGGAGGAAAGAGAGAGAAAGACAGAGAGCAAAAGAGAAACATTCATGTGAGAGAGACCTATCGATTAGTTGCCTCCTGCACATGCCCTGACTGGGGCGGGGATCGAACCTGCAACCCAGGTACCTGCCCTTGACCGGGAATCAAACCCGAGAACTTTCGGTATTTGGGCTGACATTCTAACTTCTGAGCCACACCAGCCAGGGCTTATTATTTTTTAAAAATTTTTTTATTGATTTCAGAGAGAGAGAGAGGAAGGGAGAGTGAGAGACATCAATTGGCTGCCTCCTGCATGCTCCCTACTGAATCTAGAGGAGATTTAAGAGAGACTGTATTTTAGGGTCTTCTTCACATGCATTAGAAAAAACTGCTCTATTCTAAATTTTCAGGATTTCAGCTCACTCACTACATATAAGGTTGTCAGGTTTAGCAAATAAAAATACACAACACCCAGTTAAATTTGAATTTCAATAAATAACAAATAAATGATTTAGTATAAGTATGTTCCATGATATATTTGGGATATAGTTATACTAAAAATTAATTGTTGCTATCTGAAATTCAAGTTAACTGTATTTTATCTGGCAACCCTAATTAGATGGTATTTTACAAGGAACTAGGAACAGAGTATCTAGAACCTTATTTCAGATACTGGGTTTCACTATGGCCTAAGCCAACACAAGAAGTTAAATATACTTTGGGATAAAGTGTCCACTTCTGTCTTAGATCTCCTGGGAATATTTACTAAGAGAGCTCAACTTCTTCCTGGTACTACTCTAGTTGATAAATATCCCTGAGCTATCACTTCTTTTCCTTTGGCATTTTTCTCACTTGTGTTCCTGCTCTCCTGCTTCCTGATGACCTTTAATTTACTAGCAGCTGGACACACACCAACATACACAGCATCAGCTTCCCCTGAATGTGTCTGGTCTTCCCCTGGGCGTCCCTCCACACCTGTGCATTTGGAAAGCTGTTTTGGTGATGCATCCCTTCTGGGGATGGTGAGGAAGTCTGCCTGTTTCCTGGTGGGGTTCCCACTCCCCTAATAACGAGCCTCGGGAGGAGTACAGGGCTGAACAGTCCTATTGATCTGGTCAGCAAAAAACAGAGTAGAGCTGTCCATGGAACCTGCCTCCAGGCTTAGGCAAAAGTCTTGAGTAGGCCCAGCCGGCACGGCTCAGTGGTTGAGCATCGGCCTATGAACCAGGAGGTCACGATTCCATTCCCGGTCAGGGCACATGCCCGGGTTGCAGGCCGAATCCCCAGTGTAGGGCATGCAGGAGGCAGCTGATCAATGATTCTCTCTCATCATTGATGTTTCTATCTCTCTCTCCTTCTCCTTTCCTCTCTGAAATCAATAAAAATATATTGAAGAAGAAAAAAAAAAGTCCTGGGTAGGATCCTGGGGCTTTATCAGATCTTAGAGGGTCTAGACCAGGAAATTTCCCAGATATGCAGGGGGTACTCTCAACAGGCACTTCCCTCAATGTCTCTCCCCACACCCCACAAGAGAATGCTCGTAGTACAAGCCTCCTTGCTCTCTCCTCTTTCAGTTCCATTCCGGGGCCCTTTCTTCCTACTGTACAGTGTCTAGACCCCTCAGATTCACTGAATCCCACTGTAGACACTTCCCTGTGGCAAAGGAGCAGGGTTACACGCCAAGAACTGAGACTTGCTCCCTGTGAGCTGGAGCCAGCTGAAGCAGCAGAGCAAGTCTGGAGGCAGGGCAGGCAGGCTGATGGGGAAAGAGAGGTCTTCAGGGGACAGGAAGTGGTGGCTTCAGGGAAAAACAACTTGCTTTGGCTGGTAATGGGAACCTGAGAAACTCTGTGACAGAGCTGAGATTATGACCGCACTGTGGGTGAGTCCGATGCTACTCTAAGCCAGGCCATCTTCTAGAACACAAAGTCCTTTATTTATTTATTTAAAAATATTTTTATTGATTTCAGAGAGGAAGGGAGAGAGAGAGAGAGATAGAAACATCAGTGATGAGAGAGAATCATTGATTGGCTGCCTCTTGCACACCCCACACTGGGGATCGAGTCTGCAACCTGGGCATGTGTCCTGACCAGGAATCAAACTGTGACCTGCCCTGGTTCATAGATCGATGCTCAACCACTGAGCCATGCCGGCCGGACATAGAACCCAAAGTTCTTTAAATGGGCTCTGTGGCCAGCACCAGACTGCAGGAGCCGGCTCTACTCTTTCAGCTCTGGGAACCTCCATCCAGGGACAGGAAGTCTGGCTCTGGGAGTGGCCACACTGTAGCCATAGTCCCATTGACAGGCAACAGCAAGGCTGGGGCAGGCATGGGTTGAGATTCCTGCTGAGAGGCCACAGTGATGACGGCTGAACAAAGCAGCTGTCATACCTCTGCCCTCACCTGCTCTTTCTCCTCTAGGCCTGACCAGCCCAGGGCTGGGGGCTAGCTGGTTCTTTATAGCTCAGGTTGCCCCACTGTGCAATGCTTAATTAGGAACATGCTCTCCCCTCCTCCCTCACAGGCCTGCAGCTTTTATAATGTATAGGAAAGCCAGAACATAAAATCGAGCAACAGAATTTTGTCTTTTAACTCACTCCATTGTGGCGTACCTTTCACATGCAGCCTGTGGGTCAGCTTACCTGGTTGTCGATCTTGATTTCTGTCAAGGTGTCATTTTCTCTTAGTGCCTCTACCAGGGCCAGGATTCCAGCTCCAGTTATAAAATTGGATTCTATGTTTAGACTTTTCAAGGTCTTGTTCACTTTCAGCATATCTGCAAAAGCCTTATTATTCAAAAAGGAAATAACCATTAGGGTTTCTAAAGATTTATTTCCTGAACTCCCCACCCCCAAATTAAATGAGTCTTTTTTACAGTACTTAAAAACTTAGTTAAATCATACTTTCACCTCAAAGCAAAAAGATAATTTAAAACTCAAAAAATTGGAGAAACCAAGATGGTGGCATAGGTAAGCACCTAAACTGCTGCCTCGCACAACAATTTCAAAACTACAACTAAAAGACAGAACGGACACCATCCAGAACCACAGGAAAGCTGGCTGAGTGAAAATTCTACAACTAGAAGGAAAGAGAAAAGCTCACAGAGAATTGGAGGTACGGCAAAGGGTCTTTGTGCGCGCAGAGAGGAAGGGCGGCTGAGAGCCTGGCTGACTTTCTCTGGTGGAAGGGGGAAGGAAGCCCCCGACCGCACTGAACCCCAGTTCTGACTGCACTGAACCCCAGTTCCAGGCGAGCCCCTGGGGACCCATGCTCTTGTGGGGGGAGTCTGGACTCTCGGGCAGAGACTCAGGAGCTGGGGAAGGCAGAAGTCTGAAGGCGCGCGCGTGCCAGTGCGCACAAAGGCTGCGGAGGTTGCCACAGGCTTTCCCTAGTGGAAGGGAGTCAGAGGCTCCTGACTGCACTGAGCCCCAGTTCTGACTGCAGTGAACCCCAGTTCCAGGCGAGCCCCTGGGGACCCACGCTCTTGTGGGGGGAGTCTGGACTCTCGGGCGAAGACTCGGGAGCCGGGGAAGGCAGAGGTCTGAAGGCGCGCATGTGCGCGCAAGGGCAAGGCTGACGAGAAGCCAAGACTGAGACTCCACCCCATCCAAGCTGAGCACAGAGGCTATTGCAATTTGGCAAGTCTAATCCTATAAGGCTGTCTCCAGCACCGAACTTCTCCCAGCATAGACACAGCTGATCCTTACAGCCAACTGGCCTGGAGGTCAATTCTTCCCAGTGATACCAACAACAATCAAGACTTAATTACAACAAGGCTGTACACACAGTCCACAAAGGGGTGCACCAAGAGTGTCCACCTCAGGTTAACTGGGGAGGTAGACCCACTGGGCCATATTGGAAACCTAGCACACAAATCTACCTTACCAACTCAGGGAAGCAGTGAAAATGCGGGGTCAAAGAATCAGATCACAAACGAAAGAAATGGAGGAAAACAAACGACTGGATATAGAATTCAAAACCACGGTTATAAGGCTTTTCAAGAATATCCTGAAAAGGCTGATAAATATAACGAGACCCTCGAAGATATGAAAAAGGACCAACTAGAAATTAAACATACACTGACTGAAATAAAATATATTATACAGAGACCCAAAAACAGACTAGAGGAACACAAAAATCAAGTCAAAGAACTGAAATACAAAGAAGCAAAAAACACTCAACCAAAAAAGCAAAAAGCAAAAAAAAACATCCAAAAAGTTGAAGATAGTGTAAGAAGACTCTGGGACAACTTCAAGCGTACCAACATCAGAATTATGGGGGTGCCAGAAGAAGAGAGAGAGCAAGATACTGAAAACCTATTTGAAGAAATAATGACCGAAAACTTCCCCCACCTGGTGAAAGAAATAGACTTACAAGTCCAGGAAGCCCACAGAACCCCAAACAAAAGGAATCCAAAGAGGACCACACCAAGACACATCATAATTAAAATGCCAAGAGCAAAAGACAAAGAGAGAATATTAAAAGCAGCAAGAGAAAAACAGTTAGTTACCTACAAGGGAGCACCCATACGACTGTCAGCTGATTTCTCAACAGAAATTATGCAGGCCAGACGGGAGTGGCAAGAAATTTTCAATGTGATGAATAGCAAGAACCTACAACCAAGATTACTCTACCCAGCAAAGCTATCATTCAGAATTGAAGGGCAGATAAAGAGCTTCACAGATAAGAAAAAGCTGAA
This sequence comes from Plecotus auritus, assembly GCF_963455305.1. Lineage (NCBI taxonomy): Eukaryota > Metazoa > Chordata > Mammalia > Chiroptera > Vespertilionidae > Plecotus > Plecotus auritus. Next base: position 62,514,676 of record NC_137770.1, read on the forward strand.
GGAGTTCACCACCACCAAACCAGTATTATATGAAATGCTGAAAGGTATTCTTAAAGAAGAGGAAGAAGAAAAAAGTAAAGAGAAAAATTATGAACAACAAATACATGTCTATCAACAAGTGAACCTAAAAATCAAGTGAATTAAAAACCTGAGGAACAGAATAATCTGGTGAATATAATAGAATCAGGGGCATAGAAAGGGAGTGTACTGATAATTCTCAGGGGGAAATGGGTATGGGGGGTGCAGGAAGAGACTGGACAAAAATCATACACCTATGGATGAGGACAGTGGGGGGGAGGTAAGGGCAGAAGGTGGGGTGGGAACCGGGTGGAGGGGAGCTATGGGGGGAAAAAGGAGAAACAATTGTAATAATCTTAATAAAGATTTATTAAAATTAAAAAAAATAAATAAAATAAAACTCAAAAAATTGTTCAGTCCAGCAGCCCACACTTATGAATTTTATATATCTGCAAAACTAAAAAAAAAAAAAAGATACTGACATAGGATTACAACTTTGCTTTGTTGAGTAAAGACATAAAGAAACAAAAACAAGCCCTGACTGGTTTGGCTCAGTGGATAGAGCGTCAGCCTGCGAACTCAAGGGTCCTGGGTTCGATTCTGGTCAAGGGCATGTACCTTGGTTGCGGGCACATACCCAGTAGGGAGTGTGCAGGAGGCAGCTGATGGATGTTTCTCTCTCATCGATGTTTCTAACTCTCTCTCCCTCTCTCCCTTCCTCTCTGTAAAAAATCAATAAAATATATTTTAAAAAAAAGAAACAAAAACAAAACACCCCACTGCCATCTGTTATCACCATCAATGTTATTTTTGAGAAAAGGCAGTTTAACATAAGGAAATACATACAAAGGATTTAATTTCAGAATTATTTAATTTTCCCCTTCTTATATGAATGGATTAAAAGAAAACCTTTACTACTGACTAGCATTAGACACTACTGATTTGGTCATATCATTTCAGGTCATCCAGAAACCAGAACTCCTCAGATAACTCTTGGAACAAAGTCATCACTCAGAGCAGCAAACCCACTAGAGATGCCCAGTTCAAGCCTGCAGCCTGCATACATGCACCTGCTTGCTCCCCTTGCTCCCCAAGTTTTCCCTTCATGAGGAAAAGATATAACTTTTAAGCGACTAGAACCCTCACAGAGCATGAAATAAAAAAAAAAAAAAAAAAAAAAGAGGGCCATTATCTTGAAGAATTGCTAAAATACAGAAAACAGAAAGACTGACGGAGAAATTAGCACACAACTGCCTAAGATGCCAGAGGTAAGTCCGTGCGGGGCATTTCATTAAAGAACTGCTTTAGGCCCTGGACCGTGTGGCTCACTGGGTTGGAGCATTGTCCTGTACATTGAAAGTTCCGGGGTTCAATTCCCAGTCAGGGCACATTCCTAGGTTTTGGTTTGTTCCCAGTTTGGGCACACGTGAGAGGCAACCGATTGGTGTTTCTCTCTCTCTCTCTTTCTTAAAATAAAAAAAGTACCTTAGGAACAGATGGGACAACTAGAGCATATGGAGAACACACCACCCCTCCCTGTGGTTTCCCAGAAAAGGAGTACCTGCCAGCACAACTATCAGTGAACTATCAGTGAAAAGTCTCCTGGGAAGAGCCTCTAGCAAGGGTGCTAGGACCTGAGAGAGAAGCAGTGCAGAAACTGAGGCACCTCCAGACCATCACCAGATATGATATGGATGAAAGGAAGGAAGAGGCAACTATTGCCCAGGAATGAAATATACAGAAATCTACTCTTGCAGATGAAGCCCTCCTAAGGGCAGCACTGGTGGGGGGCCCCTGGCTGCCTGCTGGCTCCTCATTCACTCACTACAGAGAAGGTTGCCAGTCAATTCACCTGCCTGCTTACAAAAGCATTCATTCATTCATTCATTCATTCATTCATTCATTCATTCAAAAAAAGGCTACTATGTTCCAGCAGTAGAGAAAACAAAAATTCCTACTCTAGTGAGCTTATATTTGAGGAGGGCAGAATCAAAATTAATTAACAAAATATGCAGCTGTCATGTGGTGAATCAGAGGAAATGATCCTGGCTTACCCAAGTCAAACTTGCTCTCTATTCAGAAATATGAACGGGCAACCAGTGATTGCCAGATATGTGACAAAAACCAACATAAAAGAGAGAAGTGTTAGCAGATATTAATGTTAAGAAATGTTAAGAGAAGATCAATATTTATCCAACAGGAGTTTCAGAAGGACAATAACAAAAAAGAAGAGAAAGCAAAAAACTACAAAATAATAGGAAAAAATTTCCCAGAGTTGAAGAAAGCTACGTCTTTTTTTGTTGTTGTTAATTCTCACTGAGGATATTGATTTCCATTGATTTTTTTTTAGGGAGAGTGTAAGAGAGAGGAAAAGACAGAGAGAAACATCGATGTTAGAGAAACACATCGACTGGTTGCTTCCTGCACGAGCTCCCACCAGGGCCCAGGCTGGGGAGGAGCCTGCAACCAAGGTATGTGCCCTCGACTGGAATCGAACCCGGGACCCAAACTGGCTAGGGCAGCTACAAGTCTTTATCTGAAAGGACCTACTAAGGCTCAGAGGAATGAATAAAAGGCATATACAAGTGCAATTTCAGAACTCCAAGGAGAGAGTCCTCAAAGTTTCTAGCAAGAAAAAATAAAGTTAGCCCTAGCTGTTTGGCTCAGTGGATAGAGAGTCAGCCTGTGGACCAAAGGATCCCAGGTTCGATTCTGGTCAAGGGCACATGCCCGGGGTTGCAGGCTGGATCCCCAGTAGGGGGCGTGCAGGAGGCAGCCAATCAATGATTCTCTCTCATCATTGATGTTTCTAACTCTCCCTCTCCCTTCCTCTCTGAAATAAATAAAAATATATTTAAAAAAAAAGAAAAAATAAGTTACATGGAAAAAAGAGTCACTCAATTTCAAGGCACTTGAGAATTGTACGTGCTAAGGATAAGTTTTAAATTTTGGAGTCAATCCATATACATAACATAAAATATGACATAAAGCCGCTGGTATAGCTCAGTGGTTAAGCATCGATCTATGAACCAGAAGGTCACAGTTCGACTCCTGGTCCGGGCACATGCCCAGGTTGCGGGCTCGATCCCCAGTGGGGGTGTGCAGGAGGCAGCCGATCAATGATTCTCTCTCATCATTGATGTTTGTATCTCCCTCTCCCTTCCTCTCTGAAATCAATAAAAATATATTTTAAAAGTATGATATAAAATGTATAAAGCTCTAATGTGTGAAGATAATAAAACAACTACAATTTAGTGATAGAAGAGGAAGGAGGGATGGAAGGTAGAGTGAGTTCAGCAATGCCCTCATCTTTTCTAATGGAAGATAAAAAATTATCTAAGATGGCAAATTAAAAATAAAAATGTATGTATACTAGTGTTTTTCTACTGTGATTGCATATTAGAATGACCTGGAAGCCTTAAAAATATACCAATGCTTGGGCCCCAACCCAGAATAATGAAATCAGAACCTGGTGGCCTTGATAGCTACATTTTTAAATTGTTGACAGAACAACAGATGTCCCCATCTCACCCCCCCACCGCTTTGCCCCCCTCCACCCAACCCCCATCCCACCATAGGCCTTCATCACACTATTGTCTGTGTCCATGGATGGATAGCTGCATTTTTGAAAAGCTCCCCAGGTGACTAACATTCAGCCAGGATTGACAGACACTTTAATTAAAGTTATAAAGACAACAACTAGAAGAATGAAAAACAAACCAACAGTGATTATTCTGGGGAACAGAACAAGGAACGTCTAAACTATTTAAATTGTTTTTATGGAGGAAGAAACAGGAAGAATGGAGAAGGAATCCAACTTGGGGGTTTCTCAGGCTCTGCACTGTGGACATTTGAGGCAGGGAATTCCTTGTTGTGGGGGGATGTCTTATGTACTGTAAAAGGCTTAGCAGTCTCTGAGACCCACTAAATGCCAACAGTACCTCCTCCCACCCCCCGCCCCCCCCGCCCCAGTAATGACAACCAAAATTATCTGCAGACACTGCCAAATGTCTCTGGAGGGCAAAACTGCCCTGAGTTGAGAACCACTGGACTAGAAGAATAATCCTGTGTATTAGTCAGGCAGTTGCTTGACCTAAAAAGCAAGTACAAAGATTTGGACGGACATGATTGTATACCGTGTAAATCAAAGTGCCAGGTGTTTAATTAGAATTAAATGTACACATTTTAATTAGAGCACCAGAGGGAATGCATCAGGCCTTTCCTTATGGATGCTTCAAGCTTTGAGATTTACTTTCATTATTAGAATAACAAAATGTCAGAGCAATTACGCCTTTATAGAAAAGCTGCAGGACCTCCTGGCAAGCAGCCAGACCTTGCCAATTTCTTTAAACTTGAGAAAACACTTTTCTCATACTGAACAAAACAGGGGAGACCCAGCCAAACATAACCCTGGGCAGTAGGCCCAAGTTCATTTAAGTTCAGCAAATATTTGAGCATCTATTACATGTGCTGGGGATGATAACATTAGTAAAACAAAGACTACATTTCTTAAATATTATAGAAATAATTAGGGTAAAAATACATCTTTAAAGAGAAGGCCCTGCTTTCTGTACTTTACAGTGCTGTATGAAAATGCAGTTTTCTGCAATGTCTACATCTGTGTCATCCAAATGGTAGCCATCAGACACGCAGCTGTGGAGGCCTTGAAAAATGGCTGGTCTGAATGGAGACGTGCTATAAATGTAAAACGCACAAAGATGTATATGAAAACAATAAGGTAAAATACCTCATTATATTTCCAACTTGTATTTTGAAATTTTGAATATATTGGTTTAAATAAAATATATTATTAAAGTTAAAATTAATTTCATTATTTCTTTTGTTGTTTTTGTTTGTGTTTTTTGTTGTTGTTGTTATTAATCTTCACCTGAGGATATTTCTTCCATTGCTTTTCAGAGAGTGGAAGTGAGGGAGGGAGTAAGGGGAGGGGAGAGAAAGAGCGAGAAAGAGAAAGAAACATCAATGTGAGAGAGACACATCCATTGGTTGCCTCCTGCACATGCCCCAACTGGGACCAGGAATCGAACCTGGGACCCTTCGGTGCGAAGGCCAACACTCTAACCATTGAGCAACACCACCCAGGGCTCTTTTTGTTTTTTAATGTGGCTACTGGAAAACTGAAAATTATGCATATGGCTTACATTTGTGGCTGCCATTTTGTTTTGATTGTACAGTGCCGTAATAAACTCTTGACTTTTCTGGGGCATCATTGTTAATAATAATATCATTTTTTACATATTTGGGTCTTTTCTCTACACTGGCATTCAGTGATGGCAAGTTCCGTCAATACTCACTTCTATAGTTGTGGTCATATGGAAGTACTTGGCACATGGTGAACTAAACTTAATTACAGGTCACTAAATTCACTTCCTGGCTTGACCACATGCTTAATCTTAGTTAAGTTACTCAGCCTCTCTGAGCCTCAGTTGCCTCATCTATAAAATGGGGATAATGCAATCTTACACACACATTGTTTGTCTACATTCGCAATGATCTCACAAGTGCCTTGTTGAATCAAGTTTTGAACCTTACATAGAAAAGTGTCGTGAAGCTCTCTGCTTTAATGCTGATTTTTACTTCTCAACAGTGAGGCGTTCAGTCATAAACACAGACGGAAGATGTCTGTTGCCTGCGGGGTAACGAACCAATTTTCAAACTATACAAAGGCTCTTTCCTGACAATGGCATAACTGAAAGGGGAATCATCTAGGGCAGCGGTCGCCAACCTTTCGGACCTCACGGACCACCAGTGGTCCATGCACCACCCGTTGGCAACCACTAATCTAGGGGCAACCAGGTGAGAGCTGGGCCATCTTGGCATAAAGCCAAAAAGTCTTTTCTCTTCACACCCTGAAGGATAGCAATTCTTCCTCACAATTGTATGGTATGCTGGTCATACAGTGTGCATTCAACACATAGTTGTTGCATTAAAAACAGTATCAAAGAAATTACTATATTTGGAATTTACTTAGTTCAGTTAGAAAGCTATCTATTTGATCTGAGTAGGTTAGATTATTTATTAGTAGTGTTGATAACGGATTAGAAATTATTCCCATTCCTGCCATTTTATTCTAAACTAGTGACCCAGTGCACAGATTCGTGCACATTGAAAGGAAATTAATTAGAAGGTGGCCGGCGCAAGAAGGACTGGACACGCCCTGGAGCCAACCTCCCGCGGTCCCTCCCTGGCCAGCTGCACCTGGGGCAGCGCCCCGGCTTGAAGGGCATCTGCAGAGTGAGTGGGGTCCCTCCAGCAGGTGGGGTCCCTCAGCCTGGCCTGTGGGAATGGGGCTGAAACCAGCTCTCTGACATCCCCCAAGGGGTCCCAGATTGGGAGAGGGCGGTTCTCCGGTGATGCACCCTGGAATAGGGCTCCTTCCTCTCTGGTTCCGGGGTGCGTCACCTGAGAACCACTGCTGCCAAGTCACTGCAGCTCAGTAACTCCTGCATTGAGCGTCTACCCCCTGGTGGTCAGTGTGTGTCATAGCTACGGGTTGGAGCGTCTGCCCCCTGGTGGTCATTGTGCATCATAGCTACTGGTCGGATGGTCACTTAGCCTTTTACATATATATATAATATATCAAGTAGGAGTGACAAGTTATTTCTTTGTTCATGATCTCTTTAGTCACTTACATACAAAATTCACTGTGAATATTTTTGCTTTATTGAAAACAAATCTAAACGGCAGAGATTACATAAAATTATATACAGATAAGAATCCTTAAATTGTTAGTTTCATTTTACCAATGAGCTAGCTGTGCTCTTTTTCTAATTTAATGGTAGGTTTTAAATTCAAAACTGCTCTCAACTTACAAATTTAGATAATAATTTCTGGTGAAAATATCAATTTTTCAGCTTAGTGCTTATGTAATCATGGAAATAGTCTCTACTGCTGAGAGGCTGGAGGGCACACTCATTCACTCATTTATCAAGTGTTTTTCAAACATCTATCCTGTGCCAGCACCGAAACTTTCACATTGTCTGTTTTTAATGGTATTTCAGATCTTCCAAAAGACCTGTTACTTTAAATCACGTCATCAAGTAAAGAAAACTTCTGATTTCCTAGCTGAGCATTAGATGCTGTAGAACCACAGGGAGATACTCAGGCTCCTGATAACTGACATATTTTAGCAAATGTCTGAGTGAGGCATTGTGTGTAAGTACAGCATAGCTTGATGGTTAAGCATCCTCGTTGAGGAACCAAAAAGGCCTGGTGGGGAACCCTGGCTCTACTGCCTACTGGCTGAGTCACCTTAGAAAAGTTAGTTCACCTCTCTGAGCCTCAGATTGCTCATTTGTCAAAGTGGGAACTAATAATAGTACATACCTGATAATAATATAGTGGGGGATTAGGTGAGGTGACGTGTGTACAGTATAGAGATCAGTGCTAGAATTTACTAATTGCTCAAGAAACGTTAGCTATTAATAGGAGGGATAACACTGATGATGGCGATTGTAGTAGTAGTTAATTGGATCAAGGGGTTCCTTGTTTAGCTGAATTATCTAATGTGCATAGAAGGAACAGGGGTTTGGTTTTTTATTTTCATATTCTGGTTAACAATATCAAACACAAAATGTTTCAAGGTTTGGTTGTTAAAATATTTTTGAAACATACTAATGCATTTTAAAGATTAAAATGAAATATACTTTAACATTTTTATATGTGCCAAGTTCCTGTAAGATTTGGGGTCTTATGATTGTGACAGAATGTTATTACAGATGCAAAAGTTTCAGAAAATTTGTACTAAGCCCAGAACAAAAATCTAGATATTTGTTTAGCTAAATGCCTCATCTAATCCTGTTTCTTTCCCCTAAAAAGTGCATTGCTAACAAAATTCTACTTAATTCAAAGTGCCTGACAACTGGGTCTTGTTTTATTGTCTCATTATAACTTATTTTGTTTATTAACTGTGTCGAAAATAAATTTACCAGATCTAAAAATTGTTAATAAGACAAATTAAAGAGTTTATAATGAATTTAATATTTTCACGTTATATTTCTAAGAATTTTACTCACAATTGACACAGGGTCATTGCTGCGGGTGGCAGCCAGGCTGAACTTCTTGACATGGGTGTTGGTCTCCAGAGCCTTTGCAAATTCTTTCAGGGTTGGAATTGGAATGTTCTACGATGGGGAAGGTACAGAGAGTTGATAAACCAAGGATCCATAGCTTTTAAGTACTTTATATATTTAGATGACTAATTGCATGCTATCTCCTCTAAAAGACATTTATCACCCATCTTCCAACAACTGAAGCCATCCACAGCCAACAGCAACACTGTGTCTAATAAGGGAATGCAACAGGAGACACTCTGGCATCACCTTTCTGTTTACCAACCAAAAAATAACGCACCTACCATATTCCCCTCTTCTCTTGCATTCTCTGTGAAATGAAACCAGACTGACCTACTTGCTATTCTTTTAATATACCATGGTCTTTCTCTCCTCTGTACTTTTATATCTGCTTTTTCCTTTATCTGGAAATTCCTCTGTCCTTTCTCCGATTAATTCCTACTCTTCTTTTAAGACTCAGCTAAAATATCACCTCCTTTGCTATTGGCTCTCATGGGCAGGATCAAAGTTTTCCTTACCTGCAATTCCGTAACATTTGGGGGCTTACCACATCGTGCTCTAATTACTTGTTTAGTGTTATTCTCCTAACAACAAGTTCTTCAGAATAGACAAAAGGAATCCTACTCCCTCTTCTACAGCACTTAGCCGGGTACTGACCACTGGGGAGGGAGATCATATGGAGCGCAGCCAGGGGTTGACGTGAGTCTTACATGTTCCACAGACGAGTTCTGGGACTGTGAGCAACTTAACCTCTTTAAATCCCATTAAGAATTAAATGAGATAATGAATTTCAAGTTTTTAGCAAAAAAATATGATACATAACGAGTACTCAATAAAAGTCTGTTATTATTATTAAATGCTAGAAATTGGCCCAGCAAGAATGAACAAAACTCTCTCTTTCTCTCATACACAACACACACACACACACACACACTTCTCCACTTGAGAGTCACATGACCGATTGCCAAATAGAATAAAGTGTAAGTGACAATGTGTGACTTCCAAGAAGAAGTAATAAAATGCATGATGGCTTCCTGACTGTTCTCTTTCTCTTGGATCACTCACACTGGGGGAAGCCAGCTGTCATGATGTGAGGACACTCAGGCCACCCTATGGAGAGGGCCGTTTGGTAGAAACAGAGGCTTCCTGCAAATAGGCACATGTGTGCACCTTTAGGAAGTAGGTCCTCCTGCCTCAGGCAGGCCTTTACGATGACTGCAGCCCTGGCTGATAGCTTCCCGAGAGCCTTTTTTGAAACACTGAGCCATACTACCCAGCTAAGTCACTTCCTGTTTCCTGATACTAGGAAACTGTGTGAAATAATAAATGTTTCTTCTTTTAAGCCTGTAAGTTTTGAAGTAATTTGCCATTCAACAATAGATAACCAGTATATTAACACAACTACTATTATTGTTTCCAAGAATTCTAGAAATCACTTATTTTTTAAACCTACTTCTTCTTTTGAATAGGATATCTTGCCTCAAAATCAGTGACTCAAAAGATTTCAAATAGGTAATCAGTCATTCCCTTTAAGTTTCCTAAACTCACTATAAATCAAGTGACTGACAACAATCATAGTGAGATACCTTAATGTTGTTGAGATTGACTTCTTGGAGGCTGGGATCGTTAGCTTTCATCTGCTGCAGACTTACTTCCACATTTGTGGGGTTGGGTGGTTCCTCAAATACAGGCTTGACCTTTTCACCTTTGACCACATCTAAGACACAAGTTTAAAAAGAAAAGGATTCTCCTGTCAAAATCAATGATGATTTCCCCCCCGGCCCCACAAATGACCTTTCTTTCATATGCTCTGATTCTAATAATAATTTATTATCTATGACAAAGCTTATTCTCCACTAAACAAGTATGGGAATGGTATGGCTCTGAGTTACAGTTTCAAAGACTGATGCTTCTCAACCGCAATGAGAAGTCTCAGTAGCTGACACTGCATGGAGACAAAAGTGCAGGAGACCCTACAGCAAGCATGTCAAACTCGTGGCCCACAGGCCACATGTGGCCCACAATGAATATTTTTGCAGCCCAGCCAATACAATAGTATGTAAGAAACGATTTAATAAAAGTTTCATAACTTATTTTTTACAATGTCCTGTTATACATAATTATTAATAATGCACTACAACGTTCGCTAATGACTGATTACTATAATCGTGTTGCATTCATTTCCCTTACGCGCCTTATGTGCAGGCGCACCACTTCTCTCCACTAATACTAGCAGCGAATATTTTAGCAGCCGACTGCCATGTCATTAGTCTTGGACTGACTTGTTTGGTGTGCGCAACAGGAAATAGTTCACTTTCGGAGAACAAGAAAAATAGGCTTATTTGTGTTATGCTTATTTTTTGTTGTTGTTTTTGTTAGAACTCAGCAAAATAAAATTCCCCTTTATTGTGGACAACATTGTTTCACACATACATCAAACAGGCCAAAAAAATAAACAGCAATTTCATAGACAAAAAAAGAGGAAAAAAAACCTTTTTATCTTTGGCCTTTTTAACCATCTCATACAAACCAACAACTTATAATACAGCTAAGTACATACACAAAAAGTTACTGGAATGCTCGTAATGTTTTGTTGTTGTTTTTGCTTTTTTTACCATGTTTTTTGTTTTTTTTTTCTCCTTTGAGATTATAATGAACATCGTCACACCACAAGTGAAGTCAGAAGTAGGACAGAGAATGCTCCAAAGGCTGGTTTGGTCATCCTAAGATCATTAAAAATGGCTGACCCCTAACAATATGTACAAAAATATAAAATGTAAATAAAAAATGCAAATTTTCCTTTTTAAAGTATTTTTAAGAAAAAAAGCAGGGCCTTGGAAGTTTTGGTTCTTTTTTTCTCCCCTGTTGCAAATTCAGGTTGTGGTTTTGGTTGGGTGGTGAAGAGCGCTTGTCATCTGCAGGTGGCGCTGCCCGAGGTGGGTGGGTGGGCAGGCGGGCGGGAGTCTCTACTTGAAGGTGACCACGTCTAGGTTCTGAGACGGGAAGTGGAGGGTGGATAGGTCACGGAGGCCTTTAACTTTTCCTTTTTTTTTTTTTTTAATATATTTTATTGATATTTCAGAGAGAGGAAGGGAGAGGGATAGAGAGCGAGAAACACCGATGAGAGAGAAACATCGATCAGCTGCCTCCTGCACACCCGCCACTGGGGACGTGCCCGCAACCAAGGTACATGCCCCTGACCGGAACCGAACCCGGGACCCTTCAGTCCGCAGGCCGACGCTCTATCCACTGAGCCAAACCGGTTTCGGCTAACTTTTCCTTTTTTTGCTGTCTAGTCATCCTCATCAGTCTTCTGCTTCTTGGTGTCAACATCGTCATCCTCATCATCTCCAGCTGCCTCAGCCTCCTCATCTTCGTCTCCATCCTCTTCCTCACCATTACCTTCCTCTCCCTCGTCCTTCTCCTCCCCTCCTTCTTCCTCTTCTTCATCTACCTCATTGTCAGCCTCCTGCTCCCCATTTTCCTCATTCTCATCATTTCCATTCGCAGGTGCATCTCTTCCATTCTCTGCCTCCTCCACAACTTCTTTCTTCTCCTTTAAGAACTTGGTGGTGATCTCGGAGCTGGTGTCCACGGCCGTGTCTGACCTGGTGGGGCACACAGGTGATCTTATGCAGGGGATTTTTGTCTCAGTGGATAGAGTGTCGGCCTGCGAACTGAATGGTCCCAGGTTCAATTCTGGTCAAGGGCACATGCCCAGGTTGTGGGCTCGATCCCCAGTGGGGGACTTGCAGGAGGCAACCGATCCATAATTTTCTCTCATCGTGGATGTTTCTATCTCTCTCTCCCTCTTCCTTCCTTTCTGAAATCAATAAAAATATATATATTTTTTTTAAAAAGCGAGAGTTGGAGGACTCTGGTGAAGAAGCTGCTGGACTCTGCGGCGGTGAAGGAGGCGCACGGTGGAGGTGGTTGCAGCGAGTGGAGAGGAGCCACAGGAACAATACAAAGATGGCTTTTCGGAGCAGCCAGTGGGGCACGTTAAGCTCATTAATTTGCAGTTATTCAGTGTCTGGTAAGTTAATGTTCAAGAAACAATAATTTTTATTAAAATGTTCTGTATTTTTTATGTTAACGATTACTCATTTATTCCAGCCCTTTGTATTCAGCATGTCTCTATAAAAATAAACCTACATTTCTATGAAAATGGAAGCTTTTTTTTTTTTTTTTGTAGCCCACATAAACTTAAACATTGTTTATTTGGCCCGTGTTAGCCTTTGAATTTGACATGCTTGCCCTATAGCAAACGCAAAACTCAAATAAAATAATATAAATCCCTGGGCAGTATTTGGGGCTCCAAATGGACATCTTTCAGACTATAATAAACAAACCCTATGATCTGAGATGCAAAAAAGAAATAATGAATCTCTTCATTTCCCAAACCTTAATAATAGGTCTCTGGCTTTTTGGCCATAACCCATGCTCCTCTGATTTCCATTGTGCAATGTTAGTTTTGAGGAAGGTATGGGAAGAAAATAAAATAGAAAAGAATGGAAGAATTTTCAAAAGTTTTTATCAGAAAAAAAAATTTTTTTAATCCTCACCCAAGGATATTTTTCCATTGATTTTTAGAGAAAGTAGAAGAGAGAGGGAAAGACAGAGAGAAACATTAATGTGAGAGAAACACATCAATTGGTTGCCTCCTGTACACGCCCCGACCAGGGCCCGAGCCAGGGAGGAGCCTGCAACTGAGGTATGTGCCCTTGACCAGAACTGAACCCAGGACCCTTCCGTCTTTAGGCTGATGCTCCATCCACTGAGCAAAACTGGCTAGGGCCATGGTCGGCAAACTGCGGCTCGCGAGCCACATGTGGCTCTTTGGCCCCTTGAGTGTGGCTCTTCCACAAAATACCACGGCCTGGGCCAGTTTATTTTGAAGAAGTGGCGTTAGAAGAAGTTTAAGTTTAAAAAATTTGGCTCTCCAAAGAAATTTCAATCGTTGTACTGTTGATATTTGGCTCTGTTGACTAATGAGTTTGCCGACCACTGGGCTAGGGCATATTTGCAATATATATAAAACATATAAAGGGTTAAAATTCCTATATACACAAAACCCCTATAAATCAATAAAACAAACCAATTAAAAAGGGACAAATAAAAAAAATGAACAAGTAATATGATCAGAAGAATTTCTGTCATCCAACTAAAAATAAAAAAAAATAATTAAACTCTGAAATAAAAAAATGAGATATCATTTGATTGGGAAAAAAAAAAAGTAAAAGACCATAACAGAGTTGGCAACAATGTGGAGGAAAAGACATCCTCATATACAGGGTGTCCCAAAAATATGTATACACAGTTTGAATAATTATTAATTCCAATGTGTTAAATCTGAAAAGAAAGAAACATCAATTGAACTATCAACTGTTAAGTGTGTATACATTTTTTTGGAATCCCAGTATTGGTGGAAATGTTGATGCATGATTTTTGGGAGAGTAATTTGGCATCACCTATCAAAATTTAAAATGTAGAAACTTTATGACCCAGAAACTCTATATCTAGAAGTCTAATCTACAGAAAAAATAGCATAAAAACATAAAGATACACATTCAGGATTGTTCATTGATGTATTACTGGTGACAGTAAAACAAGATAAAATGTCCACTGATGTGAAAAGGATTAAATAAGTTATAGCATAATCACTTAATAAGATGCTATCTATTCACCAAAAGAACAGGCAAACCTACATGTACTGATATGAGACTAGAACCACAATTTTTTAAAAAAGTTAATGAAATATAAAATACTTAGGTATAAACCTGAAAAAATACGTACAAAATTGGTATGAGGAAAACTATAACACTCTTGAAAGACAGTCCATGTTCATAGATAGGAAGACTCAATATTGTCAGGATGTCAGTTCTTGACCAACTTGACCTCTAGATTCAGTGTAATCCCAATCAAAATCCCAGGAAGTGATTTTGAGATATCCACAAACTAATTCTAACGTTTATATGGAGAAGCAAAAACCCAGAAGAGCCAATACACTATTGCAAGAGAACAACAAAGTTGGAGGTCTATCACTACTTAACTTCAACACTTACTATAAAACTACAGTAATCAAGCCCTAGCTGGGTGGCTCAATTGGTTGGAGTGTCATCCCCTATACCAAAGGTTACAAGTTCGATTCCCCGTCAGGGCACATGTTTCTCTCTCACATCGATGTTTCTCTCTCTCCCTTCCTCTCTCACTAAAAATCAATAAAGTGAGGATTAAAAAAAAAAAAAAGCTACAGCAATCAAGACAGTGTGGCAAAGGTGAAGGAATATACAAATTAGTGGAATAGAACAGAACCCTGAAATATACCCACATAAATATAGTCAACTGATCTTTGACAAGGGAACAAAGGTAATGTAATGGAAAAAAGATGGAACAATGGGACATCAACATGACAAAATGAATTTAAACACAGATCTTACACTTTTATAAAAATTAACCCCAAATGGATCACAGACCTAAATATAAAATGCAAAACTATAAAACTCCTAGAAGATAACATAAGTGAAAACCTAAATGATCTTGGGTTTGGTAACGAATTTTTAAATATAACACCAAAGGCAGCCATGAAAAAATTGATAGGCTGGACTTAATTAAAATGAAAAGTTTCTACTCTGTGGCTTTGGCTGGTAAGGCTGTTAGTTGGGCATTGTCCCATGCACCGAATAGTTGTTGGTTCAATTCCTGCTCAGGGCACATGCCTATGTTGTGGGCTTGATCCCCGGTTGGGGCATGCAGGAGACAGCCAATTGATGTTCCCCTCTCACATAGATGTTTCTCTCTCTCTCTCTTCCTTTCCCTTCCTCTTTCTCTAAAAATCAATAAAAAAATCTTTTCTAAAAAAAAAAAAGTTTCGCCCTAACCGGTTTGGCTCAGAGCGTTGGCCTGCAGACTCAAAGGTCCCAGGTTTGATTCTGGTCAAGGGCATGTACCTTGGTTGCTGGCACATCCCCAGTAGGGGGTGTGCAGGAGGCAGCTGATTGTTGTTTCTCTCTCATTGATGTTTCTAACTCTCTCTCCTTCTCCCTTTCTCTCTGTAAAAAATCAAAACATATTTTTTAAAACGTTTCTACTCTGGAAGATACTGTCAAGAGAATGAGGAGATGGACTAGAAACTGGGAGAAAATATTTGCAAAAGACTTATCTGATATAGGACTGCTGTCCAAAATACACAAAGAACTCAAACTCAACAATAAGAAAACAATCTATTTAAAAATGGGCCAAAGCCCTAGCCAGTTTGGCTCAGTGGATAGACAGAGCATCAGCCTGGGGACTGAAGGGTCCTGGGTTCGATTCCGACCAAGGGCACATGCCAGAGTTGCAGGCTTGATCCCCAGAAGGGGGCGTGTAGGAGGCAGCCGATCAATGATTCTCTCTCACCACGGATGTTTCTATTTCTCTCTCCCTCTCTGAAATCAATAAAAATATATTTTTTAAAAAATGGGCCAAAGACCTTAGCAGACACTTCACCAAAGAAGATACTAGTATACCGGTGGAAAATAAGCATATGAAAAGATGCTCTGCATCATGTCATCAAGAAAATGCAAATTAAAATGAGATACTCTACTGCATACCTATTAGAACAGCCAAAATCTGGAACAATGACAAAACCAAATGCTCGTGAGGATGTGGAGCAAAACAACTCTCATCTTTACTGGTGGTAATGCAAAACGATATAGCCACTTTGGAAGACAGTTTCATGGTTTCTTACAAAACTAACAGTACTCTTCCCATAAGATCCAGCAATCATGCTCCTTGATACTTACTTGAAGGAGATAAAAAGTTTTGGTCACAAAAACCTGCACATAAGTGTTTATAACAGACTTGTTCATAACTGCCAAAACCTGGAAGCGATCACAACCAAGATGTATTGCAGAGTGAATGGATAAATAAACCGTGGTACATTCAGAAAATGGAGTATTATTCATCACTAAAAAGAAATGAGCTGTCAAGCCATGAAAAGACATGGAAGAACCTTACAAACTTATTCACAGGAGAAAGAAAGCCAGTCTGAATAGGCCACATGCTGTATGATTTTAATATATGACATTCTGGGAAAGGCAAAACTATGGAGACAGAAAAAGATCAGTGGTTGCCAGGGGTTAGAGGGGCAGAGCACAGAGGAATTTTAGGGCAGTACAAATAAATACTCTGTAAAATATCATAGTGAAGGATACATGTCTTATACATTTGTCCAAAACCACAGAATTACTAGTGCACCATCAGGAATGAACCTTCATGTAAACTACGCACTTTGGGTAAAAACAATGTGTCAATGTAGGTTCATCAATTGTAACATATGTACTGCTGTTGCAGGATGTTGGTAATGGGGGAGGCTATACATGTGGAAAGGCAGGGGATATATAAAATATCCTCTCATTTTTGTTGTGAACCTAAAAATGCTCTAAAAAACTGTGTTTTGTTTTTTTTAAGTTAACGATATGTATGTGTATGTATAAAAGCCAAGAAGGTTAGGCACCAGACTTTTTTTTAAATTATTTTTTATTGATTTTAGAGAGGAAGGGAGAGGGATAGAGAGAGATAGAAACATCAATGATGAGAGAGAATCATTGATCAGCTGCCTCCTGCACGCCCCCTATTGGGGATTGAGCCCGCAACCCAGGCATGTGCCCTTGGCCGGAATCGAACCTGGGACCCTTCAGTCCACAGGCCGATGCTCTATCCACTGAGCCAAACTGGCTAGGGCTAGGCACCAGACTTTTAACAGCAAATATGTTGTCAGAATGTTACCCTTTCATGTTGTGATTAATAATGAACATTTTATCTGTATGCATAAGAAACCAGAAAGAAAATAAAAGGAACATTGCTCGTTGTCTGTGTAAATTACCCATGATGATTTATACATATGCTGCTGAGATGCTAGAAACTATCTCCCAAGTTTTCATGAAAGAGAATAAAATAGAATTCATCTCAGAAAAGCTGTGATCGTTGGGGAATTTTCACAGCACCTGGATCACATTGTCCAAAATAACCTGATTATTGGTCTGTCCCTACTACGGGTAGATAAGTTCCTTTGGGCAGTGACCATCTTTTATCTTTGTACCTAAAGATAAAACCCATGACACACAGTAGGCATTTGGAAGATGACTGCTGAGTAAGTGCAAGAGTCTAATGAGCTGACACTTTGCCAGGAAATGGTCTGGCACTTCTGTGCCAGCAAATCCATCCCAGTGTGTCTTTCATGCTCTCTGGGGGATCTGGGTATTCAAATTCTAATGACAAGCACCCATTATTGAGACAAAAAGACACTGAAATAGAGAAAAGAACTTACTTAAGATACTTGATTAAAACATCCTTGGGAACAGGAAACTTTGCATTCCATGCTAACTATGCAACCTATGAGCAATTTTACCTTTTGATTGAAGGGACCTAACTACAGAGTGTGTTTTGGACAAAACAATTGATTGTTACTACACTGCCAGACAGAGTTCCCATGATCAGCTACTCTATTCTGGTTTGGTTGCCCCGAGCCCAGTGATCCTTGGTGAACTGACAAAAGCCACCTTCAAAGGCCACAGCACAGAGGTCAGGATGCCCTAGGAGGCCCAGTCAACAGGCCTCTCCTCCCAGCAACACGTGGAGGCTCCCAAGCCTCACAGAACCACAGATTCCACGTCAACTTACTTCTCACAGGCCCTTTGCCATCTTTAGTGTTGGGTGTTTCTTCATCAAACTTTGGGTTATTGAGCAAATTGTGTACTCCAAGAACAGCTGGAAGAAAAAGAAAATCAGTGAGTAAACATTACGTTTGCAAAAACATGTTAGGATATCCACATTGTTAATCTGTCCCTTGAAGAACAATTCTTTGTATCATAAAGGTAAGTCTTCAGACCCATACTTCCTTGCACATGTGTGGTACATGTACAGTGTTAAATAAACTGATATATTAACACACACACACACACACACACACACACAAACCCTCCCTGCAAGACCACCAGCAATCTACACAGGTCTTTCTACATCTGTACCTGTGACACCATTTGGACAGGTACAATGGTCTCATGATGGTCCCAAATTACTGAAAACCTGCTAAGACCTCCTAGTAAAGTAGATTCAACTCATCAGCTTTCCCATCCGTAAAACGTGCGAGTCGGACTGAATCCAAGGATATTTTTAAGATTTGACATTATAGAGATGATGGCATGTATTTTTTCAGAGGCAAAGAGCAGAAAGATCGTGGGTCTCTTTCAATATAAGCCTCACCACGAGAAGTTGCCCTTTCCTTATCTAAAGCATCTCACGGTGGGAAATAAAAGAGACACTGGCAAGGGAAGGCTGAGCATGCTGAGATTTGTGGCTCCTGTACTACATGGAACTGGCACCAGGGGGCAGCATAGCATGCGAGAAACAGCACTGAGGGAGAATGCACACCAGGCGGGCTGAAGCTGCAACTGCCACCCAGCTCTCCCCTCGCTAATAAAATTACAGGCGGCCACCTGGTGAAGGATCCCAGAATTGATCATCTGTTAACAGAGGGCAGAGCTCCTGTTAACCTCTGAGCTCCTCATCAGCTGTACTGTAATCTGCACATTAGAAGGAGGCAGGAGGCCAGCACACCGTAAGAAACAGCAAGTCTAGGGTTAAAAGGGCACCCAGGAGCAGTCAGCCAATGTGGATACTGTCATGTACTACCTGTGTGACTTGAGAAGTTACTAAGTGCCTCCGAGCCTCAGTTTCCCCATCTGTAAAATAGGGATAATAATTATGCTTTACCTACTACAAAAATGAAATGACTGCCCTGGCCAGTGTGTTCAGTGGTTAGAGTGTCAGCCTGAGCACCAGAGGGTCACAGGTTTGAAACCTGGGTTGCAGGTTTGATCCCCAACCCAGTAGGGGTGTGTGTGGGAGGCAACAAATTGATGTATCTCTCTCACATGGATGTTTCTCTCTCCCTCCCCTTTTTCTCTCCTCTACTTCCCCCTCCCTTCCACTCTCACTAAAAATCCATGGAAAAATATCCTCACTCCTCAGGTGAGGATTAAAAAAAAAAAAGATGAAATGACTTCCTATGCGTCAGGCACTGTTCTAAGTGCTTTATAAATTCTTATTAGTAAATAAGCATTTATTACTGTGTTTCTGGCATTGTCTAGGGAGAGGCCCTATTTGCTAAGCACAAGCTACTGAGACCATCCAAAAAGACGTATCTTGCTTTGGCCCCATACTCACTAATAACTTCTAATTATAATTTGGCTCCCATTGCCAAGTGTTAATTTTTGTATTACCTGTTTCCTGTGAACCTGGCAGGTGGATCCGTCCTCACTGCCTGGCCCCAATCAGACTGCTGCTATGTGCACCGACAAGATCAAATCTCCAGACCAGCACACTGTGAACTAGACTGGTATGGCTGGGGACCACACAGAAATAGGGCCACTGTGGGGGTGCTCGCTTGAGGAACGATCTGTCCTTCTGCTCTTGGTCTGCTAGAGTAACATGGGCAGGGCGTTGACACTCTTTCAAAGGCTGGCAGCTCTACCTCTTCCAGAGAGAGCTGCACTGGAGAAGATGCGGGGCTTCCTCCTGGTGCTGAGGGGCACTGCTGAGGGAGGGAGGGAGGCTACCTAAAACGAACACCACAGTTTTCTTTGGGGATTATCCCCCTGGTTTTACTGCATGAATTTCAGGATCTTCCAAATGATGGGTGTTTATCTCTTTCTTTCTTCTTAGGCATTTCCTGGGAATTTAAGCCCAGCCCTGCATTCTCCCTTTGGGCAATTCCAGGACAGACCGAGAGGCAACAATAACCATAACAAGATCCCTCCACAGCAACCACAGGGCTAAGGAGACTGGTCACTGCTAAGCACTTTCCTAACTGTGTGGCACACGTGCCTCAATGCTGCAGTGACTTCTGAGAGGGGTTCAAATACGTGAATTTAATACTGACCACTGATATCACAGAAGGAATGAAAATGTAGCTAGAACGGTTTGCATGCTATTAGAATAAGGCATAGCTGGTTCTCCTGGGAGGACGGTGATTATAATAATACTACAGGCCTGGTGCATGAATTCGTGCATGGGTGTGGTCCCTTGGTCTAGCCAGCAAGCGGGGCCGATAGGGGCTGTCTCACCCAGTCCCAATCGGGGCCGATCGGGGCCAGCCGGCTGGGGGGATGGACCGCAGGAGGTTGGCCGGCCGCGGGAAGTTGGCTGTGGGAGCATACTGACCACCAGGAGACAGCTCCTGCATTGAGTGTCTGCCCCCTGGTGGTCAGTGCATGTCAAGCGACCGGTCATTCGGTCGCTTAGGCTTTTCTATATACAGATGCCTTCCATTGGAATAAAAATGTAAGAATTCTTGCTAAGGCTATAGACTATTTTTTTAAAACACATCTCTCCTGTGATGACCTAATGACCCTCATGATCCACATATCCATCTTATTTGGAAAAAAGTGCATCCCATTGGTACACAAATATGCTGGTATATGCATGGACTCTTTCTCAAAGGATAGACAAAAAATGGGAGGGAGCTTATGAAATCAGGGTCAGAGACTTACTTTCATTACATATTCTTTTGTTTGTTTGTTAGTTAATCCTCACCTGAGGATATTTTTCAATTTTTTTTAGGGAGATTGGAAGACAGAGGGAAAGACAGAGAAAAATATCAGTGTGAGAAACGTATTGATTGGTTACCTCCTGTATGAGCACTGGCCAGGGCACAGACGGGAAGGAACCTGCAACCAAGGTACGTGCCCTTGACCGGAATCAAACCCGGGACCCTGTGGTCCACAGGCCGACACTCTATCCACTGAGCCAAACTGGCTAGGGCCATTACATATTCTTTTGTACTTTTTGGGCTTTTTCTATCTGCATGTATAACCAATTCAAATAATAATGCCAATAATTATTGTATTGTTGCTGCTGTTAAGAAAACTAGAAAGAAAGTCAGCGGATTGGGAGCCCGAAACCAAGATGGCGGCATAGGTAAACACCTAAACTGCTGCCTCGCACAACAATTTCAAAACTACAACTAAAAGACAGAACGGACACCATCCAGAACCGCAGGAAAGCTGACTGAGTGAAAATTCTACAACTAGAAGGAAGGAGAAAAGCTCACAGATAATTGGAGGTACGGCAAAGGGTCTTTGTGCGCGCAGAGAGGAAGGGCGGCGGAGTGCCTGGCTGGCTTTCTCTGGCAGAAGGGGGAAGGGAGCCCCCGACCGCACTGAACCCCAGTTCTGACTGCACTGAACACCTATTCCGGGCGAGCCCCTGGGGACCCACGCTCTTGTGGGGGGAGTCTGGACTCTCGGGCGGAGACTCGGGAGCCGGGGAAGGCGGAAGACTGAAAGTCCGCTCGCGCCAGTGCGCACAAAGGCTGCGGAGGCTGCCACAGGCTTTCCCTAACGGAAGGGAGTGAGAGGCTCCTGACGGCACAAAACCCCAGTTCTGACTGAAGTGAGCCCCAGTTCTGACTGCAGTGAACCCCAGTTCCAGGCGAGCCCCCGGGGACCCACGCTCTTGTGGGGGGAGTCTGGACTCTCGGGCGGAGACTCGGGAGCCGGGGAAGGCGGAAGACTGAAAGTCCGCTCGCGCCAGTGCGCACAAAGGCTGCGGGAGGCTGCCACAGGCTTTCCCTAACGGAAGGGAGTGAGAGGCTCCTGACGGCACAAAACCCCAGTTCTGACTGAAGTGAGCCCCAGTTCTGACTGCAGTGAACCCCAGTTCCAGGCGAGCCCCCGGGGACCCACGCTCTTGTGGGGGGAGTCTGGACTCTCGGGCGGAGACTCGGGAGCCGGGGAAGGCGGAAGACTGAAAGTCCGCTCGCGCCAGTGCGCACAAAGGCTGCGGGAGGCTGCCACAGGCTTTCCCTAGCAGAAGGGAGTCAGAGGCTCCTGACGGCACTGAGCCCCAGTTCTGACTGAAGTGAGCCCCAGTTCTGACTGCAGTGAACCCCAGTTCCAGGCGAGCCCCTGGAGACCCACGCTCTTGTGGGGGGAGTCTGGACTCTCGGGCGGAGAATCGGGAGCCGGGAAGGCAGAGGACTGAAGGCACACACGTGCTAGCAAGGGCAAGGCTGATGGGAAGCCAAGACTGAGACTCCACCCCATCCAAGCTGAGCACAGAGGCTATTGCAATTTGGCAAGTCTAATCCTATAAGGCTGTCTCCAGCACCGGGCTTCTCCCAGCATAGACACAGCTGATCCTTACAGCCAACTGGCCTGGAGGTCAATTCTTCCCAGTGATACCAACAACAATAAAGACTTAATTACAACAAGGCTGTACACACAGTCCACAAAGGGGTGCACCAAGAGTGTCCACCTCAGGTTAACTGGGGAGGCAGACCCACTGGGCCAAATTGGAAACCTAGCACACAAATCTACCAACTCAGGGAAGCAGTGAAAATGCGGCGTCTAAGAATCAGATCACAAACGAAAGAAATGGAGGAAAACAAACGACTGGATATAGAATTCAAAACCACGGTTATAAGGCTTTTTAAGAATATCCTAGAAAAGGCCGATAAATATAACGAGACCCTCGAAGAGATGAAAAAGGACCAACTAGAAATTAAACATACACTGACTGAAATAAAAAATATTATACAGAGACCCAAAAACAGACAAGAGGAACACAAAAATCAAGTCAAAGAATTGAAATACAAAGAAGCAAAAAACACTCAACCGAAAAAGCAAAAAGCAAAAAAAAAAATCCAAAAAGTTGAAGATAATGTAAGAAGACTCTGGGACAACTTCAAGCGTACCAACATCAGAATTATGGGGGTGCCAGAAGAAGAGAGAGAGCAAGATACTGAAAACCTATTTGAAGAAATAATGACCGAAAACTTCCCCCACCTGGTGAAAGAAATAGACTTACAAGTCCAGGAAGCCCACAGAACCCCAAACAAAAGGAATCCAAAGAGGACTACACCAAGACACATCATAATTAAAATGCCAAGAGCAAAAGACAAAGAGAGAATATTAAAAGCAGCAAGAGAAAAACAGTTAGTTACCTACAGGGGAGCACCCATACGACTGTCAGCTGACTTTTCAACGGAAACTATGCAGGCCAGACGGGAGTGGCAAGAAATTTTCAATGTGATGAATAGCAAGAACCTACAACCAAGATTACTCTACCCAGCAAAGCTATCATTCAGAATTGAAGGGCAGATAAAGAGTTTCACAGACAAGAAAAAGCTAAAGGAGTTCATCACCACCAAACCAGTATTATATGAAATGCTGAAAGGTATTCTTAAAGAAGAGGAAGAAGAAAAAAGGAAAGATAAAAATTATGAACAACAAATACATATCTATCAACAAGTGAACCTAAAAATCAAGTGAATTAAAAACCTGAGGAACAGAATAATCTGGTGAATACAATAGAATCAGGGGCATAGAAAGGGAGTGGACTGATAATTCTCAGGGGGAAAGGGGTATGGGGGGGTTCATAAAGAGACTGGACAAAAATCATACACCTATGGATGAGGACAGTGGGGGGTAGGTAAGGGCAGAAGGTGGGGTGGGAAATGGCTGGAGGGGAACTATGGGGGAAAAAAGGAGAAATAATTGTAATAATCTGAATAAAGATTTATTTAAAAAAAAAAAAAAAGTATTTTACCTATGGTCAAATTAAATGTAATTAAATGTCAAAAAAAAAAAAAAAAAAGAAAGTCAGCGGATTGGGCTGAATGTGGATTTACTGCACTGAGTGAATGTAACAGTAATTACCCCATTCCATAGTTGGGTTCAACAGACCTCTTAGTGGGGATCAAAATGGAATAGCAACTGGGAAAGAGCAAGAACGTCATGGAAATTTTGTGATGATAAAGTGCCAAATATGAAAGCTCATTAGAAAGCACAAGGGCTGTTATTTTATTGTGTAAGTTCTCAGCACTCCTTCAACTCTATTCTCTGATTTCTCATAGAAACTCTTGAGATTGGTAGGATGGGTATTATTGGATATTTTACAGCTGAAATTCAGCAGAATATTTGCTCAGAGAGGTTAAGTCACCTGTATCAAGTCTTAGAGCTACATAAAGATTGAAGCCAACCAGGTATCACAATAAAAACCAGTAGCTATGGAAAAACTCAAAGGCTACTGCCATGGGTATAGACCTGGAGGTCACAGAACGAAGTGATCCAAAGTTGAGGACTAACCTGCAGGAAAGTGACCCAAAGCTGAGGACTAACCTGCAAGATCGTAGAGTTCAGTGTCGGACGCACTGGCCAAAGCTTCTTCCAGTTCTGGATCAAGAGTCACTTTTTCTTCTTTACGCGTTTCTACGGGCTTTTCTTTGGGGATAAAGACTCTCCCTTTAAATCAGAAGAAAAACAAAAACCATTGTGTGGGCTGCTTATTGCAGGGGAAGTGGGCCCACCAGAAAATGCAGCTCTGGCTGTTAAGAGCTGAGTCATTAAGCTGTTGCACATCCAACTGGGATGCCTTAATTGCTGGGATAATGCCATTATCAATAATCCACAATTAGAAAGAAGGAAGGTCAGAGGAGGAATCCTGCATTCTACAACACTGACATCCAAGGAAACTGCAGTCCTTAACGACAGAGAGAAATGGCTTCTACCACCCTCCTTCCCATCGATCAGCAGCACTGCCCTTAGACCTGGGGAAGGGGGAGCCCTACCATGGACCCCAACTTTAAAGAGCTCAGCTCTGGTCTCCTCTGGCTGCACACCACCCCCCCCCCTCAGACACACACAGTGCTTCTGCCCCAACAAGGGAAGAATCATGGGACAAAGGGACATTCCCACTGAGAACAGAGGTTGCCTGCTAGACCACACCCAGGCACCTCAGACACAGGGATTCTTTGACTAAAAGCCCTGAGCCTGCTTCCAGGGCCTGCATGAATCCCTTCTCCATGCCCACCCTCCTGAATGCAGGTCACACTGCTGGGATGTATACCCCTAAGCCAAGGGGAGGCTGTGGTGGATGAGTATGAATGAAGCTTGGATATGTAGGCGGAGGTGTCAACCATATGCATTTGAGGTCCTGGCAGAGAAGGACAGACATCCCTGTGTAGAACTCTTGGAAGTCCAAGAGTACTGGCCTACATATATTTGTTGGATATAATATATTTTAACAGTTTGTTAACTTTTAATTTTTTTTTAAAGGCACTTGGACTTCTGTTTGTGTTCTTGTCTTGGACCCTGCAAATATTCGGACCAGATTCATCCAAATGGCCCCGGGATTCCTCAGGGACAAATGTGATCATCCAGAGTTTTCCTCTCACCAACTGAGGTGGTAGACCAGTAGGATGGTCTATCTAGGATCACATGATTAGATAGTGACTGGGACACAGCCACCTCTCTACAGCATACCAAAGTCAGCCTGATTTAAAAGAAAATAACCAGGGCTGGCGTACTCAGAGACCTGGGGATCTGGGCAGTAGGGCTCTCTGTGCTTCCCACGTGCACATTCTCTGCCACCATCTCTCACCTTACCCTGCCAACTGAATTACATTCATTTTGCCCCTACTCACTTCCGAATATGCCAATATCTGCAACACCCCAACCCACCCCCACGCTGCCCAAACCTCTGGACTAATAATCACACTGCCGGGAAGATGTGACTACAGCCAGGCCAGCACATCCACATCCCACATGGGCCTATAAAGGTGAAGCCAAGACACACTGGGGCCACCATAGCGATACCCCAGACCTACTCACACTCTTCCCAATTCCTCCTGCTTTGACTCTCGGTTTCTCTCTTTTTGGGGGCTGCTTTTACTTCTTGGCATGATCTCTGAAATTGGTCTCCTCCATAGTGATCTTTAGAGTTCCCTAAAGACTCACCCCTCCAATTCTTCTCCTCTTTGTCCCCTGGGGTAGAACAGACAGCTGGCTCCAGCTTCAGCCAATTAGGACCCAAGTCCCTTCTAGGTCTCCTTGGCTAGTCTGGCCTTCCCCACTCCCACGGTAAAGGAAAGGGGCAAACCCAAAGTCAGCATGTCTCCCTCATGAAAACTCTCTGGGAGACGTCCCTGGTTACAGCGGCTTTACACTTCCCAGTGGTTCACCAGATTCTCAAATGGTTGGACAAGGAAACAGGGGCCAGGTAGAACTGGGCACCCCAAAGAGGGCCCACTCCTTGTGGCCAGGCCAGGTCTCTATCTTTGATCACTATATAAGCTGCCATATTTCCAAGAAGGAAAGAAAGCACACTGGGAAACAAAACAGGAGAATAGCCAGAAGATAGAAGAGGGGGGGAAAAATCAACCAATCAATAGCATCTCAGACACTGGGGCTATTCCTGACTTAATTTTCATAGTATCTGCAGCCTGAAGCATTGTCTTTCTGGCTCGGATGATCTCGGATTTCTAAGTAATCTGGTACTGGTCAGGGTACCTCCCAACACTAGTTGCACAGGTGACCCACAGCTATCGGCATACAGGACAACGGCTGCCACACAGCCATTCCCTGGGCTCCGACCAAATAAGTTATCGGTGAAAAAAGCTACACCAGAGAGTTAAATGTAGCTCAGGCACACGGCCTTCAGAACTGAGGTGTGCCACCCCTCTCCTGAGGCCCTCACCATCGCCCCCCATGGCTTCTGGAGCACCCACTGGTCCTTCCCGGGGCCCTGCACACTCCCCCACCTCACCCTCATCCCTCTGCTCTGTGTGGAAAACTTGTTCTCTGCTCATTTTGCTCAACTGTGTTGCTTCTCAACCTTCTCCTAAGCTACCTGTGCAGCTGTACCCCTCTTGTATCGCCATTTATAACTCAGACTGCTCCTGCACTCCTAGGTCCCCCGTGAACCATCTGTAAGTTGATCTGGATCGAGAGGGAAATTTATCACAGCTCCTCCTCAGACCTCTACTCTGAGAACAGAACACAACAGCTTTCTTGTTATTCAGTCACTACCCTCATACTGGGGAAGTTTATTGAAAATTTGACATTAAATAATTTATTTTATTTCACAGTTAAGTTAGTTCAATAGCAACTATGTTGTCATAGAAAGAGTTCCATATTTCTACGGTAATCCTTAGTTATTTGCCTGGTTTGTCACTGTTCAAATTTACTTTCTTAATAAAATAACATCATCCATGGTGCATGACCCGTCAAACATGCCTGGTTCAGAGGAGAGCCTGGGCGCTGTGTAAGCGGAGATAGCACTGCTGTGACTCATGCCAGCAGGGAAGCTGTGTTCCCACCCCCACAGAAG
This sequence comes from Plecotus auritus, assembly GCF_963455305.1. NCBI lineage: Eukaryota > Metazoa > Chordata > Mammalia > Chiroptera > Vespertilionidae > Plecotus > Plecotus auritus. Next base: position 62,541,939 of record NC_137770.1, read on the forward strand.
CTCAGAGATGGCGTTCATTCGAGTCCATATTTATCGAATACCTCCCCGTGTCAGTTTCTGTGCCAGGATGCAAGAGAGACACAGCCCCACTGTGGAGATCTCAATCTAATGTGGAAAACACAGAAAACCCAAAACAAATAAACAAAGGATAAACACTTTTTGTGAAAGTAACAAATGAGTGTCAGGGCAGAAAGAAAGGGTCTATTTTAGATAGAGGGAAAGCTGGAGGCCTGAGCATTTAAGCTGAGATTTAGAAAGCAAAAAATGGAGATGTGGGTCAGAGGGAAGAGTCCACGAGAAGACCCTGAGATGGGAAAAAAACTCAGCAGGTTCTGGGAACTGAATGAAGATACTGGGGCTGAGGCTTAGCGAGGGAAGGCTGTCAGAGAGGTGGGCAGGGAGAAGTCTCCGGGGACTATGAGAAGCACAGTAAGGATTTGGGGTTTTAAGCAGGGAAGCAGTATGATCTGATTGGTGTTTTTAAAAGACTGATAGCCCTGGCTGGTGTAGCTCAGTTGGCTGGGCATTGTCCTGTGCACTGAAGGATTGCTGGTTTGATTCCCAATTAGGGCACATGCTGGGGTAATGGGCTCGAACCCCGGTGGGGGCTGTGCAGGAGGCAGCTAATCGATGTTTGAGCTGTTTTTCTTTCTCTCTCTAAAAATCAATAAAAATATATATATATTTTTAGACTGTGGTTGCCATGAGATTATCAATGATTTTATTAGTACCCATGGGCCCAAGTTGTCTATAGCTGAAGAACCTGGACAGGTGAGTGATATCCACTTTTTCCTCTAAAGAGGCTCAGGATCGAGAGCTAAGGAGGAAGGTTTTCCTGTCTTGAGTCTGTCATGCCTATCTCACAGCCTTCCCAGGTTTGTCATAGTGTTTCTTTCACTAGACCACAAGCTTTTTGAGGGCAGGGCAGAGTCTTACTCACTGTGGTCCCAGCACCTGGCACTCGGCTCTGCACAGAGGAGGTCAATGCTGAATGAATGAGTGATTTACTGCTCTACCTCTCAAGGTAACATCTAGGAACACAGCCAATGCCTAGACATGGAGTAGACTTCTGCAGCGGGTAAAGCCCTGGCCTAAGAGCATTCACGCTTATCGGACCTTCTCTTGGGCACAACTCTACTTCATACTCCCAAGACTGTCTTTGGGAGTTAATAATTCTTTTTTTACAGAACTAATTGGAGTACCACCACACTCTAGGTATTCATTTAATTAGCCTCCATGCTTCTTTTTCACTTAGTTAATAAACTTCATTTTGGAGAGCAGTTTTTAGGTTCAACAGGAAAGCACTGAGAGTTCCCATATACCCTTCGCCCCACACTGACAATTTCCCCCTCTATTGATATCCCACAGCAGAGTGGTACATCTGTTACAACCAATGAGCCTACATGGATATCACTATCACTCAAAGCTTAGCGTTTACATTAGAGCTCCCTCTTGGGGGTGTACATTCTATGGGTCTGGACAAATGTCTACATGGACATGTATCCATCAGCCATGATTCCTTTAAACACTGAATCCAATTATGGGCTTACTTCCCATTCCCAGGTCGGTTCCCTGGCTTGGCCTTCTAGGACATACATTAGGAGCACCTTTGTCCTTACCTTTCTTTTCTCCAGTGAAAGGCACAAAATCTTCCCTGTCTTTCTGTTCCAAAGCCTCCTTCTCCAGGTACATGAGGAGGTGCTCACGGTCAAAGGGGCCGGTGGCTGCTTTCTGGGTCTGGTCTTTCTGTCGGAATCCAGCTGGCAGCAGGGCACTCTGGTGAGACAGAGGTGTGAGCAGGAAGGAAGGTGCCTGCCCAACTGATACTCTGTTACCTCCCTTCTCTGCTGCACAAGGGGAGATGTGAGCTAAGGGTGGAGTTCTTTGGCACATCTGAGGCCCTACCTGCTCTAATATCCTGTGCTGAGGAGAGGAGGGCTGCCGAATGCAGGCAGCACTCATGTGGCTGGAGCAGCTTCTGGGACTTCTGCAGCTGCCTTCTAGAACATGACAGCACAAGGCCAGCCTCCTTCCACAGCCTCATAGATCCCACTTAGGTTTGGCCACATCTGCACCCAAGGTGCTCCCAGGCAGTCATATGGAGATTCTACAAAGGAGCCCATATGGCTATTCTCCCTTATTTCCAACCCTTCTCCTGGGGAAACAGCCAAGCAGGTAAGTGAACATTATGGTACCTGCTTGATTAAGCTTAGAGATTCCTTCCTTAAGTTTAAACAATACAATCAGAATACTTATATTTTTAAAAGTAAATACAGTATCCAAAGCACCTGCCACATCAGATTATCACACAAATAATTTTTAGTGACATTTTTATTTGTAGTAAAACCATTATTTTGGATGCCACTGATTCTAAGTTTAAGCTAATACCAGCAGGTCTGAAGGAAACACTATAACAAGTTACTTAGCTTTTCAAGAGCCCATGAAAATATTAGTGTACTTGATAATATCAAGAGCATTTGCTCCACTTAAGTGTATTTGATATTATGGTCACTTATTCTAATCTACCTATTGTTGTAGGATTACCAAAGATTTCAAGTTATTTATACATTTAAAAAAAAAAGATTTTTTTAATTGATTTTTAGAGAGAGAGAAAAGGAGAGGGAGAGAGAGAGAGAGAGAAACAGCAATGTGAGAGTGAAACATCGATTGACTGCCTCCTGCACACCACCTACTGGGGACTGAGCCTGCAACCTGGGCATGTGCCCTGACCGAAATCAAACTGGCAACCTTTCGGTGTACAGGATGATGCCCAACCAACTGAATCACACCGGCCATTTTAAAGAAACTAGATATAGAAAAGATCTGCCTTTGGGGGTAAAGACCTGGTTTAAATATTATCTCTGACATTTATTAGTATGGGATCTTAGGTAAATTACTTCTCCTACTTTATCCCCTCATTTATGAAATGGGGATAATACACTTTACCTAAGGGGCTTTTATGTCCAGCAGAATGTGTGATTCACAGAAGAAACTCGGTAAGATTTGTTCCTTTTCTCTCTTTCCCTTTTTTTTTCACCCAAGTCAGACTAGTCTTTCATCAATCAATGGAAACTACTTTTCCCCATTTACATTAAACTTGTTTTTGAGAAATACATTTGCCATATCGTATTATAGATTGTGGTTACTGAGGTTCTCCATAAATTTTGTAGAGTAAGTGACTCAGGACCAATCAGGGAAGAACACAATTTGCTTTTGGAGCTAAGGGATTTCTACACTATTGTTTAAGGACATGCCATGCCATTTATCCGGGACTATCACTAACCACACTGCTTCAGTTCCAGGTCACTAACCTCGGGATCTAGGTCATCAAGAACATTTTCCAAGTGTTTCAATTCCTCTTCTGAGAGTTTTCCAAGAAGCTCATCTTCATCAATGTTCTTATATTTCTCCAACTCTTTTTGAAAAGGGAGTGCCATGGTTTCTCAGATGCCCTTCTCATGGACCGCGAACATTTAAATGGGCCAGCTTCCTGAGACCTCAGAATGCCACTAATAAGAAAGAAACACTGTTATCTCCTTTCTGCAAACAGGATTTATTAACAGGAGACAGGGCTATGCTATCTGCCAGTGGAGTTTCTCTATTGAACGAATAATTCAACAAAAAAGGTAACATTACCTTCATTTGTAGAGCAACCTGACCACTTACAAAGTATTTTCATATATATTATTTTACTTACTTAGATCTTTACAACAACCTGGAAAGAAAGTCTGGACAGACATTAATAACCTATTGTACAGATAAAGAGTCTGAGATGAAAAGTGGCTAAGTGCTTTGCTTGAGGCTCCAGAACTGAGATGTGCGTGGCCTTCTGATTCCCAGGGTAGTGAGTGCCTTCCCACTATACTACTCTGCCTCCTCCAGCTTTCCACAGAACACAGTGAAGAACAATGCACCAATTGTACGGCAGTTGTGAGCAGCACACTTGTGTCTTTTCAGAGAAAGAGTAATGTGAAGAATACAAAATGGGGTTCATTCAGAAAGAGAGTCTGGAACATCCATGTGAGAAAGCATTGTCCAGCAGCCCCCCTGCCATTAGACTAAGGAGATTCTAAAATCCTGGCTGCATGCTCACCCTCTCCATTGTTCTCTCTGTTCTTCTTTCCTCCTCTCCCATTCTCTTTTAGTCCTACTTCCTTTTTGTTTCCTGGGATCCTGCTCAATTCTTTACATTCATAGTCCATTCCCCTTTCAATCCCCTCTTTTTATACCATCTCACCCCTAAACTTCCACTCACAGTGAAATTCTTACTCAATCCCTTCTTCTTTGCAGAGGATTTTATAGGTATTCTTAGAAAGATAATACTGCATTCAGGAAATAACAATGTACTCAACTGATTGTGTTTCTCCTTAGGAGGTATTACTATATGTCAAATGTTTCAAGGCAATTAATATTTGCTGTATGCCCACTAATTACCAGGCAGAGTTCTGGAAAACAGGAATACAAAGGCAAACAAGATATGACCCTTCCCCAAGAAGATCACAGCTCAGTGAGACACACAAATAGGGTAAGTGTTATAATAAATCTAATGTATAAAGTAGGTTTAAAACATATAAGGAGATAATTATTGGATAAGGGGATCTAGGGTTTGAGGGGACACTGTGCAAAAGAGGTTGAGTTTGAAACTTGAAGGAAGAGGTCATAGAGGTCACAGGGTAGACGTGAGTGGGGAAGGGTCATTCTTAGGAAAACGGAACAGTGTAAACAAAGGCACAAAGATCAGAAAGTACATGGTAAGTTGGGGAATGCTTGTGTGTCTAGAGGGGAGAGTTGCCAGGAGGGAAGAGGAAAGACAAGGAAGACATCTGTGAAGGGCCTTCCCTATATGCCTTGCCTAGGAACCCGGGCTTTATTCTGTTGGGAGATAAGGACCACGCCAAATTTTTAAAGTAGAGGAATGATCTGAGAAGCCGTTTTTAATAAGATAATTCGAACAGTAAGAATGAAAAATGGTTTGGCATGGAAAGAATGTTGTTTCCCTCTCTTTATTAATTCAACTATTCACCATATTCAAGTTTGTGGTTTTCTATTTGTGTCATTTCCATATATAATGTAACTCTCTTTCCCTTTCATAAGCCCACCTTCTTTCAGTTTCAATGGCTATATTCCAGTAAAAACGAAACAAAATTCATCCCACTGAAGTCAGAGAAACCAACTACACCATATACACTTTGTTCTGGTCCCAGCTACCACCAATTTACGGAGTGGCTATGGACAAGGATCTCAATCAGCCAGGCTCCTAGCCATCAAACATATTGGTTAAACTACCTTACCTACGGATTCAAAGATGAACAGTTTCCCACAATTCAACATTCTGAAATTGACATTTATCTGACAATTGATGGCTCTCAACCACTGACACAGCAGCAGTCAAGAAAGACTTGTCACAGCCTACATATGCATAAATATCAAAAGCACCAGCTTCAAAACTAGCAGAATAGGTGTCGGGGATTTGGAAAAAAATTCCAGGGACTCTTTAAAACCTAGTGGGGAGGAAGTGGGAGACATGGCGACTCACGTGTATTTAGCAACACTCCCAAAGGAAGGTCCAGATTAGGCCAGTTCCATATAATTACAGATTGGTTTAAGACCCAACATCAATGACTTTTATAAAATTACCATTTTTGATGGCAAGGAGAAGGCACTGGATGGAAACAAAACAGACATTGATGACTATGAGTCAAAAAATGATTTAAAAAGTTGGAATCTGAACATGAAGAAGTTTTAAGAATATCGGCCAATTCATTTCACTTGCATTTTCCCTTTTTATGTTGCACAGGGATGGTATGGTATTTTAAAAATCTGTGTATGTTTAGAGCAGCTTTATTTGTATCAGACAAAAACTGCAAACAATCTGAATGGTCATTAGTAGGTGGATGGATTAACAAAGTGTGGTATGCCCACATAATGGAATCTACTCAGAAATAAAAACGAATGAACTATTGATACACATGATGACGTGGATGAACCTCAAAATAATTATACTGAATGAAAAAAGCCAGACCCAAAGGAATGTATATGATATAATTACATTTATCTAAAATTCTAGAATATGTAGACTGAGCTATATGACCGAAAGCAAATCAGTAGTTGCTTACAGATTGAAGGGAGGTAGGGAGAGACAGGGGGAGAAATTACAAAGGGGCAAGTATCACATGATCTCACTCATTTGTGGAATATAACATAATCTGATGAACAAAAATGAATCCAGAGACACAGAAGCATCGAACAGACAATCAAACCTCAGAAGGAAGGCAGGGAGGTTGGGTGGAGGTGGGGGGTTTAAGAGATAAACCAAAGAACTTGCATGCATATACTAGTAAGCATAACCAATGGACAAAGACAATAAGAGGTGAAGGCCTGGGCTGGAAGGAGGGGCAGGCTAGCGGGGATAAAGGGAATATATGTAATACTTTCAACAATAAGAATTAAAAAAAAAGAAGTACAAATTAGTAGGTGCAGAATAGTCATGGGGATGTAAAGTACAGCATAGGAAATATAGCCAGCAATATTATAATAACTACTAGAGGCTCGGTGCATGAAATTCGTGCACAGGGAGGGTGTGTCCCTCAGCCCAGCCTGCACCCTCTCCAATGTGGGAACCCTTGAGGGATGTCCGACTGCCCGTTTAGGCCTGGTCCTGGATTGGGCCTAAACGGGCAGTTGGACATCCCTCTCACAATCCAGGACTGCTGGCTCCCACTGCTCGCCTGCCTGCCTTCCTGATTGCCCCTAACTGCTTCTGCCTGCCAGCCTGATTACCGCCTAACCACTCCTCTGCCAGCCTGTTTGCCCCTAACTGCCCTCCCCTGCAGGCCTGGTTACCCCTAACTGCCCTCCCCTGCAGGCCTGGTCACCCCTAACTGCCCTCCCCTGCAGGCCTGGTCCCTCCCAACTGCCTTCCCCTGCCGGCCATCTTGTGGTGGCCATCTTGTGTCCACATGGGAGCAGCCATCTTTGACCACATGGGGACAGCCATCTTGTGTGTTGGAGTGATGGTCAATTTGCATATTACTCTTTTATTAGATAGGATGTATGGTGTTAGATGGTACTAGATTTATCGGGATGATCACTTTGTAAGTTATATAAATGTCCAATCACTGGGGAGTACACCTGAAACTGTACTGTACCTCAACTCTAATTAAAAAATAAAAGTATATTATAAAAAAAAGAGGCAATTTGGGGGTTATGAACTACCTTGATTGTGCTGATAGTGTCATAGATGCATGCGGATATCAAAACGTATCAAACTGTAAACACTTTAAATATGTGCAATTTATTGTATGTCAATTAAAAGACTTAAAAAATCTCTGTGTAAGGCTAAAATAGCTCTTTCAATAAAGTAAAAATTATATATTTAAGAAGGCCTGCACCATATTTTAATCTTTCCTCAGTGGCACATAAAATATTCATGTGTTTACAATAGGCAGCATCTTAACATTGATAAGATTCTATTTGTATTGCTATTCCAGGACTCTACGACTATACCCCAACTCATTGTCTTCCCCGGAAACAGATTTGCTCTCCTGATTTTCTAGGTCGTACCAATAATCTACCGGTTAGTCACTTCCAAAGCTCAGATTCCTCCCCTTCCTTCCATGCCCAGTTGGTTAGCCCTCTTACAGAATCTTACTGCACTGTACTTTTCACACCATCCCTTCCTGTCATTCTTGTTCCAGACTTTGGTTCCGCTGGGCCTGGACTACTCTAATTGCATCTTGAAAGGTTTCTGTTCTTCCCTCTAAGCCACCCAGAACACCCAGGTCAGATCATCTTTCTTAACACTACTAACAGGCCACTACCCTGGTGAAGGACTTCCAATGGCTCCCGCTTCTCTATAGAAAAACGTTCAGACAGTTTAGCATTTAAGCTCCCATAAGTTGGCTTTGTTCTGCCCTTCCTGTTTTTATTACTTTCCTAGGGAGCCCTCCAATCCAGTCAAAATGGTTTATTTGCTCTATATTGTAGGCAGAATAATGCCGCCCTAAAGATGTCCACATGCTAATCCCCAGAACCTGGGAATGTTACTTACATGGCAAAGAGACCGGTGTGATTAAATACAAATTTTTAAAAAATATATTTTATTGATTTTTTTTACAGAGAGGAAGGGAGAGGGATAGAGAGTTAGAAACATCAATAGGAGAGAAACATCGACCAGCTGCCTCCTGCACACCTCCTACTGGGGATGTGCCCGCAACCAAGGTACGTGCCCTTGACCCCTTGACCGGAATCGAATCTGGGACCTTTCAGTCCTCAGGCCAACACTCTATCCACTGAGGTAAACCAGTTAGGGCAAATACAAATTTTTTAAATGGGGAGGTTATCCTGGATTATCTGGGTGGGCTCAACTAATCACAAGGGCTCTTAAAAAAAGAAAACAGGAATCAGAGAACAAGCTGTGACCAAAGAAGCAGATGCAATTGTTTTGAAGGTGGAGGAAGGGGTAGAAGGGCGGGGGAGGGGGAGGGTTCCTAGAGAAACTGGAAAAGGCAAGGAAGTGGATTCTCCCCCAGAGCCTTCAGAAAGGAATGCACTGATTTTAGCCTGATGAAACCTGCTTTGGACTTCTAACTCCCCAAACTGTAAGATAATAAATTTGTTGTTTTAAGTCACCAAATTTGTGACAGCAGCAACAAGAAACTAATGCATGCTCTTATCCATACACTTCTATTTTCCCACGTACTTGTTGCGGATATCTTGTTTGTCCCTCCACATCCACTCCCCACCCTGCTCTGTGCCCCAGGAACATGATGTATTTACACAGCATCAGTGGCTTCCTTGCTCTCTGGCTTTTGTTTGGCCAATAGGAGGCAAGTACCAGGAAACTGGAGGGCAGGGGGAGAGGGGAGGAAGGTGGGTCCAGAGGCCACATCTCCTATCAGGCAGCCTTCTCTGTAGTCTTTGGGGTGGTGAAGGATCTCTCTGTGGCTAGGGCCAGATTTCTGACGTAGTAGATTTCTTAAACCCTCCCCACATCTTTGTAAATAGCCTCTTTATTAAAATTCCTTCTAATTATTCAGTTTGAGTGTGTCCTCTGTTTTTTATTGGGACCTTGGCTGATATAGTAATATTACTTGGAATGTCCTCTGTTCTCATGGCTTATCCATGTGCTCTGGCTTAGATTCCAGCTCTGGGACCACAGACTGTCAGAGCTGACTGAGGCCTTAAAGATCACCCAGTCCAGCAGCATAGATGGTTTTCCTCCTACTTCTCTGATCATTCCAACTCGGTCATATATACATCCTATCTAATAAAAGAGTAATATGCAGATTGACCATCACTCAACACACAAGATGGCTGCCCCCATGTGGTCAAAGATCCTGCCCCCATATGGACACAAGATGGCCACCACAAGATGGCCAGCAGGGGAGGGCAGTTGGGAGGAACTAGGCCTGCAAGGGAGGGCAGTTGTGGGCAATCAGGCCAGCAGGGGAGGGCAGTTGGGAGGGACCAGGCCTGCAAGAGAGGGCAGTTGGGGCGATCAAGCCTGCAGGGGAAGGCAGTTAGGGGCAAACAGACTGGCAGGGGAGCAGTTAGGCATCAATCAGGCTGGCAGGGGAGTGGTTAGGGGGTGATCAGGCTGGCAGGCAGAAGCAGTTAGGGGCAATCAGGAAGGCAAGCAGGCGAGCAGTTGGGAGCCAGCAGTCCTGGATTGTGAGAGGGATGTCTGACTGTCCGACTGCACAGTGGAAAGTTTGCAAAGCACGGTCAGTCGGACATCCCTCGAGGGGTCCCAGATTGGAGAGGGTGCAAGGCTGGGCTGAGGGACACCCCCCCCCCACATGCACGAATTTCTTGCACCAGGCCTCTAGTATATATATATTATGGATTTCAGAGGAAGGGAGAGGGAGGTAGAAACATCAATGATAAGAGAGAATCATTGATTGGCTGCCTCCTGCAACCAGAGCATGTGCCCTGAGTGGGAACTGAACCAGCCATCTCTTGGTTCCTAGGTCGACGCTCAACCACTGAGTCACACTGGCCGGGCTATTCAGTCTCCTTGCCAATTCCTCTTCTTCCACCTTACATACTAGCAGGCTGCAAGGTCCTCTCTTAGAACTTTTCTCACACTACACATTTTTCCTGGGGGAATTCATCTCCTCCAACGTTTTAATTATTATCCATACCCCAAAGATCCTCAAATCTGTATCTTTGTTTTAGACTTTGTCCCTGAGGGCTAGATTTATATATTTCTTTTCTTTTCTTTTAAAAAATATGTTTTTATTGATTTCAGAGAGAGGAAGGGAGAGGGAGAGAGATAGAAACATCAGTGATAAAAGAGAATCATTGATTGACTGCCTCCTGCAAGCCCCCTACGTGCATCGAGCCTGCAACCCGGGCATGTGCCTTGACTGGGAAGAGAAATGTGACCTCCTGGTTCATGGGTCGATGCTCAACCACTGAGCCACACCAGCTGGGCGAGATTTATATATTTCCAACTGCTGAACTGACATCTCTACTTGGCTGCCTCAGGCTTCTTCAGATGTCATCATCTTTCCTTCCAAATAGCTTCTCCTCCTCTAGAATTTCTAACTTCTGGAGGTTGGCCCCGAAACCAGGGAGCCATTCTTGATACCTTGTCTTCCTTGTCTTCCTCTCCACCCATCAATCACCAAATCCTTTCTTTACCTAAACCTGTTAAGAACCCACCTACTTCACTGACCCATCCCTCTTATCCCTTTGATCTATTCGACATAAAAATGACCAAAGAGATCTTTTTAAACAACTCTGCTCTAGTTATTAAAATTCTCCAGAGGCTTCCCATTGCCTGGAGGATACAGTTCAGATTCACAGTCTGGCCTCTGTCATCCTCACCAGCCTCATCTTGCACTGCACTCCCCACCGCCCTCCTAATCTCCTCCTGGCTCCAGCCTCCTGGACCACTTCCAGTTCCTGGATCATGCCTTATGTTGTTTGCTCCAAGCACTCCTACCCCCTCCTCCGCAGGCTCGTTGCTGTCTTACTCATCTTCTAGTCTCAATGCAAGCTTCAGCTCCTCAGAGAGGCCTTGTTCCGACCCCCAGGCAAGGTCTGAGTTACTCTCCATCCCCATGGCATACCCCTCAGTCAGAACTATCCTTGACTTTATTGCAATTGCTTATCTTATCTTTGTCTTCCTTGCTTATCTTTGTGAGGGTGGGGACTTCAGTCACTGTTGTAATCCTGGCTCTCAGCACAGGCCTTGAACCAGAGTAGGCATCCAACAAATAAATGTCTGGTGAAGGAAATGAGCTGAGAGAGGTAAAGTGACCCACTGGTCCAGAGCTCATTCCTATATCCACTGCCTCCACCCTCTGTCACGGAATTTTCTGAGGCCACATAAGCCCATAGAAGTTGCTCTGCTTCCTCAACTCGAATCGCCTGTGTTAACAATTTGCTGTTCATTCCTTGCTCTCCCATTATCTTTTCATGTATGTTACATCTATGGTTCTCTCTCCAAATACACCACAAACTCTCAGAGGACAGGGACAATATAAAAATTCTTTATATTCCTTCTCCAGCTCAGGTTGGCATATTCATTCAACAAATATCTCTTGAAAGTCATGTTTTCCAGACACTGCTGGGACAACAGGAGCAAATGAAACAGATGATAGCCTATGCTCCAAATGAGCTTATGGTTTAGCAGTGAGAGAGACAATTAAGTAGTTACAATAACATGGTTTTTAAAAATATTTTTATTGATTTTTAGAGAAAGAAGAAAGAAGAGGGAGGGAGAGAGAGAGAGAAACATCAATGTAAGAGTGCAACATGGATCGACCCACAACCCAGGCATGTGACCTGATTGGGAGTCAAACCACCAACCTTTTGGTGCATGGGACAACACCCAACCAGCTGAACCACACCAGCCAGGGCTACAATCATATGTTAATACTATGGAACAGTACCTGGTAAAACTGCATTTGTTGTGTCAATGTACCAAGGGATCTCAAAGCCAGAGAAGAAAAAATAAAAGGTGCATCCTCTTGGAGTACAACTTTGAGTTGAAGATTTGGGGAAAATCTAGTTATTATTTTTTAATAACAAGTACAGATACACTATGGAGAAGAATGCAGCATTCACATGGCCTTTAAAATCAAGTCGCAGATTTCTGGCTCATGGCTGACCTGCTTTAGCCCCACCCAGGCCCAGAAGGGTTCATATTTATCCTCTCCTGTTAGTGAGGCCACAGTGGAAAGTTTGCAAAGCACTGCCACGGCCTCACCTCCAGAAGAGAGTCTGTCCCACGGCAAGCACTCAACATTCAACAAGATACTAATGTGCACCCTGGAATGAAGCAAGGCCAAATACAGCTTCAGGAATCCAGGTGGGCACACACATACTGAGCCAAGTCAGGAAAATGGAAAACAGGAGTAGGGACTTGAGCTGAAGAAAGAATGACTTGGGCTCTCATGTACTCTTACTATTACCTAAAGGTATAAGCCCTGAGAAAGAAATCAAGGAGTGTGGCTTTCTTTGCTTTTCTTTCCACTGCCTTCTTTGTGTAACTGTGGTATGAAAAAGGAAAATCAGATACAACATGAAGTGTCCAGCCTTTGGCCCTGCCTATACACAAAGACTAATAACCAAAACCAAAACAAGCAGCCCCATTTATTAAAATCAATCCAAACCAGAGAGTAATTTTTACAAAAGAACAAACAAAAACTACTCGTAAAAACCTAGTGAAAAGTTTTTTAAATGGGCAAAACAGTGCCACAAGTTGCTTTGGAGTACATACCTACCTAGGAAAGACCCGAAAGACTGCTCATGGAAAGGACAGACCACATTGTGGGGGAGGGGGATTTGACTGGAGAAGGGGGACTAGGGCTTCAACTGTACTGGTAATGATTTAATCTCAAGTGGGGGTCGTCAATAAGGGAGAAGTTGTTATTCTTTTTTATTTATTTTTTGATATATCTTTTATTGATTTTTTACAGAGAGGAAGGGAGAGGGACAGAGAGTCAGAAACATTGATGAGAGAGAAACATCCGACCAGCTGCCTCCTGCACACCTCCTACTGGGGATGTGCCCGCAACCAAGGTACATGCCCTTGACCGGAATTGAACCTGGGACCTCTCAGTCCGCAGGCCGACGCTCTATCCACTGAGCCAAACCAGTCAGGGCTGAAGTTGTTATTCTTTATCACACATCTTCAATATTTCATAATAATTTTTACAAGAGCCAATCGATACAAGAGCCAAATCTGCATTTTCTAAAACAAATAAATTAGAATAAAATCAACATATTTACATATCCTCCAATAAAACTTGAATTGATCTTACATACTTAATTCCTTTCTAGCTGTGGGTAAATACAAAGATGTGTACAAAACACATAGCCTGTGCTTTGGAATCTAGCTATTTTAAGATGGCATAGTCATCTCTTTATGTACTTACTATGTTATTTATATCCCCGGATTTTTATTTCTTTTTTTTTAAAACAACCAAATGGCTTCTGCCATATTCTAGAATATTCTTGCAGGAGATAAAGGACAGAGAAGAGGTTGGAATAAGGAGGAATTTCAGGCTAAAAAATGTGACAAGGCAATTGGAGGGAACAAGCTGAAAGGGGGATGAAGAGTTTGTATCTGAGACTATTTGTTCTTAACTTGCCAATCTTACAACACAAAAGTTAGGATAGCTCAAATTGTGCTTTGGCATAGCTCAAATTGTGCTTTAAAAGTCTACTTTTAAAACTATGTGCCCGCCAGTGACCATGCCCCTCTAGGTTCAGAAGATGGAAGGCTAAAAAAAAGCATGAGAGCCAAAACCGGTTTGGCTCAGTGGATAGAGCGTCGGCCTGCGGACTGAAGGGTCCCGGGTTCGATTCCGGTCAAGGGCATGTACCTTGGTTGCGGGCACATCCCCAGTGGGAGGTGTGCAGGAGGCAGCTGATCGATGTTTCTCTCTCATCGATGTTTCTAGCTCTCTATCCCTCTCCCTTCCTCTCTGTGAAATATCAATTAAAAAAAAAAGCATGAGAGTCCTGGAGTCAACCAGCCCTGGGTTTAATGGTTATAGATCCATGAATGCGTGACAAATCTCTGAGCCTCTGTTCCTTTCTCTCTAAAATGAGCAAAAACCAGTACTCTCTCAGAAGGTGGAGATGATGCTAAATGTGATCATGTGTGTACTAGGTTCAGTGTCTATCACATGCAAACCCTCAGTCAAAACCATTTCTCATTTGTCCCTGGCCTGGGGGTAATCTTCTATTTGAGATATTTGTTACCTCTGTTATCCTTGTCAGGATCTGTTGAACAGAGAGAGACAGCATCCTATAAGGGCTCGGAGTCAGTGTTGCCAGGTGTAGCAAGCCACCATGTGTAGGCTTTCGAAAATATGAGATAGGTTTCCACCTGGGTATGAAGTAGCCAAGAAACGTCTTGGCTGTAGCAGAAGCTCTTTAGCATGAAAGTCTTGCTGTCTGCCCAGACTGCCACCTGGTTTCTAATTCTCTTGTCAGGTTCTACTCCCTGCTGCTGCCTTCCCCCTTTGTCTGGCCCTATTGTCCGTCTGCTGGGGAGCCCCTGTTTCTACCTCCTTGCATTCCACTTGGGTATCTGTGTCATCTTAGTTTTTAACTGCCTACTGGTGCTAGCCATGTTTTCTCCTCTTGCCTTCAGGAAGTTATGAGCTTCTCAATTCCTGACTGACTGGCACTATGGGTTCCCTACTTTTTGTCTTTTGACTCACTTCTGCCTGCTTATGTAGGTTCTGACCCACCTATCTGGTCTCTTTCTCTGACATCGGTATCCCAGGTTTTGGCCAATGCTTTGTTATGACTTATGGGTAGTGTGTGGACCTTGACTCACGAATGCTTACCAAGTGATGCAAAACACTTAGCAACTGGTATGGAACAGGCACTGCCCAGTCAGAATGGTTGTCAGCTATACACAACAGAGATGGTCTTCCTTGCATATACTGCAGAACAGCAGCCCAGCTCACTAGATTCTGGACCCCTCCAACTACTCGGATGAGAGGCCTCCTGTTTCCTTCTTAGGACTGGTGCCTCAGATTTGCTTCTTACTCCTATGTCCAGGCTTGGCAGGGCTAGCCTTTTGCCCTGTTTCATGAACTCCTGTTATCTACAGTACGAGAGGTGATCTTCTCATTCCCACTCTATTCAGCTGTCACTAGGGAAATCCAGGATACTGGCAAACCACATGAAAGAGATGCCAAAACAGGAGGGCAAAATTTAAAAACAGGAATATATATATTTCAGGGATAGCAAAAATATCATTGTAACAAAAGGTTCTGTTCGGGCACATGAAGGAGGTAATCAATCAATGTGTTTCTCTCACATCGATGTTTCTCTCTCTCTTTCCCTCTCTCTTCTACTCTCCCTAAAAATCAATGGAAAAATATCATTGGGTGAGGATTAAAAAACAAACAAACAAAAGTTATTTCTGTTTTCTTGGTCTGGAAATAGGAAGTCTCTTTTGCACATGCCTTCTATGAACCTTTTTGAACCACTTATAGTCTATAAGGAAACATTTGGTTGTATGTGATTTACAAATAAAGGGAATGAAAGGAAACCCTACAAATTCTCTTCTATCAAAAAGCTGAATGTTTTTCCTCCCACACTTCCCTAACTCAAAAGAAAAAGAGCCACCACCTGGGATGTCCTTCTACGTTTACACAGATCTTGAACATAGAGAGGAAAGGGACAGTATTTCAACATGGTTCTTGGGTAGGTCTAGAATTTCTAAGGTTTGGGAATTATTAATATTTGAGGTTAGAGGTAGGAGATGGGGTGTTCTAAGACAATGATTGATAGTAGCCAAAATAAACCAGAAACGGGAACTTTCCCTGACCCCACCCATACCTGCAATAGGATTTCCATGTTGGGAACTTGAATCCACAGATTTACGATGAGTTCCCCACAGCTTCACTGCAGCTGTCTGTCACCAACCACACAGCCCTCCACAGTGCTTTCTCCTTATTTATTTTATTAATATCCCCCAATTATTTTATTTAAAGAGTTTCAATCTACCAAAAGGCAAAAGGATAATACAGTAGTAAGTACCTGTATACTACTGTCTTTGATTCACCAAATGTCATCCCTTTGCTGTATTTCTGAGCTTGCTCCCCGACTCTTAGACCTTTTTTCCTGAACCAGCTGAAAGTTGCAGATGTCATTAACACTTTGCCTCTAGCACCCACATCTCGAAAGAATAAGGGCAGTGTCCTACGCAACCACAGTACCACTACTCCACCTAAGGAAATTAAAAGTAATTCCATAATATTATCTAATATTCAGTCCATATTCAACTTTCCCCAATTGTCACCAAATAATCTTTTATTTTTATTTATTTATTTAGTTAGTTATTATTTTTTATTTTTTTTAGAGAGAGTGTAAGAGAGAGGGAAAGACAGAGAAACATCAATGTGAGAGAAACACATCGATTGGTTGCCTCCTGCACACGCCCTGACCAGGGCCGGGGCTGGGGAGGAGCCTGCAATTGAGGTATGTGCCCTTGATGGGAATCGGTCTGCAGGTCGACACACTATCCACTAAGCCAAACCAGCTAGGGCCAAATCATCTTTTATAGCTCTTTTTTTCCCCGCTGATCTAGGATCCCAAGTTCACATACCCGAATTGGTTGTCACATCACTTGCGTATTTTAAACTACCATACTCCCGCTTCCTCCAGTCTTTTTGGCAAGAACACTCCATAGTGAAGTTATGGCCTCATTGCATCCGAAAGGAGACCCATTCTAGGTACTGGTAAGCCTGATCATTAGGTTAAAGTGGTAACCTCCTCATCTCTACACTGGAGGGCACAGGTTTCCTCAGTAATCTCTGGTGAGATACTTTGAAATAATGTGAGAGTACTGTTCAACAACCTTTCGCTCAGAGGTTGTGTGCCTTGGATGAGTCCTTGTCTGAATCAGTTATGGCAGGGCTGGCATTGCACTGGTTTTCTGGCTCTCTCATGCCTTCTATTGTGTAGTATTTATTATTCACATGAATCCACAGCACCTGTCCTCGCTTTCCTCAGTGTATATTCTCTCTGGTTAGTTCTTGCTGGGCTTTTCCCCCCCACAGCCTTACTCACCACGTCTACTATTGCTGCCTCACCCTGACCTCACCTTCAGCAAATAAAAAACGAACATAACATGTTGCCTACAAAATTTACAGTAATCTACAAAAATTAAAACAGTGGTTACGCATATTTATTGGGTTAAAGAGCGTAGATAGAGGAAATCACTTTTTTAAAAGATTAGATTGCCTAAGCACGAACAATCTTTGCTCCTCACTAGGGTAAAGCCACTTGTTCTGTCACAACCAGGCTTTTCATGATGGTGCTGAACAGAGCATCCTCATCTCTTCAGTTCCCTGATATGAGTCCTGGGAGAACAGAGGTTTAGAAATCATTTACCCACATGTCCCATTGGAAGAGGCTCAGAGAGGTGAAGGGACTTGCCCCGAGTCCCTCAGCTTCTCAATGGTAGAGCCAGGACAAGAACCCATCTTAAAAACACCTGCTCCGATGTTCTTTTCATTCCCTTTCCAAGTGCCTCGTGATTCAGGTGTTTAAAGGGCAGGACGAAGCCGTACCATTTCATTGCTAATTTGCATTTGGCCTGCATCACCTTTGGATACTTTAAGTAACAATTCCCATTAGAAGAATTCTATAAATATTATTATTACGGCATTTAAAAATCAATCTTAATTTCTGCACATCAACGGAAAATTTAAGAAGACCCATGGGAGCACTTGCTACCATTTCTTTAACCAGGAAAAATATAAGGGTCCCGAGGACCTGCATCAGGCCCCTCTCTGAAAGCTGAAACGCCTGTGGGTGACAGCTCCGGAGATCTTAGAAAAGGACGTTAGCCGGGGTCCACCCTTCCCCGTTGCCCAAGGTAACGGTGCAGTGAGAGGCGATGCAGGGAGAGGCGTCAACCGGGCTCCAGGAGCTTGTCAAACGTTCACAGGAGAGGAGAAAGTGGGAAACAAAGCCCAGGGTGGAAAAACCCAGCCGCAGCCCGGGGAGGGCAGGAGACCGCGCCCTCACTGCTGCGGCACGGCGGCTGCAGAGGCTGCGGAGCGGCAGTGCCAGGCGTGGGACCCTGCCTCCCGCCCGCGTAGCCCGGTGCAGCGCTCTCCTCAGCGTAGCCCCGCGCAGCCCGCGCGGCCGGGAGGCACGAGGCGGCCCCGCTCTCCGCGCCCAGCCGGTCGGCTGAGCGCCGACGCCGCGGAGCATCCTCCAGCTGCAGGAGGGCGCGGCCATCCCCGCGCTACGGACCGGGGCTGCACACCGCGCCTGGTCCCGGCTGGCCCCCACCCAGCCCCTGCGCGCTCACCCGTTCGTGCGTCCATCCCGGAGCCGGCGGTGCGAGCCGTCAGTCAGTCAGCCCCGAGAAAGCGGGGCCGCTAGCAGGGCGCGCCGTGGCCAGGCGAGCGCGCGATCAACAGGCGGCTCCCGGACGGCGGGCACGGCGCCCGGCGCGCGGCAGCAGCGGAGCAGGCTGGGAAGCGTAGTTCCAGCGCCGCGCCGCGCCGCGGCCGCGTGGAGGCGAGACCCCCTTGCTGGTCCCAGCCGCTCGGGGTTCTCCATCCCTCCTCCCCTGCGTTTTCTCCCGGATTCTGCTTCCGAATCCCATAAGCGCTCTGCAGGCGAGGATAGCCTCAGCCTTAGGGAAAAGCTGTGCAGGCTCTTTGAGAAGCTAGGGCTACAGAGAGGAAGGGTGGCAAGGGCTCTTCAAGCTTGTGGGGAGCAGGTGGGTGCGTGAGCCAGTTCAGATACAGACCAGGCTCAGATACAGACCAGGCCTGCCCTAGGTTTTACTGGCTTTCCAGGGTCTGGGGCGCAGGCGTGGGAAAGAGGAGTAGCTGGGGTACATGCTTGGGGATGGGGAGGTGAGCGAGCAGATCTGAAGTTTGGGGGCGAGGGTGTCTGAGAGCCCACGCACATGCTGTGGCTTCATTAGACGTGAGGCTGAACAACTTAGCTCTGAGAGCCTTAGTATCCTTATCTGTAAAGCAGGGTTAAAGCATGAGTTGTGAGGACCAAATGCATAGTAGGTGCCTATGTGAAAGCACCTGTGTCTGGCACTTAGCACATGCTCAATAAAGGTTCCTTCCTTGAGTACAGGGACCTTCCCCCGCACACTTTTTACTTGGAAAGCCTTACATATAATGCTAAGCTAAAGAGAAATGGGCCGTGTTGGGCTGGGTAAATAAATGTTAAAACCAACCGGTTTATGGTCAGCTGTTTAGCTGGTTCACATTATCCCTGAACATGCACTGAGATGTCCTCTCTGCCAGGTTCTTGGGAGCTACAAAGATAGAGAAAATATTGTCTTGTCTTTGAAGCATGGAAGTGGGGTGCGGTGACATAGGACAAATACCGAAATTACTAAAATATACGGCTTAATGGGGTTACCTTCCAGAAACTTTTTCTAGTTAGACGTTATCTCCTTTTTGAACCCTTGCTGCATACTTCTAGTGTAACTTTTGCTTTGTAGCACTTAGCTGGACGGTTTAAGTTTTGTATGTAGCTACTGTGCAGTATTTCACACTATGGTGAGATGTGCATCTCAGATGCTGTGGAAGAAAAAAGAACTGAAGGGACGGGTGCAGCATTGCTGGTGTAATCTCTCTCTGAAATAGGCAAAGGGAGAATGGAGGTAAAACAGAACCATAATCTGTCAAAAACCTGTGCAATAATCATTTGGAAAAAAACAAAACAAAACAGTGCTGCAGAGGAAATTTTCTGTTTGCAAATAATAACACCCCTATGCATTTGTGAACATACGTTCCTATTTATTCATGTTCTCACTTGATTTTTGCAATAACCTATGAAATGCAGAGTGAAGATTTTTCTTTTTTTATATATATATTTTTATTGATTTTTTACAGAGAGGAAGGGAGAGGGATAGAGAGCCAGAAACATCGATGAGAGAGAAACATCGATCAGCTGCCTCCTGCACGCCCCCTACTGGGGATGTGCCCGCAACCAAGGTACATGCCCTTGACCGGAATTGAACCTGACCCTTCAGTCCGCAGGCGGATGCTCTATCCACTGAGCCAAACCGGTCAGGGAAAGAGTGAAGATTTTTCTCCAGTCAGAGTTCTAGGTAGCACAGAGAGGTGATATGACTTATTCAAGGTCATTCAGCTGGTCATTAAGCCTATCTTTGCTTCTTCCATGCTGGGTACTCTGAGCCTTCCCCAAAGAGGCACCCTCAGCACTGTCTTTCCTTTGTGCATTTCAAAACAGGGCCATACCTTCCCCAGCAAATGGGCTGCATCAGAAAATAAGGCGAATTGTTTAAAGCTTTTGGAACTAGCATGCTGAACAATGGCACACATGAGCTGCTGACTGAGAAACCGGTGTGGCTTCCACTATCAACTGTGGTAATAGACTGCACCCTGGGTCTCCTCACCAGAATGACAAGTCTAAGCTTGGGAAGAGTTAAATGAAATGGAGGTGTGACCAAGCCAGCTTAAATCACATTCCCATGTGTTCCTGTACATTTGTTATTCCAAACGTCGTGTGAAACAGACATGCTGTCTTGAATTTGTGTTGTGCATTTGTCACAAATGACAGCCTTCTGATAAATAACAGGACTGATTACAGATCAAGCCGGCAGTTTTCCCAGAGAAAGCTGATGCTAGGCATACACTGAAAATAATAAAACAATTTTATTCAGATAAAAAAGAGTAGCAAAGATTTGATATAGCAAAGATATTCAATAGTGTAAAATGTCTGTGTGTGATGAAATGAATGGAGCATTATTCAGACAAAAACTGTGAAAGGAAGCAGGCATAAAAATGATTTCTTAAGTGAAAGTCATAGTTGGCAGCCAAAGCAGAGACGCAAGAGCTATCTGACAGTCAATGTTGACACCAAACTAAAGAAAGAGTTATGAAAAGGAACTTCTAATCAATCTTTGTCTGTTCTAGGAGGGCTAGAAGCTAGTAGATGTTAATAGATGAGTGGGGAAGGTAGAACACTTAACCTTTCTATTTTTATGTTAAAATTTAATGGACAGACACTATGTAATGTTATTTGCACCAATAGAAATGCTTTCCTTCTAATGATGTAATTATTCCCCTTTCCTTTCTCATAAATACACCTTGCCTTTGTCTCCTAATTGGAACACCGAGTTTCTGCCTGAATTGTGCTTCCCAAATAGCTATTTTTAAAATCTCAAACAAATGATTATTGCCTTTCAAAAAACAAACTAACTAACTAACTAACTAAAAAAATCTTAATGGACAAATATCATAAGTTTCAGTCTGTTTAGTTTCTTAAATCTATGTCTAAAAAATTTTAAAGGAGCCCGCCCAGTGTGGTTCAGTGGTTGAGCATCTACCTATGAACCAGGAGCTCAGTGTTGGATTCCCAGTCAGGGTACATGCCTGGGTTGCAGCTTGATCCCCAGGAGGGGGTGTGCAGGAGGCAGCTGATCAATGATTCTCATCATTGATGTTTCTATCTCTTGCTCCCTCTCCCTTCCTTTCTGAAATCAATAATAATACATTTAATTAAAATGTTTTAAGGGAGAAAAGGATGTCAGCCATGCCTATGATCAGTTGAAACCCATCATTATTTCTGGACCATATCTTGTAGGTTTAACTTTTCAATTTGCTTGTTGAAAAATGAAAAAGTAAAATTGAAACAGAATCCTAGAGCTGGAAGGAACCTTACAGATCATCTTGCCTAGTCTCTTCTTCATGAAGATAAAGAAGCTGATACATCAACAGTAAAAGTCACTTGGTAGAAAGTAAAAAATTCTGCTTGGCTGTTACAATGAAGTATTTTTGTTATTCACAATGGAAAATGTACATAACTCATTAGAAACATGTCATAGATACTATTGCTTGCTTACTCAACATGCATCCCATCCTCTTCCTTCTTGTTTACAGAAGCCTACACAGGTGTTCACCCAATAGAGAAGGTGACCCTATTACCATCTCAGAGGTGTACTCCTAAACCTATCATGGGCAAGTGGGATAGGATCCTCTTGACTGGCCAGTGAGAGATTAGAGGTGGGAATGTGACCCAGTTCTGGCTAGGGAGAACTGAGGAGAGGTCTACTGAAGGCCTTCTGGGAAAGGTTTTCTTGCTCTTAAATGGAGACGTACAGGGAAATATGCCACTGTCTCCACTGGATGTTTTTACATATGGCTGTTACCTGAAACTGGAATAGCCATCTTAGAACCATCAGGGGATCTAGCCTTAGGACAAAGTCAGCACACTGATGATAACAGAATGAAGAGATAGAATGATGTTGTTGTTGAGTCAGTAAGTCAATCAGCCCTGGTCTGCCCTACTTCTGGATTTCTTGTTATGTGAGATAATAAATATCCTTATTGTAGAGTCAATTTGAGATGGAGTTTTTTGTTACTTGAAGCTGAAAGCATACTAAGTGTTACAGATGAAATGTGAAAGAAAGTTCTTTGGGTGGACTGAAAAACTACTTCTTAGAGTTGATAAAAACAAATAAGAACTACAAGCCATAGGCAAAAGATGGGGATATTATCATGTAATAGATAGACGTATGGTTTTAACATTAGACATACCTGGGTTTGAACCCAGACGTTTACTGCCTGGTTGACTGTGACCAAGTTATTTTATTTTATTTTATTTTATTTTATTTTATTTTATTTATTTCTATGCCTATTTTCTTCATCTCTAGCCTGGGTAACAGCATACAGAATTGTTATGCAGATTAAATTAAATAATTTGTGTCAAGTATGCTACAAAGAATATGGTAAACAGTATAGCACTAGTGATTGTGTTGATGAACCATGAATTAAGTCATATTTATAGTGTAATTGGCAGCAAGCATCTAAAAGCAAATCACTATAATAGTGATCATCTTAAATGACATCACAGTAATGCAATTTGCAAAACCCAGAACGTGAGAAACTCTACAAGACAAACAGCTCATTTCCTCAATAAATAAATTGTAAGAAAAGTAAAAGAGGGAGAGCTTATAGATACATAGAAACAAGAGAGAAATAACCAGTGCAGTGTGTAGATTTTCATTTGAGCAAAGCAGCTATTTAAAAAATCACATTAGGAGCCCTGGCCCGTGTGGCTTGGTTGGTTCAGTGTAATCCCATACACCAAAAGGTCCCGGTTCAATTCCAGTCAGGGCAAATACCTAGGTTGCAGGCTTGATCCCGGGGTGTGTGCGGTTCTCTCTCACTCTCTCTCTCACATTGATGTTTCTCTCTCTCGCTCCTTCCTTCCTCTCTCTCTCAAATCAATAAAAACACATTTTAAAAGAATAAATTTAATAAAAAAAGAAAAAAATCACATTGGGGAAAATGTGAACATAGGGTATTTGATTATATTAGGGTGCTATTTTAAATGTGATAATGGTGTCATGTTTTTTTTAAAGAGTTATTATATTGTGGAGGGATACTACTGAATATTACTGAAAAATACTGATTTTTATGAAAGAAATTATATTTGGGGTTTGCTTTTAAAATAATCCAGTGTGAGAGTGGTGGTTGGGTGGCAGGGCAGGGGTATAGATGAAACAAGCTTGGTCATGAATTAATAATGGTTGAAACTGAGTGATGGGGCTCTATTATATTTTTAAGTGCAACTTCATTGAGATATATTTCATAGATCATAAATTTACCCTTTTAAAGTGTACAATTCAATGTGTTTTTAGTTATGTAACTGTCACTCAATCTAACATTTCAAACCCCCAAAAAGAAACCCCATACACATTAGTAGTCACTCCCTCTTCCCATCACACTCCCAGACCCTGGAAACCATTAATCTATTTTCTGTCTTCCCGGAATTTGCTTATTCTGGACCTTATATAAGTGGGATCGTAAAACATGTGATCTGCCACGACCTGCATGGCGAGGTTCAGGATCTGTAGTAGGAGCCGACGCACAAATGAAAATGCTATACAAGATATAGGAATTTAGAAGGCATTGGGGGTGGAGGAGGAAGGTGGAGACTCTTTCTTTTTTATTTTTATTTAATTTTTATTTTTTATTGATTAAGGTATTACCTGTGTACATATCTTCCCATTGCCCCCCCACCCCATTCCCATACATGCCCTCACCCCCCAGTGTCTTGCGTCCATTGGTTATGCTTATATGCATGAATACAAGACCTTCGGTTGATCTCTAATCTCCCCCACCCCTCCCCAATCTTCCTGCTGTAATTTGACAGTCGGTTTGATGCTTTACTGCCTCTGTATTTTTTTGTACATCAGTTTATAATGTTCTTTATTATCCATAAATGAGTGAGATCATGTGGTATTTTTCTTTCATTGACTGGCTTATTTCACTTAGCATAATGCTCTCCATTTCCATCCAGGCTGCTGCAAATGGTAAGAATTCCTTCTTTTTTATAGCAGCATAGTATTCCATTGTGTAGATGTACCATAGTTTTCTGATCCAGTCATCTGCTGACGGGCACCTAGGCTGTTTCCAAATCTTAGCTATTGTAAATTGTGCTGCTATGAACATAGGGATGCATATATCCTTTCTGATGGGTGTTTCTAGTTTCTTAGGATATATTCCTAGGAGTGGGATTACTGGGTCAAATGGGAGTTCCATTTTCACTTTTTTGAGGAAACTCCATACTGTTCTCCACAGTGGCTGCACCAGTCTGCATTCCCACCAGCAGTGCATGAGGGTTCCTTTTTCTCGTGCAGCACTTGTCGTTTGTTGATTTGTTGAAGATTGCCATTCTGACAGGTGTGAGATGGTATCGCATTGTCATTTTGATTTGCATCTCTTGGATAATTAGTGACTTTGAGCATGTTTTCATATGTCTCTTGGCCTTTCTTCTGTCTTCTTTAGAAAATTATCTATTTAGGTCCGTTGCCCATTTTTTATTGGGTCGTTTATCTTCCTTTTATTGAGTTGTATGAGATCCCTGTAAATATTCGAGATTAAACCTTTATCAGTGATAACATTTGCAAATATGCTCTCCCATACAGTGGGCTTTCTTGTTGTTTTGTTGATGGTTTCTCTAGCTGTGCAAAAGCTTTTTATTTTGATGTAGTCCCATTTGTTTATTTTCTCTTTAGTTTCCATTGCCCTAGGAGTGGTAACAGTGAAGAAATTGCTTCGGCATATGTCTGAGATTTTTCTGCCTGTGGATTCCTCTAGTATTTTTATGGTTTCCCATCTTACGTTTTAGTCCTTTATCCATTTTGAGTTTATTTTTGTGTATGGTGTAAGTTGGTGATCTAGTTTCATTTTTTTGCATGTATCTCTCCAATTTTCCCAACACCATTTGTTGAAGAGACTGTCTTGACTCCATTGTATGTTCATGCCTCCTTTGTCAAATATTAATTGGGCATAGTGGTTTGGGTCAATATCTGGGTTCTCTATTCTATTCCACTGGTCTATATGCCTGTTCTTATGCCAGTACCAGGCTGTTTTGAGAACAGTGGCTTTGTAATACAGCTTGAAATCTGGTATTGAGATCCCTCCTACTTTGTTCTTCTTTCTCAGGATTGCTGTGGCTATTCAGGGTCTTTTTTTAATTATCTTTTTCTTTTTTTTTAATTTAATAAATCTTTATTGCTCAGATTATTATAGTTGTTCCTCTTTTTTCCCCCATAGCTCCTCTCTACCCGGTTCCCACCCCACCCTCTGCCCTACCCTCCCCCCCGCCACTGTCCTCATCCATAGGTGTACGATTTTTGTCCAGTCTCTTCCCACACCCCCCACAACCCTTTCCCCCTGAGAATTGTCAGTCCATTCCCTTTCTATGCCCCTGATTCTATTATATTCACCAGTTTATTCTGTTCATCATATTTTTTATTCACTTGATTTTTAGATTCACTTGTTGATAGATAAGTATTTGTTGTTCATAATTTTTACCTTTACCTTTTTCTTCTTCTTCCTCTTCTTAAAGAATACCTTCCAGCATTTCATATAATACTGGTTTGGTGGTGATGAACTCCTTTAGCTTTTTCTTATCTGTGAAGCTCTTTATTTGCCCTCAATGCTGAATGATAACTTTGCTGGGTAGAGTAATCTTGGTTGTAGGTTCTTGCTCTTCATCACTTTGAATATTTCTTGCCACTCCCATCTGGCCTGCATAGTTTCTGTTGAGAAATCAGCTGACAATCGTATGGGTGCTCCCTTGTAAGTAACTAACTGTTTTTCTCTTGCTGCTTTTAATATTCTCTCTTTGTCTTTTGCTGTTGGCATTTTAATTATGATGTGTCTTGGTGTGGTCCTCTTTGGATTCCTTTTGTTTGGGGTTCTCTGCGCTTCCTAGACTTGTAAGTGTATTTCTTTTGCCAGGTGGGGGAAGTATTCTGTCATTATTTCTTCAAATAGGTTTTTAGTATCTTGCTCTCTCTCTTGTTCTGGCACCCCCATAATTCTGATGTTGGTACGCTTGAAGTTGTCCCAAAGGCTCCTTACACTACCTTCAAATTTTTGGATTCTTTTTTCTTTTTGCTTTTCCAGTTGAGTGTTTTTTGCTTCTTTGTATTTCAAATCTTTGACTTGATTCTTGCGATCCTCTAGTCTGCTGTTAGATATCTGTATAATATTTTTTATTTCAGTCAGTGTATGCTTAATTTCTAGTTGGTCCTTTTTCATATCCTTGAGGGTCTCACTAAATTTATTGGCCTTTTCTAGAAAATTCTTGAAAAACCTTATAACCGTGGTTTTGAACTCTATATCCAGTTGTTTGCTTTCCTCCATTTCTTTCATTTGTGACCTGTTTCTTTGTCTCTGCATTTTGGCTGCTTCCCTGTGTTGATAGAGTGGCTTTGTGTGCTAGGTGTCCTATAGGGCCCAGTGACTCAGTGTCCCCAGTAACCTGAGGTAGACACTCTTGGTGCACCGCTTTGTGGACTGTGTGCATAGTCTTGTTGTAGTTAAACCTTGATTGTTGTTGGTATCACTGGGAGGAATTGACCTCTAGGCCAATTGGCTGTGAGGATCAGCTGTGTCTACAATGGGAGAACTTCTGTTCTGGAGACACCCTTATGAGACAAGATTTGCAAAAGCCTCTGTGCTCAGCTTGGATGGGGCAGAGTCTCAGGGCAGAGCAGACAGCACCGGTTTCCCTTCAGCCCTGCTCTAATAGGCCCCTGTGTCTCAGTGTCCCGTGGTAATTGCTGCAAGCACCTCTGAGAGAAAGCCGCCCTTGAGTTCTGCCCGCCGCCAGACAGTCCAGTTTCTCCCCTAATTAGTCTGGGTCCCCAGAGTCTCTCCTGGAACTGGAGTTCAGTGCAGTTGGGAGCTTTTGTCTCCCTCCCGTTTGAGAAAGCCAGCCACATACTCAGCCGCCTGCCCTCTCCACGCGTGCGCCTTGGTACCTCTGTCCTCCATAGTTCCTCTGAGTCTCAGCATGCTTTCCTCCCTCCTGACAGTCCAGCCTCTCCCCGCATGAGTCTGGGTCTCCAGAGTCTCACCCAGAACTTGAGTTCAGAGCAGTCGGGAGCTTTTTTCTCCCTCACGCTTGAGAAAGACAGCCGCGCACTCAGCCGCCAGTCCTCTCCACGTGCGTGTCTCAGTACCTTTACCCCCTGCAGCTCCTCTGAGTGCTTTTCTCTTTCCTTCTAGTTGTAGAATTTCCACTAAGCCAGCCTTCCTGTGATTCTGGATGATGTCCATTTTGTCTTTTAGTTGTAGTTTTGAAATTGTTGTGTGAGGCAGCAATTTAGGTGTTTACCTATGCCCCCATCTTGGTTTTCTCTCGGGATCTTTTTTAATTCCAGATGAATTTTTTGAGAGTTCTTTCTAGGTCTGTCAAATATGCTATTGGTATTTTAATGGGGAGTGCATTGAATCTATAGATTGCTTTGGGTAGTATGGACATTTTAATGATGGTGATTCTACCAATCCATGAACATGGTATGCTCTTCCATCTATTTATGTCTTCCTCTATCTCTTTGTTCAGTGTCCTGTAGTTTTCTGAGTAGAGGTCTTTTACCTCCTTAGTTAAGTTTATTCCTAGGTATCTTAATTTTTTTGGTGCGATGGTAAATGGGATTGTTTTCTTAGTCTCTCTTTCTGTAAGTTCACTGTTGGTGTATAGAAAAGCCATAGATTTCTTGGCATTAATTTTGTATCCTGCTACATTGACAAATTCATTTATTAAGTCTAATAATTTTTTGATGGAGTCTTTAGGGTTTTCTATGTAGCAGTATCATGTCATCTGCGAATAAGGGCAGTTTTACTTCTGCTTTTCCAATTTGGATGCCTTTTATTTCTTCTTCTTTTCTAATCGCAATGGCTAGTACTTCTAGTACTATGTCGAACAGGAGTGGTGAGAGAGGGCATCACTGTCTTGTTCCTGTTCTTAGGGGAAATGGTTTTAGTTTTTGCCCATTGAGTATGATGTTGGCTGTGGGTTGTCATATATGGCTTTTATTATGTTGAGGTATGATCCTTCTATTCCCACCTTGCTGAGAGTTTTTATCAAAAATGGGTGTTGGATTTTGTCAAATGCTTTTTCTGCATCAATTGATATGACTATGTGTTTTTTATCTCTCAATTTGTTTATGTGATGTATCATGTTTATTGATTTGTGGATATTGTACCATCCTTGCATCCCTAGGATAAATCCTACTTGGTCATGGTGTATGATCTTTCTGATGTACTGCTGGATCTGATTTGCTAGAATTTTGTTGAGGATTTTGGCATCTATGTTCATGAGGGATATTGGCCTGTAATTCTCTTTCATTGTGTTGTCTTTATCTGGTTTTGGTATTAGGGTGATGCTGGCTTCATAGAATGAGCTTGGAAGTGTTCCTTCCTCTTGAATTTTTTGAAATAGTCTGAGGAGGATAGGTTTTAGTTCTTCCTTGAATGTTTGGTAAAACTCCCCTGTGAAGCCATCTAGCCCTGGGCTTTTGTTTGCTTGAAGCTTTTTAATGACTGCTTCAAATTCTTCCATAGTTATTGGCCTATTGAGATTTTTAGATTCTTCCTGATTGAGTTTTGGAAGTGTGTATTTTTCTAGGAATATGTCTATTTCCTGCAGGTTGTCCAGTTTGTTGGAATAGAGTTGTTCATAATATTTTTTAACAATCCTTTGTATTTCTGTGGGATCTGTTGTTATTTCTCCTCTTTCATTTCTGATTTTGTTTATTTGGGTCCTCTCTCTTTGCTTCTTGGTAAGTCTGGCGAGAGGTTCATCAATCTTGTTTATCCTTTCAAAGAACCAACTCGACCGAGTCCTGGCCTTGTCTGCTTTTTATTCAGATTTAGATACACATCTTGCCCTCAGTAAGGCATGGCAAGCTCGTAGCAAACAGATAGTCGCAAAGGTCAGTAAAGATCAGTAAGGTCCAGTAAACATTTACTTGGAGGCTATCAGGTCAGGAGATTGCTTCGAGCCACCGCTGGCTCAACATGAACAATTGGTGCCTAGCGTCAGCCCTGCTAATGCTCAAGGTCCATCAGCCTCCCGCGTTCCTTGGTGCAGGCTCTTGACAGTGTTGGCATGCAGTGGCTTCCCACAGTGATCTTTAAGTCTGCATTCTTTCACTTAGTATACTATTTTCACTCTTCATCCATGTTGTAGCATGTATCAGTACTTTACTCTTTTTTCTGGCCAAATAATATTCCACTTATGGATATAACACATTTTCTTTACTTGTCAGTTGATGGACATTTAGGTTGTTTCCACATTTTGTCTATTATGACCAATGCTGCTATAAACATTTGTGCACAAGTTTTTTTATAGAAATATGCTTTTATTTCTCTTGGGTATATACTTAGGAGTGGAATTGCTAGGTTTTGTGGATCATATGGGTTTCTTCCAAAGTACCGTGTTTCCCCGAAAATAAAACATCTTCAGAAAATAAGACATACTTATAGGTTTCCTTCTGAGTGAAATATAAGGCATTCCCCGAAAATAAGGCCCCCAGGCTCTGTCTCAGAATGAAAATTAATTTACCGTAAACTGGTCGCTAGGGCCGCCCTGACTGGCGTCTAGCAACCAGTGACGTTACGCGGAGTCCTGACGTCACTGCTGTGTGGAGGCGGAGCGGAGGTCGGAGTGAGCGGTGAGTGCGGGGCGGGAGAGAGGAGGAGACTTTCGCAGATGCGTGTAGAAGAACAGGAGGATTAGAGCGGACTGGACACGGCGAAGGTGGTGAGTGCTGGTCTGTCTCTGGTGACACTACCTGATGCTCGCGGCCGCCTTCATGATGACTGAAGGTTCTCAGTCAGTGGCAGACCCTGCTCCAGCCCAGATCCAGGCCCCAGCAAGCCCAGTGACAGTCCCCAGGCAGGCCCCAGGGGGTAAATGTCTGATAAAGGGGTAGGGGGGATGTCTGGTGAAGGTGTTCAGTGGCACAGGGGTGGGGGGAGGGGGATCACTTAAAATGACACAGGAAGATCAGAGGGGACAATCAAAATGACACAGGAGGATCAAAAGGGGTTACTAAAATGGTAATCCCCCCTCTGATTCTCCTGTGCCATTTTGATTCCCCCCTCTGATCCCCCTGTGTCATTTTAAGTGATCCCCCTCCCCCCACCTTGATACCCCAATTCCTTTTTATTTTACCCCTACGGTAGAAATGAGCGCAAAAAGAAAAAGCTACTCCGTGGAGTACAAGAAAGGAATCGTGGAAGACTCTTGGGGCCAAAATCTTACTGCTTTCTGCAAAGAGAAGATGTTGAGTATCTGATTGGTCCAAAAATGGCGAGCAGAGTATGGTAACCTCATTGAACAAGTGGACAAGGTAAATGCTAAAAAGTGCAAGTGTGGATCAGGTCGGCAACCATTATTTTCCGAGCTGGAAGACCTGATCTGTGAATGGGTTGTTGACAGGAGAGCAAAGTCTTTGGTTGTGAATAGGGCTCAGATTCAAGAATTTGCCCTTGCAATGGCACCACAGTTTGACATAGCCCCCGAAGACTTCAAAGCATCACAACATTGGCTGGATAATTTCCTTCAGCGAAGTGAACTGTCTTTAAGAAGATCTACAACATTGTTTAGGTTGGAAGATACTCAAGTTATTAAGCGAGCACTTGCATTCAGGTCCTTTATTGATGATGCTGACTTCTCTAAATACAATCTTTCCAACATGATTGCTATGGATGAAACTGCAGTGTTTATGGGCCAATCATCTCAAACAACAATTGAACAGCGGGGTGCCTCCTTAGCGTACATTCCCTCCACTGCTTATGAAAGTGCACATGTTTCCTGTATTTTGGCAATTCATCTGGATGGCACTAAAATCCCACCTTTAATCATTTCTTAGGGCAAGAAGGAAAAGATTGAACGTGTTTTGGGCACTTTTATTCTTGAAACTGAAAAAGCCTGGGCCACACAAGCAGTTATAAGGAAGTGGGTCGATTTAATGCTGCCGCTTGTTATGCGAAGGAGCCAAAGAGGTCTGCCAGTCTGGGATGCAACCAGCACTCACCGCGCTAAAAACATGAAGACATTTCTTCACGAAAGAAAAATAGATCAGATAATGATTCCCGCAGGAATGACGGCCTATCTCCAGACTCTTGATATTGCAATAAACAAGCCATTCAAAGACAATTTGCGCATGGAAATTAATGTCTACTTTGAAAATAGAATTGAGAGAAATCAGCGTGGAAACTTCGTGAAACCTAAACTGCAAGAAGTTGTGACTTGGGTGAAGAATTCATGGGAGAAAATCACTGACAGTTGCATTGCAAATGCACTGCGAGCAGGCTACCTTGACAAGAAGTACTCATTTAAAGACAGTGCTATTGCTAAACATGAGAGATTTGGTCCACTGATTCTGAAAGAAATGGAGTCACAAGAAATTCACCAGGAAATTCAGGAATTGGATTGTTATGATGATGTTCCAGAAGATGATGACATGATTGTCATTGAATAAATAAGTAAATTCTTGATACTGTAGGATTCACAGTTTGTCTGGTTTGTGTTGACAACTACCGTACTACCGTACTGTATACAGGTAATAAATTTCCTTTATTTTCATTTAACAATAAATGTGTACCGTATTCTTCTTCATGGAAAAATAAGACATCCCCTGAAAATAAGACCTAGCATGTCTTTGGGGGCAAAAATTAATATAAGGCACTGTCTTATTTTCAGGGAAACACGGTAGCTGCACCAATTTACATTTTTACCAGAAATGTGTGAGAGTTCCGATTTCTCCATGTCTTTGCCAACACTTGTTAATGTCTGTCTTTAAAAAAAAGTTATAGCCAAACCAGTGAGATGTGGAGTGGTATTCAATTATGATTTTGATATGCATTTCTCTAATGACTAATGATATTGATCATTTTTTCATGTGCTTAGTGGCCATTTTTATATCTCCTATGGAGAAATGTCTTTAAATCCTTTGCCTAAGTTTTCATTGGGTTATTCATCTTTTATTATCGATTTATATATTTTTATATGTTCAGGTTGAAAATCCCTTATCAGGAATGTGATTTGCGTATATTTTCTCCCATTCTGTGGATTGTTCTTTTTTTCACTTTCTTGATGATATTTTTTAGTAAACACTCTTTATCAGTTTGTGAAAGTTCCTTTCTCTCTTGTTTGTAGAAGTTACTGTTTACTTTGATGATTTGACCATGCAAGAGTGTTGGATTTCATCAAAGACTTATGCTGTATAAGTTAAGATAATCATGTGGGATTTTTCCTTTATTCTATTAACATTGTATATTACATTGGTTTTCAGATGTTATTCATTTCTGGGATACATCCCACTTGGTCATGGTGTATATTCCTTTTTAATGTGTTATTGGATTTGTTTGCTAGTATTTTGTTGAGAATTTTTTATGTCCACCATTTTCTTTTGATGCCTTTGACTAGTTTTGGTATTAGAGTAACACTGGCCATACAGAATGAGTTAGGAAGTGTTTTCTCCTCTTCTGATTTTCGGAAGCATTTGTGAAGCATTGGTATTAATTCTTTAAATGGTGAAATTTACCAATGAAGCCATCTGGGCCTTGGCTTTTCTTTGTTGGGAATTTAATCTCTTTGCTTGTTCTACATCTACTTAGGTTATAATTTCTTCTTGTGTCAGTTTCATTAATTTGTGTCTTTCTAAGAATTTATCCATTTCCCCTTAGTTATCTAGTTTGTTGGCATTTAATTGTGCATAATATTCACTTATTACCCTTTTTACTTCTGTAAGGACAGTAGTGATGTCTCCTCTTTCATTGCTAATTTTGGTATTTGAGTCTTCTTTTTTTTCTAGACCAGTCTAGCCATAGGTTTGCAAATTTTGTTGATCTTTTCAAAGAACCAACTTTTAATTTTGTTGACTTTCTCTATTGTTTTCTAATCTCCATTTAATTTATTTCTGCTCTAATCATTATTAGCTTTCTCATGGCCCCAGATAGTTTCACTGGTGAGTTTTACCAAGTATTTAAGGAAGAAATGATATCAATTTGCTGTAATTTCTTCCAGAAAACAAAAGCAGAGGGAACTTATTCTATGAGGCCAGTATTACCCTGATGCCAAAATCAGACAAAGACATTACAAAAAAAGGAAAATTGCAGGCCAATATCTATCATAAAAATAGATGCAAAAATCCTCAAAATTATTAACAAATCATATCCAACAATGCATAAAAAGAGATATATTACAAATGAGTGGGATTTATTCTAGGTATACATTACTGGTTCAGCAGTCAATCAACAGGCTAAAGAAAAAAATCATATGATACAGAAAAAGCATTTGACAAAATCCAACTTTCATTTATAATAAAAAGCTCCCAGCAAACTACAAATAGAGAACTTTCTATTTGATAAAGAACATCTGTAAAATCTCTATAGCTGACATCATACTTAATGATGAGAAATGAGATGCTTTCCTCATAAAATCAGAAACAAGACAAGGAGGTCTCCCCTTGCTATTCCTTATTCACCATTATAGAAGTCCTACTTAATGCAATAAGACAAGAAGTGGAGTGTGGCAATGGGGAAAGTATATTCAGATTGAGAAGGAAGAAATAAAACACTCTGTGTTCATAGATGACATAATTGTCTATGTAGAAAATTCCAAAGAATCATTTTAAAAATACCCCCTGGAGTGAGGTTGCTATAAGTGATTACAGCAAGGCTGTAGGACACAGATCAGTCTATAAAAGTCAATTGCTTTCCTGATTGGAATTTGAAAAAAGCCAGCACCATTTGCATTAGTATAAAGAAGCAGGAAAAGAAAAAAAAAAGACTTAGGTATATGTATAATATCTTTATGAAGGAAATAAAACTCTGATGAAAAAGTCAAAGAAGTTCTAAATAAATGGGGAGATATTTCATGTTCATGGATAGGAAAACCCAGTATTGTTAGTATGTAAATTCTTCTTAACTTGACCTATAGATTTAATGCATTCCCAATCAAAATCTTAGCAAGTTATTTTGTATATATCAACAAAATGATTCCAATGTGTATATGGAGCAGCAAAAGACCCAGAATAGCCAACACCATACTGAAGAATAAAGTCATGAGGACTTAAACTACTCATCTTCAAGACTTACTATGAAGCCAGAGTAATCAAGACAAAGTGGTATTGGTGAATTAATAGATCAGTGGAACAGAATAGAAATCCCAGAAATAGATTCACACAAACAGAGTTAACTTATCTTTGACAACAAAGCCAAGGAAATTTAATAGACTAGTCTTTTCAACAAATGGAAGTGAAAAACAACTAGACATCAATATGCAAAGGAATTTCTATAAACATAAACTTTTCACCATTAACAAAAAATAAGATGGATTATAAACCTAAAGGCAAAACAAAAAACTATAAAATTTTTAGAAGATAACATAGAAAAAAATCTAGGTGACTTTGGATTTGATGATAACTTTTATTTTTTTAATATATTTTATTGATTTTTTACAGAGAGGAAGGAAGAGGGATAGAGAGTCAGAAACATCGATGAGAGAGAAACATCGATCAGCTGCCTCTTGTACACTCCCTACTGGGGATGTGCCCACAACCAAGGTACATGCCCTTGACCGGAATCGAACCGGGGACCCTTCAGTACGCAGGCCAATGCTCTATCCACTGAGCCAAACCGGTTAGGGCTGATGATAACTTTTTAGACATATCACCAAAAGCAGATCCATGAAAGAAAAGAAAATGATGTTGAACTTGATTAAAGTTGAAAAATTTTGCTTGGAGAATTATACTGTTAAAAGAATGAAAAGTCAAGCCATAGGCTGGGAAAAAATATTTGTTCATATTTGAAGAAGTTGGAATCATCATACATTGCCAATTGAACTGTAAAATGGTGTAGTTGCTATGGAACATAGTTTGGTGGTTCCTCAAAAAACTAAACATGGAATTACCTATGATCCGGCAATTCTACTCCTAGATATTTACCCAAAGAAATTGAAAGCAAGGACTTGAACAGATGTTATATATAAATGTTTATTGCAGCATTATTTACAATAGCCAAAATGTGGAAACAACCCAAGTGTCCATCGCCAGAAAAATAGGACAAATATTTTAAGTTTCTACTTACATAAAATATCTAGAATGGGCAAATTCATAGAAACAGAAAGTAGATTAGAAACTACCAGGGGTTAGGGGAAGCAGCATTGCTTTGTGGTTATAGTTTCTGTTTAGAGTGATGAAAAAGTTTCAGAAATAGACAGTGGTAATGGTTGCACAACTTTGTGAATATAATTAATACCACTATATATCATATACTTAAACATGGTTATTTTTTTTTAAATATGATTAAAGTGGCTAATTTTATATGCAATTTACCATAATTAAAATACCAATAATGTAATATGAATATGCAACCCATTGAATTTTATATTTTAAATGGATAATTATATGGCATGTAAATAATCCTATCTAATAAAGAGGTAATATGCACATTGACCATCACTCCAACACACAAGATGGCCACCTCCATGTGGACACAAGATGGCCACCACAAGATGGCCAGCAGGGGAGGGCAGTTAGGGGTGACCAGGACTGCAAGGGAGGGCAGTTGGGAGTGACCAGGCCTGCAGGGAAGGGCAATTAGGGGCTACCAGGCCGGCAGGGGAGGGCATTTAGGGATTATCAGGCCAGCAGGGAAGGGCAGTTAGGGGCAATCGGGCGGCAGGGAAGGCAGTTAGGGTGACCAGGCCAGCAAGGGAGGGAAGTTAGGGGTGACCAGGCCAGCAGGGGAGGACAGTTGGGGCTGACCAGGCCGGCAGGGGAGCAATTAGGCATTGATCAGGCTGGCAGGGGAGTGGTTAGGGGGTGATCAGTCTGGTAGGCAGAAGCGGTTAGGGGCAATCAGGCAGGCAGGCAGGCAGGCAAGAGGTTGGGAGCCAGCAGCCCTGGATTTTGAGAGGGATGTCTAACTGCCCATTTAGTCAGACATCCCTTGAGCGGTCCCAGATTGGAGAGGGTGCAGGCTGGGCTGTGGGACACACCCTCCCTGTGCACAGATTTCATGCACTGGGCCACTAGTCTATACTAATAAAAGGGTAATATGCAAATTGGTCATGACGCCCTCACATTAACAACCAAACAGCAGGCTGCGTGGGGCGACCAGGCCAGCAGGGGGTTTAGAGAGGGATGACCAAATGAATGACCAGCAGGCTGTGTGGGGCAGCCAGGATGGCAGGGGAGACAGTGAGGGGCGACCAGGCTGGTGGGGGGGGGCAGTTAGGGGCAACCAGGCCAGCGGAAGGGAAGTTGGGGGCAACCAGGCTGGCAGGGGGGGCAGTTGGGGGTGACCAGGCTGGCAGGGGGGCAGTTGGGGCAATCAGGCTGGCAGGCAGAGGCAGTTAGGGATGATCAGGCTGGCAGGGGGGGCATTTAGGGGTGATCAGGCAGGCAGGCAGGTAAGCAGTTAGGAGCCAGCAGTCCCGGATTGTGAGAGGGATGTCTGACTGCCGGTTTCAGCCCAATCCCTGGGAACGGGCCAAAACCGTCAGTCGGACATCCCCCGAGGGGTCCCAGGTTGGAGAGGGTCCAGGCTGGGCCAAGGGGACACCCCCCCATGCACGAATTTTGTACACTGGGCATCTAGTTTCTTAATAAAGCTGTTAAAATATATAATCATACTAGAGGTCCAGTGCATGAAATTCATGCACTGGGGTGGGGAGGGGTCCCTCAGCCCAGCCTACGCACTATCGCAGTCTGAGACCCTTTATGGGATGTCCACCTGTTAGCTGGCAGTCAGACATCCCTCTCGCAGTCTGGGGCTCTCTCTGTCCGGGACCCCTCGCTCCTTACTGCCCTCCTGCAGTGGAGGTGGGAGAGGCTCCCGCCACTGCCACTGCGCTTGTCAGCTGTGAGCCCAGCTTCTGGTTTAGCAGCGCTTCCCCTGTGGGAGCACACTGACCACTAGGGGGCAGCCCCTGCATTGAGCATCTGCCCCCTGGTGATCAGTGCATGTCATAGTGACTGGTTGTTCAGCCAGTTGTTGCTTCTTTCGGTTGATTTGCATATTAGGGTTTTATTATATAGGAATTAGTTCTTTAAATAATTCTAAATATTAATCTTTGGCTGGTTGCATATGTTACAAATAAAACATTCTTTGCTACCAGAACCTATGCAGTTTCTCAATTCAGATAGCCAGAGTACAAATATTGAAGAATACCTAGTGTTCAGAATCTATTGTTTCCTGGTTTTATAAAAATTAGCTGAAGTTTGAATAATGAAGTATAAACCAAATACTTTATTCAAATACTTTTGGTTCCTAGGACACCTGTATTTCTCTTAATCTCTAATTTAATTCTTCTTCAAGGTATCTTTTGTGTAGAAGAAGTTCTTAATTTAAATGTTATGCTTATCAATCTTTTCTTTTACAAATAAAGCTTTCTTTGGTCTTACTAAAGAAGTCCTTTCTTTTTTTAAAAAAATATATTTTATTGATTTTTTACAGAGAGGAAGGGAGAGAGATAGAGAGTTAGAAACATCGTTGAGAAAGAAACAGCAATCAGCTGCCTCCTGCACACCCCCTACTGGGGATGTGC
The DNA here is from genome assembly GCF_963455305.1 of Plecotus auritus. Classification (NCBI taxonomy): domain Eukaryota; kingdom Metazoa; phylum Chordata; class Mammalia; order Chiroptera; family Vespertilionidae; genus Plecotus; species Plecotus auritus. Next base: position 62,579,802 of record NC_137770.1, read on the forward strand.
CTGAAACCAAGGTACATGCCCTTGACCGGAATCGAACCTGGGACCCTTGAGTCCACAGGCCGATGCTCTATCTACTGAGCCAAACCGGTCAGGGCAGAAGTCCTTTCTTTTAAAAAAAAATGTTTTTTTTGATTTAAGAGAAGAAGGGAGAGGAAGAGAGAGAAAGAAACATCGATGATGAGAATCATGGATTGGCTTCAGTGCAAAGGCCGATGCTCTAACCACTGAGCAAGCCCCACCTAGGGCTCATATCAACTTTAGAATTAGCTTGTCATGTTTCTTGCAAAGCCATATTAGGATATTAATTGCTGTTGCATGGAATACACAGATCAATTTAAAGAGTGTTGACATTTTTTATGATACTGTGTCTTCATGAACATAGCATAAGCTTTTTAAAACTTATTTCAGTCTTATTTAATGTCTTTTCAAAATTGTTTTATTTTTTTTATTTTTAATTTTTTTTAATTTTTAACGTTTTAATACAGATCAGCATGTCGGGTTCATTTCAGCTCCTTCACCGCCAAACCCGGGGGCAGGGACTGCTTCAGCTTCTCGGCCTTCTCTTTGTCTGTGATGACCAAGGTATACAGGTATCTGCTGCATTGGACTTTGAACTTCACATTATCCTTATTTTTCTTGATCTTGACAGATTTGGCGTCCTTCCGCCTGGCTGTGAGCAGGAAGTCCTTGATCTCCTCAATTTTTCGAGGCATGGCTGCGAGGCACGGAGCGTGCGGCCGGCGCAACAAGTGGCCAGAGGCGAAGAGAGTGAAAAAAGAAGCTCAAAATTGTTTTAATTTAATATATTAATAAAGTTAAACTTTTCTCTACAAAGGTCTTGCTCATGCTTTATTAGATTAATTTTTTGTTCTATCTATTATGTCATTTAATCTACTAATATTTTAATATTAGAGGCCTGGTGCACGAATTTGTGCACTGGTGGGGTCTCTTGGACTGGCCTGCACCCTCTCGCAATCTGGGACCCCTAGGAGGATGTTGGAGAGCCAGTTTCGGCCTGATTCCCACAGGCTAGGCCGAGGGACCCCACTAGTGCACGGGGGCCTCTAGTATGCATATAAGATCTTTGGTTTATCTCTTCCCGCCCTCCCCCCTCCCCCCTTCCCTCTGAGATTCATCAGTCTGTTCCATGTTTCCATGCCTGTGGTTTCCACTCCTGTGTTGAGTGTCTGCCCCCTGGTGATCAGTGCACATCATAGCTACTGGCATGTCGGCTGGCTGGCCGGTTGCTTAGGCTTTTATAGATATAGATTAAGGCATCCTTGCATTTCTGGGATAATGTCATCTTGTTCATGTTGGGCTATCTTTTGTATGCACTGCTAGGTTTGGCTTAATAAAAATTTTAAGATTCTCATATACGTAAGTGTGATGCCTTCCTCAACTGGTTTTAAGCAGGGTTATACTGTGGGTTTGGATTATGGTTATACTATGAACTAAGTTGGGGTTGTTTCTGCTACTTCTGTTACATAAGATTGGATTGCTCTGTTCCTTGAAAGGTGAATAGAATTTTCCAGCAAGATTTTCTGATGCTGACATTTTTTTGGTAGCAAGATTTTAAACTAGTATTGATTTAATTTCTTTAATGATTATAGAACTATTCAGATTTTCTATGTCTTCATATGTTATTTTAAGCAAGTTGTTTATGGTTCTAGCTTTCAAGTCCCACTTGCTTATATAAATAAGGCCATCCCTTTTTTTAAATTTCCCACTCAATTATCAATCTCATTTAAAAATTATTCTAAGTTGTAGATACTTTAGTAGGAGGAAGTCATGGTAGTTTAGACTTCCAGCTCTTATTGGAACCAAAAATTTCAGATACGTACTTCTTCAACTTTACTAGATATTGTCACATAGCTCTTCACAGTAGTTGCACCAACTTAAACTGTTTCTATTGTTCAACAATCTCACCAGTACTTGGAATTGTCTAATTCTTTAATTTTTGATAATCTCATGCTTATGAAATTGTAGTTTTAAATTAAGTTTATTTGCTTATTGGTAAGGTTGAGTATCTTTCCCTAGATTTATTAGCCAATTGAGTTTTATCTTTTGTAAATTGCTGGTTATGACTTTTGACTATTTTTCTAGTGGATGTTTGTCTTTTTTTTTTAATTGTCACTCAAAGATATGTTCATTGATTTTTAGAGAGAGGGGAAGGGAGTGAAAGAGATAGAAAGAAAGAAACATCAAAGAGAGAGAAACATTGATTGATTGCCTCCCATACGCACCCTGACTGGGATTGAAACTGCAACCTAAGTATGTGCCCTAGGTATGCAACCTTTTTGGTGTATGGGGAAGACACTCCAACTAACTGAGCCACCCCACTGGGGTGATGTTTGTCTTTTAATAACTTATAGGTATTTTAGTATATTCTGGATAGTAATACTTTGTCAGTTATATGTATTCAAATATATTTCCCCCTTTTATACCTTGTCTATTCAAAATTTTAAGGTTACTTTTGAGGCACAAAAGTTTTTAATGTTGACATATAGAATTTACCAGTCTTTTTTTCCTTTGTGGTTTGTATTTTTGGCATCTTGCTTAAGAAATCTTTTGCTATCCCAAGTTTATAAAGATAATGTTCTAAAAGTGTTAGGTTTGATTTCCCCAATTATATCTTTAATTAATCTGTAATTAATTTTGGTCTATGGTATAAGGTAGAGATCTAACTGCATTTTTTCAGGTGGATTACTAATTGTATCAGCAGCATTTATTGTTATAGATTAACTAGTGGCCCGGTGCATGAATTTGTGCACATTGAAAGGAAATTAATTACAAGAAATATTTTAATATCGCTATTTTCCCTTTCTCTATAATAGAAGTGTCAACAAAATTCACAATCCACAATGACAGATGGGAACACACGTGTGGATTGGCGCCAGCAAGAGCTTTATATGTATTGCACATGTGCAAGTCAACTTAGCCTTTTTTTAAAAAATTTCTTTATTGATTAAGGTATTACTCAACTTAGCCTTTTATAGATATAGAATAAACTTGCTTAATTATAACTTCTTTCTGATTTAGCTTAACTTTCTCCAGCCCAGTGAAGCACCTCAACTTCTCTTTCAGGCAAGTGTCAACAATATAGCAGTAAATATCAACATGAAGCAGATTATTATTGTAGATCACGCAGGGAGAACTAAGGGTAAAATATTTAACTGCAGCGGTGTTTGACTATATTCTGTGCAGTGAGAAAACCTGAAGTCATTTTCAAGTTCCACCATTTCTTACTTCTTTTCAGTCGGGTCAAGTTTCTAAGCTTTCTAAATCTCTGTTTTCTGGCTAATGAAAAGAAAATAGGATTCCACTGAGTTTCCTATCGACCTACTCCAGGACTTTTGTGAGGATCAAATGAGTTGAGGCATGGGAAGGCTTCACAGACATTTGGTTAAAGTGTAAAATGTTTGCACCTGGCTATAAAGCAAGTCATGTTCCTGGGCTGAAGAAACTGCAAGGAGGCTAGTTGCTAGGGAGAGGAAGCTGGGCATTGCTATGTGATGTCATTACCTGGATGGACACTTAGCATGTTAGCCTTTTATATATATAGATTTCTTTGATATATATGGGTCGTTTCTGGATTTTCTTTGTTGTCCCTATCTTATATTTATCTATCCCAGCTTCACTACTACAATGGTTTACTTCTTATCACTTTATTATAAGTCTTTATAAAACATATATTTTTATTGATTTCATAGATTAAGGGAGAGAGATAGAGAGAGAAAAATCAATGATGATAGAGTATCGTTGATTGACTGCCTCCTGCACGGCCCACACTGGGGATCATAGGTCGACACAACCACTGAACCATGCCAGTGGAAGGAAATTATATTTTCACTAGAGGCCTGGTACACGAATCCTTCTCACAATCTGGGACCCTTTGGGGACTGTTGGAGAGCTGGTTTTGGCCTGATGCCCACAGGCCAGGCCAAGGGACCCCACTGGTGCACCGGGCCTCTAGTATGCATATAAGATATTGCTTAATCTCGTCCCATCCTCCCTCCCCCCCCGCCACTTCCCTCTGAGATTTATCAGTCTGTTCCATGTTTCCATGCCTATGTTTTCCACTCCTGTGTTGAGCATCTGCCCCCTGGTGGTTAGTGCATGTCATAGCTACCAGTTGGATGGTCAAACAGTCAGCTGGTTGGCTAGTAGCTTAGGCTTATATATATATAGATTATTTCGCATCTTCCCATCTATACACATGATATATATCTACTTGAATTTATATTTTCTTTTATGTCCTTTAATAGCACTTAATAATGTTTTCATATAAAGTGTGCTTCTCTTTTGTAAAGTTTATTCATAAATATTTTTGGTATCTACAAGTTCATCTTTCCACAATTATACTGTCTGATTAATTAATGCAATTGATATTTGCATACTGATCTTGTATCTTATTACTTTGAAATTTGAACAGTTCCAGTGTACACATTATCTGTGTTGCCTGTAACAATAAGATTGTCTATTACTGGTGAACAATAGTTTATTTCTTTTCAATTTTCATTTCCCCTTCTCCCTCTTTTCTTTATTGCATTAGCTAGGTCCTTCAGAACAAAATGAAATAGAAGTAGTAATAGAAGGCTTCCTTCTCTTATCCTTGGCCTCAAAGAAAATGCTTCTAATAATTCACCATTAATTGTGAGGTTTGGTCTGTGTTGTAGGTAGGTGCATATAAAACCAAAGTTGAAGAAGAAAAATTAAATATATAAAAAATTCAACATGAGACACAAATTATAGATGTTAACTTTTATTTTTTGGATCAGGTAGAAATCAATATAATATTCACAGGAAGAATAAATATTTGGAAGCAGCCTAGATATCTAGGGGAAAACAACTCATAATGAATTCTAAATATAATATATCTAATAAGTATTAATTCAAGCTGATTTCTTAAATTTAGAGGAAATTCCAGTAAAGATCACAAAAAAGGATCATGGAAAAATTCTGAGAATTGTGTCGGATATGTTTCAGAGTATTTTATAAATGTTTTGTACGTGTTTTATGACCCAAGATTTATTATGGCTGGAGAAACTAGGGACAGCTTAGAAATTAGTCCTAGCAAGAGAGAAGTGGGATGGTTTTAAATCTCCATACATTTTTTAAATCCTCACCCAAGGACATTTTCATAGATTTTTAGAGAGAGATGAGAATAAGAGAAAGAAAGCGAGCAAGAGAGAGAGAAAGAGAGAGAGAGAAACATCGATGTGATAGAGAAACATTGATTGGTTGCCTTCCACATGGCTGGAGATCAAAACCGCAACCTATGTATGTGCCCTGACCAGAAACTGAACCCACAATCTTTTGGTGTATGGGACGATGCTCCTACCAGCTAAGCCACACCGGCCAAGGCTGAATATATACATTTTTGGTGGTAACTTTTTCTTGCACTTTTACAGAGACCTTAGTCATTTTGTAAAGTAATTAAGTGCTCATCACCTAGACTTTTTCCTCCTTGGCTCATTTTCTGACCCTTAATTTATTTAGGTCCCTACTGATCTGTCATTTGGTAATCTCTCACTTCTCAAAGTCATCTTCTAGGCCCCTTATTTAGACCTGTCTCCCATCTCCCTTTAATTCAGAATGTCCTAAACTGTAGAAATTCTGAGGGGGGAAAAAAGGGGGGGTGTTCCATGGTCAAATAAATTTGGGAATTATGGTGTCAATCAAAATTAAGTAGCTTACTTTACTTCAAGACTTCTAGAGCCTTCAGTATTCATATATGCATTGTGAATCTCCAAAAGAGAAATAAACCTTGCAATGTTTTCCTGTATAGATGTGGTTGTGAACAAAAGCCAACTCTGTCTTTGTGTTCTGGATCATGCTGTGACCTTTAACTACCCTTACTGTCCTATGTAAGTGTACCAAAGCCTTCTTGTTGATGATTGTCTGTGTTCCATACAATGTAGCCATACATATTTTTGTTAGTAACTGCCAGAATGGCATAACAACTGAGTTAAATGTCAAACTGGTGATAGAACTAATTATAAACCATCATCTATCATAAGATCACCAGGAGATATGGCTTCTGGTGCATTCTGCATTCGTTGTCCCTTTGTCTTGTCAATCATCAGTACTTGAATTTATTATAAAAAATGTACTGTAACAGGGGTCTGGTAGTGGGGAATAATTTGCATAGAACTGTTGGGTCATCTGTCTGATCCGACCCTACATTCCTGTACATAAATTAGCCTATAATAAATTCTGTTATATTTTACTAGTGGCATGGTGCACGGATTCATGCACGTTGAAAGGAAATTAATTAGAAGAAATATTTTAATATCACTATTCACCCTTTCTCTATAATAGAAGTTTCAAAGATGAAAGAAAATTAGTAAAATGTATATGAAAATAATATATAAATTGATTAATAAATAAACAATAGCCCTAACCGGTTTGGCTCAGTGGATAGAGCGTCGGCCTGCGGACCCAAGGGTCTCAGGTTCGATTCCGGTCAAGAGCATGTACCTTGGTTGCGGGCACATCCCCAGTGGGGAGTGTGCAGGAGGCAGCTGATTGATGTTTCCCTCTTATCGATGTTTCTAACTCTCTATCCCTCACCCTTCCTCTCTGTAAAAAAATAAAAATAAAAAATAAAAACAAATAAATAAATAAATAAACAATAACAACAATAAAAACATGATATAAAAACAACAAAAACATGATATAAAAACAACATTGATGGTGGGGTAATGGGGGATAAGGACACATATGTAATTCCTTAATCAATAAAGGAAAAAATAAAAAATAAAAGTATATATATATAAAAACAACATTGATAAAAACAATGACTGATAAATTGATTAAACTTATTCTAATATCTCCCTGTATACCACATTAAGAGTAAAAACACTTTCAGTGTGTTTGACTAATTTCCCTTGTGATGAAGTATTTACAACTTTAACATCACACGCTCTTCAAACTCGAGAGAAAGCAACATATAACTGACCATGTCCAAAAACAGGTTCAGGTAGGAATATTCCTACTCTGTCTAGAGTTTGTCCTTGTGATTTATTAATAGTCATTGCAAATGCTGGCATCACGGGAAACTGTCTTCAAATTAATTTAAATGGGAGGCCAGAGTCAGTTGGGGACAAATATCATGCATGCGCAAGTCAACGTTTATTTTTAAATTGCCAGTGCGCATCATAGTACTGACAGGTTGGTCAGTCGGACGGTTGGACGGATGTATGGTTGGTCACTTAGCCTTTTATATATACAGATAGAATTGTCTGCATTGTTCTTCAGTCTGAAAATACCTCCTCACTGCAGTGGCCATCACACCTTTGCCCCACTGTTGAACATGACTCAATTAATTGATCATGGAACCCTTTCCAAAGAATATGTAATGACATATCATATAAACAAGTTCATAAATCTTCAAATAAAAACTTGCAAGTTCTTCAGTAAACTTTTCCTTAGTGGAAGACAATTTATATGCTATCTCACTACTAGATTGTAAACCCTTTGAGGGCAATTTCTTCTATTGTCTTGAAATATTACCTGATCTCATCTATACTAATAAAAGCCTAGGTGGCCCTCATGCCCTCATATCATCACAAGATGGCCACCCCCATGTCATCACGAGATGGCCACCTCCACATTGTCACAAGATGGCCTGCTGGGGAGGGCAGTTGTGGGTGATCAGCCCAGCAGGGGAGGGCAGTTGGGGGCCATCAGGCTGGCAGGGGAGGGCAGTTGGGGGGGACCAGGCCTTCAGGGAAGGGCAGTTGGGGGCGATCAGGCCTGCAGGGGAGGGCAGGTAGGGGCAACCAGGCTGGCAGGGGAGGGAAGTTGGAGGTGATCAGGACTGCAGGGGAAGACAGTTGGGGGTGACCAGGTCAGCAGGCAGAAGCGGTTAGGAGCAATCAGTCCCGGATTATGAATTGGACATCCCCTGAGGGGTCCCAGATTGGTGAGGGTGCAGGCTGAGGGACATCTTCCGCCCCCCCCCCCCAGTGCACAAATTTCATGCACTGGGCCTCTAGTCTATATATATTGAAACTCTGGGGTTCTCTTAGGTCCTGGGATGAGTACACTGGGCGCCACTCAAGAGTTGCATGGAAGATTCTTGCTAATTAATCTAATTTAGTTTTCATGAGCTTTTTACTACACCTCAATTTAACTACTTTGAATGCTTTATTCAAGGCTCTGAGCTAGGCACTGCTGAGTTAAAAAAATGAGTAAGATCTAGTTACACCTCCCAGTGTCTGTATAGAAGAGATAAGACAAATACATGACACAAAGCACAAGTTAAATGCTAAACAAGAGGTACAAACCATCTTGAGGTTCAGTGGAAAAACAATAACAATTGGATAGTTGGCTGGGAGAGGGGACAGGTGAGAAGAACCAGTAACTATCTCATGGAGGATGTATTATTTGGGAAAAGCCTTACGTTAAAAAAAAAAAAAAAGTAGACAGAGAATATTGGAAGAGTAGTGTTACAGGCGCAGGGCATAGCATATACAAGGCATGAATGTAGAAAGAGTGGCAAGTTCACCTGGCTGTTTGGCAAGAGCATATGGAGTGTATAGGATGAGTTGTAGATTGACGATGACCACAACATCCTATATAAAAAAGAGGTAATATGCAAATTGATCATCATGCCCTCACAAGATGGCTGCTAGGGGGGTTAGTGAGGGACGACTAAACGACTGAACAAGCAGGCTGTGTGGGGCAACCAGGCCGGCAGGGGGGCCATGAGGGGCAACCAGGTCAGCGGGGTGAGGGGGGCAGTTGGGGTGACCAGGCCAGCAGGGGGGGCAGTAGGGGGCGATCAGGCCGGCACACAGAGGCAGTGTGGGGTGATCAGGCCAATGGGGGGGCAGTTAGGGGTGACCAGGCAGACAGGCAGGTGAGTGATCAGGAGCCAGCGGTCCAGGATTGTGAGAGGGATGTCTGACTGCTGGTTTAGGCCTGATCCCCGGGGATCTGGCCTAAACCGGCAGTTGGACATCCCCCAAGGGGTCCCAGATTAGAGAGGGTGCAGGCTGGGCTGAGGGTACCTCTCCCTTCCCCTTCCCCCCCCCTCCCCCCCCCCCCCGTGCAAGAAATTCGTGCACGGGGCCTCTAGTGAATAATAAAAATGTTAATGCTGTCCATAGAGAGCCACTGAAGAATTTTTTATTGGAAGGGTGATGTGGGGACCACTTGTTCCTCTCCCATCATTTGTTCTGTCTCCTGAGCTCTAGGTCCTTTGTCTCTGTCCAGCACAGCACATATGGAAACTTTAGCCAATGAATCAAACTTCCTGTCTATCAGGTACCTCATCTTGGAGAGTTGTCCAAAGTATAACAGTAATCCCGGCCCTAGATTCTAGTAAACGCGCACCCACTCCGTGTAGAATACTACCGCATGCCAGAATGTTGGGAGGAGGGTGTTCAAGATGCAGAATACAGATAAGAGGTCATTGGTAGATTTAATGAGAATACTTTGGGGAGTTATGATTTCAGGGTATTAAAGAGGAAACCAAGCCGATAAGAAAAAAGGATGGTACAGATAGTAAATTCTAAGCAGTGAGCCAGGAGAATAGACCGTAGCTGGTCATATTTCAAGGCAGTCCAGGACTAAAATCGGTACTGCAATGAAGGGTGAAACTCAAACAACTGGAGGTTAATTTGGGGTCACCCACCAGGCCTACAAGCACTATCCTCCTGGTGTGATGTTGAAAGAACTGGACCCTCCAGGCTGTTGATAGGGGCTTGGAGAGGCTATGTGTGTTTCATGGTGTTAATGTTTTCTGTGACTTAGACTTAGAGGTCACCCAGGGAGATGGCACTACCCTTGGCATGAAGAGACCTTGAAGGTTTGAGAAAGCTGGTGCCTGCTGGGGAAGGAATAAAGGAAGCAGAGCAAAGCGTTGGTGTTTTGCAGTGGTCGGGGCGGGCTCTAATAGAGGCCGGCAGCCTGGCTCAATGATCCACCTGACGCGGAGGATACCTAAGGATAGGCCGCTCTTAGCCCCGTTTCTTCACACGGCAGGGCCTCCCGGTCCCGGCGCGCAGGGTGGGGCGCGGCCGTCGGCCAGGCGCTGCGAGAGCTGGTTTCGCCCTCCGCCTGGCAGGTGCGCCCGGGGAAGGGGAAGGCAGGACACGGGGGAGGGGGTGCCCGCCATGCCAACCCTGCAGCTTCCCGCCGCCGCCTCCAGCCCGCCGCCCCCGCGGCACTGCGGTCCGCAGCCTCAGTGAGGAGCAAGCAGGGGCGGCGGCGGCAGAGGCGGAGGCACCGCCCTCTTGGCCCGCGTCCTCACTTGGCGGCCTCCGCAGGACCTATGGCGGATTCCTCGCCGGCGCTGGCCCTGCGGGAAGGCAGCCCCCGCGCGCCCCGGCCCTCGACCCTCTCGCCGCCGCCGCACTTGCGCTCGGGCCCCGAGCCGGAGGAGGCCGAGCTGTCGCTGAGCCTGGCCCGCACTAAGACTCGCTCCTATGGTAGCACGGCCAGTGTGCGGGCGCCGCTGTGCGCCGGCGTCATTGAGCGCCATGTGGAGCACCGCGTCCGCGCGGGCGATACGCTGCAGGGCATCGCGCTCAAGTACGGAGTCACGGTGAGCAGGACTGGCCGGGGGCCGAAGGCAGTGATGGGGCGGGGGGAGTGTGGGAGGGTGGCGGCACAGGGCGGAGCGTGCGAGTAATGGGGGTCGAGGAGGCAGCCATCTGTTCCCCGGAGGTTCTGCCTGCGTGCGCTCTGCTGGAGACAGAAATGGTCGCCAAAGCTGGTCCGGTAGCCAGAGGGGCGGGCCAGGTAGGTGCATCGAGTTCCCGGTGCCCTGCCCAGACTCGGACCAGATCTGTCGCGTGAGGCAGGCCAAAGAGGACAGGGTTTTGGCATCACCGGGAGCTACGTTCAACCGATTTTTCAATCCTGTTCATGTCACCACATACATATTTACTCAAAGCAGAACTGACGTGTGGACGTGGGCCGGGAATTTTGTGTAAACATGCACTGTGATGAGTCAGGAATAGTAGTTGTTCCTGCAGGATGTTCTGGTTCGATCGATTATGCTTCTTTATTTAGAAGTGAAATTACACCCCTGGGCTCACTGGCAACTGTGAATGTGACACCTGTCGCTAAGCAGCAGCCAAGAACTGTGGTCTAGGTGAGCTGGAGAGCTGTGTTTATTATAAATTTATAAGTGTGTGTGTCTTGGGCATATTGCATTACACCTCTGGGAAGAACATGGAAACCTGAGGGAACATATTGTTTCATTAAAATTACTTATAATTAACTCTGAGCTATGTGATGGCCTTTGTGCATCTGAGTGCGGTATCAGTTTTCAATGTTCTTTCCTGAAGCACCTTAGACAGCGATGGGAAAAAAGGTGATCTTATCTATATTTGTCTGTTAAAGTGAAACTCTTTCTGGCCCTTCACCAGTGACAGAGACTGAGTAATGTGCATTTTTCACATTCAGGTTGGTATATGTTTTCCTAGCAGGTCCTTCTATCATTTAAACATTTTGAGAGCAGGGATCTTGCTGTGCAGGCCTGTACTGACATGATGCCATGGATAGTCCCATTCTTCCCTCTTGGGAGGTTTCTAAGGGTGAGCTTAAGTTCTTATGTGCATTAGTGAGAACTGGTTTGGGTCAAAGCCAGAGGAAAGCAGAATTGGCAAATAACAGTTGCTATCTTTTGCTGAATGTCTGCTATGTGCCAGGCATTGCATTTGTCCTGTTCCATCTTGTTTGATTTTCCAAATAAGCCTTGAAATAGGTGTAATGAATCTCCTTTCTATAGATGAGAAGATGGATGAGGGGTAAGGATACTTTCCAAGTATGCTTATTCAATGAGACCAGCTTGAACCTGCACAGTGATAAAGCATTTGCTTTTCTCTAGATATTACTTCTAATTTCCATCCATATTTTTTATCCTAGACTTATCAAGAGCTCTCTTAACATCTTGGTTACTGAAGAAGGAAAGCCTTTTTGTCTGGTCTCTGTGGGTCTTACCTACTAGGCCAGGGTGACTGCACCTAGGAACCCATGATATCCAGAGAAATGGTATTTCCCTGGCCACTGCCCACATCAGTCTCTCTGTAACCACTGCCCTCCATGGTTTCCCTTGACTTGCTTAGAGCTTCTAAACATCTGCTCACTGCAGGTCTCCACCTTAGACCAAATGCTTTCCAACCCCTGTTTTGCACTAATATAGATCCTGTTACTCATAACCTTACCACCGCTTTCTGTTAAAGTGTAAATCAGACTTTTCATTAGTTTTAGAAAGACAATTTTAAGATGTTAAGCTGAAGTATAATGAATTGGGAACTATATAGTCTACAGCCATTATAGTCTATTACAGGATTTTTCAACTGCAGCACTATTGATATTATAGACTGGAGAATTCTTTGTTTGAGAGGGCGGGAGGATTGTCCATGTATTGTAGGATGTTTAGCAGCATCTTTGACCTCTGCCTATATGTGCTGGTAGAAGCCCCACCCCCGTCCAGACATGGACAAATGTTCCCCGGGAAGAAACTCACCCTTGGTTGAGAATCACTGGTTTATTACATATATATCATTTACTTTGGGCCCTGAACTATACAGCTGATGACATTTTTAGAGGCTCTTCCACTGGTTATGTAGAACCAATAAAAGCAATAATCCTGTAACAGTGAAGTGATATTCTTGCTTGAATTAATATCTGCAGATATTAACTGGATTTACTCATTGTAAATTAAGATTTTTCAGTAGAAGCTAAAAAGGTAGAAAGGTTTTCTTCTTTCCATGACTGAGCAGAAAGAATTTGAGTAAGTTTCTAATATTGACTACCAGGATCATCAATATATTTAAACTATTGTTTAAAGGAGTAGGTGATGCAAGGTTGGAGATTTAGAGACCCAAGGCAGTGCACCTGGAAATTAAGAGTGAGTCCAGGCAAGCTTAGACTTGAACATCCCATGTTTGCCAAGAGCAGAGCACAGCTCTGCAATCTTACTTAGCGGAGCAGGAACTCCGAGGGAAGCCTTTCTGCCGATGACAGCTCCCCCGCCACCCGGCTAGGAGTCCACGCTGGACCTCAGTCCCTCGGTGGTAAAAGATATTTTAGGTAGAAGGAGGTTCTCAGAGCACATACTCGGACAAGGAGTGAAGATGGAGACCTGGTTGCTAGTCCTGGGTTCCTAGGGGAACAACCTGGAAACTGGCTACATAGTCAATGGCTGGTAGCAACGTACATCCCATGATGTGGAAATAGATGTGTTCCTCAAACTTCCTGCATAGGAGAATGCCTTGGGACTCAGGAATCTGACCTTGAACTTACTGGATCAGATTATCCAGAAAAGGGACTCAGGAATCTTCATGTTTTTTTATGCATGGCTTCTTTGCTTGTTCCCAAAGTACTGTCCCTTCTTGGGGCTCTTGCACTTGCTGTTCCATCTGTCTGGAACACTCTTTTCCTGAGAGCTGTGTGCAGGGACCCGTTCATGGGTGTGTGGCCTGTGCAGTCATACAGGGCCCCATGCTTATAAGAGCCCTATGCTTACAAGAGCCCTGCACTTGGTTTAATGCTCTGCTGTTGCCATCTTGAAATTTTTAATCATTTGTGAACAAGCGCCCTACACTTGCACTTTTCACTGAGCCCCTATAAATCATATAGCTATTCGCTCCTTCACTGCCTTCAAGTCTTTGCTTAAATATCTCCTCCAGGAGGCCTTCCTGACTACTCTATGTCAAATTGCAGCCCTCTTCCCCTTCCCGCCCTGCTTTTACAAACAGTATTTATCATTCATCTAATTTTTCTTTTTTTCCAGCTTCTACCTTTCTGGTGATACATTAGTGAATAAATTAATATCCATGCCCTCATGGAGCTTATATTTTAGTCAGTGGAGACAGCAAATAAACAAAATATGTTATATGGCAGGTATTGATAAGCAAAATGAAAACAATTAAGCAGGGAAAGGAGATAGGGAGGGGTGGTGCAGGTGGCTGCAATGTAAAATAGTATGGTCATGAAGACCTCACTGAGAAGGAGGTGATGGAGGGAGCCATGCAGATATCTGTGAAGGACATTCCAGGCAAAGGAAACAGCGAGTGGTGCAAAGGCCCCGAGGTGGGAACATAATTGATAAGTTTGGAACAGATCACTTAGGGCCATTGTAAGAACTTTGATTTTTCCCCTCTGAATGAGTTGGGAAGCATTGGAGGAGTTTGAACAGAAGAGTCTCATGATCTCACTTATGCATTAAAAGGATCACTCTGGCTGCTGCTTTGAGACTAGGCAGGCGTGGGGTGGTGGGGTGAGGGTAATGGAGGAGGTGGGGTGAGTGCCAAAGCAGGGAGACCAGAGAGGTGGAGGCTTTGCAATAATGTAGGTCAGAGCATAGTAGCTTGAACCAAAGCAGTACAGAAGGAAGTGGTGAAAATGATTGGGTTCTAGGTAATTTGTTGATATGCTACACATTTTCTGCTTATTAGTTTACTAGAGGCCCAGTGCATGAAATTAATGCACGGGTGGGGTCCCTAGGCCTGGCCAGTGATTAGGGCTGATCGGGGCCTTCCAGCTGCTGGCCAGGGCCTTCCTTTATTCCACGCCGCCCCCTGGTGGTCAGCGCACATCATAGCGAGCAATTGAACTCCTGGTCTCCCGGTCAAACTCCAGAGGGGACACTTTGCATATTAGCCTTTTATGTATATAGATTGTTTCATTTGAGTATCTCTTCCATAGAGATGGGCCATGGGATTCAGGAAGCTTCTCTATAGGAAATAAGAATGTGGACGTTTGAGAACCTGGCCAGGTCTGACACCTGATGGACTTCCGTTCTTCTGCCAGTGACTTAGGAAATATCTGATTGATTGATTGATTGATTGATTGATTGATTGATTTCAGAGAGGAAGGGACAGGGAGATAGAGATAGAAACATCAATGATGAGAGAGAATCATTGATCGGCTGCCTCCTGCACACCCCCTACTGGGTATCAAGCCCACAACCCAAGCATGTGCCCTTGACTGGAATTGAACCCGGGACCCTCCAGTCTGCAGGCCGACGTTCAATCCACTGAGCCAAACAGCTAGGGCAACTTAGGAAATATCTTAATGACTCTTTCCACCATTCCTTTTAGTCATTCATAGATATTAATAACTGACATTCATTATTTTTTGAGCTACTTTTATTGAGGTTTGTTTGAGGCCCTGTGCTAGAATGCTGGGGCTACAAGATAACATATGCTGCCCTCTTTTTAAAAAAATATGTTTTAATTGATTTTTAGAGAAAGAGGAAGGGAGAGGAATAGAGGGTTAGAAATGATGAGAGAGAAACATCATCAATCAGCTGCCTCCTGCAGGCCCCCTACTAGGGATTGTGCTCGAAACCCTAGCATGTGCCCTGACCAGGAATCGAACCATGACCTCTTGGTTCCAAGGTTGACGCTCAACCGCTGAACCACACTGGCTGGGCTTGCTGTTCTCTTTTTATGCATAGTGAGTTTATCAGCTAGTGCTTTCCATCAGCCTATAGCTATGTGAGATGCCAGGTTGCTTGTGTGATTTATTTCTGTATATTCTGTGTCTAGCCCGAGTCTGGCCCATGGTGGGTCCTCCACATATGTGTGGGTTTAATACACAGGAAAGCCTGACTGGTATGAAGTCACTAGCCCTGGAGGTGAGCGGACCCTTAAAGAAGGGGCCCCGCCTGAATGAGGGGTGCAGCTGCTTGACTTGAATTGCGAAGTTCGATTTGAGGCTAGCTCTCCAAGCTGCAGAAAGATTACTGCTGCAGCTGGTCCTTGGTTCTTCTTCCCTCCCCTGTCCCCAGCACTGGGTCTTTATATTGAGTTAAATATAGATTTAGATGAGAGCCTCTTTACCAGAGCAAGAGGTATTAAGAAAGTGGGTCTGGGAAACGGAAACTCGTACTGAGTTGAGAAATTATTAAAGGTCAGATCTCAGCCATGAACTTGCTTGGGCTGGAATTTCCCTGGCTACTCTTTCCTCCATTGAGACATTAAGGCCCCTACCTAACCTAGTAACTAGATTTAGCTATGGCTATTGCTGCTCTTTTTAGTGGGATGCAAGCCTCTGGAGCAAAGTTACCAGCTTCAGGCAGCCCCTGTGAACTCTTTGTTTGAAACCCCACAAAACGTTCAGAGAACAGAACAGAAACTGAAAGTGGGTTGGAGGCAGGGAGGGGACCCATTATTTGCATAAACCCTTTCTTCATCTCTTTGCTTTCCCTTGGCAACATGCCTGTGCTGTCCCTTCTCCAGAGGCCACATTGCCCTCAGTTACTTCCGGTCTCATTTCATTACCAGGGTTTCTCTTTCCCTTCCAATGAGCTGCTAAGTCCAGTCACTTCTTAACACTTCCCCTAACAAGAAGTCACCTTGCTGAGAAAAGGTGAACTGATGGTCATTTTAGGGGGAACAAGTGTTAGGAGTTAGAAATGTCAGTGTGTGTACATCTTTCCTGTTTATAACTTTAGCCTCTGCTGCTGTTGGAAATTGTTGACGCTTGCTGGTCAAAGGGAAGAGAACCATAAATAAATAGTGCCACGTGTAGTGAGAGGTATGGTAAAGTAGTCTTTAATACTTTGGGGTTTTAATAGATTCTCATGTATTCTTTTTTTTAAACACAGCTTTATTGAGGAATAATATACATAGCGCAAAATTCACCCATCCTAAGTGTACAATTCAAGGACTTTCAGTAAATTTACAGAGTTGTGCAACCATCACCAGAATCCAATTTTAGAACAGTTCCATCACCCTGGAAAGATCCCTGTGCCCATTGCCCTTACTCCCTGTCCCTTCTCCAACCCTAGGCAACCACAAATCTACTTTCTAACCTATAGATTAGCCTTTTCTGGACATCCTATATAATAAAAGCCTAATATGCAAATTGTCCCTTCGACCAGGAGTTCAGCCAGGGGGTGGGGCTGGCGGTTGCAGCAGGTGGCGGGGGGAAGGGAGGCGCCACTGGCCGGCAGCCACTGGGGACCCTACCTGTGCATGAATTTTGTGCACTGGACCTCTAGTTTCATATAAATGGAGTGTCATATGTTCTGAGATAGTGTGGAAAAGAAATAAATTTTTTCCCCCATTAGCACATGGCAGTGGAAGAGTATGGTTGCCACCAAAACCTAGAACTTAACAGGGACAGTAGGGTAGTGTGAATACAGCACTTACTAGAAAATGATCTAGAGAGAATCCTATAATAGGTAAGTCTTTTCTGTAAAGTGATAATGAAATGCAAGCTGTATATATATGAAAATATTCTGCAAGCCACACAGTGCTATGTCAATGTTAGTTATTATGTAATAGAGGGCCGGTGCACAAAATTCCTTCATGGGTAGGGTCCTAGTCCTGGCCAGTGATCAGGGCTGATCAGGGCCTTCCTTCCCCAGCTGCTGGTTGCTGGCCGGGGCCTTCCTTCGTTCCACGCTGCCCCTTGGTGGTCAGCGCATGTCATAGCGAGCAGTCAAACTCCCGAGAGGACAATTTGCATATTAGCCTTTTATTATATAGGATACTTCAATGTCTTTAGAAGGGTGTGTTTTTTAAAAAATTTGTTTTTATTGATTTTAGAGAGAGGAAGAAA
This sequence comes from Plecotus auritus, assembly GCF_963455305.1. Taxonomy (NCBI): domain Eukaryota; kingdom Metazoa; phylum Chordata; class Mammalia; order Chiroptera; family Vespertilionidae; genus Plecotus; species Plecotus auritus. The sequence goes on from NC_137770.1 coordinate 62,597,337, forward strand.
GAGAGAGAAACATCAGTGATGAGAGAGAATCATTGATCGGCTTCCCTCCTGCACACCCCACACTGGGGATGGAGCCCACAACCTGGGCATGTGCCCTGACCAGTTATTGAACCGTGACCTCCTTGTTCACAGGTTGACACTCAACCACTGAATCATATGGGCCGGGCAAGGGCATGTCTTTTTTTAAGGAATGGAGAGTGTTACCTAAAAATAAAAGGCCTTGCAAAATGAGAGGCAACATGCATTTATTGAGATAAAAAAGGATAACTATTTGGGAAACATTAATTCAAGCAAAATCTCAAATAATACTCCAATTAGGAGACAAAGGCATTTGTGAGAATGGGAAGGGGAACAATTACATCAACAGAAGGAAGACATTTTCATTTGTGCAGGTAACATAGTGATATTAATTCTAAACAATGTTTTAAATTTTTAGTTCAGTAGTGATAATAACTGCTTTCTTGTTATCTTTGCAAACAGTGTTTTGGGAAGCAATGTTGCTTTAGGCTCAGTCCAAAGGTTATTTTGCCCTGTTCTGAACATTTCAAGGTTTGAGCATAAGACATGCAAAGCAGTTCAGCTGGTATGGCAGCTCCAGCTCCATTTTATTTATTTTTACCTGTTTTTTAAATTTTTTTTTTTGTTAATCCTCACCAGAGGATATTTTTCCATTGATTTTTAGGGAGAGTAGAAGAGAGAGGGAAAGACAGAGAAACATCAATGTGAGAGAAACACATCAATTGATTACCTCCTGCATGAGCCCCAACCAGGGCCCAGGCAGGGAGGAGCTTGCAACCAAGGTTTGTGCCCTTGACCGGAATCGAACCTGGGACCCTTTGGTCCATAGGTTGACACTCTATCCACTGAGCCAAACTTGTTAGGGCTCCATTTTAAAGTGGTTCCATTTATATTATTACTGTTAAAGAGGAAGAAAAAAATTTTGAAATCTGCATTCACTGTTAGGCAGGCAGCCTGATGACACTGGCCAGAGTTGCTTTTGGGGAGAGCTCTTGGCCATGCTCAGCAGCTGCCATGGAGCTGCCTTTTGTGGGGGAAGTTTTGTGATTTCCCTCATAGTAAATTCACCTTTAGAGAAGGCATTTATAGGAGTCATTTTAAATAAATTGTTGTTACGTTGTTGATGGCACTTGATCTACCTAATTTCATCACGGTTGACCTTGTGGCCACCCTGTTAGCTCTTAATTATTCTGTAATCTGTATCTTAGTGACTAGACAGTAAACATGGTTGAGTCATACTGTTCAGTCCTGATTAGAAAGGAGTTTTGAAATGAAAGCTATTGATTGCTATCTCTCTCCCTTACTCATTTGCCCCCAAGAAACAGAGGGTAGCTCTGGGTCACCTGGAAAAGGTCACACTTTCTATTCTCAGCATTCATTGGGTATTAGAAAATGTTAAACAGGTAAGCTTGAGACAGCTGTAGAGTGTTCCAGGTATTCCATGGATTGGATCATGACGCTTCTTCGTTTTATGTGAGGTGAAATTCCCAGAACATTAGGCCCATCTAAGCTCAGATAAAAGTATGAAATATTTCGAAAACATCACTTCATTGTTTGGGATTATTTAGTCTCTTGTCGGTGCTGCTGCAGTTTCCTCCATAACCAGGCTTCCCTGATTCCACTGATGCGAATCCATTTACCACAATGTGACCTTTAACTGTAATCAGATCATGTCACTCCCTTCCTGCACTGCACAATGGCTTCCCATCACTTTTAAAATAAAACCCCAATTTCTTACCCTGGCATCCACAGGCTATGAAAGAGTTTGAGGTTGTAGAAACCTGTATTAAATTCTAATTCTTCATCTGCCAGTTGTATTATGACTCCATGGGACATAACCTCTATGAACTTTGTTCCCTTTATTAGTAAAGGGGAGACTCAAATACTCTATAGGGCATAAGAAAATGAGATACTGTATGTAAAGAACTCTCTCCCTCCTCTCCTTACCTGTTCCACTTATACCCATTCTTCAAGGTCCATTTACAGTCAAAAGAATCAATATCAGAACCCCATCTTCTCTGTGAGGCCTTTCTTAATGACCACAGCTCAGGCCTACACTGTTCTTCCAAATTCTCATCAGACTTATCTCTGTGCCACCTCCTGCATCCATTATGTTGACCAAATACAATTCAAGAGACACAAGAAGCACTAAAATAACAGATAATCCTATGTAATAAAACTCTAATATGCACAAACTTCTCCAAGAACACTTCCCTAATAATTGCCCTGGTAGAATCCTATCTAATAAAGAGGGAATATGCTAATTGACCATCACTCTATCACAAAGATGGCTGCACCCACAGCTGAGGCCAAGTTCCCATAAGGAGCCTTAATGAGCAATCAGCAGGGACCTGAGGCTACACCCTCCCCCACCCCCATGGGGCTTGACAGGGGACCTCAGGCCACACCCCCCTGGCCCCAGTGCCAGGCCAGGGGACCTGAGGCCACACCCCCAACCAGCGGGGCTTGACGTGGGACCTCAAGGTGCGCTTCCCATCCTGGTGCTGGGCTAGGGGACCTCAGGCTGCTCCCCCCACCCCAGCACCAGGCTGGGAACCTCAGGCCGTGCCCCCCACCAGGTGGGGCTTGACAGGGGACTTCAGGCAGCATCCCCCACCCAGCAGAGCTTGATGGGAGACCTCAAGATGCACCCCCAGTGCTGGGTCGGGGGAACTCAGGCCGCGCCCCCGCCCCCTCCCAGCGGGGCTTGACGGGGGACCTGAGGCTGTGCCCCCTGCTTGGTGGGGCTTGACGGGGAACCTCAGGCCATTCCCCCCACCCAGTGGGGCTTGACAGGGGGGACCTGAGTCTATGCCCCCTGCCCGGCAGAGGGCTTGACAAGGGTGGGACTGGTCAGGTCTGGATCTAGCCCAGTGGGGTGAGGGGGCGGCCTGGTCTGGATCTCACATGATTTTGAGGTGCATGTGGGTGGGCGGGGACTTGACTCTGGGTCCCGTGGTGTGCCCCAGACTCTGACAGGAGGAAGGTTTTCATATACATTTTACTAATTTTCTTTTATCTCTGACACTTCTATTATAGAGAAAGGGCAAATGGCAATATTAAATTATTTCCTCTAATGAATCCCCCTTTAATGTGCACGAATTTCGTGCACCAGGTCACTAGTAATATATTAATCTAATTGAGATGAATATTTTAGATAAATATTATCTAAATATAGGAATGGGTAAAATTAACTGCCCAGAAGAAAAATTGGAACTTCTGGACAATAGCAGATACTTGTTTCCCCTCAGATCCTTCCTTATCTAATAATAGACATTTTCTGTTCCTAATCAATGTTACTGGTTTATTATTGTTACTTTTATTCCTGGTATGTAAATGTTATACTAGATGCAGAAAAACAAAACTTGACAAACAGCAAAAAGACTCAGATCATTGTGGCTCAAAAATTAGAAATGATCCAGAATACTTTTAACAAGGACATAAAGGATATGACTGATTCCCACTTACCTGCCCTTTTTGAATAATAATAATTCGACCTTAAATGCCATCTAAGGTTATGGTCTTGCCCCATCCCCAGTGGTCCACCTGTTCAGCAAGACATGCTGACACTGAGACATCCTAGGAATGAGCCTTCCTAGCACCGTGGTATTCCATTATCCAACCAAAGGTTGATCATCAGTGCATCCTTTGGATTGATTTATGACCAAAAGGGGGGTGTGTGGACAAAAAGGGCCACATGCTAACCTGGCAAGCTCAGGAAAGGCCTGCATGGCGGTCTTGCAAAATCAGAGACCTAGAGTAACCACAAAGGAGGGTCTGAAATTAAACTTTAACTACAAACAGGTTATAGTGGTTAGTCATGTCCTAGGCCAGTATTTTCCCTGACAAAGATCAACTTAGATCTTTACTGAACCCATTTGTCTTTTTGCCTCTAAGATAACATATCTGAAATATCTGGGTAACTTGTAACTTCACTTTTTTCCCCCAGACCCCTCAGGCCACAACAAATGGCACCAGGACATTCCCTCATTGTTATTGTTATCAAATTAATCGTCAGCTGTTAACTATGTTAAAATATCCTGTATCCATCTATGTAAAAGAAGCATATGTCCATCATTTCACTTTTTATCCTATCCCAAAGGTTTCCCCGCTTTGCTTTATCCCACCTCCTTAATCTATCACCAGTGGATTTCATATAACCCACTTATGTATTTCCTTTTGATGGTAATTTATAAAAACAAGATATGAACTTCCCATTCTTTGGAGCATTATCTCAGTTCGTTGAGGTTCTGCTTCCCAGCATATGTCGACAGTTTGGCTCAAATAAACTCACAAAAATTTTTTATAAAAAAACAAAACAAACCATAATCAACCAAACGGCAGAACCACCAGTCTCTATGATGCGCACTGACCACCAGGGGGCAGATGCTCAATGCAGGAGCTGTCCCTTGCTGGTCAGTGCGCTCCCACAGGGGCAGCGCTGCTCAGCCAGAAGCCAGGCTCACAGTTGGTGAGCGTAGTGGCAGTGGCAGGAGCCTCTCCTGCCTCCATGGCAGGGCTAAGGACCACTCGGGGAGCGGGCCTAAGCCGGCAGTCAGACATCCCCTGAGGGGTCCCAGACTGCGAGAGGGCATAGGCTGGGCTGAGGGACCCATCCCCCCCAGTGCACAAATGTCACGCACCGGGCCTCTAGTAGATCATAAAAAATCAGAAAATAGAAATGCTAAAATAAGAATGGAATTTATTAAATAAGTGCTGAAAATTCTGTATTTTTTAACTTCAGGGATTTAAAACTGCTTGGTAAAAGCTTTCATGTAGGGCAATTCATATAGTGAAGGGAAATTAGTCTTTCCATCTTTAAAATTGGGAGAAAGAATTTCCTGACATCTCTTGAAATAACGGGGTATCTGGGTAGGTGGCAAAGCCAGAATTAAGAGTCTCAAACCCAGATAAAGCATTTCACACATTTTGCTCATGGATACTTTTGTTTTACTTTATTTTACTTTTTTAAAAAACATATTTTTATTAATTTCAGAGAGGAAGGGAGAGGGAGAGAGAGATAGAAACATCAATGATGAGAGGGAATCACTGATCGGCCGCCTCCTGCACGCTGCCTACTGGGGATCGAGCCCACAATCCAGGCAAGTGCCCTTGACTGGAATCGAACCCAGGACCCTTTAGTCTGCAGGCCAGTGCTCTATCCACTGAGCCAAACCAGCTAGGGCTATTTTACTTTTTAAGTTTTATTTTATGAGTATCTTTAGTTCTGTGTTGCATAATAAGCCACATTTCTGGGTTTATTTATATGTAACTCTATGTTTCCTTTTTTTTTTTTATATTTTAGATGGAACAGATTAAAAGGGCAAATAAACTGTTTACCAATGATTGCATATTTCTGAAGAAAACTTTGAACATCCCAGTTATTTCAGAGAAACCTTTGCTGTTTAATGGACTTAACTCAGTTGATTCTCCAGAAAGTGAAACTGTCCATGGCCTTTTTTCTCATGAAGAAGGGCTGGTAGCAGTTGTGGAAGACCCGCCTTCTCCCAGTCCTCTGGCATCTCCTGTTCAGCCAGTGCCGCCCGAGGAAGTGTCAGCCAGAGATTTCCTGCAGAGACTCGACTTGCAGATTAAGTTATCAACACAGGCAGCCAGGAAACTAAAAGAAGAGAGCAGGTAAAAATACACTGGTAAAATGTCAGAGACTGAATAAATTACTCTTAAGATGTTTACACTTGGTAAAATTTTATTTTTTTGCTTTAAAAAACTATGTTTTAATTCCAGAAAAGCATTTTTAATATATGAAATCTAAACAGTCATTGTATTCTGTATAAGGCTTGATCTGTTGCAGTGCTTTGTCTCTGTGGGTTATTATAAAAACTAGAGGCCCAGTGCACAAAATTCATGCACTGGGTGGGTGGGGGGTGTCCCTCAGCCTGGCCTGCGCCCTCTCGCAGTCCAGGAGCCCTCAGGGGGTGTCTGACTACTGGCTTAGGACCCCGCTAGGGGAGTGGGCGTAAGCCATCAGTTGGACATCCCTCTCGCAGTCTGGGACCCCTTGCTCCTTACCACCCACCTGCTCACTGCTCCTTACCACCCAGCTCACTGCTCCTTAGCGCTGCTGTGGAGGCGGGAGAGGCTCCCTCCACCACCACTGCACTCGCCAGTTGTGAGCCTGGCTTCTGGCTGAGTGGTGCTCCCCCTGTGGGAGTGGCCTGATCATTCCTACCTTGCCCCCCTGCCGGCCTGATCTCCCCTACCCTGCTCCCCTGCCTGCCTGATTGCCCCTAACTGCCTCTGCCTGCCTGCCTGATCGCCCCTAACTGCCCTCCCCTTTCGGCCTGATCTCACCCCTAACTGCCCTCCCCTGCCAGCCTGATCGCCTCTAACTGGCCTTCCCTGCCAGCCTGATCGCCCCTAACTGCCCTCCCCTGTCGGCCTGATTTTGCCCCTAACTGCCCTCCCCTGCCAGCCTGATCACCCCTAACTGCCCTCCCCTGCCAGCCTGATCTCACCCCCAGCTACCCTCCTTTGCCGGCCTGATCTCGCCCCCATCTGCCCTCCCCTGCAGGCCTGATCTCATCTCCAACAGCCCTCCCCTGCTGGCCTGGTCACCGCTAACTGCCTCTGCCTTGGCCCCCACCACCATGGCTTTGTCCGGAAGGAAGTCGGATGTCTGGAAGATGGCTGGTTGACCCGGTCTAATTAGCATATTACCCTTTTATTAGTATAGATTTGCTTCTTTGCTTAGTAGCATAACTGTCCAGCTAGGAATTCTGGGCAGCAGCCAAGTGGACACATGTAGTTGACATTTTCAAAGGAAGCAGTACCCTAGAGAATACTTTGTAAAATACTGATCCTTATAAAGTTTGTCAAAGACATTGTCCATTGTTTGCTTTCAGATGTTTCTTACATTACTCATGTAAGTTTTCTTCTTTGTTTTTTAATTTGGTACTAGGGCAAACCTTTCTCTCTCCTATAGAATTCGTTTCCTTCTTCCTTCCTGATTCCAAGAAGGGCAACCTTTCCTCTTTTACCCTTACCAGAAGGGTTGCAACTAAAATTGATGCTCAGTTCAACCACTGTAATATTTCTTATGGTTAATATATTTGTAGCCTTCTCTTTTCTTTAGTCCTGATTTTTTATTTCTGTTTTATTCATCTTATTATATGTATCCCTTTGTCATAGGCATCTCAAATCCTTTTGAGAAAGAGGTGAAATATTAAAAATATAAACAGATATAAATGAGAATATAATTTATAATTTAATATAAGTTTTATTACTTTATGCAAATGTAATATAATATAAATAAATGTAAATATGTAGCAAGTACTATTCTTTTTTCCAGTAATTGAGACACCAATAAGATGGAATAAATAAGGTACACCTCAATGAGTATTTGTATTTCATACAACTTTTAATGCATGAACAATATTATAAGTTGATTACACCTGCACTTCTTTGTCAAGTGGATATTAAGTTGTATGGTAAATATATGTGTTAGTTTTCTGAATACAGTTTTTAAACACTAGTTTATGCTATATTCCCTTTTTTTCTTTCCAGAGATGAAGACAATCCCTACGCAACTTCACTCTATCATAGTTAGATGAACAGGGGCCATAATCGCACCTGGATTAAGAGACAGTTGGATCATAAGGAAACCAACAACTGAAGATCAAAAGCACCTCTTTTGGATTCTCAGAGTGTACATCTTTAAATCACAATTAAGTAGTTCCACTGCAGTTGCACTGAAGTGATTGGTTCCCTCTGGCTTTCTATAATTTTATGTCTGCATTATGGCATGATAACAAAAGCTCATCACTTTTGTAGGTGCTGGTAGTTTTTAAACTTGCTTTTGTAAATACTAGTTGACATAAAGCATCAAAGACTACTTACATAGTCAAGCTAAAAACAATGTTTATCTCTTGAGAATTCCTAATTATGTGAAAAACATGGTTGCTGTTTGAGTGATGCGGGCTTTGCTATGTGTTTATAATTAAGTGCTATATATATATTTGGGTATGTATTACATATTCTGTATTAATATAGAGAACCAAATTTTGTCTGCTATTTTGTAAAAGTAAGCTACCAAAGTCTGAAAAAATAAACTATGTTTTTACATTTGAGTCTCCAATTTTTTTAACAAATGAGAAAATTTTTATTTTAAGTTATATTTTTGGAATAGTGGACAGCTTTTCCTCTACTTTTATGGTTTTTTTATTATTTTAATTGCAATTTTGAAAAGTTTTAGTAATCTAAAAGCAAATCAATTGCAGTTACTAGTAACCTTTGCACTCTCATAATATTTGACTTGATATGTTTCACATATAGTGAGAACATATGGAATATGATCAATAGAAGAAAAAAGCAATATCATGAGCTGACACATTGATGACTTTTAGTTTAGATTTCATTGATTAGTCATTTTATAGAGTGTTTTGTAGTCACTGTGCTCATTTGAATGAAGGGTTCGGTTTTTATTCACATAATTTCAATTGTCTTAACTTTTATTATGTGTATAGATTACAGCAGGAAACCTTAAGTAATACATTCTTTACAGTTAAATATGTTTTTGTCTCAATTTCTATTCAAATGTTGGGTTAAATAAATCTTTAAGCTTTCACAAAATTCCTCATATTTATTCCTTCCCAACATCCCAAAAGGGGTCTGCTTTTTGAGGGATAAAAAGGACCTTTATTTTTTATATTTCCCTCTTTCTCTTTCCTGACTTTCTTCTCCATCTTGATCCTCTAGGTCTTCCTTCCATTAAGCACGAAACTGTGCCCTTAGGTGCCAATGCATCAGAGCTCACTGAACCGGAGTTGCACGTGTCCAACTCTTGAGGCATGAAAGGGAAACAGTAGCTATTTGTCCTTGTCTTAAATTTATTGTTTGTTCACAATGTACATAATCCCTTGTGTGTTTATTATTATTTTTTTTTGAGAAAGAGAGGAAGGAGAGGGAGATAGAAACATTCACGAAACAACATTAATCAGCTGCCTCCTGCATGGCCCCCTACCCACCCCCCCCCCCTCCCACACACACACACCTGAGGACTGAGCCTGCAGCCTGGGCAGATGCCCTGACTGGGAGTTGAACCAGCGACCTGTTGGTGTCTGGGATGACGCTCAACCAACTGAGCCACACCTGCCAGGTGTATTTTGTGGTTTTTTTTATCTCATTTTTTAAATGATAACATCTTGTTTTTATTTCTCATGTTATTATCCTATATAATAAAGAGGTAATATGCAAATTAATCCTCAAGCTGTAACGCTGTCACAAGATGGCGCGCACAGCAGGGGCGGGCCGTGTGATCTGCATGCCTGCCACCGAAGTTCCCTCAGCCCCGCTGGGGAGGGGAGGGCGGGTCCTGGCTGCTGCTCTGTGCGGCTTCCACTGGGGTGACCAGGCTGATAGGTGAGGGCAGTTGGGGGCGATCGGGCCGGCAGGGGAGCAGTTAGGCGTTAATCAGGCCAGCAGGGGAGCAGTTAGGGGGTGATCAGGCTGGCAGGCTGAAGCTGTTAGGGGCAATCAGGCAGGCAGGCAGGTGAGCAGTTAGGAGCCAGCAGTCCCGGATTGTGAGAGAGGGATGTCTGACTGATGAGATCGGGCCTAAACCAGCAGTCGGACATTCCCCAAGGGGTCCCAGGTTGGAAAGGGTGCAGGCTGGGCTGAGGGACAACCTCCCAGTGCACAAATTTCATGTACCAGGCCTCTAGTTATCTATAATAGAGGGTGATCTCTTGATCATGCTTTGCTGTTTTCTTGTATTACCTGAATGATGTGGAATTAGTTGGAAGAGGAGAAAACTAAAAGAAAAAAATAAATGAAGGAAAACAGCTGTGGATATAAGACAAAGCTCTGGCCTCTATGTAGGCCCAGGAACTTAAAAAATATAAAGTTATGCTGTTTAACATAAAATGGTCTGAAATATGAGAGTAACCCAAAATACATAAATCCAAAACCATTACCCAAAGGATATAACATAAGCTAAAAATTGAAATTAAGACCACAATCTCAAAAACTTCTGAATATTTTATTTTTGTCTAAGGGTCTCTCTTAGCAATTTCTAGCCAAAACATCTCTCTCCTTTTCCAAGTTATTAAAAACTTTGAATTAATTGTGTCTGCAGTAAAACTGGCCTGGACTGGCGTTGATTAGTCCTTGCCTGCACGTGGAATCACTGTGGAAGAATGGACTGAGATAAGAAACCTGGGTTCTAGGTTCAGCTTTACCACATCTTGGCCATGAGTTTGAGCATATCTTGTGCCCATGTTTATGTTTTGCAAACCAGTTTTCTTACATATAAAACAGGACTGATGATCTCCCTTTTGTCTTGGGTATCAATAGGAGCTAATGAATGTCTGTGGGCCCAGAAAGTTACAATAAACTCAAGAATTTCTTATTTTTAAAAATACTGCAGATATTTAGGTAAATTATAGAAAAGCTTTCATCACAGCAAGTTTTTCTCTCTGATGTAGAAGCAGCCCATTTGGATTACAGGACATGGGTGAAGTAGAGTCAGTCACGTTATCAAGGATTACATTAAGACAAGTCTGATTCATCATGCTTTGGCAAGTGTAGTTTGGGCAAAGGTGTTTTTGGTTTCCTCTCACCACTTACCAATGAGTATTGGCTTCTCTATAATAGATAAAGTAAAGAGTTTAGGTTTTATGGCATGCCAGGCTTTGGTTTTTGTTTATTTTTGCAACTCTAGAGAGGATGGGAGGAGCAGCAGGGGTCTCCTACCCTGAAAACAGCCTCTTCTATTTTCCCTGTGAGTTCCCAGTCCTCACCAAAAAGTAGATGCCAAGTAGGGACATTTAAGACCAGTATCTGACAGCCTTTTAAAGTAGTGACAGCTAATACACAAAGCATTATGTGATTTTTATGATTTTCAACTGAAATATACAGAAAAATATGTAATTTATACCGCATAACCCATTTTCAAAGCATTCTTTGGTTTGGGAACATTGCCTACTAAAATTTCAGGAGGACCCTGGGCGAGTTGTGGTGGTGGCTGAGAAAGAGGATTTGCAGGGACCAGAGGTTTGAAATCGTTTTCCTCCAGGGAACCTCAGCTAACCAGCTTTGGTTCACAGGGAAGGAAGGGAATGATTTTTATCTCTGTTTCTACCCCACCGTCTGGCCCTCTTGGTCTCTTCTGAGAAATCATGGCTTCGATCAAATCCAGTTTAGAAAACTCAGAGCTGGCATACATTTTTACCTCACTTTATGTAGTGTTTATGACCTCATTTTCTGCCTTGAGAGTACATAGTTATCTTTTTAAAAACAATTTTTTTTTATTGATTGCAGAGAGGAAGGGAATGGGATAGAAACATCAATGATGAGAGAGAATCATTAATTGGCTGCCTCCTGCATGCCCCCTCTAAGGACTGAGCCCGCAACCCGGGCATGTACCCTTGACTGGAATCGAACCTGGGACCCTTCAGTCAGCAGGCCAATGCTCTATCCACTGAGCCAAGCCAGCTAGAGCTATAGTTATCCCTCATAATAAACAAAATCAATGTCTTAAAACTCACTAATAGAAAATATTAAGAGTGGGGGGAAATTGTCAACAAATCCAGAAAATCCTATGCCTGTTTTTCAGGTTCCTTTTCGTGCTATTCAGCCTGATACAGAACTAGCAGGAAGAGCGTAAGAAAATAAAAAAGGCAGCATGGCTAGTGTAGCTCGGAAGTTGAGTGTTGACCCATGCACCAGGAGGTCGCCAGTTCGATTCCTGGTCAGGGCACATGCCTGGGTTTTGGGCTTGATCCCCAGTAGAGGGCATGCAGGAGGCAGCTGATCGATCCATCGATGTTGATGTTTCTATCTCTCCCTTTTCCTTCCTCCCTCTTTCAAATCAATAAAAATATATTTAAAATAAGAGAAAGTTACCTATTCAAAAAAATAAAAGAAAAAAAGCAGGTAGCTTCCTTCACGCTATAGAGGCTTTGAGGAAACGTGAATTTATTTCAACCAAAAGGGAACTGGTAGTGAAAAGGACATCTTGAAACAGATATGCTATGAGGTGCTTTGGTAACCAGCATGCCTTGAAAACAGAACCCCCACTTCTTCAGGGGGTGCTTATATGTGTGACACTGTAGGAAAAAATTCAGTTCTAAGGTCAGTCCTTTACAGGCTTTTCCAAAGCAGCCCATCTCTGATTATAAAATGTAAATCTACAAGGAAGTAAGGATTCTATGTACAAAATCTCAGCTTTCAACGTTACTTTTCAGATAGTTTTTATGGCAAGAAAGCTATGTCTTAACCACTTCTAAAAGGTTATCTACTATAAATCCAGCACTTCCTAACACTCCTTGGGTCAAAATAACTTTAATCACAGAATTAGGAGAGTTTTAAGCTATATTATGTCTTCTGAAACAGTGGAAAGACTCCTGGACCATTTTGCCATTTTTACAGGCTGCTGTAAATACGCTTGATGGCATCGGCTTCTTCTTTATCAAGGATGCCTTTCTCCACATAAGCTTCCGTTTGTTGGTTGATGAAGTCCTTCATCTTCGAAAGGTCATAATCTGGAAAACATCATGAGAGCATCATGAGAAAGATCAGGAAAGAGCAATCCCATTACAGTGATCACCATTAACCAAGAAGCGTTTTGTATACCACCACCACAACCATCCCTGTCTTTCACATCAGAAGGCATTTTAGGTCTTGGCATTTGTGCAGAGTTTTGCAGTTTAAAACCATGTGTATGTGTGTAATATTAGCTCATCTGCTCTCCAGCATCACACCTACTAGGTGTTCAGGTCGGGAGTACCACCCTCATCTGACCATGGAGGGCCCGGGCTTGGAGACCAGGGCTTCACACCTTGACTGTTTGTACCAATCACCTGGGGCTCCTGGGAAGTTGCAGATTTGTATTCAGTAGCTCCAAGGTGGGGCCCCAGAATCTGTTTTTTGTGGTTTTTTTTTAATTTAATTTAAAAAAATTTTCAATTACAGTTGACATTCAATATTGAATTAGTTTCAGATGTACAGCATAGTGGTTAGGCATTAATATAACTTATGAAGTGATCACTCCTGATAAGTCTAGTATAGTACCCACTTGGCACCATATATAGTTATTACAGTGTTATTGACTATATCCCCTAAGCTGTACATCCCCGTGACTATTTTGAAACTGCCAATTCGTACTTTTTAATCCCCTCACCTTTTTCATCCAGCCACCTAACACCCTTCCATCTGGCAACCATCCATTTGTTCTGTGTATCTACAAGTTTATTTATTTTGTTCTTTTTGTTTGTTTGTTTGTTTTGGTGAAATAATATGGTATTTGTCTTTCACTGTCTGACCTACTTCACTTAACATAATAACCTCTAGGTCCATCCATATTGGTGCAAATGGTAAGATTTCATTATTTTTTTTAGGCTGAGTAATATTTCATTGTATATATGTATATATATGTACCACATTTTCTTTATCCAATTGTCTATTGATGGACACTTAGGTTGTTTTCATTTTTTGGCTATTGTATGTGAAATGTCCTTCTTTGTCTCTTAATATAGCCTTTGTTTTAAAATCTATTTTGTCGGATAGTGTGAGATAAGTATTGCTACCCCAGCCTTGTTTTTTTCATTTCTATTTGCATGAAATATCTTTTTCCATCCCTTTACTTTCAGTCTCTGTGTCTTTCAATCTGAAGAGAGTCACTTGTAGGCAGCATATGTAAGGGTCTTTTTTTCTTCTCCATTCAGCCACCCTATGTCTTTTGATTGGAGCATTTAATCCATTTACATTTTAAGTAATTAATGATAAGTGTGTAGTTATGAACATTTTATTATTCACATTTTTATCTTTTTTCTTCTTCTTCTTCTTAAGCAAGTCCCTTTAATGTTTCTTGAAATGCTGATTCGGTGGTGATGACCTCCTTTATGTAATTTATGAAGTGATCACTTTCAGCTCTTCCTGTCCGGGAGCAGATTCTGCATTTTGAACAAGCCGCCGGGATATGCTGATTCTGCTAGTTTAGGACTCACACTTGGGGTAAGAAGATCCTCAAGCTTGAGTTCAAGATCATACAGGTAGTAAAGGTTACAATCAGAACCAGCTGTTTTGACTTTTTGAACTTGTTACACTGGTTAGTCCCTGTTGAGGTAACAACCCACTTTCCCATGTTTATTCAAATTAAGAATTACCTTGATTTTCACACTGTTTGAATTGTATGCATGGAGCAAAAAGCCAAACCATAACCTCTTTATGGTTTCTCTGTGCTACTTAAACAAACAAAAACCTATATACACCATCAATCCACCCACCAAAAACAGAGATCCCCAAGCAAGGAGGCTGCCTGTGGCACCTTTCTGAAAGCTTAAAAAGAAAACCACGTCTTCCCTTGATTCTTTAAATATTATATGCTTATTTAAAGAAAAAAAAAAATAAAATCATGAAAATAAAATTGAAATGACCTGAATTCTATCAATCATAGCTAACCACAGTTGGTATTTTGTTTTATTTCCTTTTAGCTTTTCAAATATATCTATCTCAACCCAGAATTGAGATCACAGTATATATACAAACTTATAACTAGCTCCTCTCACTTAACTTTATACAGGAGCATTAATATTCTTCAGAAACACCATTGTTAATGGTTAAATGCAATACATCCTATGGAAGCGCCAACATTTATGACACATATCCCTCATGATTGGGCATGGCGGTCTTCCATGCCATACAGTATTTGGGAGACCCTCCAGATTGTGAGTTGCTTGAGGCTGAGTTCCTTGAGGACAGTGCCATTCATCATGGCAGCTGGCAGCCTCTGGACCAGAGCCCTGCCTTCTTTCAATTTGTAAAGAGAAGAGAAAGGAGAGCATGGGGTATAAAACTCACAGCCCCTTTAGCTAGCTTGGGTCCTTTGGGCATCTTTAAGACCCTGCATGAAAAAAAAAATCCCCTCCTAAAAAACCACACAGAAAACCCCCCAAAACAAAAACTAAGCCTGAAAGACTCTCTACAAGCACCAGGTGTTTATCATATCAAGATGAGCAGAGGCTTAGAGAGAGCTTGTTTCCACCAAGGAGGGCATTTGCTCCCCACTAGGGCACAGCCTTGAGGGTTAGAGAGAGAACTCTGGGCATTGAGCTCTTCACAGCTGTCATCTGATCAGCTCCTCACGAAACTCCATGAGGTCAGCATTAGTATTTCCATTTCAGAGGCGGAGAAACAGGACAGAGGAGGTAAGTCACCTGCTCCAGTCCTGGAAGAGTCAGGTTCTGAACCAGGTCAGTCTGTAGTCACGGCTTTGACCACTCTGCGGTCTTTAATCGTGAAGGTGAAGTATCTAATTGGTGCAGAACAAACGTTCAGTATGTGCTTGGGTTTTTTTGTTGTTGTTGTTTGACTTTCCTTTTCTCTCAGGCACTGGACTAGAGAACCAAGCTGAACGTACATTTTGTGTGCACCTCGCCTCACTGGCTGATTCCTAGCCCACTCACTGGTTCCCATTAATACTCTTCAGACTCGGCTGCAGGATCAACATCTTTAGTGAGACAAAAGGCAGGCTCCCAAGGACAGATGTGAAGAGGTCCAGGTGATCTGAATGGGCAAACGGGAAACTATTGTGCCGGTGTTGACGTGGAAGAACTGTATCTTTATGACGTAGCTATCACCCTGTGCCGGGAAAGCCAGTCTGGTGCGGAGGAAAGGCCGGCAGCTGGTCGCAAGAGTACACAGTCAGTGCCCACCTGGCTCATCTTAAAAGAGGATGTAAGGTTGTTATGCACAAAAGAGAGTGCTGTGATTTACAAAGCACACTTTTTAAACAAAGGCTGCATTTGCTTTTATCATCATCCCCACGGTCATCACATGGGCCTTTCTCTCCTGGACTTGGGAAGGAGATTCAGGCCCTCTGGCCCCTGCCAAACAAAGGGCACGAGCAGAAGTTAAGGAAGTCAGAGCTAATAGTGTAGCAAGACTCCCTCTCACACAGCTGCAGCCCTTACATGGCCCAGGACCAGATCCCCGCAGGCTCTGAGAGATGACCCAAGCCGAGCTGAGCATACCTGAAGCAGTGGAGAAAAAGCTCCCTGCTTCTGCCTGCAGGAGGGTGTATTGCATGTCACCTCCCCTCCTGCAGGCAGAAGGGAACGTCAAACTCCACCCTGTCGTTCTGAGTTTGCTGGCACAGCCTTCCATATGCAAGCACCAGAGTTCCATGCTTTACTAGGTTGGCTGTTTCTTGAAGTGAAAGATTGAATTGCAGGATGTTGCTGGGCATGACCAGGAGTTTGATTCATATGTTCATCAGTGAAAGAAATCACATAAATAGTCCAAATTGTTGGACCATGTAATTTACATTTGTTTCGGAATGCACTTTGGCCCCTCCGGTATTACACTGATTCTAAGAGAAACATTTTTATTTTCAAGTCTTCGCAGTTACAGATAGCATGCTACACTTTTTTCTTCCTTAGTGGTGCATTACACAATGGTGCATTTCCCAAATCAATGAGAGATTTGATGAATTACAGTTCATGTGAATTTTAATGAAACTGACAGTCTGGAAATTCGCATTATGTTGAGCCAAATAAAATGAAAATGTGTGAAAACCTGATAATTGTTTCCATCTTGCTCAACTTACAATACCACGGGCTAACAAGGGGCTGAAAACATGTCTTCCTCCTGCTGTGCTCTATCTCAGCAGTTCTCCAGCTTGGCTGCACGGTGGAAAGATGGGGCGGGGGAGGGGGGCATTAAAAAATATTGATGCCTGGGTCCTGCCCCTCAGGTTTTTTATTTACTGGTGCTCCCTGGGCATCAGCATATGTAGAGGCCCTGCATGTGTTTTGAATGTACTATAAGGTTCGAGACGAACCGCTCGTCTCATTTTAAAAGCATCACTTTGCAACTGCTCTGTCTGACACCTGGGAATCTTACGGGACTCCTCTCTTGACATAGCTCTCAGGTTTCTCCCTTCTTTATTCCCTCTGCCCTGCCCTGGTTTAAGCCCCATCATTTCTGCTCTTGATCCTTGCCTTCTATCTCTCTCTCCAGTTTTCTGGGATATTATTTTTTCAACCTGTAACCACACTACATGCCAGATAGATTTCTCAGTTCTTAACAGTTCTCAGGGCTTGAGTAAGCCCTAACTTAGGTTCCCCTGGCTCAACAAGCCTCCTTTGCCAGGTGGCCAAGCATGTTCCTGACCTGCCCACGTTCCCAGCCCTGTCTGCTAGTCTGCCCCATAGACACCCAGTGTTCCTGGAAAACTGAATAGCTCCAGTTCCCAGAATGCATCACTCTCTTTTGTCCCTTTATGTCTTGGCACCCAGTGTTCCCTCTGTCTCCATCTCTCCTCACTTACCTTTCCAGTGAAGCCTTTTTCTTTATTAAAAAAATATATTTTTATTGATTACAGAGAGTAAGGGAAAGGGAGAGAGAGAGATAGAAACATCAGTGATGAGAGAGAATCATTGATCAGCTGCCTCCTGCACACCCCCTACTGGGGACTGAGCCTGCAACCTGGGCATGTGCCCTTGACCGGAATCGAACCCAGGATCCTTCAGTCCACGGGCTGACATTCAATCCACTGAGCCAAACCAGCTAGGGCTCCAGTGAAGCCTTTTTCACAGCCCTTCTTCCCAGTGGTCTCTGTCTCTGTGCCCCTTTCTCGCCCTCCTTTGCACCACCATGCCTGTCTGTGATGGCACCCACAGGGCCATCTGTACTTTACTGATGCTGTGAGCAACTTGGGGGCGGGGGTGCTGCATTTACTGTGCTTCACTTTTCTGGCACTCAGAACAGAGCCCAGTTAGTGCCGTGTTTTAAGTGAGTGAGTGGCTGCTTTCGTGACTGCTGAGTGCACCTAACATGTGTTCAGAAAACGCCTCTGTTTAAAATTATCCAAGAAAGGAGGGGGAGTAGACAAAACAAGATTGGCCAAGTGGGTGATGGACACATGCAGATTCATTATATTATTCTCTCTAATTTTGTTTGACTTTTTTTTTTAATTGATTTTTTACAGAGAGGAAGGGAGAGGGATAGAGAGTTAGAAACATCGATGAAAGAGAAACATCGATCAGCTGCCTCCTGCACACTCCCTACTGGGTATGTGCCCGCAACCAAGGTACATGCCCTTGACCAGAATTGAACCTGGGACCCTTGAGTCCACAGGCCGATGATCTATCCAATGACCCACACTGGTTAGGACTGTTTGACTTTTTTTTGTTTTGTTTTTTTCATCATAAAATAAAGGGAAAAAATGCCTTTGTTTGAAAGGCTGGTTTGAAAAATAAGAGAAATGGAGGTTCCCTCTGCATCCGAGAAGTGCTAGAATCTCTCTGGGCTCTGAAAGGAAACGTCAGCCTAATTTGATTGTAGGAATGTTTATTTAACAACAGCCCCTGGCAAATGGGTGAAGTTTGCAGTTTATAACCACACTAAAAGTCTTACCTTCTTTATTTCCTTTTGTGTTGTGTTTCTTTAGCCATTCAATATTTTTTCTGATGGCTTCCAAATAGGCTTCTGTTTTCCCTGAAAAGGCAAGAGAATCATATCAAACACTCACACAATACCATTGCATCTCTTTTTAAAGACCAGATTATGTGTAAAACCATAGACAAAATATTGGAATTATCGAGCACTTGTGCGGTGGTATGCCTAATGAGGTAGTGTGCATCCCTGTGTGTGTGTGTGTGTGTGTGTGTGTTGTGGGGGAGGGATGTCAAGGAGAGTGGATAGGGATAAGATTCTAGGAGGCAGGACCAAGCTGGTAAGTGTCAAGAAGCCATTCTCTCCCTACACAAATAACTATAGTTTGATGTTCTGGCAGAGTTTTGATTCAATTCGCTGGATAGGTGGGTCCCTATAATTCTTAGATTGAGTTGTTTATGGTTACAGATGGTTCTTCTAAACCTAGAGGCCTTGTCAGGTCAAGACCTGAGTCAGCCGAAACCGGTTTGGCTCAGTGGATGGAGCGTCGGCCTGCGGACTGAGGGGTCCCGGGTTCGATTCCGGTCGAGGGCATGTGCCTTGGTTGCGGGCA
Source organism: Plecotus auritus (assembly GCF_963455305.1). NCBI lineage: Eukaryota > Metazoa > Chordata > Mammalia > Chiroptera > Vespertilionidae > Plecotus > Plecotus auritus. The sequence continues at coordinate 62,616,322 of NC_137770.1, forward strand.
CATCCCCAGTGGGAGGTGTGCAGGAGGCAGCTGATCGATGTTTCTCTCTCATCGATGTTTCTAGCTCTCTATCCCTCTCCCTTCCTCTCTGTAAAATATCAATAAAATATATTTAAAAAAAAAAAAAAAAAAAAAAAAAAAAAAAAAAAGACCTGAGTCAGAGTGGCAGATATTTAAAAGAATCCATCACTAAGTGATGTTAAGTAAGCCCAGATGTGTGGCTTGTGTAAGCTGTTACGCAAGTCTTCAGCTCAATTCTGATAGGGAGTATGTAGAAACTCAGATAAAGAGGGCAGTCTAAACCTCATTCAGATAAAGAGGGCAGTCCAAACCTCATTTCAAGGTTTGGATGGTGAACCTTATAATTTATTCTAGTAAAACTCCCCTGGATGTAAACCATTTTCTGATGGGCCTCAACTGTGGTGGGAGAATACCACACATCACCTGCTGTTCGATGGCGTTGCATTTGACTTGTTGCTTACAAATCGGTATCATCAACTTAGAGATGAGGAAACTAAGGCACAGAGAGGCTGAGTGACTTGGCCAAGGACACACAGGAAATAACAGAGCTGGAATTTGGGTTCTGATCTTGCCAAGTTTCTGTTACCTGTACAATTTTGAAAGATTGCACCTGTATTCAGACACGAACACCGATGTATCCTTGTTTTGTCTCAAAGCAATCATCCCCTTAAGCAAGTGAGGTCCCTAATGCTCAGAGTGTCTGTACTAAAAGACAGGGGGGTCTGGACAGTTCCGGATGGCCTAAGAAAAAAGGCTTTCAAAGTGCAGGTCCTCTGCAAAAGTAATGGAAAGCCAAGGCTTAGTGTGGTGACCACCTACTCTGAGCCTCCTTTGAGCCCTATTACCTCTAGTCTACTGCCCAGACTTTTTGAACTACCTGTACCGAGTGCTTTTTATGTGCCAGGGGCTGTGCATTGTGCACCAAAATGCATTATCTCTTTTATTCTTCACAACAACCCTTTGAGGCACTCCTTTCTCATCCCCATTTTATAGGCAAAGAAACGAAGGCATAGACAGATAAAAGTGATATGCCGAAGATCACATGGCTAGTAAGTAATTGATCCAGGTTTGAACATGGCTACATCTGTCTGCAGACCATGAACAATAACACTGCCTTAAGATTTGACAATGTTCTGAGGATCCAAGATGGTGGCGGAGTAGGTGGATACTTACTCCTCCCAGGCCCAAACAGGAATTACAATTAAAATATAGAGCAATCAACCTGAATAGCCATCTGAAGACTAGCTAAACAGAAGTCTTATAACTAAGGATTTACAGAAGAGGCCACATCAAGACTGGTAGAAAGGCCAGAGACTTGAAAAGGACTGGTGGCTGGTCTTACTCGCACGGGACAGTATCTGAGATCTTGGAGGGATATCTGAGCTGCAAAGGTTCCCCTTGAGAAATGTGGGGTCTCAACCCCAAGGTGGGCTCACTGCCCAGAGCAACAATGCCAGGAAGAGGTGCCCACCTAACATCTGACTATGAAAATCAGCAGGGATTCCATCTGCCAGGGAGGGACAAGAGAAACCCAGGCACCCTCGTGAGGAACCAGCACATAAAGTCTTGTTCACAGCCACTCTCCCTAGGCTCTGGCAGATGGAGGGCAGAGCAGACTAGAGTCGTGTGAGGAGAGACTGGGTCTTGTGACTCTGGGGAGAGAGCTGAAGGGACAGCCACCAAGATCCTGTGCTGAGTCACTGTCCCACACCCCAGATGCCCCACTCCCTTCCACATGGCATCAGCCTGGGGGGATGCAATAGCCCCACCCCTGGACTCCCTGTCTTTGCACCCTGCAGAGCTCACACCCTGCTGAGGAGCCAGTTCAGGGTAGACTCTGGGTGACAGTGACTGAGTTATGTGGCTTCAGGGTAGGGGTCATTCCCCCCACTTTCCTGTGAACCTGATTGGTGCCTTCCTCTCATGGGAGATCAGATATCCCATTCTCCGGGCTCCTGGAAGCCCCACCTTCACAACTCCTGGTGGCTCACCACTGCCTAGGAATGGGAAGAATCTGGGACAGACTAAATTGTGTGGCTCTGGGGTGGTACATGTACACAATGGAATACTACTCACTGTAAAAAAAAGAAGGAAATATTATCTTTTGCAACAGCTTGGATAGACCTGGAGAGCACTATGCTAAGGGAAATAAGCCAGTCAGAGAGAGACAGGTACCATATGATTTACACTTATATGTGGAATCTAATGAACAAAATAAACTAACAAACAAAATAGAAATAGACTCAGAGATACAGAGAGGGAGGCTGGAGGGCTGAGTGAAAAAGGTAAAGGGATTAAGCAAAAATAAAACAAAACAGAACAAAAGAAACCCAAACAATTCATAACTGACAACAGTATGGTAATTACTAGAGGGAAAGAGAGATGGGGGAGGTAAAACAGGAGGGTAAATGGTGATTGAAGGAAACTTGACTTGGAGAGATGGATGCACAATACAATATGCAGATGATGTATTGTAGAATTGGACACTTGAAACCTAATATAATTTTATTAACCAATGTCACCCCAATAAGTTCAATTAAAAAAATCTGACAATGTTCCAAACAGTATAGACTCATAGATACAGAGAACAGACTAATGGTTGACAGAGGGGAGGGGTTTGGGAGGCTGGGTGAAAAAGGGGAAGGAGATTGAGAAGTACAGATTGGGAGTTACAAACTATGCATGGGGATGTAAAGTACAGTAGGGGAATATAGTCAATAATATTTCAGTAACTATCTATGGTGCCAGGTGGGTACTGGAAAATATCAGGGGGAACACTTTGTAAAGTATATGGTTGTCTAACGTCATCTGAAACTAATACAAAATAATATTGAATGTCAACTGTAATTGAAAAATATTAAAGAATTAAAAAAGAAAAGTGCAGATGCCCTGTGGGGCATCTATAAGGACCTAATATATATCTAACCTCTGAGTTCTAGGCTGTGGAAATTAAAAAACTACAACGTGATTAACAAAAAGAAAGAAAAAGATTTAACAATATTCCAATTTCCACTATTGCATTTACCTATATGACTTCCTGAGATTATTTTCTTTTTTTAATATACTTTATTGGTTTTTTACAGAGAGGAAGGGAAAGGGATAGAGAGTTAGAAACATTGATGAGAGAGAAACATCAATCAGCTGCCTCCTGCACACCCTATACTGGGGACGTGACCGCAACCAAGGTACATGACCCCGACCAGAATCGAACCTGGGACCCTTCAGTCCGCAGGCAGACGCTCTATCCACTGAGCCAAACCAGCCAGGGTGACTTCCTGAGATTCTTTTTTCCTTGTCTCATAAGCCCACTCCTGCCTCACCACTGGGGCTCCATGTTATCTGGTCCCCAAAGAAACACAGAGAAACTCTTGTTCAAAAAGTGGATACGAGAAGAGATCTGCAATTTTTAGCCCCTATTTGCTTCAGATGCCTGTGTAGGGAGAGCCTTGATTTCAGTGCCTTGTTCTCATGAACGTTAGAGCATGTGAAAGACTCACGTCCCCCTTGCTGATATTATTCAATTACAGCATAATGAATATAGAGACTTTCACTGTCTAGTGCTGGTTGCCTGAGAAGGTCAGCTGGATTTGGTAACATAAAAACACTGTTCTCTATTTCAAATGAATTCAGTTAGAAAAGGCATTTTGAACATGGACTATTTGAAATAGGGTATTCAACATTAACTTTTTAGGTTGCTTTTTGCTCAGGAACCAATTACCTATATAAAAATGATGTTGAGTTTATGAAATGCATGAAAAGTAATTTTATTCACTATATTGACCTTACCAGAGAGCGAGTTTACTGCAGCTTAAAGAAAACTAGACTGCAACCCATTAAAAAAACGACTCTCTTGTGGATTAGAACAAATATAATTAGGAAGTTTCTCTAATTTAATAGAACCCCCCATCACCCTCCCTTTGCTGCTTTATTTTTATCCATAGCACATCACTTTCTACCATATCATATAATTTATTTAAGTTTATTGTTTGTCTTCCTCCCTTAGAAATAGTTCTTGTTTGCTGATGTACTCCCATGCCTTGAGTAAAGCCTGACTCTCAATAAATATTAGTGGAATGGTGAGTGGATAAAAGCTCTTCATATAGTAGCTAAATTATAGTCAGAAAATTGCTTGGTGAGCATGGAATCAAAACTAAATACAATTAAAAAATATAAATGGTATTTATAGTCTTTTCTTTTTTACAAAAAAATAAACTTTATTTGAAAGACTTGAAATTTAATGAATTCTTAATTTAAATGATGGTTATATCAGAAACATTTTTAAATACCTACGAATGTGCTAAACAAACTATATCCATATGTCATTTAATCTTCACAGAGGTCTACGAAATAAACATTATTATTCCCATTTTACACATGAGGGAACTAAGGCTCAGAGCAGTTAGGTGACATGCCTGTGGAGACACAGCTGAGTAAGCATCAGAGCCTAGTCTTGAACTGGAATAAGCCTCTGGAATGAACTGAGTGGAGTTTGGTAAAATTCACCTTTTAGGCCAATAAGGCGTGGTTCTCAGACTTAGCTGCACATTAAAATCACTTGGGTGAACTTTCAAAAATCCTGATGTCCAGGTTCTTCCTTCCCTATCCCAATTAAGTCAGAACATCTGGGGGTAGGGACCAAGCATCATGCTTTTTGTTTTTCCTTTTACTAACAATCCTTAGGTGATTCCAATGTGGGGTAAAGTTTGGGAACCACGGCCACCGGGACTGGACGGACCTGCACACTTTCACAGGAGCACGGTAATGACGGGAGAGAAGCAGCTGGTTCCTAGTTACATTTTCTCTTCCGAGAGCTGTAAGCAAATCTTTTATTTACAGAGTGTGCACTGAAAACCCATGAGAGTCCACTTTGGAAAGTTGAACTGTGTTTTTTCCCCCCAAATTGATTTCAGCTTCCTGTGGAAAAAAATAGCTCATGGCTGAGGTAATATGGCACAAGCTTGAAAACATATGCTGGAGCAGATGGGAAGAGGGCCAGAGTCAAGAGGCAACCCCGCTTTTCTGGCTGTTCTGGTTTTCAGCACTGCAAGAGAAATATCCTTTTTTATACATGAATTTGTCCCGATCCTGCTATGCTATCCTGATCTGCACCCACTCAGAAAATTGTAGAAATCAATAGAGTTAACCTATTGAAGACTGGATGTACTAAAGATATTAGATCTTTTAAGAGTGTATATGAAAGTTAAGTTTAAGAGATGATGCTTAAAATTCTTACAGGAAAGATGATATGATTACAGTTTTGAACTGCATTAAGCAAAGCAACTAGTACTGGTATTATGGATGTCAACATGGGCCCCAAAGCCATTCAATTCAAGAATTTCTGCACAATGATGACATTTCCTATGCCCCACATATGCAGCATGGAATACTGGAATGAGCACTGAATGAGATCAGGGGACGTGAGTTCAAGGCCCATCTCTGCAAGTCTTTGGCTATGAGATCTTGGGTGAATCACTTCATCTTCTGGGCCTTGGCTTACTTATTTGTAAATTAAGGGGTAATCCTAAAAAGATGATTCATGATTTCTTAATATGGAAAGAAATTCTCCTTTTCTATCCTTGAAAAACCTGTGTTGGTGGTAGGTCTCTGTGCTTGAGCTTAGCTCTGAGCGCTCTTGCTGACTCACAGGGGAGAAGACAGGACTCGCTATTTTCTGGACATTTCTAGAAGAATGCCTTGGGGCTTGAATAAAGGCATGACTTTTCTCCTCTTATGTTGCTTTAAAAATAAAAACATCCACATGGCCGAAACCGGTTTGGCTCAGTGGATAGAGCGTCGGCCTGCGGACTCAAGGCTCCCAGGTTCGATTCCGGTCAAGGGCATGTACCTTGGTTGCGGGCACATCCCCAGTGGGAGGTGTGCAGGAGGCAGCTGATCGATGTTTCTCTCTCATTGATGTTTCTAGCTCTCTATCCCTCTCCCTTCCTCTCTGTAAAGTATCAATAAAAAAATATATTAAAAAAAAACAAAAACATCCACATGAGTTAGTTAATTTATCAATTTATTAATTAAGTAGGTTACCTTCTCTTTCTGTCTTCTGTAAAGATATGGAAATGATAGGATATTTAAATGAAAGGTATATTAGAGATCACTTTTTAAACTCAATTTCATTATCTGGCCATAAACTTGATAAATGATAACACTGGAATGAGTTTCTGGGTATTATAATGTTTATCTCATCCCCTGAATGATTAAAAAAAAAATTCAGTGACTCATAAAGCAGAAGTGAATGAGTAAACATCGAACTGGCAAAAGAGAGTATACTTAGATCATGGAATAAAGTTTCAAATTACATTTTTTTTGGTCTCCAGAGAGTGATTTACTTGAAACATTAAGCAACTTTATAGGTATGGAAAAATTAGAATAAATTCTATTTCATTGTCACATCCTTAAATTTAGGAATAATTATTGAATCATTTAAGTACCTGCACTAATTAGAAATCAATATCCTATCTAATAAAAGAGTAATATGCAAATTGACCATCACTCTGCTACACCCACAAGCCACGCCCACCAGCCAATCAGGAGTGAGTATGCAAATTAACCCAACCAAGATGGCTGCAGCCACGGAGAGAGCAGGAGGCTTAGGTTTCCCTGGCAATGGAGGAAGTCAAGCTCCTGCAGCCCAGACCTCTGCTCAAGGCTACAAAGTTTCAATTATAGAAGATAAATAAATCCCAACAAAAATGGCTGTGGCCACAGAGCAAGCAGGGGCTTGGCTCCACTCAAGGCTACAAAGTTTCAATTATAGAAGATAAATAAATCCCAGATACCAGGGCCTCTGCTTGGGTCACGGGGGGGCGTGGTCGGCCTGCAAACCACCACAGGCCCCTTGCCCAGGCCACCCCACGCCCCAAGGGAACCCCCACCCTGATCCGGGACACCCTTCAGGGCAAACCAGCTGGTTCCCACCTGTGCACCAGGCCTCTATCCTATCTAATAAAAGAGTAATATGCAAATTGACCATCATTCCAACACACAAGATGGCTGCCCCCATATGGACACAAGATGGCCGCCACAAGATGGCCAGCAAGGGAGGGCAGTTGTGGGTGATCAGGCCTGCAAGGGAGGGCAGTTGGGGGCAATCAAGCCTGCAGGGGAGGGCAGTTAGGGGTGACCAGGCCGGCAGAGGAGGGAATTTGGGGGTGACTGGGCCTGCAGGTAAGGGCAGTTGTGGGGGGGCACAGGCCTGCAGGGGAGGGCAGTTAGGGGCAATCAGGCTGGCAGGGGAGCAGTTAGGCATCAATCAGGCTGGCAGGGGAGTGGTTATGGGGTGATCAGGCTGGCAGGCAGAAGCGGTTCGGGGCAATCAGGAAGGCAGGCAGGCAAGCAGTTGGGACCCAGCGGTCCTGGATTGTGAGAGGGATGTCCGACTGCCCGTTTAGGCCTGATCCTACCAGTAGGGGTCCCAGATTGGAGAGGGTGCAGGCTGGGCTGAGGGACACCCCCCCCCATGCATGAATTTCATGCACCGGGTCTCTAGTTTTAAAATAGTATTCTTTATGTGAGTCCTGTAGAAAGCAAGAGTTTAAATAATTTAACTAAACAATATTCAAAAGTTAATGTGTCATATTTCATCATTGAATTATTTTACATTGTCTGCCTGAAATAAGATTCATGTAAACATGCTTAGTAAGTTGAAGAGTGATACAAATGTAGAGTAACTATTATTATTATTATTCCTATTTCCCAATGACCCAACATATGCTTGATATAGTTAATAAATATTTGCTGTCTTATCTCACATTGCAAGACTAAAAACAGACTCCCTATAGGCATTCCTGCCAATGTGTCTGGCTTATAATTAATTCCTAAAATGGTTTTAGCTGGGCCATTACCTCATCCCTTGCTCTACTCTGTAATGTCCTCCAATTTTCTCTCTGAAGGGAGTCTGTTCTACACACTCCTGATTCATCAATAAGGATGTGGCTTGTGTTACACTTGCCCACACATGGGTTAAGAACTACTTTCAGGTCATTTCAAAGATTGCTTGAGTCCTCAGAGTCAAACATAGGTTCTTATATTCCAGGGTGGGGAACCTTTTTTCTGCCAAGGGCTATTTGGATATTTATAACATCATTCTGGGGCCATACAAAATTATCAACTTAAAATTAACCTGCTATATTTGGTCAAACATTTAATTAACTCACCCCTAATGCCTTGACAGGGCTGGACCAAATGATTTCTCTCTTGGGCCTCATATGGCCTGAGGGCTGGATGTTCCCCATCCCTGTTATTCCTTCTGTAACTACTTCCTGAACACAATGCCAGGCAGGCCATCAGAATTAATGTTTATTTATTGCTGAATAAATGTCTCAGAAAACCCAGTCAACCCTACCTCCACCCATATGGATACTTTTATCAAGTGTTTCCTCAGTGGGTTTAATAAGAGACGCAAAACAGCTTTTGAAAAAAGCGCAAATAAAGCAACTGTGAATACAAAGGTATATATTGTAATATGTCCTTTGGGGGTTTAATTGCAAATCATATCAGCAGTATATTAAAAAGATCATACACCATGATCAAGTGGGATTTATTCCAGGGATGCAAGGCTGATACAATATCTGCAAATCAATAAACGTGATACATCACATAAACAAACTGAAAGACAAAAATCACATGATCATATGAACAGATGCAGAAAAAGCATTTGACAAAATCCAACACCCATTTTTTGATAAAAACCTCTCAGCAAAGTGGGAATAGAGGGAGCATATCTCAATATGATAAAGAGCATATATGACAAACCTACAGCCAACATCATACTCAATGGGCAAAAATGAAAAACATTTCACCTAAGAACAGGAACAAGACAGGGATGCCCACTTGCACTCTCCTGTTTGACATAGTACTGGAAGTGCTAGCCATAGTGATCAGACAAGAAGAAGAAATAAAAGGCATCCAAATTGGAAAAGAAGTAAAACTGTCATTATTCGCAGATGACATAATATTGTACATAGAAAACCCTAAAGACTCCATCAAAAAACTACTAGACTTAATAAATGAATTCTTCAATGTAGCAGGATACAAAATTAACACCCAGAAATCTATGGCTTTTTTATATACCAACTAGAGGCCCGGTGCACAAATTCATGCACGGGTGGGGTCCTTGGGTTGGCCTGCAGAGATTGGGCCCCAGCTCGCCCCCCAGCCTTGCAGCCCCACAGCCCCACCTGGCACCCTGCCTTGGCCTGGTGCCACCCCATCACCTGTTCCACCATCCTGCCTGCCAGGCGATCTATTGGGACTGGGCCCCCCTACCCAGCTCCCTCAGCACCTGGGAGCCAGGCGGTGGCCCAGCCCACCACTGCTGGTGGCTATTTGTGGGGTGATTGGCAGGGTGATCGGGCCCCCATTTGCACCTGCCTTGGCCTGGCGCCACCCCCTCACCTGCTCCATCATCCCACCACGGTCCTGCTCATCAGGGCTGGCAGTGCCCCCACTGCCGCCTGCTGCCAGTGCCACGTCACCCCCTGGTGGTCAGCGCACAACATAGCGAGTGGTCGAATGACCGCTCGAGGGGACAATTTACATATTAGGCTTTAAATAAATAGAATAATGAACTCACAGAAAGAAAAACTAAAAAAAAAAACCAATCTCATTTACCATTGCAACAACAAAAAAATAAGATACCTAGGAATAAACTTGACTAAGGAGGTAAAAGACCTGTATTTGGAAAACTACAGGATGTTGAAAAAGGAGATAGAGGAAGACATAAACAAATGGAAGAATATACCATGTTCATGGATTGGTAGACTCAACATCATTAAAATGTCCTACTACTCTAAGCAACCTATAGATTCAAAGCAATCCCCAGTAAGATACCAACAGCATATTTCACAGACCTAGAACAAACTCTCCAAAAATTTATATGGAATAAAAAAAGACCCCAAATAGCCTCAGCAATCCTGAGAAAGAACAAAGTAGGAGGGATCACAATACCAGATATCAAGCTATATTACAAAGCCACTGTTCTCAAAACTGCCTGGTACTGGCACAAGAACAGACATATAGACCAATGAAACAGAACAGAGAACCCAGAAATCAACCCAAGCCATTATGTTCAATTAATATTTTACAAAGGAGGCAAGAGCATACAATGGAGTCAAGACAGTCTTTTCAATAAATGGTGTTGGGAAAATTGGACAGATACATGCAAAAAACTGAAACTAGACCACCAGTTTACACCATACACAAAAATAAACTCAAAATGGATAAAGGACTGAAACGTAAGATGGGAAACCATAAAAATCTTAGAAGAATCCATAGGCAGCAAAATATAAGACATATGTTGTAGCAATATCTTTACCGATTCAGCTCCTAGGGCAATGGAAACTAAGGAGAAAATAAACAAACAGGACTACATCAAAATAAAAAGCTTCTGCACAGCAAAAGAAACCATCAACAAAACAACAAGAAAGCCCACTGCATGGGAGAACATATTTGCCAATGCTATTTCAGATAAGGGTTTAATCTCCAAAATTTATAGAGAACTCATGCAACTTAACAAAAGGAAGATAAACGATCCAATCAAAAAATGGTCAAAGGACCTAAATAGATACTTTTCGAAAGAGGACATACAGAAGGCCCAGAGACATATGAAAACATGCTCAAAGTCACTAATCATCCGAAAGATGCAAATCAAAACAACAATGAGATACCATCTCACACCTGTCAGAATGGCTATCATCAACAAATCAACAAACGACAAGTGCTGGTGAGGATGTGGAGAAAATGGAACCCTCCTGCACTGCTGGTGGGAATGCAGACTGGTGCAGCCACTGTGGAGAACAGTATGGAGTTTCCTCAAAAAGTTAAAAATGGAACTCCCATTTGACCCAGTAATCCCACTTCTAGGAATATATCCCAAAAAATCAGAAACACCAATCAGAAAGGATATATGCACCTCTATGTTCATAGCAGCATAATTTACAATCGCTAAGATTTGGAAACAGCCTAAGTGCCCATCAGCAGATGAGTGGATTGAAAAACAGTGGTACATCTACACAATGGAATACTACACTGCTGTAAAAAAGAAGGATCTCTTACCATTTGCAACAGCATGGATGGACCTAGAGAGCATTATGCTAAATGAAATAAGCCAGTTAGAGAAAGATACGGGTAAATATCACATGATCTCACTCATAAACTGATGAACAAAAATAAAGCCAGAGACATAGAAGCATTAAATAGACCATCCAACCTAAGAGGGAAGGCAGGGGAGTGGCAGGGTGTAAAAGATCAACCAAAGGACTTGTATGCATGCATATGAGCATAACCAATGGACACAGACAGTAGGGGGATGAGGGCATGTGCTGGGGGGTAGGAGTGGGTGGGGAGAGGACAATGAGGGGAAAAGGAGAGTTATGTAATACTTTAAACTAAAAAGAATTTAAATTAAAAAAAAAAAAGACCATCAAAAAGATAAATCCAATTTGCAATCCCAGGACACTCAAGAACATTAGAAGAAACGATTGCTCAATAATTATTCTTATTTGGTGGGACTTGACTTATGGATCACCCTTCCAGGTGTGTTGAACATTTTTGCTTCCCCAATTTCATTGCCAACCTAGAGCTGTCAATTCCATACCTTTTGGCTCATCTGTTTTTCCTCTGGGGTTACCATCTTTTGTGGAATCCTTCAAGGTTCCATATTCCTTTTCCATCTTAGCTGCTTCTTCCTTGGTACTGTCTGTTTCTTCATGACTCTTCATTGATGGCGCTGTAATCAGATTGTGCACTGTTGTTATAACCCTATTTCCTATCCATTAATTAACTCCTAATGTAGAAATAAACTATTGAAAAAGTACAGTTTGAGTTTAGGTCATTTTTTTTTTTTTAGCTGAAAGAGATCTTAGTGGTTATCTACTCCATCTCTCTCCTCCTATTTCACAGAGGGGGAAACTGAGGCCCAGAGAAGGGAGAGATGTGCCACGGTCACCCACTGAGTTAGCAGAAGAGCTGGGCCAACCTGTCAGCTTTCTGGATTTTGGTTTAATGTTCTTTCTCTTCTGCCATACTGTGTCATGAGAGCCATGGATTATTTTCCTTACTTTAATTAATGTAGGCAATTAAGTGGGATATGTCAGGTCCCAACGTAAATTTAAGTCTTGATTCAAAATGCAAATAAGTCTGTAGTTGCCCAATCTCTACTTTGTTGTATATTTGAAGAACAGCTTATTACTCGGAATAGCACCTAAGAATTTGAGAGTATGGCAGTTGTTTGGGGCCCTGACCACCTCCTAAGAATCTTAAGTAAAGGTGTACATTGATTTTCAGTGCTTCTTGAGATCAGATTTCTGTGCTGAGGCTGGCCACAAAATAACCAAGGTTGTAGCTCTTTAATCCTATGGTTGGATTTCAGATTTTAAAACTTTAAAAAATCTATAATTCTTTATCAATGCTTACTGAAGTTCATTATTTATAATTCAAAAGGGTTGTTGTGCTGAAAGCTAGAAAAATTGTTAAATAAATCATACCTGAGAAAAGCTTGCTTTTGTTGTCAGTAACATTTTTTTCTAGCTTGTTCTTGGTCTGAAGAGCAATTGTTTCATCCAAGTTTTCTTGAGGGAGGAGGGGAAAAGTATAATTTTATTTCCTGAAAGATATTATCAAACTTCTACTAAAAATGTTCAAATTTCACCAAAAATATCACAATAGGAATTTCATGATATTAACACTGCTAGAAAGATGAGTTGACATGGATTTATTGCTAAACTCTCAGGATAATAAAGAATACTATCTGAGATCCCAGATTCAGCCTCTTAGTTAATTGCAGAAGTTCCTTCCATAGTTTTATGGCCATTGCTAGAACATACAGGGTTGAAACCTATAATGAACACCGTGGTTTTGGCCTACTCAATACCTTCTGGTAACTACACCTTAGTTTTCCTTTGGAGAACCCACACCTCTCCCACTCTGAGCATGTTTGGCTCAAGGTCTTCCACCCCCTGGACTATAGTGATTGCTTCAAGGAGAAGAACATGACTCAAGCCAGGCCAATTAGATTCAATGCTAGAACCACTGGGAGAAAGAGGTTCTCTTCCCACTGGGATTGTTGTTCTGTGAGGATGTGAGATTGGAGCTGTGCTAGCCATCTTGTTCTTATAAAGGAACCACTTGTTTAAAATGAAAATATGGAAAATCAGAGCTGTGAGATGGGGAGTAATAGACTCCTCCTTACACTATTGGTAGACTTCACAAACATGAAGCCAGACCACCTCTAACCCTGGAATTTTCAGTTACATGAGGCAATTAAATTTTCTTTTCATTTAAGCTAAAGAGTTGGATTTCCATCTTTAGGATCCTCATTAATTCATGAGACAGCTAGTTCTATTGTTAGGTAGTCATAAGGGTGAGAATTTCCCTATTCTTATCAAAATGAAATCTTATCCTTGTCTTTGTCCTACCTATGCTCTTTGGAGTAACATCACATAGATGTTACTAGACATGACAGCCGTGGGCAAACTACGGCCCACGGGCCGAATCCGGCCCGTTTGGCTGTTCTATCCGGCCCGCAGAGCCAAAAGAGCAGAGGGTTCTCTTGCTCTCCCCTCCGCTCCTTCACCAGCAGCAGTGTTAACATGGCAACTCGGGAAACACGGCCGCAGCTCCTTCTTCTAAATCCGCCCATTCAGTAGAAGGAACAACCTCTCAATCTTCCAGAGGCTCCTTGTAATGCCCGCGGACGCGCCCCCCGACATCACCCTGGGAATGCGTAGACACGTTATCGTGGTGATGTAGGGAGACACACCCCTGGAGAGCACACTATCAGAGCATTAGCTAAAAAGGAGACCAACAACACTGTTCCCACTGAAGTTGATGTTTTAAAGACCAAAAACCTTTCAACCCAGTCTACATTGCCATCTACATCTATGTCCCGGGCATAATTTGGAAGTTGCACTAAAGAAAATGTTTAATTTACTGTTTACACATTTTGTTCTTTTCTATTTGTTTTAGTTTTAAATTATTTTATTATATTTAAGTTTAATTTGAAAGGCTTTTGTACCTTTCCTTTGTTAGGCAATTTTATTTTGCCTTTTCCATCTTCAATATAAGGTATGTTATTGTGCTATGATTCCTCCATTTTTTGAAGTTTCAAATTATAATAATTAGTGTTTACATTCTTCTTGTTAAAATGTTTGAAATGAATAAAACTATTGAAATAAATAAACTAAAAAAAAGACCGTACCCTTTTATGTAATGATGTTTACTTTGAATTTATATTAGTTCACACAAACACTCCATCCATGCTTTTGTTCCGGCCCTCCGGTCCAGTTTAAGAACCCATTGTGGCCCTCGAGTCAAAAAGTTTGCCCACCCCTGATCTAGACTGTAACCAGCTCAAGGTAGACAATGCATTAGAATCTACATTCTGTATTCAGTTATTCAACCAGCCACATATCCTATCTCACTAATAGGGCAGGCCTTTTTTGCTATTTGCAAACAAGCATTTCTTTGTAATTAATCTATAAAGAATCCATTATTACTTTATATTATTCCTCTCCAAGTAAACTCTCCCTTCCATTCTACCCCATGCCTCTTTTGAGAAGAAAACCAGTATATTCTATTGTATGATGCAGTCTGTTTTATTTCAGATAACATTTTGATATATTTCCGCCCAACTTTCTATACATACATTCATTTTTTTAAAAAAATGTATTTTATTGATTTTTTACAGAGAGGAAGGGAGAGGGATAGAGTTAGAAACATCAATGAGAGAGAAACATTGATCAGCTGCCTCCTGCACACCCCCTACTGGGGATGTGTCCGCAACCAAGGTCCATGCCCTTGACCGGAATCGAACCCGGGACCCTTCAATCCGCAGGCCGACGCTCTATCCACTGAGCCAAACCGGTTTCGGCTACATTCATTTTTTAACACCGAAGTTGAATGGCTTTAAGCCACATTCTAAATGGCATTCAATAGTATGCCATGAATATTTCCTCTTGTCATTAATCCTTATCAACAATGTTTACATTGCATATGTAATGAACATACAATTATTAAAAACACAAACATTTGAAAGTAAAATTTAAATAGTCTAACATAAGAATCACTAAATAATTTATTTTAGATATTTTCCTCTTGTGGAATATCTAGGTTATTTACACTTTTTTGTTCCTATAAACCTGTGCTGTCCAATAGAATTTTCTGCAATGATGGAAATATTTACTTCTGTATTGTTCAATGTGGTAGCCACCAGGTACATGTGGCAATTGAGCACTTAAAATGTACCTACTATATGAAAAATTAGATTTTAAATTTTCCTCTCCTTGGCATATATCCCAAAATTCGAAATCATGTATTCGCAAAGATATATGCACCCCTATGTTCATTGCAGCATTATTCACAGTGGCTAAGACATTGAAACAACCAAAGTGCCCTGTGATAGAGGACTGGATAAAGAAGATGTGGTACATATACACAATTGAATATTACTCAGCCATAAGAAAGGATGAAGTAGCACCATTTGCAACAACATGGATGGACCTTGAGAACATTGTGCTAAGTACAATAAGTCAGTCAGAAAAAGCTAAGAACTATATGATTTCACTCATAAAACTGATATAAACTGAAACTCATGAACACAAACAGCAGTGTGGTGGTTGCCAGAGGGCAGGGGGTAGGGGGAGAAGGGGGTCTTAATATAAGGTGACAGTAGAAGATTTGACTTGGGGTAGTGGGCACATGGTGCAATATACAGATCTTGTAACAAAGAAACCCATACCTAAAACTGATATGTTCATGTTGACCAATGTCACCCCAATCAGTTTAACAAATAAAAATAAATAAATTTTGTTTAATTTTAATTACTTTTCATTTTATTTTTTTAATTTTTATTATTTTAAAATATATTTTTATTGATTACAGAGAGGAATGGAGAGAGAAACATCAATGATGAGAGAGTCATTGATTGGCTGCCTCCTGCAGGCCCCACACTGGGGATCAAGCCCACAACCTAGGCATGTGCCCTGACTGGGAATCAAACCGTGACCTCCTGGTTCATAAGTCAACGCTCAACCACTGAGCCGCGCCGGCTGGGCTTGATTACTTTCCATTTTAATAGCAACATGTGGTTAATGGCTACCATATTGGGCAGTACAGCCATAAACAGTAGTGGAAATATCTACCTTGTACATAAGCCTTGTGGTATGTCTAATTTATTTCCATAGAATAAAGGATTAAAGTGTGGAAGTTCTGAGTCATGGGGCATTGGTATGAAACAATGACTGATTTGAAACAGTCTTTCATCTACTGTTAAGTGAGTAAGTGGTCCACAAAGTACTATGTGTATAGCATGAATCCATGTTTTTGTTAAGTCAGATAAAAGAAAAAAATGACATAGGGCCCGGCCAGAATGGCTCAGTTGGTTGAGTGGCGTCCCATGGACCGAAAGGTCACTGATTAGATTCCTGGTCAGGGCGCATGCCTGGGTTGCTGCCTTGATCCCCAGTAGGGGGCTTTCTCTCCTCCTCCCTTCCTCTCTCTCTAAAATCAGTAAAAGCATATATTTTTTAAAAGAATGACATAGATATATACATGTGTGCCTACACATACACACACACACACAGAAAATACCTGAAAAGACATACTAAAATATTACCTGAATGCTGGTATTATGAGTGATTTTTTTACTACCTTTTTTGCATTGACTGCTTTGAAAAAAAAAATGTGCTCTTTTATAATCAGAAAAAAAAACAGTACAACTCTTTTTATGTAGAAATTCAATTTATACAGAATAATTCTAGATTGTTTGTGCTATGAGATTTTCTCTTCTGTTTAATTCTCCCTCCCTCATCAAAGATCAGAGAAAAGGGTTGTGAAGTCATCTTGCCCGAAGGACATCAGGGGTGAATGGTATTTGTTAATTAACTAAACCAAGCAGAAAAATAAAAGACTTTAAACAACAACAGCAACTACAACTTACATGCAGAATAAAAAAATGTCCAAGCTTACTTATAAAGTTCCAGGAATCAAGGGTTGACAAGCTTTGTCTTTAAAGGGCCAGATGGTAAATATTTTTGGCTTTTTGGGCCATATGGTCTCAACTATTCAATTCTTCTATTGTATCACAAAACATAGACACTAAAACAAACGTGCATGGCTATGTCCCAATAAAGCTTCATCTGTAAACACTGACATCTGAATTCTACATAGTTTTCTCATGTCACAAAACACTGTTATTTTGATTTTTTTCAACCATCTGAAAATGCGAAAGTCATCCTTAGCTTGTGTACATACAAAAAGAGGCTATGGGCCAGATTTGGTCCATGGGCAGCAGTTTACTGGTTCCTGTTATAGATAACAAAGTCCTTTATTTAAAAGATGTAGAAACGGAGGCATTTGCCTTTGTCCACATGACAGAGCTGGTCCAAGACAGAACCTCTGAGGCCCAGCTGGGCCTCAGAAGTTTGGTTGTAAGGGCTCCCTAGAAGGGTGCTCTTTTCTCCTATTCACATACAAATCTCACTGGTTAAAATCAAGACTCTTTTAGTATTGAACATTCAAATATAATTGAAAAAAATAATAAGCTCAAGTTTGATAAAATTGTCTGTGTTAGCAGGACAAAATACAACAAATGTGAAATGTTTGTACTAAAACTGGATCTATAAAAATTAAAAGTTGATTAAAACTTCTGATTAATTTTTTAAATATGCATTATCAGGCTGGGCAATTCTGCTTACCCAGATAATTCAGACTATTTGGCATAAATTATCAGAGTGGTGAAGTAATTATTGCCAAATCCCTAACTCACTTTGGACAATGAAGACTAACCACAGTAAAAACAAAACAGATAGGACTCTCACCAAGGTAGGAAACACCTTCTTCTGGAGATATTGTGCCATATTTGACCATCATCTTCACAAAGTCAATCAGTGTTTTCATGATAGTAATCAGTGTTTCTTTTTCTTTTGCCTCTTTTTCTATAGAAAAGGATGAAATAATTTTTTTTAAGCAGTGGAATACAGTTCTACCTTTCAATGTCAATTTAAAAAGTACAGCATCTTATTGAAATATTTCTCCCTACATTTATATCTAAACCCACTTATATTTAATTTACAGAAAGCCTAAGGCTTGCTTGGGAGTACAGGGCAATGTACAGGAATACTAAGCTTTTCCAGAAGTGACAATTTTAACTTCTCCAAAAAGATTTACTTTAATCTAAAATACTTTATTAATGGAGTAGATGATAGAGACAGTTTATGACCTGAGACAATATGAATTCAAAAGGAAAAATAGAAGGTTGGTGACCCAACAACTTTCTCTACTCAGACTATACATTTTGAGGGCAAGAACTACCTGTTTTCATTAATCAAGCTTAATACTGTATTTTAAATAAGAATATACATTTATCTTTATTTTTTAAATATAAGGTTTATTTTTAACAGTAGTATATATTACTTTCTAAACTTTCATTGGAAAGGATATATGTATACAGTAAAAGTATTCTAATAGGGCAGAAGTAAATAATAGTCAAAGTAACATTCTCTTCTTCTCCCAACACCTACTCCCTATAGGTAACCACTAGTAAGAGTTTCTTGGGAACTCTTCATATTTGACATACTGTTTTACATTTTGATGTAACAAGATGGCTAATGATTCCATAAAAGTTCAGTAGATATATTAATTCTAAAACCATTAAAAAATCTATTGCTATTCTTTTAGCTGCTATTAAGGATTTTCTTTTTTTTTTCTTTTTTTAAAAAAATATATTTTATTGATTTTTTTACAGAGAGGAAGGGAGAAGAATAGAGAGTTAGAAACATCGATGAGAGAGAAACATCGATCAGCTGCCTCCTGCACACCCCCTGCTGGGGATGTGCCCGCAACCAAGGTACATGCCCTTGACCGGAATCGAACCTGGGACCCTTCAGTCCGCAGGCCGATGCTCTCTATCCACTAAGCCAAACCAGTTAGGGCAAGGATTTTCTTTATATACTTCTTGCCCTTTCCCCCTCATCTTTTTATCCTTCTCACACATGAGGTTAGTAGCCAACAGAGATTAGTGTACATTTCTCTACCAATGGGGATTGGAAGTCTTTTTTCTTTCCACTCCTCTGGAACAGTGGAAGGCAGGAAAAGCACCTGATCTGCTGATTCAGACTATCCCTGGGATTGACTGTTTCAAGAGCTAGACTGAGGAGCATGAGTGCACAAGCCCACTGTGGGCCTCTTATACCAAGCTCCATTCCACAACCCATCTTTATCAGCATTAGAGATATTTTGGTTTTCTACCCACTTTACCATTTCTCAATTGGTTCAGACCTTGAGTGAGAAAGACAGGTACTATCAAAGACCTCAATGTAAGTATTTAAATTAAAAGCCTGCAAAAATAAAGGCAATATGGGGTGGGGTCAAAGAATCTGAAAGATTAAAAACAAATAAAATAAGGACTATCCCATGTAGTAGAATATTTAAAATACCATCAAAGTCAAAAGGTTGGGAGAAAGGAAAGGTAGGAGAAGAGATGTGGGGAGAGATCTTGTAAAAGGGCTGGTAAATAACTCCAGGCATCCTATTATTTGCTTAAGGTCACAGCCATATAAATCTTTGGTATCATGCTGATGCTCTTCACTGACAAGAGGTGAATCACTAGGATGACAGAAGATCTGAGCTGGGCATCTGCCAACCAGTTGGGCAAGATGACTCAGAATGGACCCTCAAGATTACCAACCCTGCAGTCACCAGCAGAGGAGCTGGTGCCATCTGGCCAATGTCTGGAATTGAAGGACAAAGGATGACAAAGGATGTTCTCTAGTAATGAAAGCCCACTCTAAGGTCACTTCTTGGGAAAATATTGTTAGAATTATAGAAATATTTATTACAAACATTCAATTTGGGACTGAACTTTTGAATAGGAAGAGGAAAAGCCATCTGTCTGGACAATAATAAAATTTGAAAATTTGTCCAATATTATCCTCCTTACAGATTGACCAAAAATTAACATGAACTAAAATCTTCAGTTAACTTACTTTGGTACACATATAAGAGAAAGAGCAAGACACATTAAGGTCTTTGTTTTTTAAAAAAACAAATAATTTTCCAAGTCTGTTTTGGGCTTCTAACCGCCTTTAATCCAATGTTTATTTCACTGTAACTCATTTGAAGACTGAAGTTGAAAATGTCTGAAAAGCAAAATTCTGAATCACTTAAAAAATAACCAGTTATGTTCCACACACTGTTCCCACTAAAATGGGAATATTTGCTGTAAGAGTTGAGGCTGAACTGCGTCAGGCTGGGACATTGATTCATCTACACACCTGTACAAGGTTCACTCTAGTACCATCAACGCAGCACATGTTCAGTAACTGCTTGTTGAACAAATAAATGAGCCCTCTGTTAACAAGAAGATTAAATTGTCCAGAAACTCCACCTTTCCTGATTATCCTTTCCTAAATATTGCCATGACTAGTACACTTCTTTAGAAAAAAATTGATATGAACTATTTTCCCCAAAGCTACAATATGTCATTGAGGATTACATTTGGAAACTGAAAACAGGAAGAGAAAACCACCCACACATTTCCTGGAACTATTGTTTCTGTTCCACATAGTCAGAAAACAGTTTTTACCTGAATCAATACTTTTCAGGAGTGCATAGAAGTTTGGAAAATATTGGAGTTCCTCAAAGTTGTCTTCACTGTAGGTTTTTGTTCTCCTTTCTAAGCCATTTGTCAAGGTTAAGGTGTTAGATACTGTTTCATCATTTTCTCCATTAGCAAAACCATCTTGAATTGCTGCCATTGGAATCTCCAGTGGGAATTTTAAAAAATCAATGAAAAATAAACATTTTGTTAGAACTAATGACACTCCAGTTTGATTCTTTCCTCTGTTGTGCCCTTGACTGTGAAATACAAGAATACTTCCTCCTAAGAGATCAACCAAAGGATTTGTATGCATGCAGACATGGAGGTGGGGGGTGAGAGCATGTGCTGGAGGGGGTGGGTGGCAGGGGGTGGGAGAGCATGTGCTGGGGGGCAGGAGGGAGTGGGGAGAGGTCAATGGGGGAAAAAAGGAAACATATGTGATACTTTCAACAATAAAGAATTAAAAAAAAAGAAAGAAAGAATACTTCTTCCTTTGCCTGCTCCTGCAGGATCAAACCCTTTTCTAGGCATGAGGATGGGCATCTAGTCACATGGAAAAGTCACTGGGACATAGAGACTGAAGACCCTGGATCCTGCTCAGGGGAGAATTAGGGAATTTCTAGGTTTCTGCTCTGGCTGAGTTCCCCTCCATCAATTCTCATGACTGTCTCCTGGTAAAATTGCCTTTCACCAAGAAGAGGAGCTTTGAGTTCACAGACTCTACCAAGAAAGATGGTGCAAGGTATAGAAACCTTGTCAGAATATCTAACAGGAGTAGAGCAGTCACACCTTGGAGATTTTTGGGTGACATTTTAAGGGCTGTCTAGAAAGATGCACAAAACTCTTTTTCCTAGACTTGATCCATGCCCAGGTTCTCATATTAGTGATCCATTCTCCATTCAGTGAACCAGACAGAAATTTTAAGGTTTTTTTTGCTTCTTCCTCTTCCTTTTCTTCCATTCAATACATCAGTAGCCCTTTTAGACCTACTTTCAAAATTTATCCCAAATTTGTACATTTCTCTCTTTCTCCCTACCCAACTTTAGTACAAGCTGCCTTCATCTCTTACCTTCTAACTAGTACACCACCCACCTCCAATCTATTCCCAATATTGCATTTTCTGCATTTGTACCCAGAGTTGTTTAAAAAACTGACTATGTAACCCCTTTGCTTATAATCCTTCGGTGTTTTTCCATTGTTATGATAAAGATCAGAATCCATACATGGCTCATAAGGCCCTGACTGGTCAGACCTGGGTCCACCTCCCCAGTCTCATCTCCTATTGCTCTCTCTCGATGTTCCAGTCACACTGTGCTTGTTTTAGTTACTTGGATACTCCACACATCCTTTTTTACATGCTGGCTCTCATGGTCACAAGTTAATTCCTCTTCAGCCTTCAGTTTTCAGCTCAGGTTGCTTTCTTAGGGAAGCCTTCCTGGAGCCTAAGTCCAGAACAAGTTCCTTTTTTCTTAAGTGCTCATAAAACCATGTTTCTTTCCTCAGAGCACTTAATGCAGTTGCAATTAAAATACATGGCTATTAAAAAACCATCTATCTTAAGCTTCCTGAGAGCAGGGATTGTGCCTTTTTAAATGAGCATTATATCCCTAGTGCTTGGTACATAGTTGGTACCTCAATAAATATTTATTCCATTGCATTTTTTTCCAGGGGGGGGAGAGGGAGTGAGAGAGATATCGTTGTGAGAGAGCCACATCGACTGGTTGCCTCCTGCACATGCCCTGTTCAGGGGTTAGGAGTCAACCTGCAACCTGGTACATGCCCTTGACCGGGAGCCGAACCCTTGACTCTTCAGTGAGCAGGCCAACACTCTAATCACTTAACAACACGAGCTAGAACTGGTACCTCAATAAATATTTATTTTAAAATATTTCATTTGCGTTTTATTTACATTGATGCATTTAGATAACATGAGTGAACAGGTGGAGAATGACATTTTAGAAATGGGAAATAAGGAGTATATAACTGGAGTAAAAGATAGTGAAAATAGCTAACAGTATGTCAGTTTCAGTTCAGACTGATAAGCTTGAATGAAAGTCATGAGTTCTTTGATAAAGCTAGAAAGTTTTTTTTACAGTGGCTAGATCTTCAAAAGCTGTTTTAAAAGATGGCAGCTGATGGCGATTGGAAGTAGGGAGAACAAAAGAGAGCTTTTAGACTACCTAATAACAAAAACCAAGACCCAATTTATGTGTCCCAGCCCCCTCTAAAACAGGAGTATGTAAGCCTATATACTCTTTTTCCTTGTGTTTGGGATAGGATGTTGAAGGGGATGAGAGGCCATGGGGCCTAGGTATTCTGGTGTAGAAAATCAAAGAAGAGGTAAGGAGTTTGATATCTTCCTATTGTTAGCTCCATCTAGAGTTTTAAGAGAATTCAAGGAGGAGACAAAATTTTCAGCAGTTTGGCTGAGATTAAAGAAGAGATGAAGAGGCAAGGAGTCCAGCAAGGAAAAGAATGAGTGACTTGTCTAAGTAAAGGATGATAGACGGCTGAACCAATGAAAAGAGGAAGGAGCAGGCGAGGGAGCAGAGGGTAGAGTAGAGGTAGCTCAGGCAACCAGGTCTGGGGGTTATAAAAGTGGGTGTGGCAGAAGATCAAGTCAACCTGAGCTTTTAATTTAAAAAAAAATTGGGGGGGCATATAATGATATCCATAGTGAACAAAAGTTGGATACCAAAAGAGCTGTGAAATATTTAATTTCAGTACACTGGGATTATACAAATAGTTGTTATGTAAAATAACCATTTTACATAATATTATGTTATTATACTGCAGGATATAAGATATAACCTTTACTATGTAATATCACACGATCTCGAAATTATTTTCAAAGTAGAGTTCATTTATATCTTTTAAGTTACTGGTATTTCATGAATATTTAGGTGGGCTAAAAATATCACATACCCCAAATCTTCTTTGGCACCAAGTGAGGTACTAATTATATACAGATTGTATTAATTATATGCAGATTAAACACACACACATTCATGTCCACGCACATGCATACATACACATGTACATTGCATACTCATGTATATTCACATATACATACCACTTTCTCTGGTATTTTTCCACTCTGACTCTCAGTCTTGCTTGTGGGTTTATTTGGTTTCTCTTCATAACTGTTGGCTTCCTTAGAGATTAATTTTTGTAAAACCTCTGCTACTTCATCTTCCAGTGTATGAGCCTGGCTTTCTGTGATCTGTTATAGTAAAAACATATGTGGCTATTACTCCCATTTTTATGGTTAAAAAATATCTAGAATAAACTCTGTAGTTGAACAGAGTTCTAGAAGACAAGAGAATCTTCTGACCTCCCTTCTGGACAACCCTTGTTTATGCCTCCATACATGTAGGTCTTCCTAGTGATTGACCAGCACTCCTGGGAAGAAGTGTCTTTGGGCTCACCATACAAGTGGTCTGTCTTGTCTGTTGGAACCCACAGAACACTTACTTTGAGACACATCTTGAGGATTGTTTCTCAACCCTCAGCTGCAAGTCATGGTCAATAACCTTTGAAACCTGAAAATTTAGTAACCCCCTGAAGCCTGCGAGGGCTGTGTAGGGCTGGGAGCCAAGCTGAGGCAGAGTCAAACTGGATTGCTTAGTTTCTTAAATATTGCATGCCTTTGTTCATGCCATTTCCTTCTTACCTCACACATGTCTGTTACTTAAACTGGTTAAATCCTAATCATCCTTCTAAGCTCACTTCCAACACCTCCTCCTTTGAAGCTTTTCCTTATAGCTCAAGTAGATATAATTCATCCTCTGGCAAACAAACTGAGCTTATGGTTCTTATATAGCTTCAATCACATGTGTGAGTGTACTTGTCTAATTCCTCTGATAGACTATACTTTTCTAGAGGGAAAGAATGGTGCCTTACTTGTCCTGGAAACCGGTGGTACCTAGTATAAAGTAGACGCATTACAAACATTTGAGTATTTGAATCAAATGGCTTGGCTTCTTAGCATATTCCAAACTGTATTAAGAATTTGGTTTATTCTCATGCATGTGACTCACTAGGCCAAGATTCAGGAGTTTAGAAACGATCTTGTCAAATACTCCTCTGTCATTTTCCTCGTAAATCCTGGTGGCAATTTTCTGGACAATGTCTTCAGCGGTTAAAGGAGTTCCGTCTAGCTGATGAAGGCCGTCTGGATCATCTGAAGAGAGCAATCATAATTTCACATCATGGTGAAAACATAGTTCTATTTCTTGGATCATATTAGATTTCTAATCTATACCTTGCTCTTGTACATTTTAATATGTTTGGAATATATTTATAGTGGTGCTTGGTCCATAGAAACTTTTGGTTTGAAATAAAATTTGATGTCAAGTGAAGAAACTAGGATGACAATGAAAATTCTGAAAGCCTCTGATGTGATTATAAGAGGCAGAAAAATCTGAAGTCAACACAAAAGGCCTCTCTATTTTTTATTATCACTAATAATACAAATAATATTATACTTCTAATTTTGAAGCATGCCATATTTATCTAGTATGCTATATTGCTTAAAGCACCCTTCTATATATTAAATAATGATATTCTATTTCCATGCAAGGAGTAGATTAGTAGTATGTACCCCATTGGCAGGCCAATTCATGGACCAAGGGGGCAGAGGGAACCTGCCTCACACCCAGAGTCACAGAGTGTGTACTCAAGATTTTATGACTAACCTGGAATAAATGTTTACTTCTTTTTACAATTTTTTTTAATTTATTGATTTTTTTTTTCTTTTTGGAGGAAGAGGAATACACACACACACACACACAGAGAAACGTTGATTTATTGTTCCACTTGTTTATGCATTCATTGGTTGATTCTTGTATGTGCCCTGACCAGGGATCGAACCCACAACCTTGGCATATTGGGACAATGCTCTAACCAGTTGAGCCACCCAGCCAGAGCCTAAATGTTTACTTCTATGTGAACATGTGCCAGAGTGCCTTTATACTAGTATAAAGCAGCTTAGTGTGACAAGTCTCTTTTTCTAGAGAATAGGGAACTTATTTTATGCGCCTGGAATTTAAACTTTTAATATGTGACCACAGATTTGCACAAAGCAGTATGTAAATCTATGTAAATGCCTGCAGAGAAGACTACAAATATGTATCCTTGGCTCTCCTGGGAATACTTTGGTAGCATTACTTCAGGGAAGGGACGATGCAGTAGGGTTGGTGACAAGGAAGCAGTGTACCTCGTCCTCGGAGAACTCCCAGGAGTCAATTGGTCTTTTCCAATCTATATCACATGGAGCAGTCTATTCATATGTGCAGTCTACAGGGCACTTAACTCCCCTTGTCACCTCTAGGCAGATTGGAAAGATCAGAATTATAGCGCCAGTGATACGTCTTGTTACCTACACATCCTTAGACTGCTCTAGAGGAATATAATAAGAGTATCTATTTCATGGGATTGTGAGGATAAGGTGAAATAAGATGTAAAAGCACCTTTCAATTGCAAAGTATTATGTGAAAGTTAATGTAGTGTTATTGTAGCAGACAGTGGATTTGTACCTTTAATAAAGGAACTGCAATTATCTTCTAGAGAAAATAAACATTGAATCCCTGGCCAAATTCTGCCCAAATAATTCTGACCATATTCACTTAAAGAAGGAAGACCTAGTATTTCTATTCTGATTCTGCCCCTTTCTTCCATGGCTTCTGGGGATTCGAACAAGAAATGTTGTCCATGGTCTTTCCGATTCTGTGGAGATGGAAGTCTATGCAGCCTGAGCTGATTATTTTCTTGTTGTTTGAAAAGAAGCCAAGGAAAATAAATAGTGTGATTATGCCAGGAGGACTGAAAGTTTTCTGGCATTATATTGGGGTTACTGAGCTGTCAACCAACCCATGAACTCTGGTCCCTTTGAACCCTGTGAACTAAAGTGACTAATGAGCACAAACATTCTGTAAAATCAGTTCCTCTCCTGGCTGACGGAAAATTGGATTCATCATCTGTGTGTTTTGTGGTTGTTGTTTTGTTTTTTTCAGGAGTAGAGACCCATTAGCAGTTTGGTGTGATTTTTTGTTTTTTTCCATTTGTGGGTTACAGGTCAGACTGTTGGGAATAGGTGGAGCAGAAACTGCCTGGGTCTATGCAAAATTAGAAGAATTTATTTCCTTTCCCACTTATCCTCAGGATCTGAAAAATAAAGACTATTGGTTGCCTGCTGGAGCTACCAATAGTCTTCCTTTTTTCAGACCCCAAGGGATAAATGGGAAGGGAAATAAATAACTGAGACGACTGCTTTTCAGTACATTTAATTCACAACAGGGAGAGAACATTAGCAACACTCAAGAAATGGCCTCTTTCCTCTGCTACACTGCTTTATTGCCTTGAACCAGGAACTTAGGCCTCCCTTAGCAGAGCTTCGCTGGATGGGGTCAATAACAACCATCGGTCCTTGCTCCTTACCTTCCTCTGATTTCCCCTGGCTCCTCTAAAATGGACAGAATTACTCAGAATGACTTCTCTGATGCTGGTGAAGGGGTATTTCACCCTCCTGTGTAGACCATCAAGATGAAGCCAAACATGAGTTCAACATTTATAACTTTTTTAAAGCAGCTATAACATTCTAAGAAGTGAATGTAAAAGGGCCATGTTCTGCCTGGTTAGGTTTTGCCAAGTTATGTTTTGAATCTCCAGCACCTAATATGGCACTTGACATTCATTTGCTCAATACAGTTTTATGAAAGTCTTAATATAAGCCAGAACTGGAAATAGAGTGACAAAGAGTTTAGGCTTGGTCCCTAACTGCACAGAGCTTATTGTCTAGTTCAGTGGTTTTCAACCTGTGTGCCACAAGAATTTTTTTTAAAACATGCAATACCTGACTATTTAGTCAGGGACACTGATGTCTTCTCCCTTAGAGTGTCAAATTAAAAAAATGACAATAGCCCTAGCTGGTTTGGCTCAGTGGATAGAGCATCAGCCTGCAGAATGAAGGGTCCTGGGTTCGATTGTGGTCAGGGGCACATGCCCAGGTTGCAGGCTCAAACCCCGGTGCGGGACATGCAGGAGGCAGCCGATCAATGATTCTCATCACTGAAGTTTCTCTCTCTCTCTTTCTCTCTCTCCTTTCCTCTCTGAAATCAATAAAAATATATTTTTAAAAAATGACAATAGCCAGAGAACAACCAAGATGGCAGCATAGGTAAACACCTGTACTTGCTGCCTCTCACAACCACATCAAAACTAAAAGACAAAACAAGTATCATCCAGAACCACAGGAAAACTGGTGAGTGGAAGTTCTACAACTAGAAGGAAAGAAAAAAGCACATTGAGACTGATAGGAGGTGTGGAGGTACGGAAGTGCGGAGGTATGGAGGCATGCGAAACGGGCTGGCAACTGGATGCGCTGTTGTTTTTTTCAATCGGGAGAGAGATATAAGCTCCCGATGGCTCTGAACTCCAGTTCTGGGCGAGACTCTGGGGACCCAGACTCATACAGGGAGAAACTGGACTGTCTGGCATCGGGCCAGAACATGAGTGTGGCTTTCTCTCAGAGGTGCTTGCTGCGATCATTGTTCCTGCACGGTGCCTCAGGACACAGAGACCCGGGAACCTCTCTGGAGCAGGGCTGACTGGCAGCTATTGCTGTTTGCTCCGCCCTGGTGATTCCCTGAGACCCCGCCCACCCCCAATTTACAATCCCACTCAAGCTGTGTGCAGCGGCTTTTGCATATGAATGGTCTATCTTTTGGCAACCTAAAACTTAACAAAGTGCAGCTGGGTCAGAGAGCTTCAAAGCTTCCAAAAGAAGGCCTAAGGCTCTGCAGCAGCAGCCTGCATTGCTTCACAGCTGGGCATCATCTGGGCACTGCCAAACCCCAAACAAAGAGGAGGAATCTGCAGATCTCTCTGTAGCTCCTGCTGGGTGGTCTTAGGCAGTGGCTGACTTTGCACCTCCTTGGAGATCCAAGAGCCAGTGTACCCAGTGGTCAGTGTGAGACCATACCAGATTACAACTCTTCACATCCATAAGCGACACACTCAAGGAGCAGACTCAGTGAGCACCAAAGCCTCACTGAAGCAAGTCCTGCCCCATAAGGGTGTCTCCAGCACAGCAGTTCTCTTACTGTAGACACAGCTGATCCTCACAGCCAATTGGCCTGGAGGTCAATTCCTCCCAGTGATACCAACAACAATCAAGGCTTAACTACAACAAGACTGTGCACACAGTCCACAAAGGGTTGCACCAAGAATGTCCACCTCAGGTAATTGGGGAGGCTGAGCCACTGGGCCCTATAGGACACCTAGCACACAAAGCCAGTCTGTCAACACAGGGAAGCAGCCAAAATATGGAGACAAAGAAACAAGTCACAAATGAAAGAAATGGAGGAAAGCAAACTACTGGATATAGAGTTCAAAACCACGGTTATAAGGTTACTCAAGAATCTTCTAGAGAAACCAAGATAGTGGCATAGGTAAACAACTGAACTTGCTGCCTCGCACAACCACTTCAAAACTACAACTAAAAGACAAAACGGACATCATCCAGAACCACAGGAAGGCTGGCTGAGTGGAAATTCTACAACTAGAAGGAAAGAGAAAAGCACACTAAGACTCAGAGGAGGTGTGGAAGTAAAGGCAGAGGTACGGAGGCATGCGCGGAGAGGGCTGGCAACTGAGTACACGGCTGGCTTTTTCAATCAGGAGGGAGACACAAGCTCCCGACTGCTCTGAACTCCAGTTCCGGGCGAGACTCTGGGGACCCGGACTCATACAGGGAGAAACTGGACTGTCTGGAATTGGGCCAGAACGTGAGGGCCGCTTTCTCTCAGAGGTGCTTGCAGTGATTACCAAGGGACACTGAGACCTGGGGGCCTCTTAGGGCAGGGCTGACGGGAAGCCATTGCTGTTTGCTCTGCCCTGAGACCCCGCCCCACCCAAGCTGTGCACAGAAGCTTTTGCATATGAATGGCCTGGTCCTTTGAAATCTAAACTTACCTAACAAACTGCAGCTGAGTCAGAGAGACCCAGAACATCCAAAAGAAGGCCCAAGGCCCCACAGCAGCTTGCACTGCTTCACAGCTGGGCCTCATCTGGGTACCTCCAAAACCCAAAGAAGAGGAATCTGCAGATCTCTCTGTAGCTCCTGCTGGGTGGCCTCAGGCAGAGGCTAAATTAGCACCTCCTTGGAGATCCAAGAGCCAGTGTACCCAGGGGTCAGAGTGGGACCATCCAGATTACAACTCCTCAGATCCATAAGGGACACACTCGGGGCAGACTCACTGAAGCAAGTCTTATTTCATAAGGGTGTCTCCAGCACAGAAGTTTTCCCATAGTAGACATAGCTGATCCTCACAGCCAATTGGTCTGGAGGTCAATTCCTCCCAGTGATACCAACAACAATCAAGGCTTACCTACAACAAGACTGTGCACACATTCCACAAAGGGGTGCAACAAGAGTGTCCACCTCAGGTAATTAGGGAGGCTGAGCCACTGGGCCCTATAGGACACCTAGCACACAAAGCCACTTTATCAACACAGGAAAGCAGCCAAATGCGGAGACCAAGAAACAGGTCACAAATTAAAGAAATGGAGGAAAGGAAACAACTGGATATAGAGTTCAAAACCACGGTTATAAGGTTTTTCAAGAATTTTCTAGAAAAGGCCAATAAATTTAGCGAGACCCTCGAGGATATGAAAAAGGACCAACTAGAAATTAAGCATACACTGACTGACATAAAGAATAATATACAGAGATCCAACAGCAGACTAGAGGATTGCAAGAATCAAGTCAAAGATTTGAAATACAAAGAAGCAAAAACACTCAACCGAAAAAGCAAAAAGCAAAAAGAATCCAAAAATATGAGGAGAGTGTAAGGAACCTCTGGGACAACTTCAAGCATACCAAATTCTGAATTATGGGGGTGCCAGAAGAAGAGAGCGAGCAAGATACTGAAAACCTATTTGAAGAAATAATAACAGAAAACTTCCCTTATTTGGTGAAAGAAATAAACTTACAAGTCAAGGAAGTACAGAGAACCCCAAACAAGAGGAATCCAAAGAGGACCACACCAAGACACATCATAATTAAAATGCCAAGAGCAAAAGACAAAGAGAGAATCTTAAAAGCAGCAAGAGAAATACAGTTAGTTACCCACAAGGGAGTACCCATAAGATTGTCAGCTGATGTCTCAACAGAAACTATGCAAGAAATATTCAAAGTGATGAATAGCAAGAACCTACAACCAAGATTACTCTACCCAGCAAAGCTATCATTCAGAATTGAAGGTCATATAAAGAGCTTCACAGATAAAAAAAAAAAAAGCTAAAGGAATTCATCACTGCCAAACCAGTATTATATGAAATGCTGAACGGTATTCTTTAAGAAGAGGAAGAAGAAGAAAAAGGTAAAGATAAAAATTATGAACAACAAATACATATCTATCAACAAGTGAATCTAAAAATCAAGTGAATAAAAAATCTGATGAACAGAATAAACTGGTGAATATAATAGAATCAGGGTCATAGAAAGGGAGTGGACTGACAATCCTTGGGGGGAAAGGGGTGTCGGGGGTGCAGGAAGAGACTGGACAAAAATCATACACCTATGGATGAGGACGGGGGGGGGGAGGGGTATGGGCATGGGATGGGGTGGGGTGGGAACCGGGTGGAGGGGAGCTATGGGGGGAAAAAGAGGAACAACTGTAATAATCTGAACAATAAAGATTTATTTTAAAAAAGAATCTTCTAGAAACCTCTGAGATATTTAGTGAGGCCCTCAATGATATGAAAAAGGACCAATCAGAAATTAAGCATGCACTGACTGAAATAAAGAATAATATACAGAGATCCAACGGCAGACTAGAGGATCCCAAGAATCCAGTCAAAGATTTGAAATACAAAGAAGCAAAAAACACCCAATCAGAAAAGCAAAAAGCAAAAAGAATCCAAAAATATGAAATATAAGGAGCCTCTGGGACAACTTCAGAGGGTGCCAAAAGAAGAGAGAGAGCAAGATATTGAAAACCTATTTGAAGAAATAATGACAGAAAACTTCCCCTACCTGGTGAAAAAAATAGACTTACAAGGCCAGGAAGTGCAGAGAACCCCAAACAAGAGGAATCCAAAGAGGACCACACCAAGACACATCATAATTAAAATGCCAAGGGCAAAAGACAAAGAGAAAATATTAAAAGCAGGAAGAGAAAAGCAGTAAGTTACCTACAAGGGAGTACCCATACGATTGTCAGCTGATTTCTCAACAGAAACCATGCAGGCCAGAAGGGAGTGGCAAGAAATATTCAAAGGGATGACTAGCAAGAACCTACAACCAAGATTACTCTATCCAGCAAAGCTATCATTTAGAATTGAAGGTCAGATAAAGAGCTTCACAGATAAGAAAAAGCTAAAGGAGTTCATCATCACCAAACCAGTATTATAGGAAATGCTGAAAGGTATTCTTTAAGAAGAGGAAGAAGAAGAAAAAGGTAAAGATAAAAATTATGAACAACAAAATGACATCAAATACATACCTACCAACAAGTGAATCTAAAAATCAAGTGAATAAAAAATCTGATGAACAGAATAAACTGGTGAATATAATAGAATCAGGGTCATAGAAAGGGAGTGGACTGACAATTCTCAGGGGGAATGGGGGGTGGGGGTGCGGAAAGAGATTAGACAAAAATCTTACACCAATGGAAGAGGACAGTGCAGTATGGGCATGGGGTGGGGTGGAAACCAGGTGGAGGGGAGCTATGGGGGGAAAAAAGAGGAACGACTGTAATAATCTGAACAATAAAGATTTAAAAAAAAAGAAAAAAATGACAATAGCCAATACAACAATAGCCATTGTGAATGAATTAAAACTACCTATATTTTTTGTCAGATCAGCAAAAAATATATTTTTTCGTGTGCTGCAGAATTTTAGTAATTAGTTTATGTGTGCCAGGATATGAAAAAGGTTGGAAATCTCTGGTCTAGTTCACAGTCTGATACATAGTAATTGTGCAATGAACATTTGTCTGGCGAATGCACACAGGAGCCTGGAAGCACTACTTCATAAAAGAAACTTGGAAAAAATCCTGAATCACACATGGTGCAGAACACACTGAAAAGGAGAATTGATAGGCCCTATATCACAAGCCCATTTAGAGGTTTCCTAAAGATGTGAAAGCACCCCACAAAAGTTAGGTTCCCTCCCTCCCCCCCATTCTGGGTATAAGTCTGCATGCCTCTGAGTTCTAGCCACCTTGGTGCTATCAAATGCTGTTTCCAGGATTTCCAGGGTATGAGAGGAGACCAGAAATTCACTCATAAATCATTTCTCTCCAAGAATCTTATCTGTAATCTTAAGTGGATTTAAAATGACTCCTAAGGGAAACCTAGAGCCATCAGGACTGACACTTGGTAATTCAGAACCCATCTGGGATGGTAGTAAAATGTTGAATAATTTAAAAATAAGTTGCTCAAGATAGTGATCAGATCACAAACAGAT
Organism: Plecotus auritus; assembly: GCF_963455305.1. Lineage (NCBI taxonomy): Eukaryota > Metazoa > Chordata > Mammalia > Chiroptera > Vespertilionidae > Plecotus > Plecotus auritus. The sequence goes on from NC_137770.1 coordinate 62,649,423, forward strand.
CTGTGCCTTTGCCTGAATGCACAATCGGTTTGACCAAAAAAATTCAAGCATTAGACTGTTTTTAAATTTCATTAAATCAAATGTCAGTTCAAAGTAGTTTAATCTCTTTTGTATACAGCAATGCCCAGTGTCTATTTCTAGCCAAAATATTTTAGGTTAAAACATAGAATTCAAGAAAAAAAATTCTGGGAGTAGTATGCAATATAAAATGTGTCAAAATATAAACCATCTGTCCCACCTTATTACATGCACAACATAGTATATCTGAAATCTCCTCAGGCTGTGATATCTTATAAAAGTTGGCAGTTGTTTTCTGGCAGAGATAATAGGCATAATTCTCTTGTGCCATGGAGCAGAGCAAGGACATATAAGACAATCTGCAGTCACTCCTAAGCAATAGTATTCAGGATGGAAAACACACTCTCTTCTTCAGTGCCTAGGTAAGTAGTTCATTTATTCTCTCATGTATTCTTTTCTTATTCATTCATTCATTTATGAATTCATGCAATGAATTCATGACCACCCAGACACTGGGGCTACAATGTCTCTGTTCTTGTGAAGTTTTCAGTTTAGTTTAGGAGAAAAAGATAAATCCTAAGTAGTCACACTAAGGAATGTAAAATTGCAAATTGCATTAAGTGCCATGAAGAAAGGAACAAGATTTTTTTTTATCAGATCATGTGTGCTTGATGAATCTAGAAAAGTAGACGGGAACCAGTCCATGCAGGACTACAGAAGCCATGCTAAGGATTCTGATTTTTATCCCAAGAGAAATGGGAATCTATTAATGGGTTTTATGCAAAAGAGTAACATGTTTGTGTGTTGAAAAGATCACTCTGGCTGCTACGTGAAAAATGAGTTGGAGAGGGGCAGAGTGGATGCTGGAAGATCCAGCAGAAGAGTTTGCTGAGTTGAAGCGAGACATGATTAGAGATTGGTGATTAGAAATAGAGAAAAAACATTGACAGACACAGTTGGTGACATTGATAAGATTGGTGGATTACAATTTGAGGGGCCAGGAAAAAGAGAAGTAGTTTGATTTCTAGATTTCTGCCTTGAAAAATTGCATGGGAAGTAGTGCCTTTCTTAGAGAAAGAGCACTCTAAGAAGGCTAGGTTGTAAGGTGTTACGGATATTACGAGATTAATCTTGGCCATGCTAAGTTTGAGGTGCTTCTAAGACTTCTAAAGCAAAATATTAAGTAGGTAGTTAAAACATATATATACAGATATAGATATATAAATATATATAGATATGAGTATCTATATATGTATTATAATGTATGTATGTATGTATCTACAGCTCAGAAAAGTCTAGGCTAATGATATGTGACATCAGGATTTAGACAGTAACTGAAGGGGAAGCCATAAAAAGGTTAGAATGACCTAGGGAGAAAGGCTATGGCTAGAAAGAGAACCCTGCAAAGGGAGTAATGGGTATTTCACCATTGGGAAAGGGATATTGTTGATTTAATTATTTGATAATTATGATATTTTGTTGGTACTAATAGTTAAAATATTAAATGCTAAATATTAAATAGCATAAAATATAGAGAGTAGATTTAAATATTTTCAAAGTGGCAGTAAAGGGACCTTTAAAGAACAAATAAAATTTGGGCTTCTGTGGAGCTAGGGCTTTGTACATTGCCAGTAAATTTGGGCTTTATCTCAAGTTTGGACCTGATTAATAGAGGATTGTGAGACTATAAGAGATATTTTAAAAAATATATATAGGACTTTCTCCTAACCCACAATGAGAAGTCCAAATTAGAGAACATAGGTAGCAACATTTCCCCCCGTCATTTACCTTGAAATTTATGATCCAGTCCACTCTTAGTAGAATCATAATCATCAATTAATCTTCGATTTTTGGTTGAATCAACATCTTCCATGTTCAATTTATTATCATATGGAGAGTTTCTTACAGATTGTCTTTCTTTCTCAATTTTTTCCTTTTCTGTTATTGCCTTTAGCAGGTTCAAGTTATCAACAAAGGAATAATTGCTTTCACCTGGCTTGTTTTCTGTAAGAAAAGCCCCAAACCCAAAATATCCATTTAATTTACGATTCTCAGAGCCTACATCACTTAAATTAACATCAAAACAGTTTCTTTTTACCTGAAGAGTATATGTTTTTAATCTTGTCTGCTTCTGCTTCAGCAATCTGTGAAACAAAGAGGATATAGACCTGGTTTTATATCATTGCTCCACCTCTTACTAATTATGTCAGCTAAATAATGTAATCTCCATTGGATTTAGTTTTCTTGTTTGTAAAATATAGATAATTTCTATCTCAAAGCATCATAATAAGGAGTAAGTGAGATAAAATAAAAGGCTGATGGTCTATAGGTATTAATCCCCTTCTCCTACAGTATTGACGAAAAGTAAATCTCTGATAAATTAAGCAATCTTACAATAGAGTGTACCTTACTGGATTATTATATAGTCAACTCTATGTTTTATATAGATATTACCAAAATTATATTGCCCATCCTAGTTTATGTCAGTTTATTATTAATCCCCTGAAGTTTGTTAATTCAAAATGGCTAAAATGTCATAACATAATTACATTAAATTATAATAACTAAAATAAATTGAAATAGAATTTTTTATTTTATTTTTGACCTACCTGTTCATTTAAAGGTCTTTCTGCACTTAATTCTCTATTATGTACAGGTTTGTCTAGAATAAACACAAAAATATAAGTTTAATTGTGTTTTGGACAGACACAATATGTCTCTTTAAAATAAAATCTTCATAAAGAAAAACCAATATTAGGAGACATATTTTGGATAACCATGAAACAAAAATATATGTTAACAAAGATTATCAAGATTATACAATAACAGTGACCATCATGTTGCCTTGCTTATTATCCTGCTGTGTTTCCTGAATTAATAGAATTATACTTGTTTTTTTTACCAGAAACTAACATATAGTTCTAACACTTGGCTTACCAGCTGTTTTCAGTTAGACAGAGCATAATTTAGATTGGTATTATTAGCACATTAAAAACTCCCTCTCCCCCAACCTTGTTCTGAATCGAGTGTCTGAGAAAGATGGTAAGACAACTAGAAAACAAAACAAAACCTAACAACCCAAGCCACTTTATTAGGCAGAAAAGCCCCTCTCCCACTTGCAAAATAAAATCTTTCAAAAACAATCTAGGTTATAAAAAGTTAAGTGGGGATCTCTCTTTAAATTCGAACGGATTTTTTCTGTCAATATACACAGATATGATCTGATCAGAAAATGAGGCAAGGTGATTTGCAGCTCATGTATTATGCCACGCTTTACCTTTTCGCGGCGAATAAAGGGAAGTGGGAAGGAAAGTGTCCACGTACCTTGGCTGCCTTCCGGTTTGGGGAAAGCTTGAATTGGGCTGCTGTGGACCACTAACACCAGAATCCAAGTGCCGGTCCAAAGGAACCCCATTCTTCCACTCTTGGCTCAGAAACAGCCTGGCGCCGGGCTCCCGGAGCGGTGGCTTTTGTTATGAATGAAAAAGAAGAGTAAAAAACAGGAAGAGCTAGGAGGGCGGGTGCAGGGAGGAAGAGTGGTGGGAACCCGGCCGGGGGTGGGGCTTGACACCGCTAGCGCGTAAAGAGACTAGAAAGGGTTCTGGGCGCTCCGGAGTCAGGTCTTCAGGTGGAGGAGAGCGCTGTCCGCCCCGTGGGTGCTGAAGTTCCTGTGACGCGGAGCCCGCCGCGGAGCCGCTAGGGCGTAGCCTTACTCTCCTTGAGACCAAGTGAGGAAGGAAGCGCATGCTCCCTGCAAGCCAGAGGCGGGAAAGGATGGCGTCAGCGACTCCAACGCTACTCCAATCCCCTGGGAAAGGAAGGGGGGAAGGGTGACAGATCGGCTAGCGTATTTTCTGTGCCGCAGTCCTAGGGCTGCTCCTGCGCTCAGGGTCACCTCGATTGCCCTAAGCTTGGACACCATCGTCGAAATTCCCCAGGTAAACACTACCTCGAGGACCAAATGCCTTCTCTGCCCGTGCACCTGTCAAGAAAAGCTAGAGAATCTGTGTGAAGGATTCTCCTTTGGGATCATTCTGGGATGTCTGCTCCAGAATCCCTTTTTTCCATTCCACCTTGTGTTAAAAGGTAGATACAATCCTTAGAAAAGCCCTGCCTTTTGTGATTAGGTTGACATATCAAGCATCCCTTGGTGGTCTTTTTGTCTCAGCTCTATGGAGTCTTTTTAATTGGGAAATTCAAGAAGCATTCTTTCAAATAGATTGCTGCAACACACTCTCACTCCTAGATGGTGAAACAGAACTTTAAAAAAAAAAAATGCCTCTTCCCCTAGGAGTGAATGTCTTCATCAGTCCTGGGTAGGTGAACAGCATTTTATTCTAAAATTTCCCATTCTCACCAAAGGGGACAGCTACCCCTTCATCACCACCACCACCACCACCACCAAAAAGCTGCACTTCTGTAAAATTCTTCCCCAGCACTCAATTATGCTTAAAAATCTGATTGTTCCAGGGGGCTTTGAAGAGAAGGGATAGTGATGAAAAGCATTTTTCTTCATAATTAGGTCAAGGAGGTGCTTCCTATATTTTGAGAATATTCCCAGCAACCTGAGGTTATTGTATAATAAAAGACTTTTAAAGATGAAAGCAAGCAATACTAATGTGAGCAGAGTGCTGAGTAAGCTCTTTAGTCTCTGATTTTTAAATAGTGCTTGGACCCTTTCCTTTGGACTGCAGCATGCTGGGAATCAGCCTGAATAATGACAGAAGAGAAGGATTCAGCACAATCAGGCCTTTTATTTCTGTACCCCTGCTTTTCAAGGAGCAAGCTAGTCATTCAAGTAACTAAAACAAACAAACAAACAAGCTGACAAACACATTCCCCTCCTTCTGGAGGTTTTTGAGTTTGGAAGTCATTCAAATATTTTCTTTAAGAATCTAAAGAGTACTTTTAATCTAACAGTTACTTTAAAGCAAATATTTGTTTCTTGGCTGGGATAACATAGCATTATGATCCCAGTATACTGCATTTAAAAACTTTAAATCACAATTTATAATCCCAGCTGAGTTAAGAGTAAATTTCCTGTATCCTCTTCTTTAAAACAGAGATGGCAGGCGCTGTTTACCTCACAATGTAAGATAATATTGATATTTTTTAGAGCTTGCGAGTGAAATGAAAAACAGTATAAGATTTTCATTAACACAGTTCTACTCCTTCAAAAAACAAACATGACAAGTATTTCAAAACATTGATAATTACTGAATCTGGGTGATTAGTAATAGAGGAGTGGAGGTGTTTCTCTCTTTCCAAGTCCAGCACGGAAAGAGAGTGGGTCCAGTTCCTGAGTAGAGGAGCTGGGGATTGAGAAATAAAAGAAAGAAAAAGACAAGACACCAAGATAGAAGAAAAAAGCTGGGACCGGGTGGGACCACCATCCTCTCTGATGGAGAAACAGGGACCCAGAGCCAATCCAGTGAGTTTATTTTATATCCCAAATACCAGGAAGTTTCATCAAAAGGTCAAGACAAAAGGAGATTATTTGCATTCTTGAATAGGCCCTGAGCATTCCTGGTGCTAGGCTGGATTTAGATATCAAACCTACTTCCCCACACCATGGGCTGATAAGAGTCAATGCTGATAACACCCTTGCCCTTTTGGCAAGGCGTGTTTCCAGGGCGTGGCTTTGCCTGTTACCTTGGGTTCAGCTGACAATAATTAAATAATGCCCATATGCCTCCCAGGCACTGTCTACAGAGTTCTTTATAATCTTCTCTCTATTTTTGTATATACTTAAATTTTTTCATAATAAAAAATTAAGGTAGCCTGGCTGGCATAGCTCAGTGGTTGAACATTGACCTATGAACCAAGAGGACATGGTTCGATTCCTGGTCCAGGCACATGTCCGGGTTGCAGGCTCGATCCTTAGTGTGGGGTGTGCAGGAGGCAGCCGATTGATGATTGTCTCTCATCATTGATGTTTCTATCTCTCTCTCTCCCTTTCTCTCTGAAATCAATAAAAATATTTTTTAAAAAATTAAGGTAAAAAAGAAAGGTTTCAAAGAAAAGGTGCCGCTTTTCTTAATAATATAAAGATTAAAATATTTGATTATTGTGTGTAAGCACACTATAATGGTTGAATAATATAAAAGACATATGTTGCCAAAACCGGTTTGGCTCAGTGGATAGAGCGTCAGCCTGCGGACTGAAAGGTCCCAGGTTCGATTCCGGTCAAGGGCATGTAACTTGGTTGCGGGCACATCCCCAGTGGGAGGTGTGCAGGAGGCAGCTGGTCGATGTTTCTCTCTCATCGATGTTTCTGACTATCTATCACTCTTCCTTCCTCTCTGTAAAAACTCAATAAAATATATTAAAAAAAAAAAAAAAAAAAGAATAGCTAAGGCCAGACAGTGTTCTGATTAGATGACAGGCAATAGCTATTTAAAAAAATAAATAAATAAATAAATAAAAAATAAAAATAAAAAAATAAAAGACATATGTTGAAATTGTAAGACAAGTGTTATTGACACAGATCAGATGATTATAAGACAGACAACATGCAATGCCCAGTGAGCTGAGTGCTGGTTGCGTAGGCATCAGCATGCACATGGATTGATTGCTGCTTGCTCATTCATGAGTGAAGATGCCTTTTGAGTGAGACTTGAAGATATATTTGAAGGATGTTTTTATTTATTATAGATAATAGTTATATTAATTATTGTTGTATATTTTATTATAAAAATTTCAAAGGCAAAAGTAGAGAAAATATTGAAATGTACTCCTAGGCATTCATTCCCCAACTTCAATAGTCATTCATTTATGACTTTTCTTTTTCTTTTTTATTTTCAATCACTTTGCACCCCCAATGGATTATTTACCCATAAGAATCCCAGATTTCATATCACTTCATCCATAAGTATATCAGGATGTTTACCTAAAAGATAAGGATTCCCCCCCCCAACATTATTGTAATACCGTTATCATACTTCATAATAATAATACTACCTAAGTATCATCAAATATCCAGGCAGAGTACAAATTTCCCACTTGCCTTATAAATATTTTTACAGTTGGTTTGCTTGGACCAGGATCCAAAGAAGGCCATGCATTGCATTTGGTTTGAAGGTGAAAGACACATATAAATGTAAGACTGGAAAGTAGAGGTTGCCAGATTTTCTTTGACTTCCCCAGACATTCTTTGCTTCCTCAGAATACTGTGGAATACAGCATGTATCCCATTGTGCTGCTTTTTGTACATGCTTCTTTTCTTCTTACTTCAAAAATAATAAATATATATTCAAGGAAAAATTCTGAAAATACAGATAAGCAAAAAGGGAAAAAAAATCTTCTTACAGAGATAATCACTGCTAACTTTTGGTATATGTCCTTTTGGTGCATGTTTTTTTCTAAGGAAATATTTTATACATCCTATCTAATAAAAGAGTAATATGCAAATTAACCACCACTCCGCTATGCCCACAAGCCATGCCCACCAGCCAATCAGGAGTATGCAAATTAACCCCAACCAAGATGGCTGCGGCCACGGAGAGAGCAAGAGGGAGGCTTAGTTTTCCCCAGCGATGGAGGAAGCCAAGCTTTCCACACACCCTGGTGGGCCCAGGCCTCCACTCAAGGCTACAAAGTTTCAATTATAGAAGATAAATAAATCCCAACAAAAATGGCGGCAGCTATGGAGCTGGAAAGAGCAGGAGGCTAGAGTTGCCCCCAGCGATGGAGGAAGCCAAGCTTCTGCAGCCCTGGCATGTGTTGGCCTCCGCTTAAGGCTACAAAGTTTCAATTATAGAAGATAGATTAAAAAAAAAAAGAAGAAGATAGATAAATCCCAACAGAAATGGCTGCCACCACGGAGCAAGCAGGAGGCTTGGCTCCACTCCAGGCTACAAAGTTTCAATTGTAGAAGATAAATAAATCCTAGATACCAGGGCCTCCGCTTGGGTTGCCGGGGGGTGTGGCTGGCCTGCAAACCATCACAGGTCCCTTGCCCAAGCCACCCCATGCCCCAAGGGAACCCCCACCCTTATCTGGGACACCCTTCAGGGCAAACCAGCTGGCCCCCACCTGTGCACCAGGCCTCTATCCTATCTAATAAAAGAGTAATATGCAGATTGACCATCACTCCAACACACAAGATGGCTGCCCCCATGTGGTCAAAGATCCTGTCTCCATGTGGACACAAGATGGCCAGCAGGGGAGGGCAGTTGGTAGGGACCAGGCCTGCAAGGGAGGGCAGCTGTGGGCGATCAGGCCAGCAGGGGAGGGCAGTTGGGAGGGACCAGGCCTACAAGGGAGGGCAGTTAGGGGTGACCAGGCCGGCAGAGGAGGGAAGTTGGGGGTGACCGGGCCTGCAGGGAAGGGCAATTGGGTGGGGCCCAGGCCTGCAGGGGAGAGCAGTTGGGGGGGACCACGCCTGCAGTGGAGGGCAGTTAGGGGTGACCAGGCTTGCAGGGGAGGGCAGTTAGGGGCAAACAGGCTCTCAGGGGAGCAGTTAGGCATCAATCAGGCTGGCAGGGGAGTGGTTATGGGGTGATCAGGCTGGCAGGCTGAAGCAGTTAGGGGCAATCAGGAAGGCAGGCATGCAAGCAGTTGGGACCCAGCAGTCCTGGATTGTGAGAGGGATGTCCAACTGCCCGTTTAGGCCCGATCCCATCAGCAGTCAGACATCCCTCGAGGGGTCCCAGATTGGAGAAGGTGCAGGCTGGGCTGAGGGACACCCCCCCCCCCCCCCGCCGCACGAATTTTGTGCACTGGGCCTCTAGTATATCTATAAAATTGTACCTCTCACTGTAATTATCTGTTTACATATCTGGCTATCCTGCTAAACTGTAAACTCCTCCAGGGATAGGATCTTGTCTTACTCATCTTTCATTTCTCAGCCCTTCTTACAGCCCTTCTTACCTGGAAATCCATTTACACACAGTGAAGTGACAGAAGGTTGCCTGTCTACCTTCGGTCTTCAAATGCTGAGATTATGGCTGTACCACATCGGAGGATCACGAAGTCTTGCAGTAACCAGGAGCTGCCAGCTCCTTAAAGAGCTCTTAGCCACTCTGCCAGTGTGATTCTCCACTGGAATGCCTTATTATCAGGACTCAGTCCTTTACAAACATATCTTTGCTAAGCAGCCATGTTCTTAGGAAGGCCTACTGTCAGAGGGTCTGAAAAACAGACCCTGAAATGTAGATGAGCATACAGGGAGTTTATTAAGATATGCTCTTGAACCAATAATTATGGAAGGGAAAGATGCAGGATTTGGCAGAGGAAGAAGTTAAGCTGCAACCTAGTTTCAATGGAAGCTTTAGCCAATCTGTCCTGAATTGGAGCTCGAGGTGTAGGCACTTAAATTCTTGCATAGATCAATCATTCCCAGGCCTTCCCAGGAAGGAGTCATAACCTTGGATGAAGTGGTTCTTTTCAGCAGCTGGGGCATTAAGTCCTTCGGTCCTGAAGTGAGATCTGAGCAGTGCATCCAAAGTTCAGTGCTCATCTCCTGACCTCCGTATTTCAAGTTGTAATCCATGCACTCTCCCTCCCCTGCCCTGCCTTATATTCCTCCATTGTACTTATTACCTAACATACTATATCATTCATTTATTGATTTTATTTTTATCTTTCTTCCCAACTAGACTGTGAGATTTTTGTGGACAGGGATTTTTGTCTATATATTTTTTCATTGCTGTGTTTCAAGCATTTAGAACAGTGTCTGACATATAGTAAGTGCTCAAGACATATTGATGCCTGGAATATGTTTAAAATGCCCCAGAAAAAAAATATATAGTTAAGCAAATAGAAAAAATAAAATTGGCCATGCTGGGCCGGTATGGCTTAGTGGTTGAATGTTGACCTATGAACCAGGAGGTCATGGTCGATTCCCAGTCAGGGCACATGCCCGGGTTGTGGGCTCTATCCCCCGTGGGGGGCATGCAGATGCAGCCTATCAATGATTCTCTCTCTTCATTGATGTTTCTAACTCTCTCCCTTCCTCTCTAAAATCAATAAAAATATATTTAAAAATATATATATAATTGGCTATTAGTTGATAATTATTGAATTGGGTAATGAGTACTCAGAGAGTCAATATATTATTCTCTCAAACTTTGTATGTGCTTGACATTTTTCATAAAGAAAGGTTTATTTATTTGTTTTTTTTGTTTGTTAATCCTCACCAGAGGATACTTTTTCCATTGCTTTTCAGAGAGAGAGAGTGGAAGGGAGGGAGGGTGGGGGAGAGAGAGGTGGAAGGGAGAAATGTCAATGCCAGAGAGACACATCCATTGGTTGCCTCCCATGGGGGGTGGGGGGCAGGGAGTGAACCCACAACCCAGATATGTGCCCTTAACCTGAAATTAGACCGGAGACCCTTAGGTTCAAGGGTCCACACTCTAACCAGCCAGGGTCTAAAAAGGTTTATTTTAAATTTACTGCTTACAAATGGAGAGAGTAATAAGAGAGACTTTTTCTTTCCTCTTTTTCTCCCAAAGGTTTTCTGAAAATACAATTAAACATTTTCCTCAGTGGAACAGAAAATCAATATCTTTGCTCTGGTGCTCCAAAGCCTGTCCTCCAGCCATCCCGGTAGGCATGCTGCTGCCATGGGGACCCCAAGTGACTTAACTGCCAATGCCCCTGCAGGGTTAATGGTGCAGTTTCAGTTTTCTTCTCCTAGGATGCCAATACTTTACAGACATTGGAGAATTAGGCCAGCATTTTTTGCTAGACACTGCATAAATACAATTAGACAGGACTAATGCATTCTGAGAAACTAAGAGTGATTATGAATTTCCCCTCTTGTCAGTCATGGACAGTGGATAGAAGGAGGCTGAGCGAGAGTGCTCACTTCTCCCCATGGGGTGGGGTAGAGCTGAGGGGGGATTAGTAACCTCTTCTCTGCTGTCTCTTCCCCAAGAAAATCCCCAAGAAAGGCCCCACATGATAAGGCTTCTGTGGCCTCTCTGACCTTATTTAATCTCCCTCCCCCTGAGGCCCCTGAGCTCTAGCTACACTGGCCTCTGTTGCTTCTGACACAGCCAGACATGCCCTTGTGTCGGCGCCTTTACAGTGACCTCCTCCTCTGCCTGCAATAGTCTCCACATGGCTCATTCCCTCACCTTCTCCAAGCCTTAGCTCAGATGTCACCTTCTCCGTGATGAATTATTTAAACTTGCACCCACTATACCAACCCTGTACTCCCAACCCCATTACCTTGCTCTACTTTCTTATTATTCCCTGCCACTGATCTCTTTCAAATATATAATTTATTTATCTATTTCTCCTGAGTGACTATAACAGTGCCTGGTGCATAAATAGTGATTGTAAAAGTAAATGAATAAGTGGAGCTCAGAGTCCTGTGTTTCTCAAACAGTGTCCAGACATTCAAGATTTTTAAAGTCAGTTCTGATTTTAACTGTTATTGTCAAATTTCTCTTGCTTCCTTCCTCTTGCCCTAAACCCCCATTCCTCCAGTTCATACTTTATTAAAACAACAAGAGTGATCTTTTAAAAATGTAAGTCATGCCCTGGCTGATGTGGCTCAGTTGGTCAGAGTATTGTCCCATACACAGGAGACAACCAATCAATATTTCTCTTTCACATAGATGTTTCTCTCTCTCGCTCCCTCTTCCTCTCTCTAAAATAAAAAATAAAAATAAAATAAAGATATAAATCTGCTCACAGGTAATTGTGGAGCTTTGGTGAAGCAACGTGGAAGGTGCAGCACCCTGTGCCTAGTCACAGCTGGGAGCCATTTTACCACCCATGGCCTGAGAGCTGTACACAGGGCCCCTGACAGGGAAATAAACCTCTTGACTCCACTCTCCTTTCTTCCTCTCATCTCCTACCAGTGCCCCCCTGTGGCTGCACTCAACCAGAAACCAGAGGGCAAGGGAGCCACTGATGCTGGCAGTCCTTACAAGTCAGCTTTCTTGGGCACAGGGTGGGGTGGACGATGGATCTGGAGGGAGGGAGAAAATTGAAGATAACCATTTTTTATCTCCTTTCATGCTGTTTATATCATTCCCAGAATATAACAAACTTTCCCTCAACTCAGGCCTTTTTTACTTGCTCTTCCTTCTACCTGGAGTGCTCCTTCACATGGTTAGCTCGTCTTTATCCTGGTAAATATCCCTTCTTCAGACAGGCCTTCCCTGATCAATGTCCTGTCTGGTGGAAATCAGCTGTAACTGGAGTTCAAAAGAATACCCCTCCCCCCCAAAACAACAACAACAACAACAAAAAACAACACCAAAAAAGTATCCAAAGATTTTTCCAAGAGATATTTGAAAAAATAAGGAGTATAAATAATTTTTAGCAATTCTGAATCCCATATAAAGGACAGATGTTACCAACTTCTACAGTGTATGACAAAATTACAACCCAAATATTATTAAATTTTGTATTGCATTTTATCGAACATTGTTCTTTTTAAAATAAAGGGAATTTAAAATATATATAATTAAATATTTAATTTCTATACCTATGTATAATTGTTCATGCACATAAATTCACAAACCCCCAAAATCCTTTATTTTATTATGGTTCTTACATTGGGGTTATAAAATCTGATAATTTTAACCACATAAAAAGTTAAAAGCATTATGTTCTGGAAATTCCAACAGAGGTCAACAGACAACAGTAGGAAAAAAGGAACTTCCTGACATACTGATCTGGTGTTCCATAGTCCAGTTGCCTCTCTTGTCCTCTCCACTCAAAGACAACCATCTCATTTCTGGTATATCGTCAGATTCTCTCAACAGTTAGTGGAAAATGATAAACAAGTGGCTCTTTTACCCTACTTCTGTTCAAGCCATTGTTCCTATGCTCAAAGACAGATTTACTGTGAAGCCAATTAAACATACTTAAGCTTGTAGAAGCCTCTTCCAAGGCCCAGAGAAAAGACCTAGCTCTTCTTCAGATAGCCATAAACTTTTTAAAAAATTGATTTGAATGTGTCCTACTGCTTCTGGCACCAAAGAATGTCAACAGTGGATGAAAACAAAGTCATAGGGATGACAGAGTAACTTGGGGACGATCAATGCTGCTGCAAAGTACAACATGGAGAGCATGCAGATGGACTAAACACTTTGATTGAAAGACATGATGATGATCAGAATGGGTGGAAAAAACAACCCAACTATATGCTGCTCCCAAGGTCCATACTTTAAATGTAATGGCACAGAAAGGTTGAAAGTAAAAAGACAGAACCACACTGAGCCAGAGCTGGCGTGTAGAAGTGTAAAACTATAGATGGAAGATACAGTTCTCCTTGCCAAGTCCAAATGGAAGCTCTCTCTTTTTAGTAATACTGTACCTGATAATGCTGAGTAAACAGTTTTAGATATACACCTTTTTTCTCACACATAGGTATTATCAGAATCCCTGTGTATGTGGGGCATAAAATAAATTTGTAGCAGCAATGCAGTGTGTGTGTGTGTGTGTGTGTTTCAAGTATCCCAACAATCAGAAATTAAAAAGAAGTTTTGACCATCATGCCATAGGAAAGATTGAGTGCTCCTTATATTTTCTCTATATAAATTAATACTATAAAAATCAATATGTGAAAAACTTGTAGCTCAAAAATAAGAGGGAAGAAAGATAGCATACAGGTATGTCAGGCAGTTAGTGAAAATGTTATGTATTTTTTTTATTTTATAGTGTTTTTGGTATTTGTCAGCTTTTCAAGATTTGTAATTTGTTATGATTTATTTTCTCATCCAAATAAATATTCGTACATAACAATACCACAACTTGGTATTGTTATTACTTTTTTCAAAAGAGAGCCTTAAAAATTTTATAAGCTTCAGGTGCCTCCCCGCCCAAACTGGTGCCTTCTCTGCCCATATGCCTATGAATGAATTGTGGATAATAAATTAAACAAGTCAGACTATTTGATTTATTTGCAACAGGTAACTGAACAGCCTTCACAGTTGAATAGGCTACAGCTTGGCACAATTCCTCTGAAAGGAATTTTTCAAACTCATCTCTACTGAAAAATATTGAGTCTTTCATGTAGACATGCAAATATGAAATTCTTTGCACTAATTGCTGAAGCTATGCTCAGAGCCTCTTCCTAGAATTCTCATTGTATTGTACTCACCAAATTTGATGAAGGTGAACAGTAACCATGTGCGGCTGGTTTCTTCCTCAGTATTCACACTCAGAAAGCTTCAGAAGTTGAATAGATTCATGTTACCTCTCTCTTGTCCAAAATTGCTTTCACATTTTCACGTTTTTAAAAGTGTGACAATCTCATCGCTTCTCGGCCCTTTGGCTAAGATCAAGTGTAAAAGTCTGACAATCATGGAAATGGAAAACCCATTTTTAGACACAGAAATTCTTCCTTTTAAAAATGAAATGCAGAACCCTAATGTTGAGTATTAGATCAGTCTGTAGGTGGGCAGGGGATCTGAGTAGACTCAGCTGGCCTAACTCTGTGCTTTACATTTCAGATTTCTCTGGGGATTTCCCATTTTTAGAGGTCTTATTCTTTCTGAAAGTTTTATGTGTAAACAGGAATCTTTGTGTGTTCTGGTTAAGAATTAGTAGCATGGGCATTGGCGTGAGAAATGTGGAGACCCAATGCCACCACTCACTAACTGGGAAACCATTGGCAGATTCCTCAAACTCTCTATATCTCCATTTATTCAATATTCTAACAAAGGGTTGTTTATATTTGTATTTATATGGTATATTAATGAGGAAATATACTAAACAAGATAGATGAAGCTTCTGCCTGCATATTGCTTCTATTTTATGGGTGATATAAATAAAAACACAGTAAATGTACAAGAGACTGGTGCTCTTCCCAGATTACCACTTGCCCTTCACTGGGAACTGCCTTGCCCACGTTTACACCCCCTCTCTGGGGGTGGCCTATGGCCAGTGACTAGCTCATGTGGACATACAAAGGCCTGACCTCTTTACCCCAATTTCAGACAACTCTTAAGAGCCATCACAGCCTGGAGTGGCTCAGTGGTTCAGCATTGACCTATGAACCAATAGGTCACAGTTTGGTTCCCGGTCAGGGCACATGCCCGGTGGCAGGCTCCATCCTGGGTGGGGTGTGTGCAGGAGGCAGCTAATCAATGATTCTCTTCCATCATCGATATTTCTACCTCTTTGTCCCTCTCCCTTCCTCTCTGAAATCAATTTTATATATATATATATTTTAATTTTTTAAATTTTTTAAAGAGCCATCTCAGTTCCAGAGCTTTGACAGGCTTGGTTGAGGCCTCCTCAATAACAGACACATTGCAGACAGCTTCTCCCTAAGCCCAAAGCTGCCTTCTCCTCTTCTTTACAGCCCCCAATAAACCTGCTGCACACAACTCTACACTAGAGCCTGTGTTCAGAGAATCTGAACTAACATAATCCTATATAATAAAAGGCTAATATGCAAATTTTCCCCTTGGGAGTTCCACTGGGAGACTGGGAGTTCGATCAATTGCTATGATGTGCACTGATCACCAGGGGACAGCACAGAACATGGTGGGGGACCAGCGGTGGCAGTGTGCTGAGGGAGGGAGGGAAGGAGGAGGCGGGGAGACTGGGAGGCGGGGAACCTGATCAGCCCTGGTCACTGGCCAGGCCTAGGGACCCTACCCATGCACGAATTTTGTGCACCGGGCCTCTAGTAAAGTACATAAGCTAGGTAACTAGAGATTGTGATAGGTGAAGGAACTCACTTAAGTGTGTGGGTTGTTTGGTAAAACTCTGAGGGCTTGGGTTGAACCAGGAGGGCTAACTCAGACAGTTGCTTATATATATGTGAGCCAAGGAGGAAAGATGAAATCCCAAAGGAAATAGAATGATATGATAGAGAATAAGGAAAATCCACTTTGACTATCTGGGATAATCACCTTAACCACCTTTCCTAGAAATAAGTATTCTTAACATTTTATTTCACTATATTAATTTTCAACCTGATTCATGTTAGGAGGAAATAGAAGTTAATTTTATGTACAGTTTGATTACAATTGTAAAAATATGCTTAGAGAAAAAAAGAACCAGAAAGGAATACAAGTAAAAACATGTGACTTCTTTTCTCTATTTCTTTTTTTTTTTTTTAATATATTTTATTGATATTTTACAGAGAGAGGAAGGGAGAGGAATAGAGAGCTAGAAACATCGATCAGCTGCCTCCTGCACACCTCCCACTGGGGATGTGCCCACAACCAAGGTACATGCCCTTGACCGGAATCGAACCCGGGACCCTTCAGTCCGCAGGCCGATGCTCTATCCACTGAGCCAAACCGGTTTCGGCTTCTTTTCTCTATTTCAAAAAATGTCTGCAACCTAATATTTTAATAAGAAAAATTAACACAAACTTTCTTAGTTTCTTTCTTCCTTTCTTTCTCTCTTCCTTTGTTATTACTATTTTTGTTAATACTCACCTGAGGATTTTTTTTTCCCATTGATTTTTAGAGAGTGGAAGGGAGGCAGGGAAGGGGAGAGAGAAAGAGAGAGAGAGAAATATCATCGATGTGAATCAGCGGGGGATCAAACCTGCAACCCTAGTACATGCTCTTGACTAGGAATAGAACCCTTGACCCTTCAGTGTGTGGGCCGATGCTCCAACCACTGAGAGCACCAGACAGGGCTAACAAAAAGCTTTTAAAAAGAAGCTACTTGTTAAAGCAACCCTCAAAGCAAAGTTCTAGAATTACCATACCATTGTACTGACCTAGTAAGTATCTGCAGAAACAATCCTACCTCTTTCCATTCATGTGACATTGGACATCACTTTATGGGATTGGGGTTACACGGAAAGTACTCTTGAAATAACAGAAGGTGCCTATTTCCTCCCAGATATTCTTCGAAAAATTTAGGAAATACTGCCACCAAGTGGATAGTAGAATTTAGTTTGGAAGAAAAAAAAGAATTTAGTTTGGGTTCCTGTTGCTTTACTTCTATGTAAAAAGTCAGAATAGAATAGACCAAAGAGTGTATATATCTGGGGAAACTCCTGGGGGCTTAGGCTGAACCAGGAGGGTTAACTCAGACAGTTGCTCATGTATATGTGAGCCAAGGAGGAAAAATGAAATCCCAACTAGGAGGGAAGCTAAGGTAGAAATCTTCAAGAGACTGATTGAGTATCTAGTACACCGAGTAGTATGTCCTGAATAATCATAGATGTGCAGATTTAATGCTGCTGTTTATCATGTTTTTTTACTTTTATTTTTTATTTTTTGTTAATCCTCACTTGAGGATATTTTTTTCCATTGATTTTTAGGGAGAGTGGAAGAGAGAGTGAAAGACAGAGAGAAACATCGATGTGAGAGAAACACGTCGATTGGTTGCTTCCTACACAAGCCCCGACCAGGCCTGGCCAGAGAGGAGCCTGCAACCAAAGTATATGTCCTTGACCGGAATCAAACCCGCGACCATTTGGTCCGCAGGCCGACGCTCTATCCACTGAGCCAAACCGACTAGGGCTCATGTTTTTTTAATAAAAGTAAAAACAAAAATGTAAATGTCCAATTATTGAGGATTAACAGATAAATAATGATATATATCTACAATTAACTACTCTTTGATCTTGAAAGTGATACTAAAAATGTGTAATGACAAAGAATGATATTTATCATATACAACTGACCCTTGAACAACATAGTTAGGGATGCCAACTCCGCACAGTTGAAAATGTGTGTGTAACATTTAATTCCCCCCAAATTTAACTATGGTATCCGAGAGAGATTCAGTATCCCCTGTGGATACTAAAATCTTTGGATGCTTAGGTCCTTTCTATATGGCATAGAACAATGCATACAGTCGGCCCTCTGCATCAGAGGATTCCCAGCAATGGATGGAAAATAATGCTTTGATCAGTGGTTGATTGATGCCTCCGATGTGAAACCTAGGAATATAGTGGGCCAACTGTATATTTACTAAAAAAAAAAAAAAAACTACATATAAGTAGACCCATGAAGTTCAAACCCTAGTGAAAAATGCAGATCACAAAGTAGCATATTTCACACACAGCTGAAACACCACAAGGATATACATCAAAGTGCTAATAATAAAAATGTGTATGTATTTAGTGCTTGCTATGTGTCAGGCAGATTAAAATAGTTATCTTGGACCCACCTACTCCTCTCTTCTCCAATTTAGTCCTCCTGATGCTCCCCCCTCTTCCATTCCTAGCCTTTCTTGGGCCCTGGGCCTCTTTAGCAGGCTGGTCATGCATATGGAATCCAGAAAGATGTCTTTAAATACATAAAGTAAAACACATTGCATTAAACAAGATCAAAATGGGTTACTAAAACAAGAATTACATTGAAATAGTTATTAAAATAACTAAAAAACAAATGTGTGATATAGTAATATGTACAAATAGTGTAGATACATACAATAATCTAATATATATCTATATACTTTTTTTTCTTTAAAGAATTTTATAGATTTTAGGAAGAGGAAGGGAGAGACAGAGAGAGAACTATTGATCAGTTACCAAACACACCCGGACTGATAAGTTGGGTATGTGCTCTGACCAGGAATTGAACCCACCACCTTCTGGTGTACAGGATGCTGCTGCAATCCACTGAGCCAAACCGGCCAGGGTTCTATATGCTTTTTTTAAACATGTACTTTTTAATGCATTAAATAAGATTCAGTAGAAGGTATAGTAATAATTTGTAAGTAGAGATACTAATAAATAATATTTCAAGATAATTGCAACAACTGTGATATGATATGAAAATATTTGTGATTTCTGTTGTCACTGTGTTTTGTTGGCTATATTCATAATTGAAGTAAATGTTAAATTGCAGCTTAAACTTAGTGACAATAATTTTTTTCCTATCCATAAGATATGGGTTAAGAAGCTGTGCCCTTCAGTCTATTATGCAACCAACTGTCAGATCATGTCATTTCCTTTTAAACCCCTTAAATGGTTTCTCATCTCACTTAAAATCCTTATCCCAGGAAGATGTGGCCCATAGTGTCCTTTCTGCTCTCATTTCCTGCCGTTTCCTACCATCCCCTTCTTGCTCCCTGCCATCTTGCCACCCTGCCTTCTGTGCAGTTCTTTAAACACAAGCTAACCACAGTCCTGACCTTTGCTCTTGCCATTCTCTTCTCCAGAACATTCTCCCCTTAGATATTGGTATGACTTGCTGTCTTATATCAGGGGTCCATATTTTCCATCAAGGGACAAATAGTAAATATTTTAGGTTTTGTGAGCCATATCATCTTTGTGGCAACTACTCAACTCTACTGTGAGGGTGCCAAAGCAGCCATAGACAACCTATAAATTAATGGGCTTCAATAAATCGTTATTTTTGGACACTGAAATTTGAATTGTGTATAATTTCCACGTTTGGAAATAATTTTCTTTCAAAAAATATTTTTCATTTTGATTATGTTAGCTCTCTCATCAGTTATCCTAGCCATCTACAAAATTGATTACTTTTATGTCTTCTTGCAAAGCTTTTGGAGTAAGGCAGAGAGGGGGGCTGATTCACATGACTCCTCCAGGTGGCTGGAGCACCATTGATTCACCCTTGTGGCATAAATCCTGTAAGTGATGCTTTAGGTGAGGGTAATGGGGAAGTCCTCCACCCTAGAACAGGGAATGGAAGAAGGGGGGCGGGGAGGGCTTCAGGTAATTCAACTAAATACTGCGTTTCCCCGAAAATAAGACATCCTCCGAAAATAAGACCTACTTACAGGTTTCCTTCTGAGTGAAATATAAGGCATCCCCCGAAAATAAAGCCCCCAGGCTCTGTCTCAGAATTAAAATTAATTTACCGTAAACTGGTCGCTAGGGCCGCCCCGACTGGCGTCTAGCAACCAGTTACGTTACACGGAGTCCTAACGTCACTGCTGTGTGGAGGCGGAGCGGAGGTCAGAGTGAGCGGTGAGTGCGGGGCAGGAGAGAGGAGGAGACTTTCGCAGATGTGTGTAGAAGAACAGGAGGATTAGAGCGGACAGGACACGGCGAAGGTGGTGAGTACTGGTCTGTCTCTGGTGACACTACCTGATGCTCACGGCCGCCTTCATGATGACTGAAGGTTCTCAGTCAGTGGCAGACCCTGCTCCGGCCCAGATCCAGGCCCCAGCAAGCCCAGTGACAGTCCCCAGGCAGGCCCCAGGGGGTAAATGTCTGATAAAGGGGTAGGGGGGATGTCTGGTGAAGGTGTTCAGTGGCACAGGGGTGGGGGGAGGGGGATCACTTAAAATGACACAGGAGGATCAAAAGGGGTTACTAAAATGGTAATCCCCCCTCTGATTCTCCTGTGCCATTTTGATTCCCCCCTCTGATCCCCCTGTGTCATTTTGAGTGATCCCCCTCCCCCCACCTTGATACCCCAATTTTTTTTTTTTTTACCCCTAGAAATGAGCGCAAAAAGAAAAAGCTACTCCGTGGAGTACAAGAAAGGAATCATGGAAGACTCTTGGGGCCAAAATCTTACTGCTTTCTGCAAAGAGAAGATGTTGAGTATCCGATTGGTCCGAAAATGGCGAGCAGAGTATGGTAACCTCATTGAACAAGTGGACAAGGGAAATGCTAAAAAGCGCAAGTGTGGATCAGGTCGGCAACCATTATTTTCTGAGCTGGAAGACCTGATCTGTGAATGGGTTGTTGACAGGAGAGCAAAGGCTTTGGTTGTGAATAGGGCTCAGATTCAAGAATTTGCCCTTGCAATGGCACCACAGTTTGACATAGCCCCCGAAGACTTCAAAGCATCACAACACTGGCTGGATAATTTCCTTCAGCGAAGTGAACTGTCTTTAAGAAGATCTACAACATTGTTTAGGTTGGAAGATACTCAAGTTATTAAGCGAGCACTTGCATTCAAGTCCTTTATTGATGATGCTGACTTCTCTAAATACAATCTTTCCAACATGATTGCTATGGAGTGTTTATGGGCCAATCATCTCAAACAACAACTGAACAGCGGGGTGCCTCCTTAGCGTACATTCCCTCCACTGCTTACGAAAGTGCACGTGTTTCCTGTATTTTGGCAATTCGTCTGGATGGCACTAAAATCCCACCTTTAATCATTTCTAAGGGCAAGAAGGAAAAGATTGAACGTGTTTTGGGCGTTTTTATTCTTGAAACTGAAAAAGCCTGGGCCACACAAGCAGTTATAAGGAAGTGGGTCGATTTAATGCTGCCGCTTGTTATGCGAGGGAGCCAAAGAGGTCTGCTAGTCTGGGATGCAGCCAGCACTCACCATGCTAAAGACATGAAGACATTTCTTCACGAAAGAAAAATAGATCAGATAATGATTCCCGCAGGAATGACGGCCTATCTCCAGACTCTTGATATTGCAATAAACAAGCCATTCAAAGACAATTTGCGCATGGAAATTAATGTCTACATTGAAAATAGAATGGAGAGAAATCAGCGTGGAAACTTGGTGAAACCTAAACTGCAAGAAGTTGTGACTTGGGTGAAGAATTCATGGGAGAAAATCACTGACAGTTGCATTGCAAATGCACTGCGAGCAGGCTACCTTGACAAGAAGTACTCATTTAAAGACAGTGCTATTGCTAAACATGAGAGATTTGGTCTACTGATTCTGAAAGAAATGGAGTCACAAGAAATTCACCAGGAAATTCAGGAATTGGATTGTTATGATGATGTTCCAGAAGATGATGACATGATTGTCATTGAATAAATGAGTAAATTCTTGATACTGTAGGATTCACAGTTTGTCTGGTTTGTGTTGACAACTACCGTACTACCGTACCGTATACAGGTAATAAATTTCCTTTATTTTCATTTAACAATAAGTGTGTACCGTATTCTTCTTCATGGAAAAATAAGACATCCCCTGAAAATAAGACCTAGCGTGTCTTTGGGGGCAAAAATTAATATAAGACACTGTCTTATTTTCGGGGAAACACGGTAGAACAGCTGAGACAGTCAAAGCACATTCTTAAACAAGGAAATGCCCAAGATTAAAATTAATATGTGTCAATCACGAGGGTCTGGAATCTGCTGTGGAGAAACAAAGGAGAGTTCCTGAAGCAAATATGGGCCTTACTCACCCAGCCTTATGTCAAGCCTCCCAATAGAATATCACTGTTAATAATTGGCTTTTTGAATTATCTAATGAACTCCCTTTGTCCTATCTGATTCCAGACTCATACAGACACACTCTAAAGATTCAGCTTCCCATGTAGTGAATCCACAGGGACAGCATAGGCTGGTCAGATCAACTCCACTGTGTCACATTTCTCACTGAAAGTTAATAAAATAGTGTCTGTTCCAACAAAGTATATGTTCATCAACAAAGTACATAAACTACTAAATTCATACATTGGAGTACTGCTTAGCAGTAAAATTAGAACAAATAAACAAAAGGCACTTATAAGATCACAACAGACAAGGACGAAATGAGCAGAGGCTTGTTCACCCAACCGTGGTGAACTAGAATCAAGGGCTACCTCTTCCTGTTTGTGAGATAAATTTAGGAGAAATAAAGGACCCACCACGAGATGAAATGAAAATAAAACAATGTAGACGTGAGCAAAAACAAAACGATCCCAATCCAAAGCAAGAAACAAAGTTCCTGCCCTCCAGCAGCACCGGATCCAGCAATGGGGACTGAGCCCCATTTAAGAAGTCTGGAGTTAAGCATCCCAATCACATGCTTTATTAAGTGAAGTTTTATCGTTATAAAAGATATACAGTGTTTGCCTGAGTCAGCTCAGTGATATGGACACCTTTTCTGCTGATGTAATTAGGGGACAGTAACCAGAGTATAGCTTTATTGAATTTTGCAAACACAGGAGGCAAAGGGGAGATGCCATTTTTTTGAGCACTTGGTTCATAATAAATGTTCAATAAATGGTCTTATTGCTTTTACCAGTATTCTCATTAGCCTTTCTAGTGTCTCCGTAGTGATACAGATGCATTTGTTAAATGCATTTGTGAAATTTAATAAATGTTCTTGGTTATTATTATTAAATTTGACCTGAAACACTTATATAGCACATATTCTGTGTTAGGCAGTGTCCTGGGTGTTTTATATGTGTTAATTTATTTAATTCTTAGGATAACCCAACAGATAGGTGCTACTATCACCCCCCTCTTTACAGATTAGAAAACTAGGGTGTGTGGCATGGTTACTTTGCTCAAGATCAAGTAATTGGCAAATTGTAGATCTAGGTTTTGAACCCAACATGTTTCAATAGTCCTTGTGTTACTTGTATCTACTTGGGATTGTATTCATTAGAACCCTACCTCAGCCTACTCAATCGGAATCTCAAGGAATAGGACTCTTAATCTTAGATTTTTAAAAAAGTATATATTTTTTATTGATTTCAGAGAGGAAGATAGAGGGAGAGAGATAGAAACATCAATGATGAAAGAGAATCATTAATCGGCTGCTTCCTGCACACCCCCTACTGGGGATTGAGACCACAACACGGGCATTTGCTCTTGATGGGAATCAAACCTGGGACCCTTCAGTCCCCAGGCTGACTGTATCCAGTGAGCCAAACCATCTAGGGCTTAATCTTAGATTTTAACAGGCTTTCCAGGTAAAGCTTCTACAAATTAGTGCAGCATCAGCCAATGGACTGACATGCAGGAACCAGAGCCCTAGGTTCCTCTTGCTTCCTATTGCCACTGTTGATCAGGCAACCATCATGACGAAGTTATTGCCTGTGCATGTGCATCAATTCTTTAGAACGGGTAGCAGAAGCTCGGAGAAAATCCGAGAGACAATAATGAAGCACTATTGTAGAAATTCTGCAACACTAATGCTTTTGATGGCACAGAGAATGATATAGTGTGAAAAACAAAACAAAAACAACCAATGTTGACAACTCTGAGGTGAT
Organism: Plecotus auritus; assembly: GCF_963455305.1. Taxonomy (NCBI): domain Eukaryota; kingdom Metazoa; phylum Chordata; class Mammalia; order Chiroptera; family Vespertilionidae; genus Plecotus; species Plecotus auritus. Next base: position 62,673,204 of record NC_137770.1, read on the forward strand.
GACTGGTTCAGGAGAGTTGAAGTCTGAGTAAAAGTGAGTTTTAGGATATTCTCATCCATTAATTTTGCTTACATTTTCTTTTTTTGATGTATGCCCAAGAGAGATAAATTTGATAAAAATCAAGAGATCTTTCAATAAATTTAAATATCGTTAGTAGTAAGAAAGCAATGTGTCATAGTTTAATTAGCAGTTTCTGTTCTTTCCTTGTGGTGTATACAATAATGATAGTCTTAGAATCAGTGGCATCTTAGATGAGATAAAATACGAAAGAGTTTCCCTAATCATTTAGAATTATCCTTTGGTTCCAGATAAATGAATGAGATATCTAAATTCCTTCTCAGTGGACTTGGATCCTCACTTGGAAAGAAACCAGAACTAGATGGAGTCAGAGAGATCAAGCATTTCACTCTGTTACTACAAAGTGCTCCTCACTTTCCCAGAATATTCCAATTTTGGAACGTTGTTTCAAGTCTTCTGGAAACTCTACTCTTGGCCTATAGTTCTCAGCAAGACCTGAATAAAATTCTTTCTAAAAATTTCAAAGATTCAAGTTCTTTTTGTTGACAGCATAAATTTAAGGAAAATTTCCAGAAACTGCTATATAGCTCATCTTCAGCTACCATCTCATTTGTCAGAACTTAATTAATGATCAAATAGCAACATGGTAGGCTGAGAAATGTAGTCTTTATTCCAGGCATTTATTTGCCAGCTGATAACTGGAGATTTTAATTAGGAGAAAGCAGATAATGGAAAGACAATCAGCAACTGTCATCAAGACACAGTGCTGGCCCGGCCCAAGTGGCTCAGTTGGTTGAGTGCCATCCCATGAACCAAAAGGTCACTGGTTTGATTCCTGGTAAGGGCACATGCCTGGAGTTTTGGGCTCAATCCCCAGTAAGGAGCATGCAGGAGGCAGTTGATCAATGATTCTCTCTCAACATTGATGTTTGTATCTCTTTTTAAAAATCATTAAAAACAAATTTAAAGACACAGTCCTGGATTTTCTCCCTTCCTCTTTTTAAAAATCAATAAAAACAAATTTAAAGACACAGTCCTGGATTTCCAGGCAGAAAAGGGAAGGGAATACCTGTAGGAATGTATAACATAATTCACACCAGGCAAAGCTCTCCAGAGATGGGGGCTGTGGGCTGACACTCTAACCACTGAGCCAAGCCAGCTAGGGCTGAACCAAATATTTAAGGAAGAGTAGAACTTATTTAGGCAAAGCATGTGGTGGTGGTGGTGTGATGGTGGTGAGGGAGTTTCTAGACGGGAAGTAGTGAGTTTCCAGAGGCTTGAAAGAGCAAAGAAATTACTAGCACTTCAGTGTGGTTGCAACATATATTTAGAGATCAGGAATATAAAAAGATAAAGTTGGAAAAGTTAGCAGGAGTCAGGTCATGCTATGTCTTTTCTACTCTACATAATGATTACTTAAATGATAAAATATTTTTTAAAATTTCTTCCCACTTAAGCTCTCACTTAAATGGGTTTGTGAAACCGCTAAACATTGATATTTAAGGAAATCAGAAATCACCTGTTTACAAGATTCATTCCTGCCCTTCTCCCCTATAAAAGTGTAAAAATCTCCCTGTGTACAATGCACCCATATTAGAGACAAAAAGCCAAAGGCTTAATAAGGGTGAGTTCAATAGCTCAGATTCAGAGGTATAGTCACCAAGAATACAGTAATTTGATGTTGCCACTAGCAGAGAAAGACATCACAGAAAATATATAAACTTTTCATCCCATAAGTAGTATTCTTTTTTTTTTTAAATATATTTTATTGATTTTTTACAGAGAGGAAGGAAGAGGGATAGATAGTCAGAAACATCGATGAGAGAGAAACATCGATCAGCTGCCTCCTGCACACCTCCCACTGGGGATGTGCCCGCAACCAAGTTACATGCCCTTGACCGGAATCGAACCCGGGACCTTTCAGTCCGCAGGCTGACGCTCTATCCACTGAGCCAAACCGGTTTTTTCCATAAGTAGTATTCTTACTTAAAACAAACAAAAATAATAAATCAGAGGCTATAGAAATGATCAGAGGTAGAATCTGGGTCTGTGATAAAGGCTGTTTGAAAAAATGGCTATGATAATTCCTCTAATATCTCTTTGCAACGTGACTTTTCTGTTCCTCTCATTAAAAGATGGAATTTATTTCCCTAGGCCTTGAATCTTTGCTGACCCTGTGACTTGTTTTGACCAAAGCATGTGATAGAAGTGACTGTGTGTAACCTTCAAGACTGGGCCTGAGATTGCTATGAAAGTCAGTCTAGACTTATGGAGGTTGAAAGGTTATGGGGGGGCGGGAACCAAGGCATCCCAGCTAGCATCAACTGCCAGCCATGAGCCCATCTAGGACCTTCTACCCTAGGTGACCCCCTCCAGATGAATGCAGCTGCGTGAGTGAGTCCAACTGAAACCAGCAGAGGAACTCTCCACCCAATCCAAAGAGCAAAAGAAATAATAGATCGTTGTTCTTTTAAGCCACATAGTTTCAAAGTGGTTTGTTACATAGAAATAGATAAATTTCACTTCCTCAATATTAAATATACATCACCACTATAGCTTATGACTCAAAAGCAATGAAGGAGTTCCTATTACATCAATTTCAGGCTTAGTGTAATAGACTGCAAAACGAACTGGTAATAGGGAATCAGGACTTTCATTGCTGTCTGCTGAAGAAAAATTGTTAGATATCTATAAGAAAATTAGAGGAAATACTGAAAAACATGGCATTAGACCCCTCAAACAAACACATTTCTCAGTTGGGAAATTCAATACAGTATTCAAAACATATAGAGAGTTTACTGATAAAGAACTGATAACAACAGATATATCAAAGATTGTGGCACTCTAGATTTATGAGTAGAAATTCCAGGTACTTCTGTAGGTAAGAATAAGAATGACTCAAAAGATGCCCCCTGACACTTGAAGATACAATCCTTGGGTTCTGTGGTGTGCTAATCCAAGGTGGCCCCTAGTGATTCTCATTTCCTAGTATTCACTCTTTTGGGAAATATTCTCCCACGCTAAATTATGGCTGGTCTGTGTATCCAATAAAATATGGTGGAAGTGATGGTGTGTGACTTCTGAGGCTGGGTTATAAAAGACATTGCAGCTTCCACTTTGGTCTCTCTCTTGGATCACCCGCTTTCAGGGAAGCCAGCTGTTATGCCTTGAGGACACTCATGCAGCATGATGAAGAGGACCATATAGGGAGGAGCTGAGGCCCTCAGCTAAACAGCAGGATCAACTTGCCATCTTGGAAATTCTTTTAGTCTCAGTCAAGCCTTCAGGTGACTATAGTCCTGGCTGACACTTCTTTTTTAGATAGCTTTAATGAGGTTATAGTTTATTTACCATAAAATTCACTAAGTACAATTCAATGATTTCTAGTAAATTTAGAGCGTGGTACAGCCATGACCACAATCTAATTTTAGAATATTTCCTTTGTGCCCAAAGAAACCTCATGCCCATTAGCAGTTACTTCCCATTCTACCACCAGCTCCAAGCAACCACTAATCTGTTTTCTATATCAATAGATTTGCTTTTCAGAAAACTTAATCTAAATGAAATAATACAGCCTGGGCAGTGTGGCTCAGTGGTTGAGCATGGACCTATGAACCAGGAAGTCACAGTTTGATTTCCAGTCACGGTCCATGTCAGGGTTGCAGGCTCTATCCCCAGTGGGGGGGTGTGCAGGAGGCAGCCAATCAGATTATCTCTTATCGTTGATGTTTCTATTTCTCCCTCTCCCCTCCTCTGAAAACAATAAAAATATATTTTAAAAAATAATAAATGAAAAAAAGAAAAAATAATAAATGAAATAATACAATATGTGGTATTTTGTTTTTATTTATTATCTAGCTGACATTTTGACCACAACATCAAGAGAGACTCTGAACTAGAAACTCCCAGCTAAGCTACTACCAAATACTTGATGTACAAAAACTGTGAAATAATAAATATTTATTGTTGATTATAGCCACTAAGTTTTGAGTTACACGGTAACAGATAACTAGTGTATATGGTTATATGATTATTGCTGGGAAACTAAGTCCCTCTGACATGCAATATTCCATTAAACCCAACCCCAAAGGTACAACATGTGCTACTATTAAAACCTGTGGACATGAGAAATAATACCTTAGAGTTGTACTGGCATGTTTTGTTAATGACACTAAACATATTTTTTTCTAGTAAAAAAAGCCATTTCCAGATCAAAAGAAAGAATCTTCCCTTTATTTTTAGGCCCATGGAAAAGGTTTGATGAACGAGTTAGAAATAAAATTGTGGACACTTAAAATGTGGCCCAGCGACCTAGTTGGGTGGGCTACTAAGGAAACTTGCCATATTAGTCTGAAATGAGTTTTGGTCAATCAGATTAGACTATTAAAGGCTTGCCTATAATTCCAAGAGTATTTAACTTGCCAGTTGCAACCTTGAGATGTTGAGCAATCAAGAAGTCATTTAAAGGATTCATGACGGAAGAGGGAACAGGTGTATGCAGGCTTCAGATTTTTTGAGTTGATACCAAAAGAAGAGCCTTACAATTTCATAGCTGTGTGAATGGGTCAAAACTTCAAGAAATGCTGTAAAACGAGAGCCAGTTGTGAAATGGTTAAAATAATGTGGAATTAATGTTCCTGATGCTCTGACTACAATTTCTTGTTTGATGATGGTTTTGACTCAGTTTTTAATTCAGTGAAGGTTGAAAATTAAGAGATTAATCTAGAATTCAGTAGTAGCAATGGTTTTCAAGCTTTGACATATTTATGTTTCAAGGGTGGAGATTAAAATCTTTATGACACTTTAAAAGAGTGTTCATTTCTTGTTATGCAGCTATTATTCACTAAAACACTAGTTTGTAGAACAAATACTCATTTCCCCCCTGTTATTCAATAAAATACTTAGTAAAGCCCTAGCCGGTTTGGGTCAGTGGATAGAGCATCAGCCTGCGGACTGAAAGGTCCCAGGTTCGATTCTGGTCAAGGGCATGTACCTTGGTTGCAGGCACATCCCCAGTAGGAGGTGTGCAGGAGGCAGCTGATCAATGTTTCTCTCCCATCGATGTTTCTAACTCTCTAGCCCTCTCCCTTCCTCTCTGTAAAAAATCAATAAAATATATTAAAAAAAAAACAGTAAAATATTTGCCTTTAAGTATAAGCATGATGTTGGAATTTCTTCAAATTTATTATTTTGCTGTATGTTTTGTTCCAGTTTTTACTGAAATGGTTTCTCTACATGCATCAAACCTTCTTGTAAATGAATTTAAGTTTACTGTATTTAATGACTTGCTTTATACCATTTTTTACTAATATATGTTGTATATGCAGACATTCTCTCAAATTTATTTGATACTATGGCTTGCTTTTTAGTTGCTAGTACCAAGATGCTAGTACTACTATTTGCCTTCATGGCACTTCATGCACAGCATGGGGTTTCATTTATCCATCATTTTGTGTGTGTTGTTGCTGATGTCTGCTATATTTTCACTATATGTATTTTTTTTTAGCTATGTGGCTTAGTACATTTATTCATGGTTAATAATAGTATATAATTAAATACATAGAACCTGTGATTTCCTAGAACCCAATATATTATACATAGTATACTATCTATAATAATAAAAGCATACTATGCTAATTAGATCAGACGTCCTTCTGGACGTCCTTCCGGAAGACCTTCTAGATGAAGCCAGGGCTGTGAGAGAAGCCTGGGTTCTGGGTGCCAGAGGGAAGCCAGTGTGGCATCTGGGGGAAGGAAGGCCTACTCTTTTTAAAAATATATATATATTTTATTGATTTTTTACAGAGAGGAAGGGAGAGGGATAGAGAGTCAGAAACATCGATGAGAGAGAAACATCGATCAGCTGCCTCCTGCACACCCCCCACTGGGGATGTGCCCGCAACCAAGGTACATGCCCTTGACCAGAGACGAACCTGGGACCCTTCAGTCCGCAGGCAGACGCTCTATCCACTGAGCCAAACCGGTTAGGGCAGGAAGGCCTACTCTTGCACAAATTTCGTGCATCAGGCCTCTAGTATTAACATGAGCATGTAATACTTCCCTCCACAAAACCACTATAAAATCATTTAAACATCTTCACAGTACATATACAGGTATAATGAAAGGTACTTTAAAATTTATTTATTTATTTGTTTGAGAGAGGTGGTGGGCATTGATTCAATGTGTTGTTCTGCGTATTTATGCATTCATTGGCTGATTCTTGTATGTGCCCTGAACAGGGATCAAACCTGAAACCTTGGTGTATCAGGACAATGCTCTACCTGGCCAGGGCCTTGAAAGGTACTTTTCACTCCAGAAAATTTTCTTGCAAAACTGGGTGCTCTTGCTCACATTCAAATCTTGTATGTCGGCAAACAAAGTACAGTACTGTACTATGATTCAGGCACTGAGGAAATGGGGAAAGTAAGATACTGATCCTGGCTTGAAATATCTAAAATATCTAATATCTAGTAGAAGAAGAACCAGAAACAAAACAATACTTACATTGCTATGTGATATGTGTGTTTCAATAGGAGGAAGCCTCAAGGTGTTTGGTTGGGGTGGATAAAAAGGCTTTACTAAATAGGTGACTTTTAAACTAAATTGTGGTTTGTCAGGTCCAGAAGAGGAGGAAAGGCATTCCAGACAGAGCAAAGAACATGAATCAGGATGAGGAAGCATAAGAGAATGCAGCATGCTCTGGAAACAGCAAATAACTCAGTGGGGCTGGAGCATAGTGGTTGCGAAGGAACAGCTTCAGATGACAAGATTAGGGAGAAACCGGAATGAACAGGTTGGTCAGACACCCTAAGGAGTTCAGATTTTAGCCTGCAGGGAATGGGGATTTTAAGCAGAGGAATTTTTCCTTTAAAAGGTTTCTCTGGCTGCAGTGTGGTGGATGGATTGGAGAGCAAGAGATGGAAGGCAAACTAGTTAGGAGGCTGTTATGGTAATTAAATGAGAAATGATTAGGTCTGAAATGAAGGTAAATGGCAGTGGGGATAATGAGGGGGCAAGAATTAGAGACTTCCAAAAGGGATCCTTAAATATAGGCAAGAGAGAGAAAGGAGCCAAAAGTGGCTCTATAGTTTCTATATTGGAGAAACAGTTATGTCACTAAATGAAAAGGAAAATGCCTAGGTCATCAGAATTATCTTTGACTCCTTCTCCTTTCCACTAAAAAATGACCAATTCCTCCCAGGCATTTGTCTCTAATCTTCCCCACCCTCCTAATTGTGCTTGCAAAGTCATCTTCCTAAAAACAGTTTTGACTGTATAAACATATGAAGGACACCTCCCTCCCCCCATCCTCATGCAGAATGAAACCCAAGCTTCTTAGTAGAGCATTCAAGACTCTCCCCCTTCAGGCAGGCCACAAGCTACCTACTGAATACCTTTATCTCCTTAACTATCATTTCCTTTCCCTACCTCAAACATCAATCTGATCTTTGTTCCTCTAACACATCCTGCCAAAAATATTCTTCCTTTTCTGTGATACAAAGACTTCGTGTCTCATTCACGACACTTGGCGTTCTGCCTGTTTTATAGATAGTCGTGCCTTGGTATCTCTTCTATTTCTTTGGCCCCAATGACTCCTACACAGTGTAGGATAAAAAATTTGTGATGAATTGACCTGGAGCGGGGATCTGACCCCACTATCAGCCTGGAAAAATCAGGTGATTCTGCGAATCCATGACATCATGCATGAAAAAAAAAAAAAAAAAAGAAGTCTAGAATCACCAGTCTCTAGGGGCCCTTTATCTACAACAACCGTGACAAAAGGTGGGAGCAAAATAATTGCTGTCAGGGAAGTATGACATCTCGAGTTTGAAGATGCCTTTATTGTATATAAAATAAAATACCATATGCACTGTACTTGGAAAAAGCTCTTAGGGATCTAAGATCTCCGGAGGTGGAATTTCCCGGTGACGGACTGTCCTCCTGAGGTCAACTTCACTGACCATCACACAGCGTACTTGGCAGTGGATTAAATACGGCAAAACACTCGGCGGTGTTTCCCGGGTCAGACAGCGTGTGGCCCCCAGCGGCCTCCGCCCGGCGTGGGTCCCGCCCCCGCCCCCGCCCCCGCCGCCGCCCCCGCCGCCGCCCCCGCCGCCGCCCCCGCCGGCGGCCGCAGCCCGGAGGCTCCCAGGGAACTCCCGCACGTCTGCGCGCGCAATCCGGCTCGAGGATCCGCACGGCGGGCGCAATTGCCCTGGAAACCACTGCGCGCGCACGCGCAAACGCGGGGCTGGGCAGAAGGGCTGAGCTCAGCCCAGCGGCGGGAGGAGGGGTTTACCCTCCCACTTGACCGTCGCGCCCAGCTAGCTCTCTCGGGTGGAGCGTCCCTGCCTGCTCGCTCCGGCTCGCACGTCTCCCGAACGCTCCCCTCCTCACGCGCACCCTCGCCCTCCCGCATTTGTGCGCCGGTGCAGCGGGCGGTGGGAGCATCCGGGCATTTCCGCCGCCGAGCTGCGACCCGGGCGGCATCGGCGGTTGAGGAGCTCCCATGGCAGGGACGAGGCGGGGGGAGGCGAACGGAGTGTGAGGCGATAAGCCGGAGCCGCTCTGCGGCGGGTCCCGAGGGAGGCGGCGGGGCGGCGCTCTCGCGGCCGGGGGAGGGCCGGGCGCGGGCTGGTCAAGCCTCTCGTGCATTCCCTGGCCAGCCCAGCTCCGGACATGCATCTGCATCAGGTCCTCACCGGTGCTGTCAACCCTGGAGACAACTGCTACTCCGTGGGCAGCGTCCGGGATGTCCCTTTCACGGTGAGCGGCGCCCGGGAGCCCGGGTGGCGGGCGGTGTGGGTGGGCGGGGGAGAGACCGGGGCCGGACCCGGACCCGACCCTCTCCCCCCACCCCCGTCCCGGGCCCCACGCTTCCCCGGGGGGCTGTGAGATGTTGGTGGGCCCCACCCGCTCTCCTCTCTGCGGCCCAATGAAGGGGGGAGGGAGCGTGGGACTGTCAGTCCTGCGGCTGGTGTAGGAAATTACCCACCAGGGAGAGGATTAAGAATCCACCCCCAGTCCGCCCTCAGTAAATGGTCCGGGGGCTGCCTAGGCGAGAAGGTTCCTTTCCGAGGGCTGCCCCGGGTCTGCGGTGAGGAAGCGGATTGCAGCGGCTGAAACCCCAGGGCCCCCCTTTCGCACCTGCTCTGGGCGTGGAGGCCGAGAGACGTGGTCGTGCCTGGGAGCGTGGAGGCGATATCGCTGCGCTGGGCTCCCCTGGCCCGCCCTGTTAGGGAGACTAGGAGACGTTGGAGCCTGCGGCTTTAATCCCAACCCAGCCCTCTGTCTCCTGATATGCAGAATCTTAATTCCAAGAAGAAAATAGAAAAATTCATTTTTTTAAGCTAAGACAATGTGAAATTTTACGACAGTGCTTTTCTTGTTTGTGCGAGTAAAGTGTACATAAACAATAACGTGTTAGAACCTCTTTAAAATCTAAATGAAATAGGTATGTTTCTCCTGCAGCGTGGATGGATCAGTCCTTTTTGAGAATGGGATGTTGGTAGTATAGCAAATTCAAACCGAGCTCTAGAGCGTTTATCTATAGACTCCCATGCATGAGTTCTTTTTTTTTTTGGTATTACATTTACACAAGGCCCTCCATAGAAGGAACTGTAGGCAGAGACCGCGATTAAATACACATTGTTATTGACAACCATCTGCTTGATAAAATTGGAAATAGCAAAATGCTTTTTAGACAAGGGAAACACTTTGATCTGATGTCTGCCTCCCAACAGCATGTTTTCAAAGCTGCAGAAATAAGAAAAGCTCGAGCAAAACTGCAGAATCATTATGTAGCACAGTGCATTCTGGAACAGAATTTATCTGTCATTGTGATACATTAGAAATAACTACAAGATTGCTTTTTTTTGTCCATTTTAATTTTTAAATGTAATTAAATTGGCTTTGTTCCAGATGAGAATGAACCCTTTAAAAATACAATTTGCCTGACTTATATTGTTACAACTTTCTCTATCAGTAATGTCATCTGTGTTTTGTGTACATGAGACCTAAAAGATCCATATAGTACTGAGCATGTTTGTTAAGTGTGGAGAGAATATTTGGGGCACAGAGAAGAAATTTCCCTCTCCCCCAATTGTGTAGGTGGTGGAGAAGTTCCTCAGGGTTGGAAGAGCAGACTTCCTCCCTGAAGTAACAAATCTGGAACCCTGGGTTATGGGGTATTTCCACCTGTTTTCTTCTAAAGCAGAATGGTGTCTCACTGCAGGGCTGGTATATAGTGCTAAAATGGATTCAGATGCAGTCTGGAAAAGTCAGTGCAAAAACTATGAGTGCTGTGCAGGTGTGGTTATGCTGGAGGCCACCTATGACCAGGTCCTTGGGATCATTTTCATATCTTTTCCACCCCCCCTCCCCAATTCAAACCTGTCACCAATTCTCGGTGACTCTGCAGTGTCTATTAGATTTACCCCTTTTCATGTCCCGAGTTGACACCTTATTATAGAGCCTTATTTGTATTTTTTAGTATGACAGCTTCCAACTGGTTTTCTTGACACTTATTTGATCACTTCAGTTCATCCTTCACATAGCTGCTGCGATAATCTTCCAATACCATTTCACCATATCATTCTGGGCTCAAGAATATGTAGTTGTTTCTAATAGCTGTGTTATGAAATTTAAACTTGTCAGATATTCTTCTGCCATCTTTGACTTTATTTTGATTATATATACTCCTCATCTTGGCCCTACTGCTCTAGGCATACTAATCTTATTTTAGCCTACATTTTTGTGTTGCAACAAGAGAATCCTGATTCTCTTCCCCCTAATAAGACTCAAAAATTACCTGGTTTAGGATGCCTGCCTGTGATTATATGGCCCTTTGGCATTGCAACCCCACCCTCATTTTAATATCTTAGTTTTCTTAAAAATATATTTTTATTGATTTTAGAGAGGAAGGGAGAGGGAGAGAGAAATAGGAATATCATTGATGAGAGAGAATCATTGATTTGCTGCCTCCTGCATGCCCCCTACTGGGGATTGAGCCTGAAACCTGGGTATGTGCCCTTGACTGGAATTGAACTTGGAACTCTTCGGTCCACAGGCTGACTCTATCCACTGAACCAAACCGGCTAGGGCTGATATCTTAGTTTTGAGTACACTGATCCAGTTGTAACTTTGCCTTGAACTAGAAATGACCTTTTGGACTCGAGAGTTGCTTACCAGAAACGAAAACAAGCTGTTTTTAAGTACTCTAGAATTAACTAACAATTATTTGAATGCCTATATTAGTATGGTAAAAATAAATTTTTTTGGAAGTAAACCTCCTTTACATAGAACATGCCATTTAATTTGTATAGCAATCAGATGGAAAAACTTCAGTTCTTGTCAGATGACTAAAAAGGGGACCAGCCAGGACTGTAATGGAAGTCTTGTGACTTCTCATCTGGTGGGCTTTTTTTTGGTTGTGTTTCTTTCCTATGGGAGTTCTTGCTCTGAAGGGGTGTATGTGTGTGTAAGGCCATTGTAGAAGGAAAGACTGTCTTGTAGCTAGCCAGTGGTTCTTAGCTAATGATAACTTGGAGACCTTTTCAAAATAGGGTAATAAATCAGGTCATTTATTTAGGAGTCTATAAATGGAAGGTTTTTTGTAAAGGAATTGTTCTAAACGGATTTTGAAGTATTCATAGCATTGTAATTGAAAAACAGTGTTATATATATTGCATTGTGCCTGGTGGGTAGTGGGTGGTGGGTGGTGGGTGGTGTGATTAGACTGTGAATGACTGCTTGGTTATGTCACTATGCTCAATCTGTGCTATGTTGACATAGTTGTGCAATTTTTTTTTTAATATATTTTATTGATTTTTCACAGAGAGGAAGGGAGAGGGATAGAGAGTTAGAAACATCGATGAGAGAGAAACATCGACCAGCTGCCTCCTGCACACCTCCCACTGGGGATGTGCCCGCAACCAAGGCACATGCCCTTGACCGGAATCGAACCCGGGACCCCCCAGACTGCAGGCCTACGCTCTATCCACTGAGCCAAACCGGTTTCGGCAGTTGTGCAATTTGTAGTGGACAGTCTTAGTGTTGTGTATACTTTTAGTGCTAACATGTGAGCTATGATGTTTCACTTGTGTTTTGGCAGTTAGCAGTTTTTTACAACAATTGTGATTTTATAAATATAATCGTACTAGTGTCCTGGTGTATGGATTAGTGCACATTGAAAGGAAATTAATTAGAAGAAATTTTTTTTTTAAATATATTTTATTGATATTTCACAGAGAGGAAGGGAGAGAGATAGAGAGCTAGAAACATCGATGAGAGAGAAACATTGATCAGCTGCCTCCTGCACACCTCCCACTGGGGATGTGCCCACAACCAAGGTACATGCCCTTGACCGGAATCGAACCCGGGACCCTTCAGTCCGCAGGCCGACGCTCTATCCACTGAGCCAAACCGGTTTCGGCTAGAAGAAATATTTTAATACTACTGTTCGCCCTTTCTCTGTAATAGAAGTGTCAATCAAATTCATGATCGACAATGACAGATTGAAACTCACGCGTGCAATTGGCGCCAGCAAGAGCTTTATATGTATAGCGCATGCACGAGTCAACTTAGCCTTTTATATATATACTAGAGGCCCAGTGCATGAAATTTGTGTGCGGGTACCATCCCTAGGCCTGACCTGTAATCAGGGCCATCTTCCCCAGCTGCCCCCAGCTGGCCCCGCCCCCTGCCGCCACCCATCCCTGGTTCCCCATTCACCATCTGGTGATCGGTGCCTGATGGCCGGGGGAAGGGACCAAGAGGTTGGCTGTTCCCACCTGCTCGCTGGCCCCTCCCTCACCTCAGGTCGCCATCAGGCGATCAGAGCCTGGCAGCCTGGGAAAGGGACCAAGAGGTGGTCAGTGCGCCTCATAGTGACTGGTCTAGCAGTCGTTCTGATCATTCTGCCATTAGGGTCAATTTGCATATTACCCTTTTATTATGTAGGATAGAGGCCTGGTGCATGGGTGGGAACTGGCTGGCCTGCCCTGGAGGGGGCCCCTGATCGAGGTGGGGGTCTTTGCTGGGGGACGGAGCCAGCCTGGGCTTTGGGTCTCTGAGGGTTTGCAGGCTGGCCATGCCCCCGATTGAAGTGGGGGTCCTCGCTGGGGGTGGGGCTGGCCTGGGTGAGGGGCCTTGGGTCGTTTGCAGGCCAGCCACACCCCAAATCGGGGTGGAGGTCCCCGCTGGGGGGGTGGGGCCTGCCTGGGTGAGGGGCCACTGGCAGTTTGCAGGCTGGCCATGCCCCTGATAGGGGTGGGGGTCTCCGCTGGGGGGTGGGGCCGGCCTGAGCGAGGGCCTGTGGGTGGTTTGCCAGGGGTGGTTTCATTATCCAATATGTATTTAATAAACTTTGGGCACATTATTATAAATTAGAGGCCTGTTGCACAGAATTTTGTGCAAGAGTAGGCCTTCCTTTTCCCGGGTGCTGGCACCTGCTTTCCTCTGGCACCTGGGACCTGGCTTCCCTCGCAGCCCTGGATAAGTCCAGAGGTTGTCCAGAAGGACCTCCGGAAGGATGTCCAGTCTAATTAGCATAATACGCTTTTATTATTATAGATAGAATAAACTTGCTTAATTAGACCTTCTTTCTGATTTAGCTAAACTTTTTCCAGCCCAGTGAAGCACCCCAACTTCTCTTTCAGGTAGTTATCAGCAACACAGCAGTAAATATCAACATGAAGCAGATTATTATTGTAGATCATACAGGGAGAACAAAGAGTAAAACATTTAACTGTAGCAGTGTTTGACTATATTCTGCACAGTGAGAAAACCTGAAGTCATTTTCAAGTTCCACCATTTCTTCTTTTCAGTTGGGTCAAGTTTCTAAACTTTATAAATCTCCGTTTTCTGGCTAATGAAAAGAAAATAGCATTCTATGGAGTCTCCTATCTACCTACTCCAGGACTTCTGTGAGGATCAAATGAGATGAGGCATGGGAAAACACTTCACAGACATTTGGTTAAAGTGTAAAATGTTTGCCCTTGGTTATAAATCAAGTCGTGTTCCTGGGCTGAAGAAACTCCAAGGGGGCTAGTCACTAGGGAGAGGAAGCCGGGCATTGCTATGTGATGTCATTACCCGGCGCCCACAGCAACTATTTCAGAGCTGGGCTGGGGTCCACATTTTGCACCATGGGGTCTTAGCAGTGTTGGCTGTGATTTGGTGGGCTGTTGCTCTGGGGTGGTGGCGGGGCATGTGTTGCATTTGGTGTGTCGGCGCCTGGCGCCGTTTATTTTTATTTTTATTTATTATTTTATTTTTTTAAATATATTTTATTGATTTTTTACAGAGAGGAAGGGAGAGGGATAGAGAGTTAGAAACATCGATGAGAGAGAGACATCGATCAGCTGCCTCCTGCACACCTCCTACTGGGGATGTGCCCGCAACCAAGGTACATGCCCTTGACCGGAATCGAACCCGGGACCCTTCAGTCCGCAGGCCGACGCTCTATCCACTGAGCCAAACCGGTTTCGGCTGGCGCCGTTTATTTTTAAATGGCCAGTGTGCATCATGGTCATGGCAGCTTCTGCATTGAGCGTCTGCCCTCTGGTGGTCAGTGTGTGTCATAGCACCGGTTGAACGGACACTTAGCTTTATCCTCCTATATAATAAAAGCCTAATATGCTAAGTGTCCGGTCGTCTGGTGACTGGTTGACTGTTCAACCAATCAAAGTGTAATATGCTAATGATATGCTAAGGCCGCTTAATGCTCGCTATGATGTGCATTGACCACCAGGGGGCAGACAGTCGACTGGTAGGTTAGCTTGCTGCTGAGGTCCGGCTGATCGGGATTGAGCGAGACGGGCCCGACATGCCCTGGAGTCCTTCCGCAGTCCCTCCCCATCTGGCCAACCTCCCACATCCCTCCCTGGCAGGCGATCATCGGGACTGAGCAAGATGGGGCTGGACACACCCTGGAGCTCTCCTGTGGGTGGTCCCTTCCCGGCTGTGATCGTGCACTGGTGGGGTCTCTTGGCCTGGCCTGCGCCCTCTTGCAATCTGGGACCCCTCAGGGGATGTTGGAGAGCCAGTTTCAGCCTGATCCCACAGGCCATTCCCCTCAGGAGGGCACCAGACACAGGGCTCACGGCTGGCGAGTGTTGCTGCTGCAGCAGCACAAGCCTCTTCCAATTGGGACTGATTGGGCACGAGCCCGCAGCAGGCGCAGTGGGGCCAGGATGAGCGGGAGCGGCAGGTAGGACTGCAGGCGGCGTTGGACTATGGGTTTCGGCCCGATCCACTCAGGCCACCCAGAGGGACCCCACCCATGCACGAATTCGTGTACCGGGCTTATAGTGTATGTGTGTGTGTTGTGTGTATACACACACACACTGTGTGGCCAGATTATTATGATCTCTGAATGCATAATAATCTGGCCACTCAGTGTATATCCTATAGAACAAAAGGCTAATATGCAAATTGTCCTCTTGACCAGGAGTTCGACCAGCAGGCAGGCTGGCCAACCGCCCATGTCCCCTCCTCCTGGCCAGGCCGGCCGGACCCCACCCATACATGAATTCATGCACCGGGCTTCTAAAATACAACACACACACACACACACACACACACACACACACACACACTGAGTGGCCAGATTATTATGCATTCAGAGATCATAATAATCTGGCCACTCAGAGAGAGTGTGTGTGTGTGTGTGTGTATATGTATCACCTTTTGATCATTCTTTTCAATGTAGATCTAAATTCTGGAAATACGGTTATCCTGCAAAAGTTAGGTCCCAGATAGTCCAAGGAAATCATCATCTACCATGTATGAGCTTTCTTATATTTTATTTTGCCATTCAGACATTTCCAACTACATTCTTATAGATAAGTGAATGCTTCAAGTCTTAATGCAATGGATAGTGTAAATTTTTCCTCATTTATGTTATTGCTTTCCTGAAAAATAGTCCTTAGTTATTATTTTTTGAAGCATTAAATATTAATTAAAATGATGATGGTACATGATTATTATTAATCTAATTTTAAAAATTTACCATTTGGTTTTAAGGGGTGCAGACTGTTTTTTCAGGTGGATGGGGCAGTTGATGTTATTCCAGTCTGATATGAATTCTACACATTGATCAAAGTTTACAAAAATTAGTAAGTCATTTCCACTCTTAGGGAGCTTGTAATATAATGGCAGAGATAAAAAAGGATGTACATAATTACAGTGTAAGGCAGATAAAAGAGATTGCTTATAGTTGGGAAGATAAGAAAAGATTTCACAGAAGATTGACATTTGAAAAGATAGTGGTTTTAGGCCTTTCTGGATGGCAAGAACAACAAAAGCCAAGGAATGGTGTGATGAGGACAAATTATTGGGTATAACAGTATGATAGGATGAATTCCTTCACAAAAGTGATTTTTAAAAAACACACTGAACTCTTTATTAAAGAGCAAACACCCTTAGAATGTTGAAAAATATGATTCCCAAACATTACCCATATCTTTTTAGGAAAACATATCTTGATATTTCTTGACTTTTGTTCTTGGCACTGTTTTTTTTTTTTCTTTTCTCTTTCTCAAAGTCACCAGGTTAGTAATGAATGAAGAAATATTAATTTAAAAGTTAGAAGATAATGTTATATGATCTGTTTTTCTGGTATTTAGATATATTTTAATTTTATCATAGCATCATAACATCCCAGTCCTAGAATTATAGCAACACCAAACTTTGAAAATGATAAGGCTGTTTATACATTTAGTAAATGTTTGTTGAACACATAGTGTGTGTGAGGCTCTGTGAAGATTAGGGGGAAAAAAGGAATAAAAAAACTTAGTCCTGATTTCAGGGAATTTATTAAGTGCAGGAACCTGGTAATCTACTTGGAGAGTTAAGACATGTACTTAGCCACAGTAGGCCAGCTGAGTGGTATTGTGAGGCACTTAAGTTCTGGTGTGATTTCAGGAGGAATAATAGATCACTTTTGGCCAGGGGAATTGGGGAGTTGGACAGAAATATGCTTCTGTATTAGCTGGTTATTAATAGGTCTAACAACTCATACCTATTGACAGCCTATACTGAAAGTAAAGGGGAAGACAGAAGTCAAGAATTTATAATGGGCTTGTTTTCCAAGAGAAATTGGCCCATTTTTTTCTTGGAGAGTAGCTTCTTGTTTTTTTAAATATGTATTTTTTAGAGTTTGTGGGCATGTGTTTTGTAAGCCTATAGGGTATACAGGGTAGCAAAGTAGCTTTACAGTTGTGAGTATGCAAAACAAAATTTATTCTTATATTATTATTTATTAATTTTCATACAAACAACTGTAAACCCACTTTTGCCCTGCCCTGTATATGAGGTTATATAAGTTCTTTTTTTATGTCCTCATGTAGATTGTTAATTATCCTTCCTACTTTTAGTGACAAGACTTCCAGCAGCTACCCAGAAACTCTGGTATAGTCCTGAAAAATATAGTCCAGAGACCGAGTACGACCTTGGCTAAATCATTTAACCTCTTCTAGGTTTTTCATCTGTAAAATAAGGTTCTTAAATTAGGTTCTCCTCAAGTATTCAGACCTCAAATGAGCATTGTATCGGCTTGTTTAAAGATTTCCAAGGGGCAAGAGAGAAAATGGACCAGAAACATAAAGTGCTTGTGGTGAAGTCTGGCATGTTGTTATTTGTCTTCACTTGTATGTACAAGACTGTTGGTCAGACTTTACAGTCAGGGGTCTGACCTCCTTTTTTGGCTCAGGGAAGAAGCCATACAGAGCGTTTATGAAGTAGTGGCTTTTTGGGCTCACAGTAGAAAAGGAGGCTCTTGTTTATGATTTACTAGAGGCCCAGTGCATGAAATTCGTGTGTGTGTGGGGGGTCCCCTCAGCCCAGCCTACACCCTCTACAATCCAGGACCCCTTGGGGGATGTCTAGACTGGCAGTCAGACATCCCTCTCACAATCCTGGACTGCTGGCTCCTAATCGCTCACCTGTCTGCCTGATCGCCCCTCACTGCCTCTGCATGCCAGTCTGATCGCCCCTAACTGCCTCCCCCCCAGCCAACCTGGTCACTCCTAACTGCCCCCTGCTGTCAGCCAGGTTGCTCCCAACTGCCCCCTCCCTGCCGGCCTGGTTGCCCCCAACTGCCCCCCCTCCAGCCTGGTTGCCCCCAACTGCCCCCCCCCCCCCCCCGCCGACTTGGTCACCCCCAACTGACCCCCTGCTGGCCTGGTTGCCTCTTACTGCCCCCCTGCCAGCCTGGTCACCCCTCATGCCTCCCCCCTCCCCCCGCTGTTCTGGTCGCCCCACACAGCCTGCTGTTCAGTTGTTTGGTCATCCCTCACTAACTTCCCTGCCGGCCTGGTTGCCCCACGCAGCCTGCTTGTTCAGTTGTTTGGTCGTCCCTCGGGCCAGCCCTGGGCAGCTGGGCAGCCTCCATCCGAGGCTTGCCTGCTCCCTGGGCTGGCCCTGGGGGGCTGGGGGGCTGAAGGGACTGGGTGCCGCCATCTTGTGGCTGTGGGCGCCACCATCTTTGAGGGCATGGCAGTCAATTAGCATATTCCCTCCTTATTGGCTGTGGGCGCCACCATCTTTGTGAGGGCATGACGGTCAATTGGCATATTCCCTCTTTATTAGATAGGATGATTATATCTTTAGTATCTGGTTACTGGTAGTTGCCTGGAACTGTCACATGCAGTATGGAGTGGGAGATAGGGCCAATGTAATGGTGTTCAGGTTCTCCAGCCCCTACATATGGTCACTCCTTTACTTTCTGTTCTTAGGATTTGGGACATTTGAAAGATGACTTAAGAAATTATAATCAGTATCTTCACTTGGATCTTGGGAAATTCTTAGAACAAATCAGAGTCTCAGTATCTCTCTATATAAATTTAGCCAAGCGACCAGAACAACTGAAATGACTGAAACATTGTATCGGCTTGTTTAAAGATTATTGTACGACTGGTCACTATGATGAGCACTGCAGCCGGCCAACTGGCCCGATCAGGAGCGTGGCCAGCCGGCCAACCTCCTGTGTCCCCTCCCCTTGGCCAGCTGGACCCCACCTGTGCACGAATTTGTGCACCGGGCCTCTAGTTTAATCATCAAAAAGGACACAGGATGTTGGGTTACAGCTATTGTGGCACAGTGGAAAAAGAAGTTGTGCCTGACCAATTTAATTTTCTTCTATGATAGAAAGGAAAGCAATATTTCAAAAGTGATAATAATAGAGAATATCTAATTCAGATTCAGTAAGGCTTTTCTAACCCTGTGGGTTACTTTTTAAAATTAGTTTGGAAGCCAAATATTTTAATAGAAGCTTTAGGGTTTTCAGTCTTTTTGAGTATGTGGAATCCTTTTGCATTATATTTTTGCTCTAACCCTAATTCATGATGTAACAGGATAGGACCTATTATTGAGGGAGCAGGTGCAACTTACATAGGTGGTATGAACTGTACTTTTTTTCTTTTAGATATAATATAGTTCATGTAACTCTGGGACTTGATGTATACATGTGAAACCAATTGCCATATTTTCATTCTGATTTTTAGGAGAAACCCAGGAAACCTGAGACCATATGGGCATTATGCAAAGGGACTTCAAGCATGTCAAACTTGCAGCCGGCGGGCTGCATGTTTGACATGCTTGGCATGGACCCGAAAAACATGCAAGTTTTGGCTTAGATTCAGTTCAAAGATACACTTAGCTTACTTATATGGTAAAATGCTAACATTTTCCTAGGAGTAATTGTTCTTGGAGAATTGTGTGGGTGGAATTTCTCCATTGCTAGTGGAAGTGGGGTTCTTGGGGCACTGCTGGAATAAGAATTTCTGGAGGCCCCAGCAGGAGGATGAGATGTGGTAGAAAGCTTTATTTGCATGAAGTTATATTCCTCGTTTTGCAAAGTCCCATTTCCCTTAAACTAGTCCTGGAAAAGGTGCAGCTGGGATCCAGCAGAGCTAGAAACAAAGCCAGTGTCCAAAGTTTCCAGTCCATGGTGGAGTTGAGTCTGGAACAGCATCAGGCTAATTTTAGTCTACCAATTCATTGTGTGTGGGATCCACGTGGCTGTGAGCCATGTGGGTGAATGCAGAGCATGAGAGCCCCACACTCCAGGAATCAGGCAGGAGCAACAAGAGCACAAGCAAGAGAGGGAATCCCCCTTGTTTAGGACAGGGATGGGGAACATCCAGCCCTCATTTGGTCTGGCCCTGCCAAGGCATTAGAGGTGAGTTAATTAAATGTTTGACCAAATATAGCAGGCTACTTTTTTAGTCGTTAATTTTGTATGGCTTACGAAAGATGTTATGAACATCCAAATGGCCTTTGGCAGAAAAAAGGTTCCCCAGCCCTGGTTTAGGAGATTAAATATCAAATCTTCCCAGGCTTGCAGTGGCCGTGTCCACACACCTACTCTGGCCAATGCCCTGTTCCCAAGTATGACTGATAAGCAAGCACCCTTTCTGGGTCATTTAGACTTTACTACTGGGTGTGCCTATCATATTTAGCCTCCCCTCTGTTCCTTTTTAGTTAATTAATAACCAGGTCATTACAACAGTATCACAATGACTTTGGTTTTGTGATATGCTGGCAACTTCCTCACGTGTCTGGCATTGACTGTATTGTACTTAGAAGGATTACTAAGGAGATATTCAAATTATTATATACTCAACCCATTGCATCTTCCATCATTCCTTTTATGTGGATGGATTGTGTCTCTAGCAAAGGCCAGTTCCTCCATTTATATATCAGTGATTTTGCCTCCAAGGGGACACTTGACAATTTCTGGAGACATTTATTTTGACGGAGTTGGCAGGGAGGACTGGCATCTAGTGGCAAAAGGCCAGAAATCCTGGTAAATGTCATATAATGCATAAGACAGTGCTCCCCCACCAATGATTCATCCCCAAATGTAAATACTGCCTAAGTTGTGAGAAACCCTGGTATACCCTAGTGTCTATTCCCTCATTACTCAATGGCATTGCACTAGAATTTCTCCTTTTTTGGAATACTTTCTTCAGGTAGCTCTCCTGGTTTTCCTCTACTTACCTTAATTGCTCCTTCTCAGCCTGATTCCACATTTCTATATCCAGCTGTTTCTTTGACATTTCTCTCTTGAATGTCTAATACTACCTCAGAGTCCCCATTCTCATAACATTGTCCTCCTCCAGCCTTTCCTAAACCAGTAAATGGCTACTTCAGTTTTTTTCAGTTCCCTTGGAATTTTTCACTATTTTTAAATTTACACCTTATCCTATATAATAAAACCCTAATATGCAAATCTACCGAACGGTGGAATGACTGGTGGAACATCTGGTCACTATGATGCACACTGACCACCAGGGGGCAGACGCTCAACACAAGACCTGCCCCCTGGTGGTCAGTGCACTCCCATAGAGGGAGTGCCGCTCAGCCAGAAGCCGGGCTCACGGCTGGCGAGTGCAGTGGCGGTGGTGGGAGCCTCTTGCGCCTCCATAGCAGTGCTACGGAGCAGTGAGCTGAGTGGTAAGGAGCAATGAGCAGGTGGGTGGTAAGGAGCGAGGGGTCCCGGATGCGAGAGGGCACAGGCTGGGCTGAGGGACACCCATGCCCAGTGGACGAATTTTGTGCACTGGGCCTCTAGTACCTAATATTGGCAAATTATGTTGGCACTACCTGCAAAATAATCCAGAATCTGACCAGTTCTTATCATTTGTACTGCTGCCACTCTGTTTATTTTTTATTTTATTTTTTTAAATTGATTTCAGAGAGGTAAGGGAGAGGGAGAGAGAGAGAGAAACATCAATGATGAGAGAGAATCCTTGATCAGCTGCTTCCTGCACGCCCCCTACTGGGGATTGAGCCTGCAACCCAGCCTGTGCTCTTGACTGGAATCAAACTCGGGATCTTTCAGTTCGTAGGCTGGCGCTCTGTCCACTGAACCAGCCAGGTAGGGCTTTTACTGCTACCACTCTGGTCCAAAACACCATCATCTCTAAGATTATGGAGGTTTTATCCTCCTTCAGTTTATTCTCAAGATAGTAGCCAGAATGATTCTGTTAAAATACAGTCACATACCACTTAATGACAGGGACATTCTGAGAAATGTGTCATTTATGATTTTGTCATTGTGTGAACATCATATATTATACTTACACAAACCTAGATGGTATAGGCTACTACACACCTAGGCTATATGGTATAGCAGTTATCAAATTTTCCTCAATTATGATTTGGAAAGACTTTAATGCATAAAAAACTGGAGATTAACCTAATACCTAGAGTGTAGTGATTCTGTATTTTAAGAGTTACATGTTTTAACAATCAACTGAGTTTGGCCTGGAAATGAAAATTGAGGAGCCTGACAAAGATATGATTGAGGTGACTTTCCCATTTGGCAGTAAGGTAAAGTCAGCCAAAGGAGTATTCTTGGATAGAAGCAAGATTCTCTTGGGAAAGTAAATTTAATAATATACCAATGGAACATTCAAATATGGCTAGAATAATTTTATGCTGGAAAAATTTTTATATAGATATAATCAAATGCTCAATTTTGCTTTTAAGAACAAAGACCATAAAGCACTCTTTTTTAAAAAAAATTATTAATGTAAGCCCTGGCTGGGTAGCTCAGTTGGTTAGGGCATTGTTCCCATACACCAACATTGTGGGTTCGATCTTTGGTCAGGGTGCATATAAGAATTGATGTTTCTCACCCCTCCTCTCTCTCAAAATAAAAATCAATTAAAAGTTATTAATGTAATATCTGCATTCTAAAAAACTCACAATTCAAACAATGTTGATAAGTAGAGAGTGAAAAGGAAAGTTTCCATTTCCCAATAGAATTTTGATTAGCATAACTTCCTGGTTATCCTTTATTAAAAAATATTTGAGTGCCTAGGCATTGTGTTAGGCAAACCAGCTATTAAATGTGCACTGTTGTACAAGAGGACAAGGTGTGTGTTGTTATAAGCTATAAACTAGTGAAATTGGGATCATCTATCAAAGTAATGATTTTGGTTATAGGATAATTGAACTGGAGCCCTTCTTTCTGGCAGTATTTAATAGTGCCATTTGTATGTAGCGGTATATAGAAACAAGACAATTTGTGTGTTGTTTTTTTTTGAAGGGGTAAGATTAATTTCTACCTTTATGTTAAATTGGTATATGAAATGAAATGTTTTACAAATTACATCTACTAAAGGAATTTTATATTTAGGCATTAAAGGGTTTAATCAAAGTCACATAGGTAGACCTGTGGCAGAATTAAAACTAGAACACAAGGCTCCCAATCTGTTTTTTTCCCCTCTCCCAATCCTTTTTGTCCCTTTAAAATTTAAAAAGTAACATATGCTCTTGTAGATCATTTGGAAAATGAAGAAGAAAGATAAAAATTACTGTTATGGTACAATCCAGTGATAACCCCTCTTAACATTTTGGTAAATTTGACCGAGGGCTTAAGGAAGAGGCTTATATTACCAATTTGAGAATGTTTATCTATACTTTTTTTCCATAATGAATTTTGGGTCATTAGTTTTCTAAGAATTTATTTTTTTGCAGAGATTTCCAAATTTATTAGTTTAAAATTGTTCACAGCAACCTCTTATTATTTTTTAAAGATCTGTAGCATCTGTTGTGTTGCTTCTTTTCTCATTACTGCTCTTGGTTATTTGTGCCTCTTATTTTCTTCAATAGAAGTTTATTAACTTCATAAATCTTTTAAAATAACCTACTTCTGACTGTTCTCTATATTATGCATTTATTTTCTATTTTATTAACTTTTATTCTTAATTTATTATTTTCTTCTTTCTATATTATTTGGATTAATTTTGCTGTTTCCCTCATAACTTACTGGATAAATGCTTAGCTCATTCCAGTTTTTTTCCATATGTGCATTTATGTATGTTAGTTTTATATTCTTAGGATTTACTTCTATATCTTCATACCACACAGATATTTTTTAAATCACTAACTCATAAATAATTTAGAGGTGTGTTTCTACCCTAGAAATTACAATTGTATTCTGCAATTACCATGTGATTTACTAAAGTTTAATGAGGCTTTATATTCTTGCAAACAATATAAGAACCCGTTGCAATGTTTTTTTTAAAATAAATCTTTATTCAGATATTACAATTGTTCCACTTTTTTCCCCCCATAGCTCCCCTCCACCTGGTTCCCACTCCACCCTCTGCCCTTACCCCCCCGCCCCCACTGTCCTCATCCGTAGGTGTATGATTTTTTTCCAGTCTCTTCTCGCATCGCCCACACCCTTTCCCCCGGAGAATTGTCAGTCCACTCCCTTTCTTTCTTTTTTTTTTTTTTAAAATATATTTTATTGATATTTCACAGAGAGGAAGGGAGAGGGATAGAGAGCTAGAAACATCGATGAGAGAGAAACATCGATCAGCTGCCTCCTGCACACCTCCCACTGGGGATGTGCCCGCAACCAAGGTACATGCCCTTGACCGGAATCGAACCCGGGACCCTTCAGTCCGCAGGCCAACGCTCTATCCACTGAGCCAAACCGGTTTCGGCTCCACTCCCTTTCTATGCCCCTGATTCTATTATATTCACCAGTTTATTCTGTTCATCAGATTTTTGTTTGTTTGTTTTTTTTGTTGTTGTTCTACTTATTTTTTTTAAAATAAATCTTTATTCAGATTATTACAATTGTTTCTCCTTTTTCCCCCCATAGCTCCCCTCCAACCGGTTCCCACCCCACCTTCTGCCCTTACCTCCCCCCCCACTGTCCTCATCCATGGGTGTATGATTTTTGTCCAGTCTCTTCCTGAACCCCCCCATACCCCTTTCCCCCTGAGAATTATCAGTCCACTCCCTTTCTATGCCCCTGATTCTATTATATTCACCAGATTATTCTGTTCCTCAGGTTTTTAATTGACTTGATTTTTAGGTTCACTTGTTGATAGATATGTATTTGTTGTTCATAATTTTTATCTTTACTTTTTTCTTCTTCCTCTTCTTTAAGAATACCTTTCAGCATTTCATATAATACTGGTTTGGTGGTGATGAACTCCTTTAGCTTTTTCTTATCTGTGAAGCTCTTTATCTGCCCTTCAATTCTGAATGATAGCTTTGCTGGGTAGAGTAATCTTGGTTGTAGGTTCTTGCTATTCATCACTTTGAATATTTCTTGCCACTCCCGTCTGGCCTGCATAGTTTCTGTTGAGAAATCAGCTGACAATTGTATGGGTACTCCCTTGTAGGTAACTAACTGTTTTTCTCTTGCTGCTTTTAATATTCTCTCTTTGTCTTTTGCTCTTGGCATTTTAATTATGATGTGTCTTGGTGTGGTCCTCTTTGGATTCCTTTTGTTTGTGGTTCTGTGGGCTTCCTGGACTTGTAAGTCTATTTCTTTCCCCAGGTGGGGGAAGTTTTCGGTCATTATTTCTTCAAATAGGTTTTCAGTATCTTGCTCTCTCTCTTCTTCTGGCACCCCCATAATTCTGATGTTGGTACGCTTGAAGTTGTCCCAGAGGCTCCTTACACTATCTTCAACTTTTTGGATTCTTTTTTCTTTTTGCTTTTTCGGTTGAGTGTTTTTTGCTTCTTTGTATTTCAATTCTTTGACTTGATTCTTGTGTTCCTCTAGTCTGTTGTTGGGTCTCTGTATAATATTTTTTATTTCAGTCAGTGTATGTTTAATTTCTAGTTGGTCCTTTTTCATATCTTCGAGGGTCTCGTTATATTTATCGGCCTTTTCAGGATATTCTTGAAAATCCTTATAACCGTGGTTTTGAATTCTATATCCAGTCGTTTGTTTTCCTCCATTTCTTTCGTTTGTGATCTGTTTCTTTGATGCCGCATTTTCATTGCTTCCCTGAGTTGGTAGGGTAGCTTTGTGTGCTAGGTTTCCTATATGGCCCAGTGGGTCGGCCTCCCCAGTTAACCTGAGGTGGACACTCTTGGTGCACCCTTTGTGGACTGTGTGTACAGCCTTGTTGTAGTTAAGTCTTGATTGTTGTTGGTATCACTGGGAGGAATTGACCTCCAGGCCAGTTGGCTGTAAGGATCAGTTGTGTCTACGCTGGGAGAAGTTCGGTGTTGGAGACAGCCTTATAGGATTAGACTTGCCAAATTGCAATAGCCTCTGTGCTCAGCTTGGATGGGGTGGAGTCTCAGGGCGGAGCAGACAGTCTTGGCTTCCAGTCAGCCTTGCCCTTGTGCGTGTGCGCCTGCAGACGTTTGCCTTCCCAGGCTCCCGAGTCTCTGCCCGAGAGTCCAGATTCCCCCCACAAGAGCGTGGGTCCCCAGGGGCTCTCCTGGAACTGGGGTTCAGTGCAGTCAGAACTGGGGCTCAGTGCAGTCAGGAGCTTCTGACTCCCTTCCACTAGGGAAAGCCTGTGGCAACCTCCACAGCCTTTGTGCGCACTGACATGCGCGCGCCTACAGACCTCTGCCTTCCCCGGCTCCCAAGTCTCAGCCCGAGAGTCCAGATTCCCCCCCGTAAGAGCGCGGGTCCCCAGGGTCTCGCCTGGAACTGGGGTTCAGTGCAGTCAGAATTGGGGTTCAGTGCAGTCAGGAGCTTCGGACTCCTGCTAGGGAAAGCCTGTGGCAACCTCCGCAGCCTTGTGCACACTGGTGCATGCGCCTCCGGAACTCTGCCTGCCGGGGCTCCCCTGGGTCTCCCCCGGGTCTCCGAGTCTCCGGGTGCCTTTCTCTCTACCTGACAGTCCAGACTCCCCCTGGATGAGCCTGGGTCCATGGGGTTTCACTCGGGACTGGGGTTCAGTGCAGTCAGAACTGGGGTTCAGTGCGGTTGGGGGCTTCCTTCCCCCTTCCGCCAGAGAAAGTCAGCCAGACTCTCAGCTGCCCTTCCCTCTGCGCGCACAAAGACCCTTTCCTGTACCTCCAATTCTCTGTGAGCTTTTCTCTTTCCTTCTAGTTGTAGAATTTTCACTCAGCCAGCTTTCCTGTGGTTCTGGATGGTGTCCGTTCTGTCTTTTAGTTGTATAGTTGTAGTTTTGAAATTGTTGTGCAAGGCAGCAGTTTAGGTGTTTACCTATGCCGCCATCTTGGTTTCTCCCCAGATTTTTTTTTTAATATATATATTTTTATTGATTTTTTACAGAGAGGAAGGGAGAGGGATAGAGAGTTAGAAACATTGATGAGGGAGAAACAATGATCAGCTGCCTCCTGCACACCCCCCACTGGGGATGTGCCCACAACCAAGGTACATGCCCTTGACTGGAATCGAACCTGGGACCCTTCAGTCCACAGGCTGACGCTTTATCCACTGAGCCAAACCAGTTAGGGCAGATTTTTTATTCACTTGATTTTTAGATTCACATGTTGATAGATATGTATTTGTTGTTCATAATTTTTATCTTTACTTTTTTCTTCTTCTTCCTCTTCTTAAAGAATACCTTTCAGCATTTCACATAATACTGGTTTGGTGGTGATGAACTCCTTTAGCTTTTTCTTATCTGTGAAGCTCTTTATCTGCCCTTCAATTCTGAATGATAGCTTTGCTGGGTAGAGTAATCTTGGTTGTAGGTTTTTGCTATTCATCACTTTGAATATTTCTTGCCACTCCCGGCTGGCCTGCATAGTTTCTGTTGAGAAATCCACTGGCAATCATATAGGTACTCCCTTGTAGGTAACTAACTGTTTTTCTCTTGCTCCTTTTAATATTCTCTCTTTGTCTTTTGCTCTTGGCATTTTAATTATGATGTGTCTTGGTGTGGTCCTATTTGGATTCATTTTGTTTGGGGTTCTCTGAGCTTTCTGGACTTGTAAGTTTATTTCTTTCACCAGGTGGGGGAAGTTTTCTCTCATGATTTCTTCAAGTGGGTTTTCAATGTCTTGCTCTCTCTCTTCTTCTGGCACCCCCATAATTCTAATGTTGGTACACTTGAAGTTGTCCCAGAGGCTCCTTACACTCTCCTCATATTTTTGGATTATTTTTTCTTTTTGCTTTTCCGGTTGGGTGTTTTTTGCTTCTTTGTATTTCAAATCTTTGACTTGATTCTTGCGGTCCTCTAGTCTGCTGTTGGATCTCTGTATATTTTTTATTTCAGTCAGTGTATGCTTAATTTCTAGTTGGTCCTTTTTCATATCCTCAAGGGACTCACTAAATTTATCAGCCTTTTCTAGAAAATTCTTGAAAAAGCTTATAACTGTGGTTTTGAACTCTGTATCCAGTCATTTGCTTTCCTCCATTTCTTTCATTTGTGACCTGTTTCTTTGTCTCTGCATTTTGGCTGCTTCCCTGAGTTGATAGAGTGGCTTTGTGTGCTAGGTGTCCTATAGGGCCCAGTGGCTCAGCCTCCCTAGTTACCCGAGGTGGACACTCTTGGTGCACCCCTTTGTGGGCTGTGTGCACAGTCTTCTTGTAGTTAAGCCTTGATTGTTGCTGGTATCATTGGGAGGAATTGACCTCCAGGCCAATTGGCTGTGAGGATCAGCTGTGTCTACGCTGGGAGAACTTCTGTGCTTGGAGACACCCTTATGAGATAAGACTTGCTTTAGTGGGGCTTTGGTGCTCACTGAGTATGCCCCCTGAATGTGTCCCTTATGGATCTGAGGAGTTGTAATCTGGATGGTCCCACTCTGACCCCTGGGTACACTGGCTCTTGGATCTCCAAGGAGGTGCTAATTTAGCCTCTGCCTGAGGCCACCCAGCAGGAGCTACAGAGAGATCTGCAGATTCCTCTTCTTTGTTTGGGTTCTGGAAGTGCCCAGATGAAGCCCAGCTGTGAAGCAGTGCAAGCTGCTGTGGGGCCTTGGGCCTTCTTTTGGATGTTCTGGGTCTCACTGACTCAGCTGCAATTTGTTAGGTAAGTTTAGAATTCAAAGGACCAGGCCATTCATATGCAAAAGCCTCCACACTCAGCTTGGATGCGGCGGAGTCTCAGGGAGGAGCAAATAGCAGTGGTTTTGTGGGGCCGGATCTCAGGACAGAGCAAACAGCAATGGCTTCCCGTCAGCCCTGCCCTAAGAGGCCCCTGGGTCTCAGTGTCCCATGGTAATCGCTGCAAGCACCTCTGAGAGAAAGCCGCCCTCGAGTTTCGACCACTGCCAGACAGTCCAGTTTTTCCCTGTATGAGTCTGGGTCCCCGGAGTCTCACCTGGAACTGGAGTTCAGAGCAGTCGGGGGCTTGTGTCTCACTCCTGCTTGGAAAAGCTGGCCGCATACTCAGTTACCAGCCCTCTCTGCATGCGCGGCTCCATACCTCTGCCTTCAGCAGCTCCTCTGAGTCTCAGTGTGCTTTTCTTTTTCCTTCTAGTTGTAGAATTTCCACTCAGCCAGCCTTCCTGTGGTTCTGGATGATGTCTATTTTGTCTTTTAGTTGTAGTTTTGAAGTGGTTGTGCGAGGCAGCAAGTTCAGGTGTTTACCTATGCCGCCATCTTGGTTTCTCCCCTTTGCAATGTTTTTTACCCTCTTCCTGCTTATAATCTATCCTCCTGTGATAAGTTGTTTATATTCATAAACCCTATAAGACATTATTATTTCACACAAACAATGGTTATTTAGATTTACTTATATATGTACTATTTGTTTTCATTCCTTCCTACATCTCTGACATTCAATTTGGGATCATTTTCTTCCTGCAGAAACTTTAGAATTTCTTTTGTTGTGGATGTGTTGGCGTTGTAATGTCACCTTTTGTTTGTCTGAAAATGTCTTTATTTTGTTTCATTTTTGAAAGATGTCTTTGTAAGTCGAGGATGGCAGTATTTTCTTTTCAGCACCTTGATATCAGTCTTCTATCTTCTGGCCTTTACTGTTTCTGCTGAGAAGTCAGTTGCCAGCCTGTTCTTTAAAAGTTGTATTTTTGGGGAGAAACCAAGATGGCGGCATAGGTAAACACCTGAACTTGCTGCCTCACACAACCACTTCAAAACTACAACTAAAAGACAAAACGGACATCATACAGAACCGCAGGAAGGCTGGCTGAGTGGAAATTCTATAACTAGAAGGGAAGATAAAAGCACACTGAGACTCAGAGGAGGTGCAGAAGTAAAGTGCGGAGGTACGGAGGCGCGCGCACAGAAAGGGCTGGCAACTGAGAACTCAGCTTTCTTTTTCAATCGGGAAGGGAGACACAAGCTCCTGACTGCTCTGAACTCCAGTTCCGGGCGAGACTCTGGGGACCCAGACTCATACAGCGGAAACTGGAACAGTCTGGCATTGGTCCGGAACATGAGAGTGGCTTTTTCTCAGAGGTGTTTGCAGCGATTACCGTGGGACACTGAGATCTGGGGGCCTCTTAGGGCAGGGCTGAGGGTCAGCCATAGCTGTTTGCTCCGTCCTGTTGATTTCTTGAGACCCCCGCCCCACTCAATTTACTACCGCACCCCAACTGTGCGCAGAGGCTTTTGCATATGAATGGCCTGGCCCTTTGCAATCTAAAATTACCTAACAAACTGCAGCTGGGTCAGAGAGCCCCAGAACTTCCAAAAGAAGGCTCAAGGCCCCACAGCAGCTTGCATTGCTTCACAGCTGGGCCTCATCTGGGCACTTCCAGAACCCAAACAAAGAAGAGGAATCTGCAGATCTTTCTGTAGCTCCTGCTGGGTGGCCTCAGGCAGAGGCTAAATTAGCACCTCCTTGGAGATCCAAGAGCCAGTGTACCCAGGGGTCAGAGTGGGACCATCCATATTACAACTCCTCAGATCCATAAGGGACACACTCGGGGCAGACTCACTGAAGCAAGTCTTATCTCATAAGGGTGTCTCCAAGCACAGAAGTTCTCCCAGCGTAGACACAGCTGATCCTCACAGCCAATTGGCCTGGAGGTCAATTCCTTCCAGTGATACCAAGAACAATCAAGGCTTAACTACAAGAAGACTGTGCACACAGTCCACAAAGGGTGCACCAAGAGTGTCCACCTCAGGTAATTGGGGAGGCTGAGCCACTGGGCCCTATAGGACACCTAGCACACAAAGCCACTCTGTCAACACAGGGAAGCAGCCAAAATGCAGAGACAAAGAAACAGATCACAAATGAAAGAAATGGAGGAAAGCAAACGACTGGATATAGAGTTCAAAACCATGGTTATAAGCTTTTTCAAGAATTTTCTAGAAAAGGCTGATAAATTTAGTGAGTCCCTTGAGGATATGAAAAAGGACCAACTAGAAATTAAGCATACACTGACTGAAGTAAAGAATAATATATAGTGATCCAACAGCAGACTAGAGGATCACAAGAATCAAGTCAAAGATTTGAAATATGAAGAAACAAAAAAACACCCAACCAGAAAAGCTAAAGATTAAAAAGAATCCAAAATATGAGGAAAGTGTAAGGAGCCTCAGGGACAACTTTAAGCATACCAACATCTGAATTATGGGGGTGCCAGAAGAAGAGAGAGAGCAAGATACTGAAGACCTATTTGAAGAAATAATGACCGAAAACTTCCCCCACCTGGTGAAAGAAATAGACTTACAAGTCCAGGAAGCCCACAGAACCCCAAACAAAAGAAATCCAAAGAGGACCACACCAAGACACATCATAATTAAAATGCCAAGAGCAAAAGACAAAGAGAGAATATTAAAAGCAGCAAGAGAAAAACAGTTAATTACCTACAAGGGAGCACCAATACGACTGTCAGCTGACTTCTCAACAGAAACTATGCAGGCCAGACGGGAGTGGCAAGAAATATTCAAAGTGATGAATAGCAAGAACCTACAACCAAGATTACTCTACCCAGCAAAGTTATCATTCAGAATTGAAGGGCAGATAAAGAGCTTCACAGATAAGAAAAAGCTAAAGGAGTTCATCACCACCAAACCAGTATTATGTGAAATGCTGAAAGGTATTCTTTAAGAAGAGGAAGAAGAAGAAAAAAGTAAAGATAAAAATTATGAACAACAAATACATATATATCAACAAGTGAATCTAAAAATCAAGTGAATAAAAAAATCTGATGAACAGAATAAACTGGTGAATATAATAGAATCAGGGGCATAGAAAGGGAGTGGACTGACAGTTCTCGGGGGGACTGGGGTGTGGGGGTGCGGGAAGAGACTGGACAAAAATCGTACACCTATGGATGTGGACAGTGGGGGCGGGAGGGTAAGGGCAGAGGGTGGGGTGGGATCCGGGCGGAGGGGAGCTATGGGGGGAAAAAAGTGGAACAAATGTAATAAATTGAACAATAAAGATTTATTAAAAATAAATAAAAGTTTTTTTTTTTTTTTAAATCTAGGTGCTTTTAAGATTTTTTTCTTTGTCTTTCTGGAGTTTTACTGTGTTATGTCTAGGTATGCATATTCTTTTTTCAGTCCTGTTTGGGACTTTTAAGATTTTTAATCTGTGAATTGATATATTTCATCAAATCTGGAAAATTTTCAGCTAATATCTCTTCAACTATAGCCTCTGCCCCTTTGACCTTATGAGACTAATATTGTCATGCGCTGCATAACGACATTTCTCGGTCATCAACAGACAGCATATACGAAGGTTGCCCCATAAGATTATCATGGAGCTGAAAAATTCTTATTGTGTAGTGATGTTGTAGTGTCCTAAGTTTGTAGTGCAGCACATTACTTATGTGTTTATGGTGATGCCGGTGCAAACAAATCTGCACCGCCAGTTGTATAAAGTATAACACTTACAATAATGTACAGTACATAATACTTGAAAATGATAATCAGCTATGTTACTGGTTTGTATACTTACTATATTGTTATTGCTCTTTAATTTAAATATGTTTTTATTGATTCTGGAGAGAGAGGAAGGAAGAGGGAGAGAGGGAAAGGGAGGGCGAGAGAAATTTGATTTCTTTAATACCTAAAGGACTATTTAGGTAATATATTCATCTTCTGTGTGTTTTTGTAGTTTCTGTTTTGGAGGAATTAATCTTTTTAATCCATTTTATGGTCATATTTGTTTATAGTATTTCATTATTATCCTTTTAATGCCCACAAGATTAGTACTGATGTTCTCTCCTTTATTGTTGATGTTATTTTGTGCCTTTGTCTTTCTCTGTTGTTTTTGTTTTCAATTTTATTTATTTATTTATTCATTTATTCATTCAATTTCATTGATTTCTTTCTGAGTTTTATGATTTCCTGCTTTTTGCATGCTTTGGATTTGCTTTGCTCTTCTTTTCTAATTGATTAAGAAGGAAAGAATCTTAGATTACTGATTTGAGACTGTTTACCTATATACTTTTTTTTTTAACCTATATACTTCTTTGAGCATTTTTTACTAGCCACTTTAATGTCTTTGATAATTTCAACGTCTGTGCTGGCTATCGTATATTTTTTGATATGAAATTCTTGGTCTTTGGAGTCAAGTGTTTTTGGTATGAAATTGTTGGCCTTTGAATTTTTCTGCAGTGGGTGTTGGGCATGTGGTCTGCTTTTCAGAAGGACTGTTCTTTCAGAAGGACTGGGTGGGAACAGTTTTGTCAGGAAAGGTCTGTGAGTAAGATGGACAGTATAATTGACATGATAAAGCATAATTTTTCTAGAATGGGATGTTTACGTGGTTCCCATTTTAAAAATTATTTAAAAAATGCTGCAATAATCATTTTAGTACTAGTTGTAACGTTTGTCAGCATGTCTGAATGTGTTCTTAGCCTAGAGCCCTAGAAATAGACTTAATGAATCAAAGTACTTAAAGCTCTTTATAGTCTCTTAATTCATATTACCAAGTTGTTTTACAGAAAAGCCATATGGTTTTATACTCAAGAGTGTGTGAGAGTGACAGGTGCACTCTCTTGCTCATTGCTTTTTGCTATTCTTTATTTAAGGCTGAAAAAACTACATTTGGCTATTCAGTGCTCCAAAGCATTATTCTCTCTAGGTATGTATTCTAGGTTCGAAGGGATCACATATGGATGCTTTAGTGCCAATATCTGTATTATATATCCTGTTTTGCTAGCTTTCCATCCTTGCAACCTTATTGCATTCCCTACTCTAATATCATGGTCAGTTCTGCATTTACTTTGAGTTCTGCTCTGAATATCCCCAATCTTTGTTCCAGTTATGGTTCTAGTCAGGGCAAGGGACAAATGAACTAAAGTTAAAAACAAGGTTTATTTCAGGATATATGATGCACCATCAAGGAAGGGCAATTGGGCTTCAGAGTGACTGGAACTAAAAAGCTGGTAGAATCAAGACTGCCTTTTCTTGGGGATTTTACTTGTTTTCTCATGAGAACGTTCTTGTTTTTTGATATGTGATCCATTCACTTTTTAAACTGGTGGTTTCAATTTCAAATTGCACATGGTTCTTAATGGCTACCTTATCCCTGAATATGTATGTCTTTTCAGCTCAACTCTTCCTGCTAACTGTGGTTGTTTTGGTTTAAATTTCTCAGAGTGGACTTTAATTGGCATAGCTCATCTTTTCTGCTGGTCATTTTCCTGGACCATCCTTGCCTCCTGTCAGCTGTGAGTAGGGGAAAGAGTTACAAGATAAAAAACACTAAGTTGAGCTCTATATAAAGTAATGTACACTGGATTATTTAATCTTTTATCAGGTCTTTTTGAAGCAAATTTGTGCAAACAGTAGATACAGCTTAAAAGTTGAAAGGTCTTTGGAGTGATCTAGTCACAATCTTACATTTGACTGGTGAAGGAAACATCTACAGAGAGATTATGGTTTGCTCATTATTATAGTTGGTGTCAGCACCTCTAGATTCTCAGGAATTCTCTTTCGATTATATTGAAGGTATTGAAAGTTTAGTTACAATTCAATAGTTTAATTATATTATTTGGGAAACATTTTTTGAATGCTATCAGGACCATCTCCCTCAAAATATCAACACTTAGATTAAATGATTTTCTGGAAATGTCCGGTAGTTACAAAGTAATTGGACGTTGTCATAAACATTATATATTAATAAGGCTACATATTACATAATATGCTATTCAACTGCAAATTCTTTTAAATGTGGAGAGGATTGAAAACCACCTAAGAAAAAAAATATTGGGTCACTTATGTTCTCTGATTCTAGTTATTTAATGTTAAAAAATTGTTTTTTGATTTTTTTAAAGTAGCCATTTTAAAAAGTGGTATTTTATTTTAGTATTCTCTGTGAGGCAAATTGTTATATACTCTAAGCCAGTGGTCGGCAAACTCATTAGTCAACAGAGACAAATATCAACAGTACAATGATTGAAATTTCTTTTGAGAGCCAAATTTTTTAAACTTAAACTTCTTCTAACGCCACTTCTTCAAAATAGACTCGCCCAGGCCGTGGTATTTTGTGGAAGAGCCACACTCAAGGGGCCAAAGAGCCACAGTTTGCCGACCACTGCTCTAAGCTTTAGAGAACAAATTAGAGGCTGAAAGGTGACTAGGTTTTTATACATGCTAGTCAGTCCACGGGGCTTATTTTGACCATTATTACTATGATTGAATTTTAGAGAGAGTGGAAAGGAGAGGGAGAGACAGAGAGAGAAACATCGATGTGAGAGAGATACATTGATTGGTTGTCTTCCCACACCCTCCCTGACCAGGGCCGGAGAATAAACCTGCAACTGAGGTACATGCCCTTGACCAGGAATCGAACCTGGGATCCTTCAGTCCTCAGGTTGACTCTATCGACTGAGCCAAACCAGCTAGAGCTCCTGTAGAAATTTTTCATAATTAATACTTTGAATGGTTTATTCTTAGCACTGATATAACATATTCATAAGAGAGGTGATTTTTGGTTTCTACTTCTAGACCTGCCTTTTAATGAAAATGCAGGCCAGCCAGCTGGACATAGAGCTGGTTTAGTAATGGTTAATTAGAGCAAGTTAATTAATATTACATATTTCTCTTTACAAGGTCTCATTTTTCTTTCAGATGATACTAGAATGAATAAATTAAAAAACATGTTTTGTTCAGGGGTACAGCGATAGGTTTAGTTTGGACTGCAGTTGGCTATGTGCTTTTTAAATCTTAGTACTTAGAATTTTTTATATCTCCATTTTGTTAGTAAGTTTTCCAAATTGGCTAGTTTTTAACTAATATTAAAATAGTTTTTTAAATATAAAGTTTTAATTTTAAAGAATGTTCTCCTTTTTTAAAGAACATTTACTTTTTTGGGGTTTTTAGGAAGAAATTAAAACAAAAATTATTTTGTCTTTTACTACTTAATCACAAACAGATAATACTTTATTAAATTTTCTTCTGTTTTTTTTATGGTCATATATTTTTGTCTTATGTTTTACTCAGCATTACCACTCACAGTTCTGCTTTTTTCTACAGTAAGCTGTTAATTTTGCAAATCCTAATTTGATTTGTATTCTAAAAGGAACAGTCTCCTTGGTTACCACACAGGTAGTCATTATTAGATTATTTCTGACATTGCCCCACCTGTTAACTTAGGTTAATATTTTTGCTCTAAGCTTTTTGAATACTATTTAGTTTCTCACTTATTCATTTTGCTCATTTAGCATTCTTGAATGGACTTTAGGCTGTTAGAATGAATCATCTCAGTAAAGTGTGTCCTTAGTCATGTGTAAAGAAGAGCTACTTACTCAGCTACTACCCTTTCCCCCCTTTTCTAACTGTAGTGCAGACGTATCTAAATGAAAGGAGGCTTATTTGTTTTGGGGGGGAGGTGGTAGTGATAGGGAGTAGTTGATAATGGTAAGGGTTTGACTTCATGTGTAGAAGCTTGTTAGCTATACAGTATATGACAAAGGGTGGGTCATGTAAAGAGCTTTTATAAATCATTTAAAACAACAAGACTAAAGGCCCAGTTAAAAATGGACCAATAACTTGATTAAGCAGTTTGCAGAGAAATACATACAAATGGCTGATGAATATATGAAAAGATGCTCAACATTCCTCCTAATAAAAATACATTCCTCCTAATTAAAACAGCTCTGTCAGGGTTTGTTGGTTGGAAAGATTAAAACATTTGATAATGATCAGGTTTAGTGAGAAGTGAAGAAGTAGGTACCTTTATACACCTGAGAAGTATGGTATTTTTGGAGGCTAGTTTGCAGTTGTTATTAAATTTTAATCACTGACCCAGCAAATTATGTCTTAGAATTTATCCTATGGGTATATTTGCACACATATGCGGAATATATTTTATACATAATATATTTTATACATTGAAGCATTATTTTTGCTTCAGTGGTAGAAGACTGAACACAACCTAAATTAATGACAACAAAGCCACAAAATGGAATAATATGCAACAATTAAGAAGAATGAGCTTGGCCAGTGTGGCTCAGTGGTTGAGCGTTGACCTAGGTTCTGGTTTGATTCCCGGTCAGGGCACATGCCTGGGTGGTGGGCTTGATCCCTGATGACGGGTGTGGAGGAGGCAGCAAATCAATGATTCTCTCTCATCGTTGATGTTCTATCTCTCCCTCTTCCTTCCTCTCTGAAATAAATAAAAAATACATTTAAAAAAAAAAAAGAATGAAGTAATTCCTTCTTTGCTGATAAAGGAAAAATTTTAAGATATATTACTAGTTAAGTGGGAAAAAGTTACAGAATTGTGTATAGCATAATCCCTTTATTAACTTAGGTTAACTAGTAGATACACTTGTATGTACACTAAACATTTTAGGAAGAATTCATAAGTAACTTTTAAGTGATTGCTCCTTGGGAATGAAGAGAGGTGGTCAAAGCTAAGAAGGTGGCCTAGTTTTTCTATTTAGTTTATAAATTTAGTATATGTGTTATTTTCTCTATAAAAAAGAAAATCTTGTTACTGAAAACATTAAAATTAAACATTTAAAATGGTTAATTTAGCTTGTAGATGGCTTTAATGGATAAGTAAAATATGAAAATTCTAGCTTAATAGGGAAACCTACTTGTCCATTTTAGAAGTTAATTTTTAATTTTGAGAGCATCATAAGCAGTTAGAATTTTAATTAGGTGACTAAAATGAAGAGGGAAAGGATTTTTTTTGCGGGGGGGGGAAGGGGCTGCGAAGTTTTGTTAATCTGTCCTTTTTTGTTTTCTTGGTTGTAGGTCAGCATTGGCCTCTTACGAGTATTTTCTCAAGATAACCCAGTCTTCTCTTTAGCTTTTTGTTTGTGAATAGAGCCAAGATCACAGCAGAAATAAAATATTTAAGTGAATTTATGTAATTAACCAATAAGAAAAAAATTTGAGCAATAGAAAACAAACTACCTGAGATGGTCACTAAGTGGATAAAACAGTATAAAGAAATCTGTATTTGCACCCCAGCATGTATTTACCTTATGACTTAGGACTTTGATTAAATCATATAAACTTCCATTTCCTTGAATTAAAATGGGATTAATAACCAACTTCTAAGATTATTGCTGTCTTGAAATGCATAGTACTATACCTGTTACCCAGTAGGCTTTCAATAAATACCTCTTTCTAGTAATTATTTTTCTAAGTCTTAAAACATGTGCCCCCACTTGTAGAAGTATGAATATACTTTCATGAATTCAAACTCACTCTCAGGGAGATGTGGGAGTTTAACAGTAACGCTCTTTGGAGGATTCTTGGTAAGACTACACCTTGTTAAAGTAGACAAACTTCTCAACATACTTAATATCTTTTCATCCATCAGTGCTTTTTCTTTTAAATTTAGACACATCTATCAGTGGCTGTCAATGATCTCAAAATCTGATTTTATAACTACCAGGATGTTAAAGCATCCAGCTACTCCCTTAGAAAATGCCAATATGATGAATCTATTTGTATTCTGTATTCTCATAGGAAAGTTCATGCTTCTGTGAGATTTAAAAAATATTTTATTTCTTTTCTTTACACTTCAATTTATCTAAAACTTGAAGGACATTTGATAAATTAGTGCAGTATTTGTAGAATATGAGTATTAGTTGTTTGCTTTTCTGAAAATAATGTAGTCAAGGCAATTATATGTAAAACGGAAGTTAGAGAAGACAATGAGTGTGTTATGCTTCTTTGGATATACTTAATCATTGTTCAAATGACATTAAATACACTGGAGAAGGCAACAATATCTTTATTAAGATAATGATAGTATGTTAATTCAGAGTATTTTATGATGTTAGAAGGTATTTTTAAAAATGTCTTATTGATTTTTTTTTTTTTTTTTAGAGAAAGAGTAAGGGAGAGAGAGCAAGATAGAAACATTGCTGAGAGAGAATCATCAATAGGCTGCCTCCTGCACGCCCTCTACTGGTGATTGAGCCTGCAACCCTGGCATGTGCCCTGACCAGGAATCAAACCAGTGACCTCCTGTTTTATGGTCAACAGTCAACCACTGAGCCACACCAGCCAGGTGACTTTAGAAGATACAGTATTTAATTTTTTTTTTTACCAAGTGTAATATTTTTTTAAACAGTAAATGCATGTCTTGATTGTTTTGCTGAGTGCAAAACTATTGCCATACATATTGTATAAAATTAAAACGTTACAGAAAAATACAATCTAGAAAACAGGTAACCCTAGTAATGTGATCTCCAAAGAAAACTGCTGTTGACTGCTTGGTGTCTTTTTTGGCAGAATTTTTCCCATGCAAGGAAACACCTGTAAATAAATATTTTTAATAGGATCCTAACCACATATTTTATTTTACATTATTTTAAATAATACATCCTGGAAATATCTCATCGATGCAAAGACTGTTGTTTAAGTGTAACATTTTTTTTTAATATATTTTATTAATTTTTTACAGAGAGGAAGAGAGAGGAGAGGGATAGAGAGCTAGAAACATTGATGAGAGAGAAACATCGATCAGCTGCCTCCTGCACACCTCCCAGTGGGGATGTGCCCGCAACCAAGGCACGTGCCCTTGACCGGAATCGAACCCGGGACCTTTCAGTCCGCAGGCCGATGCTCTATCCACTGAGCCAAACCGGTTTTGGCAAGTGTAACATTTTAATAAGGTAAAAGAAGAGGGTTACTTTGTTTTTCAGACTCAACTAACTGGCAAGGCTCTTCTAACGAAGTTTTGGATGTCATAACAACACAGAAGAATCTCAGTAATAACAAATACTCAAGTTTTTAGCTCCTGTATAATTATTGTGGGAAAATATGACATACTTTACTAAGGAAGAGATTCTTTTAGACAAACTAATGAGATCTGTGGACCCAGGGAAAACAGTATATTCATGTGACTTTAATTTCCAGGCCCCGCCAGCATGGCTCAGTGGTTGAGCACCGTCCTGTGAACCAGGAGATCACAGTTGGATTCCTGGTCGGGGCACATGCCTGGGTTTCTGGCCCAATCCCTAGTAGGGGGCATGTAGGAGGCAGCTGATCAATGGTTCTCTCTCATCATTGATGTTTCTATCTCTCTCCCCCTCTCTCTTCCTCTCTGAAATCAATAAAAACATATTTGAAAATAAAAAAAAGAAAGCGGGGCCTCTTAAAAAACACACAAAAAAAACACCATACATATAATTTCCAGGAGTTCAGAGACCTCCTGTGACATACCCATTACACCCCAGGTTGAAAACTCTTAGTTTCATTGCTTAAAGATAACTTGCCCTGCTGATTTGGCTCAGTGGATAGAGCATCAGCCTGTGGATGAAAGGGTCCCTGGTTTGATTCTGGTCAAGCGCACATACCTTAGTTGCAGGCTCCTCCCTGGCCTGGGCCCTGGTGGGGGCTCATGCAGGAGGCAACTAATCGATGTGTTTCTCTCACATCGATGTTTTTCTCTGTCTTTACCTTTCCTACTCCCCCTAAAAATCTACAGAAAGGTATTCTCGGGTGAGGATTAACAACAATAAAAAAAAGTAAAGATAAATTTCTCTTTCCTAATTGGATGGATTTGGTCTCCAAAAATAAGGCTAAAACAAGTGAGGTTTATAATTTTAAAGCACCCTCTTTGACTTTTGAACTCGTACTACAGGATTATCACTTATGAGTTATTGTTAGCTACTTATTAATTCTTTATCATTATAAGGACAGCTCAGTCCTTCCATAATAGAAGTCCTCCCACATGAATGGAAGGAATGGTGTTTTTCTGACTCTTTCTCTTTCCTTGGGCCTATCTGTGTTTGGGCCAAATGTCCTTAATTTTGAGGTGAAATGTTTTATAGGTCAGTATTGTTATCAGTGCAAGACACTGTTATATGGTGCAATGGCACAGGGGCAATTCTTCCAGGAACACAAAGGAGTACAACCTGGTTAAGGGATTCCATTTGCTCCAGAAAAGGCTTGGTTGGTGCCCTTTTTTCTGCTTCTCTGTAATGATCCTGTGGTTTGTCTCCCACATGTGGAGTAGTTTATACTCAGCTAAGACAGATATATTTCATTTACCTACTACAAAGGAGCCCACATACCATACTCTCTGAGGTCATTTTAGTATTTGCTTATAGTCTCAGTGAGAACTCTCTTCCTCCTGCACTATTACTAGGTGTACCGGTTAAAAATAGCGGATTTTGTAATCAAAGAGAACACGATAATTTCAAGAGAAACATCAAAAGTGCTTATTCAAAGTAAAGTCTATCGCTAGCTACATATTTCCCCATCTTTCAGGTAATTTGTGGATACCATCCCAATAGAACTTTTCTTGTTTTGAGGCAAACCATTTAGAGGCCCAATTTTCCACTTCTTTGTATGTTGAAGTGCTGCGCAAAAAGTGTGTGTGCCATCTATCAGAACAAGTGGTAATCTGAAGGAGCAAGGTCTGGTGAATACAGTGGGTGGGTTAATACTTCCCAGGCAAGATCTTTTTTTAAATATATTTTATTGATTGTTTACAGAGAGGAAGGGAGAGGGATAGAGAGAGAGAAACATTGATGAGAGAGAAGCATCGATCAGCTGCCTCCTACTGGGGATGTGCCTGCAACCAAGGTACATGGAATCGAACCCGGGACCCTTCAGTCCCCTTGACCGGAATCGAACCTGGGACCCTTCAGTCCCCAGGCCGACGCTCTATCCACTGAGCCAAACCGGCTAGGGCAGTGATCGGCAAACTCATTAGTCAACAGAGCCAAATATCAACAGTACAACGATTGAAATTTCTTTTGAGAGCCAAATTTTTTAAACTTAAACTTCTTCTAATGCCACTTCTTCAAAATAGACTCGCCCAGGCCGTGGTATTTTGTGGAAGAGCCACACTCAAGAAGCCAAAGAGCTGCATGTGGCTCATGAGCCGCAGTTTGCCGACCACGGGGCTAGGGCAAGGCAAGATCTTTTAATGTGTCTTTAACTGGTTTTGAAGTGTGTGATGGTGTGTCATCATGAAGCCAAATTACTTTGCCGTGTCTTCTGGAACATTCTGGTCGTTTCACGATCAAAGCATGGTTCAAATTGATTATTTGTTGTCGGTAGCAATGAGTATTAACTGTTTCACCTGGTTTTAGAAGCTCATAATACACTACACCTTCCTGATCCCACCAAACGCAGAGCATTGTCTTCTTTCCGAAGTGATTTGGCTTTGCAGTCGATATTGATGGTTGACTTGGATCAACACATGATTTTGTGCATCTGGGATTCTCAAAATAAATCCACTTTTCATTGCCAGTCACAATTCGATGTAAAAAAGACTTTTGTGTCGTTGAAGCAACATTTTACTGATGACTTTTTGGTTTTTCATTTGTCTTTTGTTCAGTTGATGTGGCACCCATTTTCCTTCCTTTAAAATCTTTCCCATTGCTTGTAAACGATCAGAAATTATTTGCTGAGCAACGTTTAATCTTTCTGCAAGTTGTTTTTGAGTTTGACACGTATCTTCATCCAATAATGCTTGTAATTGTTGGTCTTCAAACTTTTTCGGTTGACCTGGACGTCTTTGTCTTTCACATCGAAATCATCACTTATAAAATGTTTAAACCAGCATTCACAAGTATCTTGAGATGGAGCCTGTTCACCATAAGCTTCCCGAAGTATTCAGCAACACTTTTCTTCATAATAAAGTAATGAATTAAAACTTCCCTCAAATGCGCTTTTTTTTTTGGCACGAAATTTGACATTTTTAAGTATAAAAATATCTGTGATGTTAACACCTTCAGAAAATTTGACATATGAAGTTTTGAAGCTTGTCAATACAACAAAATAGCAGACATATCAAATCACATATATATATAAACATATGTGTAACTCCATCTATTGAAAAAAATCCACATTATTAACTGGTACACCTAGTAAGTCTTCCTCTGGTTAAACTGAATTCTGAAAAAAAAAGCAAAAAAAAAAGCATAGAACAAATTTGCTTTTGACTAAAAATTGAGACAATAGTAACCTCTTGAGTAATTATAGATTTTGTATAAACCTTCACAGCTATTGGTGTTTACTAAGTGCTTACTTGGGGGAACGGCGCTGTGGTAAGTATCTTGGGATCACAAAGATGAACATGGACCTTTTAGTACTAAGAAGGCAGAAGGTAATGGAATACAAGTGGGATATTGCAATGGAAAGAGTAGGGGCTTTACTATGAAGCAAATGAATCCTCACTCCAGGAACTTGGGCAAATTACTTATCCTTTTTGGGCCTCACTGTTTTCATCTTTGAAAGGGGGGCCTGTGAGGATATAATGTTTATAAAGACCCTAGCAGACTGCCTGATTATGATAGGTATTCAGTAAGTGATACATTATTATTATTATTTTAGTATATTTTTATTGATTTTAGAGAGGAAGGGAGAGAGAGAGAGAAAAACATCAATGATGAGAGAGAGTCATTGATCGGCTGCCTCCTGCTGGCCCCGATCTGGGGATCAAACCTGCAACCCGGGCATGTGCACTGACCGGGAATCGAACCCTTATTGTCTGGTTCATAGGTTGACGCTCAACCACTGAGCCACACCGGCTGGGCATAAGTGATAAATTATTAAGAAAGGCTTTAGTAGATTCCCTTCTGGTAGGTGATCTAAATTCATGCCACTTGTAAGACTGGAAAATCAGCCAAAATCTTTCCTTTTATAGCTACTGTCATAGACTTGGCCAGATTATTAGGTTACATCAACTATCTGAACTTCATGTTCTTTGACCAAGTTTCTAGGTACTTAGGCTTCTGAAGCCAGACATTAGGAAGATTTTGAATCATTTATTTGTTATACAGATATTTATGGAGGGCTGCTTATGTGCTAAGTGCTAGGACTACAGTGCTAAACAAGGACACGGTCCTCGTTCTGATGGACCTTTTAGTATTGGGAACCAGATAGACATTACACACATGTTTGTATAAATAAAATCTTGTGAACCTTCAGTTATAGAATGCATGCAATTCAGTACTGATTGTTTATGGTCCTCTGTTCTTCCATGGCTGTTCGTACCTTAGATGTGTGTGTGTGTGTGTGTGTGTGTGTGTGTGTGTGTGTGTGTGTGTGTGTGAATCCTTACCTGAGGATATTTTCCCATTGATTTTTAGAGAGAGTGGAAGGGAGGGGGAGAGATGGAGAGAAACATTGAGGTGAGAGAGACACATTGATTGGTTGCCTCCTGCACATGCCCCAACCAGGGCCAGGGATCGAGCCTGCAACCAAGGTATGTGCTCTTGACTGGAATCAAACCCCGGATCCTTCAGTCTGTGGGCTGATGTTCTATCCACTAGGCAAGACTGGCTAGGGCTGTGCCTTAGATTCTGTAGAGAAAGGTAAAGAATAATAACATGATTTCTCTGTACTTTTGCAAGCTCCTAGTGTGCAGTAGTTGAGTGGGTTCCATTGTAGCTATGACCATGGATATTATATAAAAAGGCAGGCATTGCCTAAGTGTAGTTCAACAGGCACTAGTACCAGATATAATTGTTCCATTATGATGGTAATTACTAGTTTGATAAAGGATTTGAGATCATTTTAGACCATAAGTCTCTAAACTTTTAGTAGCTGTATAATATTCCCGTGTAAGGCTATATCATAATTTATTTAACCACTTCTCTATTGATCGATTTTTTTAGTTTTTGCTGCTATAAATAACGAGGCAGTGAATATCCTTCTATATATTTTTTTGGCAAACTTTTCTAAGTATGCTTATAGAGTAATTTAGGGATTT
This sequence comes from Plecotus auritus, assembly GCF_963455305.1. NCBI lineage: Eukaryota > Metazoa > Chordata > Mammalia > Chiroptera > Vespertilionidae > Plecotus > Plecotus auritus. The sequence goes on from NC_137770.1 coordinate 62,717,987, forward strand.
ATTCGATCAAAGAGTACATTGTATTTAAATTTCGATAGATATTTGCCAAGTTCTTTTATCCATGAAGATTCTGATTTAGTAAGTTTGGGGTGGGACCAAGCAGACTGTGTGTTTAACAAGTTCCCTGGGTGCTTTTTATGCATCAAGGTTTAGGAATTATTTCAGGATCAGAAAAATGGCAAGATTCCCTGCAGGTAAGGAGTATGGCACATCTATCTACTCTGGAAAAGATCTGGCAATTATGAATATCTAGGGAAGAATAAGCACCCTTTTTAATAACTGAGCAGTGAGCACCAATCTGTCCACAGTAGCACTTCTAGGGATGACCCATCTTTAGAGAAGCAAGTGTACTAATAATTATCTAGGATATTTTATTTATTTATTTTAACAAGTAATGTTGGGGGAAAAAGCATAAAAATTATAAGGAACTGAGTTTGAACATCTTCTACCTACTAACTGCGTCATCTTGGGCAAATGAATGAACTGGAATTTTTATACAATGATAATGACATATCTTCCAAATTTGTTGCGAAGATTAAAGCAGGGTAATATAATATTTATTGAGGACCTTCTGTTTTCTGCTAGTATTTTGTGGATATCTCTGTCATGGCAGTTTGTTATTTAATTGTGATTGGTGATTCACTTGCTCATCTCCTCATTAGACACACTGGGACCACATCTTGTGGTTTTGTAGTTCTAGTCCCTAGTGCATTGGTTTGTTTCTTAATTGAATGATGTATGCCAAGCACTATGCAAATAGATTTTCTATTTTAATTTTCACAATTATCCCAAGAGGTAAGTATTATTTCTTCCATTTTATTACAATGAAGAAAGCTCAGAGAGCTTAAGTAACTTGCTTAAGATCACACAGTAGTGCAGAACCATAATTAAAGAATCTACGTATGTACTTCCAAACTAGATAGTCTATGCTCTTTCCATCAATTCATTTTGCTGAGATAATGCTATAAAACTTCGGAAATTGTGAAATGTTGTTCAAGGGTAAGGTTATTTTGATAATGCAATTTTTAAAACTAAACTTATTTGATAATATAATTTTATAGACTAGCAGCTTATACACTGAGTGGCCAGATTATTATGATCTCTGAACGCATGGCCACTCAGTGTGTGTGTGTGTGTGTGTGTGTGTGTGTGTGTGTGTATAAATTAGAAGCCCAGTGCATGAATTCATGCATGGGTGGGGTCTGGCCAGCCTGGCCAGGGGGAGAGGACATGGGTGGTTGGCCGGCCTGACTGCTGGTTGAACTCCTGGTCGAGGGGACAATTTGCATATTAGCCTTTTATTATATAGAATATACACTGAGTGGCCAGATTATTAGGCGTTCAGAGATCATAATAATCTGGCCACTCAGTGTATGTGGACCGCTTCAAGGCATAGGTCACTGACTTAGGTGCCTGCACATGTCAGCCCTCATTATTGGATATCTGTATTTTGTAGGACATGAGCATATTGCATAATGGTGTAGAAATAGAAAAAATACTACCTCATGCATTTTATATTTATGTTGCTTTTAATGCAGCTTTTTTCACTCGAGAATTAGATTGTTAGGTTGTTTTGAGTATTTAGTCATAAGGCAAGTTTGGAAGAAAAAGGAAAATGTCCCACTGCCTGTCCCTATCCTCCTATATAATAAAATGATAATATGCAAATTGACCCTAACAGCAGAACGACCAGAATGACTGCTGGACCAGTCACTATGAGGCACACTGACCACCTCTTGGTCCCTTCCCCTGGCCATCAGGCACCAATCACCCGATGGTGAATGGGGATCTGGGAGTGGGTGGTGGGGGGAGTGGGGCCAGCTGCGGGCAGCTGGGGAAGATGGCCCTGATTGCAGGCCAGGCATAGGGACCATACCCGTGCACAAATTTCGTGCGCCAGGCCTCTAGTGTCATCATAAAATTCACAAAGTTGCAAAACAGGAATAGCATACACCAAGAAGTTTGGCAATAGGAAGAAATATAGTTATGTTGAGCAAGGGAATTTTCCAGGAACCCAATTTGGTCTAATATTGTATTTTCCATACTATATAGTTATATTTGCCAACATTTTATACAAATCAGTTTATTTTCTTTAACCTTTTCTTTTTCTTTTTTTTTTTTTTGGTGAAACCACTTTGGTTTTGTTTCCTATCTTTCTCATGCCCGGTAAGGTTGAGGAGAGTGGGCAGGCAGGCTGCATCATGGATTCACTTAGACAGTTGATGAGTTTAAGTTTAGTCTTTGCCTTAGTGCGTGTAATTCTGTCTTGAGGGTTCATGTCTATTTAACTAGCTCTTTAAAACATGTGGAATTGTATTGGAAAATGCATATGATTTCTACCTTTCTCAAGCCTGGTTTGAACCCTGGGAACACAACTGCAGCCTTCAATGCCTTATTACTTTCAGATGGAGATCTTATTCTTCAGGGTTTACTGAGATAACTTTTGGAGAGAAGCTCTGAACAGAATGACTTATGACCTGCAAGACAGTGTTTAAGAACTTAAAGAACACTTTTTTTTTTGTTGTTGTTAGTAGCAGTTGTTGAATGATAATGTGTGGGGTGCCATTCCCCTATTTGTTTTATGTGAATTTTAATGTTATTTGGAAATTGATATTCTTAATATTCTTACATTAACTATTTTTAAAAAATGTGTCAAAGTATACATTTCCATAGCAACAAAATCTAAGCTATTATATTATAATAATTCAAAAGTTACATATCTTACATATTGTAAAACTTTTTTTTTAGGCGTATGGATCAGGCTGTGACATTGTTATTTTGGCAAGTGACTTTGAATGTGTGCAGATCATTCCTGGTGCTAAGCATGGAAACATCCAAGTCAGCTGTGTGGAGTGTTCTAACCAACATGGAAGAGTAAGGGATTTAATTACTTTATTAAATGTCTCAATATATTTAACAATCTCAGAAATATTCTTATCCTTTTGTACAAGGCTTACCTACAATTTCCTATTAATATACCTTGCTTAGGTGGCTATTGATAGGAGTGGGTGAAGTGATTGGTTGTATACAATTGTAAAGAGCCATTAAGTTGATGATGTGATAATTAATTGTTCTGCAGTGCAGGTGTATTATATCTTGAAAGATCTGTGGCTTCACAATCCTGTAGGTACTGATATTCTGTCAGTTAATAATTCTAGCAGCCAGTAAGCCAATAGAAGGGAAGTAACTTTTCTCTACCTGGCACCCCTTATCTCTCCCAAATTATAACAACATTAAATTTTTATCAAGAAATTCAGCAAATTGTTAGTGTCTAATATAATATTTTTCATTTAAAGGTACTTTATAAAGTTTCTATTACCTTTTTTTTTTTAACTTAAAATGAAATACCTTTTTTATTGGGGGAAATTACCCAACAACTCAAGTTTCAGTTACTTTAATGAAAGTTTATTTGGTGAATGAAGAATCTTAAAGTTCATTCCTTTACACTTTAAAACAGAGGGCTTAAATTTCATCATGTGTATCCCTCCTCCAAAATTTCAAGCATAATGTACATCAAATTTTGGTTATATGTAAAGTAAATATAGCATATTGTATATTCTAGCAATTCAGTAAGGCCAATATTGTGTAGCAGAATTGAAATACTCTACAAAAATATGAAAATGAGATTTTTCTTGTAATAATGATAATAATTTAAACCATCTTAGTGTTCTAGAAATTGTTCTTTACTGACTAACAATAAATTTTATCAAAGATATATTAAATATAGTATTCATGGTGATGGTGATAAATAGTAATCATGTCAGTTTATGCCAAATAATAAGTTATTCTACAACTTCTACTGTTCTTCTCTGCTGCTTGTATCAAGCTTTAAATTTATGTTAATGTACCATAATATGGCAATCCAGTGACATAATTGACCTAGAATTGAAACACTGAATTTCCTGGTGTGTTCTGATACTTGTTTGTTGTTTTTCTGATTCTTTTCTCATGGTTTTCCTTAAGCAACCATTGTTTACTTTTTAGGGAACACTGAGAGTGGCAGATTCTTTCATTAATTTTTTATTGCTCATCTCCCTAGGCCAGTGGTCGGCAAACTCATTAGTCAGCAGAGCCAAATATCAACAGTACAACGATTGAAATTTCTTTAGAGAGCCAAATTTTTTAAACTTAAACTTCTAACGCCACTTCTTCAAAATAGACTCGCCCAGGCCGTGGTATTTTGTGGAAGAGCCACACTCAAGGGGCCAAAGAGCCGCATGTGGCTCGCGAGCCACAGTTTGCTGACCACGGCCTTAGGCCAAGCAAGGTAGCTTTAAACCTACCTAGAGATGTATGATAATTGTCAGAGATAAATTTTAGTAAATTATGTATGTGCTGGTGGATAATCACAATGAACATGTTCTCTGGGAGCAAAGTTTTTAAAAAATTTGGTGTCCATAACTATGTTTCCACTTTTCCTTACCTGGTTGATAGCCTTTTTAAAAAATCCTCACCTGAGGGTATGTTCATTGATTTGAGAGAGAGAGAGAGATCGATCAATCGGTTGCTTCCCATATGTGCCCCAACTGGGGATTGAATGGCAACCTAGGTATGTGTCCTGACCAAGAATTGAACCTGCATCCTTTCAGTGTGCAGGATGATGCTCTAAGCCACACTGGCCAGGGCCTTACTGGTTGAAAGTAAAGAAAGCAAAATTGTGACATCTTTGATGTATTGTCCTTTATTTCCCTCCTCTTTTATTTCCTTTATTCCCAGTCCTTGTGACAACTTTCACATTTATTACCTTGTGTTAGCCAGCTGTAACCATTCATTGACAAGTTGAATGTGATGATTCATAACACTTTTTGCCAAAGTATTACGTCAGCCAGGCATTTTAAGTAGCTTCCCCCCACCGTTTTGGATGAAAAGCTTTTTCTTGGAAAGAATGTTAGATATTAATAACAATTAAAATTACTTTTTGGCATGAGAGTTCCTTGAAATTACAGTGCACCTTTTTTTAGCTGACCTTATAAGAATATTTACCTAATTTAGTTTTATAGGTTAGGTCCAGAGGTGTCAAAAGGGATGGTTTTTTGGTCTGTTCCCTATAGTTGATTCCCTCTTGCCAAGAGCAGGATGAACTGGGAAATGTCTTTCAAGGAATTATTGGAAAGCAGGCTCTGGTAGTTCCTAGGAACAGAGGTATTTATGTCCCCTCTTATCAGGTATGTGACCTAGAGCAAAGTCCCCTTGGTTCCCAAACCCCTAGCTAAGTCAGCTCTTTCTCCTCCAGTTGCAGCAGATGTCTCTCTTTCTCTTTAGTCCATTTTTCTATTCTTTCTTTTAAAATCTAGATGGTTTTCCCAATTGACATTTTTGTTTGATGGTATCATTACTATAATTTTATTTGACATATTTTAATGCTTGTTATTCTTTGATTTTTTTTCTACTTGTCATAGTTTTTATATTTACTGGACTATGCAATTTCTGATAGATGTACCACTGAAATGTGTTTTTGTTAATAAAGTTATTTCAGTATTAAAAAATACAAATTCTTAGAGAAAACGATGATTTCTTTGAACGGATCAACCTCGTATTTGATATGTGAAATAAAGCCTGCTGAATTTTTGATAAAAGAAGAGATTCTTAAGTTCAGTAATTTTCCAGTTATATTTATGAAAGGGAATAAATTGTGAATATTGTATTGGGATTGTATTGTATATAATTAGTTTATACATTTGTAACAAGGAGGTTATATTTAATTTTCCTTCTCCTAAATATTAATGCTTTGTTCATTCTTTTTTAGATTGCAGCTTCATATGGTAATGCTGTTTGTATTTTTGAACCTTTGGGCATAAATTCTCATAAGAGAAATTGTGTAAGTATTAAATGATAGTAGAAAACGTTTAGAATTCAATTTAGAACCAAATCTATAGCAATAAAGAGCTTCTTAGGAGCTGGTGCTGACGGTGATCTGGAATATCAATGTGAAGTTGGTCTGATGCTTTGGGGTGAGACCTTTTACATTCACTGGGAATATATCCCTTTGCCTTTTAGGAACTCAGTTTTCTGGAAGGTTGCTAATTGAGATTTACCTTGTTAGTTGGGATATTTCCTAGTTGAACTATTATTTCTTCTCTAGATTACTAGACTAGTCTCTGTTTTCTATCCTTTTCTGCCCTTTTCTATTCTCACTGAAGCAGATTATGACACATCTCTGCTTAAAACTCTGTAATGGCTCCATATTTCCCTCAGATTCAAAGGCAAAAAGCCTTAGAATAGACTACTGCTTTTCTCCCAGCATCCACTTATTACTTCTTACAGTTCATCTTGTACTATTCTTGCCCTCTCTGATATCACTCAGGCCACACTAGCATTCTTACTGTTTTTCAAACAGTTATTTTCCTATCTTAGGGCTTTGCATTGGTTGTTCATTTGTCTGAAATGTTCTTTCTCTAGATAGCTCCTGGGCCAGCTTCTGCAGATACTTGAAATTTTTGCTCAATAATACCTTCTCAGTGGGTTCTACCTTGATCACCCTTTAAAAAATTGCACTTGCATCTACACCTTTAACTCCCATTCTTTTTTTTTAAATATATTTTATTGATTTTTTACATAGAGGAAGGAAGAGGGATAGAGAGTCAGAAACATTGATGAGAGAGAAACATCGATCAGCTGCCCCCTGCACACTCCCCACTGGGCACGTGCTTGCAACCAAGGCACATGCCCTTGACTGAAATTGAACCTGGGACCCTTAAGTCCCCAGGCCGACGCTCTATCCACTGAGCCAAACCGGCTAGGGCTCATTCTTGTATTTTTAACTTTTTTTCCATAGCACTTCCCTTGTTTATTTACTAATTGTTTACTGTTTAGAATGTAAACTCCATGAAAATAGGTAGCTTTGTTTTTTGTGCGTTCACTAATGCATCCCAGTACTTAGAATCTATATCTGGAACATAACAGTCTCCTAAATATTTGTTGAATGAAGGAGTTAAGACCTTAGCTAAATTCACTTACCAGCTAAATGATCTGGCATACCACATTGAGAACCATTGAGAGTCATTCTGAGTTCTGTGTTTTATTTTATCTTAATATTCAGAAAATCCCATATGATTAGAATTATTAACCCCTTTAAAAAACACTGCATGAATTGGAACTCCACCATCACTCACAAATAGTCAAAACTGCCAATGTGAAATTTGAATTTGCCAGTAATTTTTAAAAAATATATATTTTTATTGATTTCAGAGAGGAAGAGAGAGGGAGAGAGAGAGAGAAACATCAATGATGAGAGAGAATCTTTGATTGGCTGCCTCCTGCATGGCCCCCACTGGGGATCGAGTCTGCAACCCGGGCATGTGCCCTTGACCGGAATTGAACCCGGAACCCTTTAATCCGCAGGCCAATGCTCTATCCACTGAGCCAAACTGGCTAGGGCTACCAGTAATTTAAAAAAAAAAGTATATTCTTAAATACATTATAGCATGTGGTTTTAATGTTTCATTAAATGTATATATTTGAGTTTCTTTTTACATTGCCAAGAAATACCAATTAAAATATTAGTCTTTTACCTGTGATAGTTTTATGAAATGGATATCAAATTTTAGAGTCACATCGAGTATTTATTAAAAATTCAGATTCCATGGCTGGGAGTGGGGGGTAAAGGGAGCCTAATATATGGTGACAGAAGATGATTTGACTTTGGGTAGTGGGTACACAGTGCAATATATAGATCTTGTATCATAGAAATATACATTTGAAATCTATATAATACCATTAACTAATATCACCCTAATATATTTTTAAAAATTCAGAATCCAGGCCTCACTTATAAATTTCTGCTATGTATTTGGTTCACAGATTATACTCTAAGAAATACTAAAGGAAAGAATATTAGGGTTGTTTATAGTTTTAGGAATGATTTAATTAGTACTTTGAAATAGATCTGTTGAACAGTATTTAAAATACTGTTGTGCCCTAGCTGGTTTGGCTCAGTGGATAGAGCGTCGGCCTGCAAACCGAAGGGTCCAAGATTTGATTCCCATCAAGGGTATGTACCTTGGTTGCAGACTCCTCTCTGGCTCAGACCCTGGTTGGGGCTTGTTCAGGAGGCAACCAGTCGATGTGTTTCTCACATCAATATTTTTCTCTTTTTCCTTCTCCTACTCTCTTTAAAAATCAATGGAAAAATTTCCTCAGGGGAGGATTAACAAAAATAATAAAATAGTGTTGTGATTGTAGTCTGTTCAGCAGTGGCAGGGAAAATAACATTTCCCTGGTTAAAAAATATAAAATTAGTTTGGGATAATAAAATTCAAGTTTTGTAGTTCTATTTTAAAATTATGGCTGTAGATAAATAAATTATTAAATAAATTAAATAAATCTTAAATAAATTATTTCATTGTTGAATACTGTAAAAATATTATAAAGAGAGAAGGAATTATGATTTATTAATATTACTGTCCAAGCAGTTAATGTATAACTTGCCTAAGGTCACACAGCTTTACATTGCAGAATACTTTCACAAAAGGCTACTTTATATTTATATACTACAAAGAAATATCTAAATTTCTTTTTACTTAGATACTGTATATAATGGAAAAGGCCTTGGACTTGTAACTTTAAATTTTCTTTCTACCTTTTAGAATGAAAATAGTTAAGAAAAAAGGATGGAAATTATTCAGATAAATTTAATATAGGTCAGGTTTGTGGATTTTATACATTATGTAATTTAAATTTGTTGACTTTATGGGAGGTATATTAGTTTTATTTTATTAGCACTAGAGGCCCGGTGCACGAAATCGTGCATGGAAGGGGGCCCCGCAGCCCAGCCTGCACCCTCTCGCAATCCGGGTCCTCTCCGGGGATTTCCGGATCGGGCCTAAATTGGCAGTCAAACATCTCTCTCGCAATCTGGGAGCGCTGGCTCCTAACTGCTCACCTGCCTGCCTGCCTGATTGCCCTAACCATTTGCCTGCCTGCCTGATTGCCCCTAACCACTTGCCTGCCTGCCTCATCGCCCCTAACCCCTCTACCTGCCTGCCTCATCGCCCCTAACCACTCGCTTGCCTGCCTGATCGCCCCTAACCACTTGCCTGCCTTCCTGATCGCCCCTAACCACTCGCCTGCCTGCCTGATCACCCCTAACTGTCTCTGCCTTGGCCCCTGCCACCATGGCTTTGTCCAGAAGGACGTCTGGAAGGTTGTTTGGCTGTCCAGTCTAATTAGCATATTACGCTTTTATTATTATAGATAGCACTTTTTTCTAAGGTGCATTTTATTTTATTTTTTTTAAATGTATTTTTATTGATTTCAGAGAGGAAGGGAGAGGGAGAGAGAGATAGAAACATCAATGATGAGAGAGAATCATTGATTGGCTGCCTCCTGCACTCCCCCTACTGGGGATTTGAGCCCACAACCTGGCATGTGCCCTTGACTGGAATCGAACCTGGGACCCTTCAGTCCACAGGCTGATGCTCTATCCCCTGAGCCAAACCAGCTAGGGCTTATTTTGTTTTTATAAACATTCATTGAACATATGCATTCTAGCCGTAATAGCGCTAAAGACAATTCCTGCTCTAGAAGAGTTTAATTTCATGGGAGAATCAAACATATGAACACATAATAATTCAGTGTGACCAATGTTATAATGATAGAATGTAAAAAGTGTTAGGAGTGCTGGTAGGATGTCAGAAAGGGCTTCACAGCAGAGGTGATGATTTATCCAGATCCTGATGTAAGCATAGGAATTTGCAGGTGGAGAAGAGAAGAAAAGCTGTCTTAAGTATAAGAATGTGTTTATAGACATGGAAAGAAGCCTGAGAGAACATGCTTTGTTTGGGCATGGCAAACAGTTGGATATGGTAGAATAGACAGTAATTGGAACCATTGGAACTTTTCAAAAGAACAATATTTTGAAAGTAATAGTGAAATATTTACATTTTTATTTTAGATCATAAGGTCTTAAGTTGAAGAAAATGATGCAGTGTTTGTGGATATTATTTTCAAAACATACATTTTTCTTTTTTCTCTTTATATGTTTCAGCAACTCAAGTGTCAGTGGCTTAAAACTGGGCAGTTTTTTTTGAGTTCCGTGACATACAATTTGGCATGGGACCCTCAAGGTATTCAGTAGTTCTATTTAGAAATTATGGAAAGTAAATAATTTGTTTAAAATGTATGACTACAATGTGATATAATAAGAAAGTGATCAACTGTAAAATTTATTTTTGCTAGTGAATGAATGTACTTTTTTCCTTCTTGGTGCACATGGCTTTATACAGTGCTGAATTTACTATTAGTTCTGTGCTTTCCCCCTGCCTTTGAATATTGTATTTTAAGAACAGTGATGATTTGTTTCTTTAGTGAACATGTACTGCATTTTATCCTTAACTGTATTTATTAAGAAAGAAAATCAGAAATTAAACAGGACCAAAAAACCTCCTATCTTATTTTGTTATTTGTATTTCAGGAAGTTATTCCCTTCAATTTTGAAAGATTAGAAACTTCTAATGATAATGAATTTTGTCCCATTTAACATTCACAATTAATTAAATTAATTTTTAAATTCCAAGTAGAAAAACAAATTTCACTAATTTTTAGTTATGTCTAACATCTTGACAACATCCTATATGGTATTTTGGGGGCTCTTTTTTTAAAAATTCTACTTTGCTGTTATTTTTTTTTTTTAAGATTTACCTGATATAAGCTCTTTCTCAGTAAAGCTTTTTTTTTTTGTTTTTTGTTTTATTCTCAAGTTTCTGCCAAGAACTACTCTTTTTTGTGTAGTGGATTCTTAGAGCTTTTAAATGAATATGTCCCAAGTGTTTTGCATAGAAATATTGCTTATTTTTCACAATATAGTTTAGAAGCCCACATGTATGTTCTTTCTCTAATTTTTGCTTATACATCAGAACATTCTTTAATTTTCAGATAACAGATTGTTGACAGCAACTGATTCTATTCAGTTGTGGGCTCCTCCAGGAGGTGACATTCTGGAAGAAGAGGAAGAAATTGATAATAAAATTCCCCCTGTTTTAAATGATTGGAATTGCATCTGGCAATGCAAGTTAGTGTCTAACTCTGTTGTTGTGTTTGTTAATTTTTAAAAAATGTTGCCTAAAATATGTTACCTTTCACAATCATCTTTATTTTTTGATGGTACTGTTGCATTTAGAAGCTTAGAAAGTAGTATTTTTCTAACCAAAAGTCATTATAATATATCATTCAATCTGTGCTCTAGTTGGTTGTTTAAGAAAAGGACAAAAATATTTTCATAGTATAACTCAGGACTTGGGTTGACAAGGTTGCACATAGGAATTACTCATTATTAGAAGAGATGTGGATGGTGAAGGGGAGGGGAAAAATGTGATGAAAATTGCCAGCCACTCTTTCAAGTGGAAGGATGGCTGAACTATTAACAATGTGAATTATGTGAAGGGGACCAACTAGCCAGGGAAGATGATGAGCTTAGTTTTTAACATGGTATATTTAGGATGTTGATGGGACTTGTAGGTGGGGATATAATTTATACATTTTTTTAAAAATATATTTTATTGATATTTTACAGAGAGGAAGGGAGAGGGATAGAGAGCTAGAAACATCGATGAGAGAGAAACATCGATCAGCTGCCTCCTGCACACTCCCCACTGGGGATGTGCCCGCAACCACAGTACATGCCCTTGACCGGAATCGAACCCGGGACCCTTGAGTCCGCAGGCCGACGCTCTATCCACTGAGCCAAACCGGTTTCGGCTAATTTATACATTTTAATTACACTCTTTTTTGGATCCCTAAAGTAAACTCTGCATTAGTTTTAATTAATTGTATTTTTAAAGAGGTGATTTATTTTCAGAGTGTTGAAAACACTCTTGTTCTGATTATGTTAAAAATTTTATTTTGACCATCCTATATAATAAAAGGGTAATAGGCAAATTGACCCCAATGGCGGAACGACCAGGAATGACTGGCCGCTACGATGTGCACTGACCACCAGGGGGCAGATGCTCAAAGCAGGAGCTGCCCCCTGGTGGTCAGTGCACTTCCACAGGGAGAGCACCCATGGGGAGCAGGCCTAAGCCGTTAGTTGGACATCCCCTGAAGGCTTCTGGCCTGCCAGAGGGATGTCTGACTGACTGCCAGCTTAGGCCTGATCCCCTGGTGAATGGTCCTAAGCCATCAGTCAGACATCCCCAAGGGGTCCTGGACTGCAAGAGGGCACAGGCCTGGCTGAGGGACCCCTGAATGCACGAATTTTTATGCACCGGGCCTCTAGTTTATATATACAGTGTTCCAGATTTTTAAAATGTTAACTCTTTAACCTTTTTTTTTTAGAACTGCAGTATCTGTACATTTGATGGAATGGTCCCCTGATGGTGAATATTTTGCTACTGCTGGAAAGGTAAAGGACCAAACAAAACAGAAACAATAGAAACAAAACAAAGATGTTTCTATTCATTCTCATTTTCAGTTTTCTCATCTGTAAAATTGGGATAATCTTACTCTTCAAAGCTGGCCTGAGGCATAGAGATAGATTTGTAAAAGATTAGGTATGTTTCCTGTAGGTAATAGGCGCTGGGAAATAATGGCTATTATTCTTATTTCACCTTTTAAAAAGTCTATATTTTAAAAAATTAATTTTTATCTTTCCAAAATAGCATGCGTGCATAATTTTATTTATTTATTTATTTATTTATTTATTTATTTATTTATTTATTTTTTAAAATATATTTTATTGTTTTTTTTACAGAGAGGAAGGAAGTGGGACAGAGAGTTAGAAACACCGATGAGAGAGAAATATCGATCAGCTGCCCCCTGCACATTCCCCACTGAGGATGTGCCCGCAACCAAGGCACATGCCCCCGACCAGAATCGAACCTGGGACCCTTCAGTCCGCAGGCTGACGCTCTATCCACCGAGCCAAACTGGTTAGGGCATGTGTGCATAATTTTAGAAGTAAACTAGTACCACTAGAATCACAAAGAAAAGAAGCTTTTCTTCCTTGAGGCAATTATTTGTCAAATTGCACATTTTGGCACTTCCTCCCATGTTCCTAAATAACTTGCTTTTGCTCCCATTTCTTGATTCTTTTCCCTTTATTTTTATGTATAACCTCTTGGAAGCTGAGACTTTAGTTCTCTAGCTGATGATTCTAACCTTCTCTCTACTTTTAGCACATACACACATTCACTTCCCTTCCTCCTGTCTTCCTGAGGTATCTCATAATTTTGCATAAATCAGTATTTATTGTTTAATTATTGATTGTGAAAAATATTCTTCACAGAATAATTACTTTGGTGTTAATAATTACTGTGTTTTACTATTTGCTTAGTTTTCTGTTTTCCTAATTTATCTCCTAAACCTCTGATAGTTTTTGAATCTTCTCTCATTATAATCCCACATAGGAGGTAGATTTTGTTCTCTTTTCTCCAATCTGGGTTATGTTCTCCAAGTCTAAAGTAGCAGACCTATAATTTTGGGGTTTTCTTTTAGCGATCTCAGGAGATTTTCTTTGCCTATCTCCTTTGTTATATTCCCTGTTTCTTAACATCATTTTTCTTCCTCTCTCATTGATGAAGATATCCTTTAGTAGGTTCCTTAGAAAAGTTGGAGGGGAAAAACATTTTGAAGCCTTGCAAATCTGAATAAATATTTCTTTGGCTTTTATGTTGATTTGGCTGGGCAGAGAATTGGGTTGAAAATATTTTTCCCTGAGAATTTTTTGTCATGGTTCTATTGCCTCTTGGCTTCCACTATTGCCATTTGAGAAGTTCAGTGCCATTATGACCATACTGACCTATCTTCAGCTTACAGAGGTTTTGAGAATCTCTTTTTTTAATTTTTTAAAAAATATATGTTATTGATTTTTTTATAGAGCGGAAAGGAGAGGGATAGAGAGTTAGAAACATCGATGAGAGAGAAACATCGATCAGCTGCCTCCTGCACACCCACTACTGGGGATGTGCCCACAACCAAGGTACATGCCCTTGACCAGAGACGAACCTGGGACCCTTCAGTCCGCAGGCCGACACTCCCACTGAGCCAAACTGGTTAGGGCGAGAATTTTTTTTTTTTTTTATAGTGTCACATGTTTGAATTCTCAAATAATATAATGTTTAGTTCTGCATAGTTTTGGATTTATAAAAATGATACCATATAATTATTGAAATACAACTTAAAGATATTAAAACATAAATTTATTATAGTAGCCATAATGTACTTTTAAATTAATGCATTCAGTAAAAAATTACATTTAAAAATCATAAGTTAAAATTAAATTGTATTTTTGTTATGGAATTAAAATTTCCATATTACACGTTATAAGGCAAGGATAGGTTTTCTAAGAACACCAGAATTTCCTCAAGGCTTTTGGGTTAATCTCTAGTTGTGGAACACTCAACTGTTTTGTGGCTGAAAAATTACTTGGCACAGAGGTAGTTGCTCAACACTTGATGACAACACAAACAGGAAGAATGTGCAACATTGTAGACAGAGAGACTGCAACCATGTGTAGTAGTTTAGCAGTAAGCTAAGTAATAACTCACAATTTCAAAGTCTGAGGAGTATACAAACTTTTGAGATATCTGCAGAACTATAATGTAATTTTAAGACATCTGTGATTTTTATTAGAGACAAAGTCGTACGTACTGCACATATTACTTTGGTTTGCTTATATCATAACTGAAGTTTAACATTAGTGATTTTATAATTAACAGTTATAAAAGTAGAAACATAATTAAAATAATTTTTTTAACCAAGGAGTGAGGAAGTTTTTGCAATTGATTTTTAAGAAAGAGTGGAAGGGAGCAGGGAGGAGGAGAGTGAGAGGGAGAGAAACATCATGTGAGAGAGACATTTTGATTGGGTGCCTCCTGCACATGCCCTGGCTGGGGAGGGCGGAGAGGAAATGTACGTTCCCGTGACCAGAATCCAACTTTTGACCCTCCCTTGGTTCACAGGCTGACACTCTTAACTACTGTATCACACAAGCCAGCGTGAAACATAATTGCTTTTCCCCCACTCAAATTCATGGTAATTTTGGGTCTTAGTTTTCTTGATTTCTGAAAAGTAGACCCCAAAGCAAGGACTTGAGTATAAGTAATTAATATGGGGAATGATCACAAAGAAATATACTGGATTTGAGGCTAGGAAGTGAAGGTGCTGAGTAAAAGGTAGGTTGTCATGCAGGTGATTAATAAGGTTAAATCTCTGGGTAACTCTGGGAGCCAGTGTTCCTCACACATCGTTTCTCACACATGTTCTTTACACACATTAGTCATTGGTTGAGGGCTGGTGAGGGCAGGGTGTTAATTCTCAGCTTTCACACAACTCCTGAAAAACCTCAGGCAAAGAGATGTAGATGCTGGAACTAAAATGCTAAGGCATGTGGAGGATCCAGTTGATATATTTTTATTAATTTAAATGAAAAAGTATATGTTTTTTATTCTTTCTCTGACAGGTTGCTTGCCTCCATTTCGTTTATTTCCTTTTCTGGTGATGCCTGCTTTTCTTTCATATGTGGGCTGTTTCTTTATCTCCCCATGATCTCACTTCTCCGGGTGTCTGGTTATGTAGTTCTCTCTCTCCTGCGTTGATTTAAAGGCACAAAATACAACACAATAAGGCACAACGCACAAGGCACTGAACACAAATGTATTCACGATATTAATAACCCCAAATAAAGGTGACCACCAGAGAAAGGCGAATTAGAGGATAAGAAAGAAAAAAAAAAAAAAGGAGTGCAAAAATGAAATTGGGAAAAGGAAAAAAAAAAAGTAAGAAAGAAAGGGATAAGAAAGGAGAGGGGGGAAAAAACTATTTATATGGGGAGAAAACTCCAATAAAACAGCCACTAATCCCAACAAATGCCAGCGACAAATACCTAGAGATGAATGCAAACTACAAACAACAACTAATATCAAGTGAGGCAAGGGAAAACAGAAGCAAAAAGCAAACAAAAACAAAACAAACAAAAAGAAAAAGCGAAACAATCTCACAAACAAGCATAAAAAACCAATATAATCAACAATCAAGCAAACAACAACAAAAGGACAGAGAGAAAAAAATTTTTGGATAGTGAAGAAAGAGAAGAGAGAGGTGTGTATGGACTTGGAGCAGGGGATTGGAAATTAGATATATAAGTAGGGTGAAATTTTAATGGGGTAAAAAGAAGGAATAGGGAAAATCTAAAGCAGGAATAGGGTAAGAGAAACAGGACAACAAAAGGGGGAAAGTAAGAGTGTTGGCCTAAAGGTAAAGTTGAGATAGAGTAAAATGATGCTAAAGAAAAGATAAAAATAGAATGTAGAACACTAATCCCAAAGTAAAATAAAGAGAAAATAAAATGACACTTTTTTTAAAAAAGGTAAAATAGTAGTAGTAATAATACTGATTAAAAATAAAAATGTAATAATTGAAAAGGTAAAATCAAGTGAGGAAAAAAGAAAAAAATCTAGTTTCTTAAGTAAAAGATGAAAAAAAAAAGTGCAGTAGTGAAGGTCATTCACTTCCTCTACTGTTCTGTTTGGCACGCCTGTTTCCTAGTCAGGACAGTATTGCAGTTCCCTGCGTTCCACTGCTCCTCAGTGTTGTAGGCCATAGTCCTGATTTTCAAGCAGGAGGTACATCTTTATTTCTTATACTCCTTTATTTGTGTTTACACAAGAGTCAATTTGTGATTGAACCCCTGGGTGGCAGTGTTTCTGGATTGACCTCTGGATCTATAGCTAGTGTTTAGATTTTGTTTTCCCTGTGGCACTTAATACCGGTTTGGGTGTCAGGGTTGACCCAGAGCTGGTTCTCTGATTGTTATTCCCCTCTCTGATCCCCAGGTTCCACAAAAACAACTTTCCCCTGCAGTCTCTTAGAGTGTACCCAATTGGGTGATCCTATGTATTGGGCTTAGTAATCAAAAGCAAGGATTTAAACAGAAAAACAGAGAGAGAGAGAAAAGAGCCAGAGTAAGTGTGCGAACTCTGGCGCTGCGCGCAAGTCTGTGAAGTCTTTTTTCCCCTTGGTTCTAAGCAGCCGGCCCACTTTTAAAATTTTTAGGCTGTCCTGTTGCGCCCAGTTCAGCTATGGGTTGCTTTTTAGAGTTCCCTTCTGTTAGCAGCTCTGCAGACCCCCTTCCACATTCGGGGATCACGCCAGCCCCCACGGCCGTGGATTTTTCTGGTCGCAGACTTCCCCAGGTCCTCCAGCTCCCACAGTGCATGTTTCTCTCTCCTGCCCGGACCACAGACCTCACTTTATCCCAGGCGAAATCTGACCTTTCCATGAGTGGGTGCAGAGCTCCTCTGAATCCGCGTGCTTGTGCCACTTGGGAACTGGTGTTCTCGGGTTCGCAGCTGTTCCCTGGGTGCCGTAGTTGTAGATTTTCAGGTTTCCGATAACATCCACTTCCCCCTTCAAGATGGCGTGGTCTCCGTGTCAGAGCTGGTCGCTCCAGGAGGGAACCCAGCAGCAGTGAGGGCTGCCCAGTCAGGGGAACCCCGTCTGGCCGTCCCCCACAGTCTCCTGGAGTCTAGCTGTCCCTCAACTCACCAACAACACTCCCCGTGCGACCACACACTCTCCTTTTGTTCTCTCACACACTATCTTGCAGTCTGCCTTCTTGTTGGCAGCCATTTTCCCTTCTCCCCTGTTTTTTATTGATATAAGGGAGAGGGAGAGAGAGAGAGAAAAACATCAATGATGAGAGAATCATTGAGAGGCTGCCTCCTGCACGCCCCTTACTGGGGATTGAGCCCAAAACCCAGGCATATGCCCTGACCGGGAATCGAACTGTGACTTTCTGGTTCATAGGTCAATGCTTAACCACTGAGCCACTGGCCAGGCGAAATATTTTATATCTTGAATTCTACCCAGTGGCCCCTTGGATCAGAGGACCTCAGGCAAATAACCTCTCATCTAAAATTTGGATATTTTATCTTTTATCTTCCACAGTTAGGTCTAAAATCCAGAGCTAATCAAAAGGCAGAGCAGGGATCTTACTCCATGTGTGTTGGATATCAAAGCACCTTATAAGCTAGGTTTGTATTTCAGTGAGAAAGTACCTAGTACATTTGTGGGGATTCTTGAGGCATGTGTTGAGTGTGCATTCTTCCAGAAAAGGTATACGTAGCTTCTACCAGGCACCTGGGGCACACCCAACTCAAACTAAATTCCCAGCTTGGAACTTGTACCACACAGTGTGTGTTTGGGTCTCATGAGGCCTGTTTTTCGGTTATAGTTGCCCAGTGGAGATGGATCCTTCCTTACCACCATATCCCTTTTCTGAGAGGGGTTTTTCTTGATTTCATCTTTCATATCGGGATAGTCCTTAGGAATTTGTTTTTGTTTTTGTTGTGGCATTATGCAGGTGCCTCTGATGTGACTTCTCCCATTGCATGGACTCTGTGTGTTGTCTCTGTAGCTATTTAAAACCAAAGCTCTATGCCACTGGGTATTGGTAGATTCCCTTATGACAGTCCACTCACCCACTTCAGTTATTTGTTTACTATAGATTCTTGCCTGAAAAGTAGATACAATCAGAAGAGAACTTTGATACGTTCCCACCACCTACTTATATTTGTTCGTCTCCCTACATTTGTGCCTATTTGTTCTGCCTTCCTTTGTGTTGTTGCTATGGGTAGATGGTCTCTTCTTTTGTACAAGGCCAAATTTCTTCTCCTGTGTACTAGATGCCATTTGTTCTGCTTACTCAGAGAGATCACTTGTAGCAGTCTCCTCTCTTCTCATTTAGTTTTTTCTTCTCCTCTGGGTCATCATATTAGCATATGTTGAAGCCCTAGCCCCCAGTGGGATGATAATTGGAGATGGGGCCTTTGTGAGGTAATCAAGGTTGGAGGAGGTCATGAGGGTGGCCCTCATGATAGGAAGAGTACCCTTAATAAGAAGAGGCATCAGAGAACTTGTTCTGTCTCTACCACATGAGGACACGGCAAGAAGGTGGCTTTCTGCAAGCCAGGAAGAGAGTTCTCACTGTAACATGACCATGTTGGCACCATGATCTCAGACATTCAGCCTCTGAGAAAATACATTTGCTTGTTTAAGTCACCCAGTCTGTGGTATTTTGTTATGACAGCCTGAACTGACTAACACAATGTAGCATACCAAATGTGCTA